>NW_026988431.1:60150000-61350000 GCF_030222135.1 Aotus nancymaae
GGCACTTGGAAGCCTGGCAGAGAATGCCAACACTGTCTCCCCAGAGAGGAACAGACCTGATGAATCACAAAATCTGGGTTGCGCGTTTTCCTGCCTTCTTTGCTAATGAGCTAATCAGGGCTGAGCCAAATGACACATGTAAACAGATGAGCCGTCCGGGGATGCCGCCTTGTCCCGCTTTTATCTTACACAAACACCTCCACACTGGACTTGGAAGGCTTTTGGCACAAGGCAGAGAACTGATATTCTGGGCTGCATCCAGCTGGGAAAGGAAGAGGACTGGTGAAGTGGTGTGTCTTTCAACTGGTGGAACCGCACGGATGCAGGTGTCTCCTTACTGACAAAGATATCAGTTAATGGGGAAACAGTCCCTGAAAAGACAGTATCTGCAGCCCCTCCTCTTCACCCAAGGAAATAAAGCAGAACACCCTCCAAAAGAGTTCTCCTAAAAGCTAAAAAAAAAAAAAAATCCAAAGCTCACCCTAGCATTTCCCTGTAAACCGTACAAATTCACTGATATGCAAGAAAGACAGCATCATTTATTCATTTGCAAAATTCTGCGGTGCCTGTATACCCATTTCTATTAATCCAGGAATTCAACTTTCCACATTAGAGTTCTGTGGTGATGAAAGGTAGGAGATGGAGTTTATTATTTGTGCTGACAGAGCCACATCATATTTTAGGGAGATGACATTGCTATTGATGGTTCCTTCTAATCTATTCCCAGTAATATGCTCATCTGTATGTTTTCCCCGGGCACCAAAAGAACAATCTCAGATCCCTAAAACAGTATGTCATTTCTTTCCACAAATCTCATATGCACATATATTATTATTATTTAACGTTTATTAAGTACCAACAGTATGCTAGGCACAATAGACATAGGGAGCCATAAAAACATATTTAACGCATCAAAAACCACAATAAAAGGATGCTGTGTTTGTGACAGAAGACGATAAAAATCTTTGCAATTCATAATTCAAGATGAAATGCACCCCAAGTCCCAGAGAAGCCTTGAACCGTGTGGCACATCAAAAAAGGTATTGGAATTTTTATTCAGCCAGCGTAAGGAAGGTTATGCATACCTTACCTTACCTTACAATTAAACATGGCCTTCCTCAATCTTCCCAACATTCTGCAACAATGAATTCTCTAACGGTAAGCCATTGATGACTTAATTTATCTAGTTAAACTTCAGCACCTCATTTTCAATCTTAATCGCATTTATTCTGTACCAAGCACTATGGTGGGCATTTTACATGTATTTCTCTGTATGACAGTGGGGTTGAAACTTAGAAAGGTTCAGCGATGCATCCAAGGTCCACAATCAGAATTTCATTTCATTGTGTTTTCCAGGATTTCACTTCCTGTTTTACACACACACACACACACACACAGAGTGATAAATGCCATTCACAAGTTTGGGGATTTGGAGTTAATATAATATCAAATAACCAATTTAGACATTGTGTGGACACAGCACTAGCCGGGCCAAGGTAGAAATCTATGCTAAGGTTCTCAACTGCTTCACCTGCTAACCCTACTTCAGACATGGTTTAGTGTAGGGTTAAGAGCATGAACTGGAACCAGGCTTTCTGAGTTTTTGAATCTTGGTTTTGCCACTTCTAAGCTGAGTGACTATAAACAAGTTAATTGACATTCTTGTTACCTCTGTTTCCTCATATGTTAAAAAGATAGGAGGAAAATAATAGTAACTTATTTCACAGAGTTACTGTGAGGATGAAATGAATTATTGTGAGGTTGAAATGAGTTAATGTATAAAAAAAGCTTAGTTCAGTGCCCAGCACATAGTAAGTGCTTAAAAGGCTGTTATGTCATCAGAGTCCTGGCACTGAGAAGCAGATAATATGCTTTGAGTAAAAGTCATTGTTGCTGATGCTTATCAGTAAATCCTGTCCTGCAAGCTGCTTTATAATTAATAAAAATGAGTTTACACTAGCCATTAACTCTCTTCACTTAAACCCCTCACGAACTTAAGTGAATCTACAAGACAGCTGGCTAGGACCCCAAAAAGTTCGCTTTTCTTGTGTTTCCCCAAAACTGCAATAAACACGAAAAAGTTGGCTTTTCCATGGTCGCCTTTACTGAACACTAGATGGATGGTTAGAAGGTTAAGAAAAGACCAGATTCACAGTGTTAAGCCCCATGGAGGTGTTATGAATTAATGAATGAATGAATGATCTGACAGTGTCTAGAAGCTTGAATAATTCAACAAGTCTTCAATTACAGATTCAGAATCTTTTTTGAAATTGGGCCACTCTCAGCAACATCCATACTAATTTGCTCATTTTCCATATATTTTCCACTTCCTCCCTATTTCACTGTACATCTTCTGGAAATTTCTCTGCTTGTTATTTCTACGGAGGACCCGGAGGAGCTGGAAGAGGTAAACTTCAAGTCAGTTAATGGAGGTCATTGTTCTCTATCCAAGTGATAGTTTTAGTTGGAGAAAAAGTCAAAGTTAATGACTAAATTAAAATTTTTGGATTATCAGTCAACATGAATTGACTATGCATTCCTTAGCCAAATTAGGATTAGTAATTAAAGTAGGATAACAATCAGAGTTGACGCTTGGTATAAGAAAAGAGATGTTGTTTTCTAATATGGCACTTACTGTCATAAATATCAAGGGATTAAATAACTAACTGCTATAAATTAAGGGTAGTCTAAATTATAAGCCTTGTTCATTAACAAGTATAAAATAATTGCTTTAGACAACTTAAAGGTGTGCGGTATGAACTTGAAATCACAAAATGCAAGTTTTTAAAAATTATTTTGTTGTCACTGTTTCCTTTAAGCTCAGTTCCTCAGTGGGAATTAAAAACCTGCCAGGATTTCTCCAGTAGTATAACTCATGAAACTTTTTTAAAGGGAATTACTATGGAGCAGAAAATTTTTTTTAGACTTTCACACCTTTCCAAACCACTTTTTTCCTAAAGGATATGGCCTACTTTCTGTAGCTCTAAGCTTAAATGTGGTGCCATTTAATTATACACAGACTAATAAAGCAAGACATATTTAAATGTAATTTTGTAGCTTGTACACATAAACTCAAGCCAGTGGATGATGAAATGCTGCTAAAATTATCCTTATCCAGTAAAATTTATTGCAGTGATGAAAATCTTGACATCTATTCCAAAGTTCAAATTAAACTTTAGCGTAATAGAGTAGCCTAAATTAAACCAAAATAAATAAGCAATTATTTATAGTAATTGTATGAGTGTGTGTGTTGCATGTATTTAACTTTTCAGAAGAAGTCAGTGAACCCACATTGTGGGGACCGCTGAATTAATTACAAGCGTACACAAAAGGGTATACTCTTCAATGATCTCAGCATGTCACTTTGAATTTATCCGTCTGCCTAATACCCACCTGTCTAGTTGCGCTTTCATTTAGCTATGTATTATGGCATCAATATTAACTTTCGGACTCGGGTAAAACCATTGCCATTTCCCAAGCTATTTGCCTCCTAATAAACACAGACTGAAGGGGAAGTGTTGAAAGCTACGGCAATATTTTTCCCATAATGTTTGATACAAATCCCAGCTGCACAACATTGTATGTTAATAACCGTTATTTAATTAACAGATGAAGAAGCCCTTTTGAGCTGCTCTGGCAGATTTTGAACTTGATCTTCTATCATTTGATGTCATGCAAGACCAGATAAATGACGAGTCTTTCGAGAGTCTGCAGAGCGCTTTAGAACAGCTGCACAGTCTCCCCCTTCTCTGCAGCAGGTTTCTCACTTAAGAAAAAAACACGCTTCATTACATCGCCTCTTACTTGAGCTGCAAGGGTCTATTCAAGGAAGATAAGCCTCTTAGAAATGAAGTAGCGTTGAATTTAGGTTTTGAGTGACAGCAGGAAGATTTATCCATTCAACAGACAATACCGCTTTCTCTGCATTAATCTAGGAGGCGGACAATGATCTGTTTTTTAGGCCTCATCTCATCTCTTTCCCACAGCAGAAGGTGATTAGAGTTAGGAAACAGGGACTGTGAAAGAAAACTTGAGCGCTATCTCTCTAGCCCTCCTGTTTCCTGAAGGGGTAAGAGGGAGCCCCTAGGCCAAGGGCATCAATCACAGATTCACAACAAGGATACGATGCTTTACCACTGGGAAACCGATAGGCCACAGGTATAAAGGGGTGAGCCCCAGAACCCGAAGGGTAAAGCACTATTGCTAACCTCCCAAAGAGGGCAGAAAGCACAAAGCAGCTCTTCATAAGTGAAAGCCCTTGAATCCTTCCTGGCTGGGTCCATACGAAAATGTCAGGAATCTCTTGGACTCAACATGATATCCTACCACCTATACACACATTAAGGTTCAGTGAAATCCCGGCTAGCTGGTCGGCCAACAGCAGCCTAAAGAGAGAGGAGGAGACACAAAACAATGCCATACAACATCTGAGTGAGCATTTGCACAACACAACCATTTCATCTCATTTAGATCCATCTTCTGCACCTCAGGAGAAGATTTTTGTAGGAGCACAATTATTGATTTGAAGTATCCCTCTCAGCCAAGCACTGGGCACAAAGCCATTGTGAGCAACTCATGAACTCAGATATTACCCTAAAATCCATCAGGAGAATTCCATTTTACAGGAAATATCTGGTACTATCCTTAGTCTGGGAGGCTAGCCACTTTATTAGTAGACTATTTACCTATATTTTGAAGTGCAGAAATTGATGAATGGACTTTAGAGAGAATGTGGTGGCTTTGAATAAGGCTTTCCATTTGGGACATGCAATTTTTTAAATTTCAATAGGTTTTGGGGGAACAGATGATGTTTGGTTACATGAATACATTCTTTAGTCGTAATTTCTGAGATTTTGGTGCACCCATTACCCGAGCAGTGTATAGTGTACCCAACGTGTAGTCTTTTATTTGCAAACAGAAGGCTGCTGCTGCCAGATCACAATATCCAGGGATGGCTTTCATAGACTATTCACAGTCTTGATCCTTTTTCCTTTAGCTCACTGTGAAGGTACATATCAAATATCTAAAAGTAAATGAATAAAATAAAATGTTCATCTCCAGTTAGCCTCAAAGTATCCCTGCATCAAGACAATCAAAAGTGGGCCCAAACAGATTTAGAACTAAGTTACTGGAAAACAAGTCTGAGGCAAAATGCTTTTGCATGATACCTATTTTCCTGAAAAGGCAGTTCGTGGAGGCCAGGAGAGACTCTCATTCAAGTGTGAGTAATCAATTAAGTTAGTAAGTAAGCAGAGAGAAAAGTCATAGACATTACCACAGAATTAAATCAAGTTGCCCCAAATGACTTGTAAATTTAAGAGTAGATTGTGTGTTCTCTAGAAATCAATATAGAGTCATCACATTTTGACATTTCCTATTGTTAAGTTGTATTTTGTTTTGTTTTTGTAAAATGTCATATTGACAACTAGAGACTTCCTTGACATTTATCCCATGTGATACTGGAAATATCTGTTTGTCAATCTTAAAGCCACTGTAACCAGCCAGATATTGTGGTGTCAGTATGTAATCCATGTTTCAGGTCTCCTAAAAACCCAAAACCAACACCAACACCAACACCAGTGTGGTTTGAAGAAGATTCTGAAGGAAAATAAAGGGGAAACCATCACTCAGACCCCTCTGGAAATCTCTTATAGCATAATAACACAGAGGCTGCACTCACATGGTGAATGGGTCTTCAGAAAATCAGTAAAGATTCAGAACAAAATGAAACATGAAAAGGAGCACTGAGTCTCTGTTATTCCATATTGTCCAAATGAGTCCTGGAAAAGATGGTTTTATTCTTATTGTCTCTGGGCCTCAAATTTCTTAAAGCCCATCTTTATAGCACTGCTATTGATAATTTCTTCTTTACCTACTGCTTCCATGATTAAAAGCTGACCTCCCAGGTGGAAAAAAAAAAAAAAAAGCAGGGCCTCCACCATCAAACCCTACTTAAGGGCCTAATCAGCTCCTACCGTGATAGTCTTTATTTTCTTCTTTCTTACTTTCTGCCTTTTTTTTTCTTTTTTAATTACTGAAAACTCTTGTTTTAGAGAAACCCCTAATTGCTTCATTTTGAGATGTTATGTTTAACCTCAGGAAATGGTGCTATAAGACCTGGCAAACAGCTTTCTGGTTGTTTCAATCAGTACCAGATTATGAGGTCCAGCCGGGTAAGAACACTATTCATTTTCTTGCCCTGTCATCTTGATCTTATTTGAATGTCTGGGGAGCTGGAGGTGCTTAGCTGGCCCTGGGTTTCGGACTGGGGGTGGGAGTACCAGGGAGAGCTATGCGATGTGTTAGAGACACTGAAAGTTTTCATTTTGACTCCTTAATGAGAGCGACCTTTGACACAGGCTGATGAGTTCCATGCCCGTCCTGGTGTGCTTTTTGAAAACATTTGACACTGGTCACAGGTCTGACAGGGATATGACTAATGAAGTCGTGGTATAAAAATAATGGGCTGCAATTGCAAGTCATTTGCATGAAACAAAACTCCTTAAAAACTTGTCTCTGTTCACTTTCTGTTTTCTAAATGAGTCAATAATACGAATCAGATGGCTTGAAGGGAATAGACTTCCAAATATTCCTTCTATAAGTTTGGTAAATTAGTTGGCATTTGGTGCAATTTTTGTTGCCTTGAGGCCTGGTTTAAATTGGACCGTACTTACTAAATTGCTAGGGCGATTGCAGAATGTGTAGGATAATGCATAATACCTTGTTTTTCTTAAGCGTTTCGTCAGAGAGCTTCTTGTGAGGTCAAGGGACCCAGGCAGCTCTTTGCAGAAAAAATCAGCTGAGAGTAAATGAAGAAGAAATAGAAGGGTGTTGTGGGGGAGGGAGAAAGGAAGGTACTAAATAAAAGAAAGAAAAAAGAGAATAAAAGAAGAAAGAATAAACAAAACAAATCAAAAAGAGAGCAACATGGACTGGGGTCCAAAAACACAAAAGGACAGGAAGAGGAGGAAAAAGAGGGAGATGGGGAAAAAATAGAAAAATGAATGCAGAGTAGTTAAGAAAATGGGGAAAAGAAGAAAATGTTTAAAGGGAGAACCCTAAAACAAGAAGTTATCCTGTCAAACCGTCTATTATTTATCTTCACACAGTGCTAAGTATTCACTAAACAAAACTCTGGGCTAACAGCAGCTCACAGCTCACACACTAGGGCCGAGCCTTCCCTTCCTTTGTCTGTGCATGACCCAGCCAAAGTTCCTGATGTTTCATCCTTTCACCTGTAGCAAACAACACCTTCATCACAGAGAAGCTTTGAGCAGAACTTCTGAAATTTCATTTGACCAGCTGCATCAGGAAGCAGCAGCCAGGAGGAGGCACATCCTCCTGTGGAACTAACTATTCATGATTTCAACACTTAGGATTTTCTTTATGATTCATCAGTTTCAGCACAACTATTTGGAATTTTGTTTTGCTTACTAGTGTATATGACAAAACTAAATATTATGTGTTCCCAAACTTAAATAAAAAGAAATACAAATGATTTACAGATATACACCACAGAACAAAAGGAAGAATGATTTTTAAAAAGGATACATGGCGCAGAGGAAAGTGTACACAGAGGTTTGAACATGAACCAGCTCTGATTGCTCTGTGACCTTGGGAAATCGTCCCTCACTGAACCTCAGTTTCTTCAATCACAAAATGAAGGATTAAAAGATTGTTTTACAAAGTACTAGCAAAGGACCTGGCACACTATGAGTAGCTAAAATGAACGAATCAACAGGAGGAGTAGGGCTCTCTTTTGTGCCTACCATTTATACATAAAGAAATTAATAATAATTCTACTAATATCCCTCAAAAACGCTGAAAATGCAGGATAGAACATGCGTAGACTCCATAAACTAACCACATTGCATCTGATGGGGTTGTACATTCTACTCCCAAAAACCGGAAACCCAAACAACTGAAAAAGTGACGCATGTTGTCCCCTCTCTCTCTCTCTCTCTCTCTCTCTCTCCCCCCTCCACCCTCTCCCTCCCTCTCCCTCCCTCTATCTCTCTCTTTCCCTCCCTCTCTCTTTCTCTTCCTATAGAATTGCCCATCACATTCCAAATCTCCACTTAAATCCTAGGATCAGTGCGTACCAGCCCAAACTCCTACATTTACTTCTTCTAAAGAAGCACAAACTGAGGATTAATGTTCATAATCATGACTTGATAATAGTTCAAGATCAGTAATTTTTTTTGTTTGTTTGAGACAGGATCTCACTGTGTCACCCAGACTGAATGCAAACAGAACTCACTACAGCCTCTACCTTCTGGACCAAGCATGCCATCACGTCCGGCTCGTTTTTTTTTTTTTTTTTTAAGAAATGAAGTCTTACTATGTTGCCTAGGCTGGTCTTGAACTCCTGGGGTTAAGCGATTCTCCTGCCTTGGACTCCCAAAGTGCTGGGATTACAGGCATGAGCCACCATGTTTGGCCAGTAAATATTTTTAAATCAATTTTTTGAGAACTATTTACTGTAGCCTAATTCTCAAAAATTGATCAATTGTGCTTACTTTCAGTTTGTTACAACTGGCCAAATCCTGGCCACCTCGAGCCCCAATTATTCTAAATATGCATGCATTTACTCCACAAATTCCTACTGAGAGAATATTATTTCAGTTATTTGTCTTAATGAAGCTCCTGAGTCCATAAGGAAGTTTTGTTATTGTTGTTGAAATAAAGACATAGAAGATATTCTTACTCTAGGAAGCAAAGGTAACATTGTAAGACAGTAATAGATGTTAGAATAATTTTTTTTTAAATTGAAGAGTTGTTTTTTAAGAAACAAGATGAAGTTTAATAAAGACAGAAGAAAATGAAGAATGAGTTAGAGAAAGTCTAGAAAAGCTCAGAAGGAAGAAGATTAGGGTTGTAGTACATTTCCAGCTGAGTTTGAGTATACTACTGGTGAACTACTATGTATTTCTAAAGAAAGTGGACTTTAACAATTAAGTATAACATTTGGCAGCTGAGAAGTCATCCTTTCTCTGTAATCAATAATGATTAAGACGGTACATAAAGTGATCCATGCAGCCCAGCATGGTATTCACATTTTAAAGAATGAGGACACTGAAAATGAGCAGTACCAAAAAGTACTAAAAGGATGAAAAATAGATCCTAAAAGGAAAGGTCAAAATAAATTCTAGTTATTTCACTAGAAGTGATCCAGAATCAAGTGTGAAAGCATCTTAGGAGAATGATGCTGACTTGTCTTTCATTTCCACAGATTATCAAAGCAGATGAAATGGGAAAAATTGATAGAACATAAAGAAAATCTTCTTGACAGTAATAAATATAAGAACATTTTTAAATATTGGAAGAGATGATCCATAGAGGTTATGGATTAAAGGTCTCAGAAATCTTTTAAAAATAGGAGCAATGACCATCTGTCTTAAATGGTTTGTGTCTTTACCTGCCTGGAGGCCAAACACTGAATCATTACCAAATGTATGGTTCTATTATCCCAGAGACTGATGCCATTACCCCTGAAGTTTAATGCAAGGGAATGGGGCAGGCAATTGAATAGTGCTGAATTGAAGATTTAAGGACTGAAGAGATGACGATAGAATATAAGTCTAGCATTTAATTTCTCTAATACTCCGCAAAAAATAATTCTATAAAAATAAAATTTGTGGAAGTTCTATTTTGTATTTTAATTATGTGTATATTTAGCTCATTTCGTTTATTAAACCTTAAGCTTCTTGAAGGCAATAGGCATATATTTCTCTTAATTTCCCCTCTACCTCATCAATCCACCCAAAGTCCCTAACACCAGGTCTAAGAAGCGAGTATTATTATTAGGTCTATAGACACCTATAAGGTTATACCTCCCCATGCCCTGTCAGACTGGTTTGGTGCCTAGACCCCAGAGGTTGTTAACTATTTTAAATATTCCTACCCACCCCTTGCTAGGTCTTCATGAGGGTAGGGAGTTTTACTTGCTTTGTTCACTAAAGTGCCTATCATAGTTTCTGCTATATAGACAACACTTAATAAACACTGGTTGAATGAGTGAACAAATAAATGAATGACTGCTATTCACTCAAGAAGTGAGGGAAATTTAGGGATAAATCACTTGAGGGCTATTTAGGAATAACAATTATTTAAAATCTCTCAAATAGAAAAAAAATGTTAACATTCTTAACAGGCGTTCTATATCCTGGGAGGCAAATCCATATTAATTCTAATATTTTTGTCTTCCTTCTCCCTATCGTATTCCTATGCAAGACTCTGTACAACCACAAAATTGCACCCTGTATTTCAAAAGAAAGAAAACATTTAAGATCAACACTCTTATGCAGAATAAGTAACTCAATTTCTATTTTTTATATCTTCATTTCAAAACTTCAAATAGTTTTCTAATCAATAAGTGGTTTTTAAATCTACATTTTTCTATCCATTTCTTTGCAAGTAAAGTAGGAATGAGAATACTTAATCCCATAGGTGAAACACATCATAAAAACCATAGAAGGTTATGAATATACTATTTAGTTTAAATTTTTTTACTTTATAAACCACAATCTGCATTCAGATTTCCATCTTTTCTTTTCCCATACCTTTATATTTTAAAAGCCAAGAACTATAATAGTTTGCTGTCTAGTTAGCATAATTTCTTTATTGCCTTGGGCATAGATTTGCAATGTAATGTAAATAACAATACTATTTTGCATGAGTATCATACCTCTGGAAGCCCTTTACCAACATTAATTTTCACAACCGTCCTTAAGGAATAGGTGATCACTGATATTATTAAGGCTCAGGCTAATGAAATTTGGCTTGAAGAATAATACATTCTCAAGAAAGTTTTAATTTGCCACTTGTCAGTTTAGTGTTGTATGGGTATGTATTTGTGTTTCACTAGTTCCAAAAAAAAAAAGCATTTGCCTTCGTAACATCCCCTAGGAATATATAATTTCAATTTAAAATCTTCCCTTACCCAGAGAGGAGACTGAATTCTGCTTATTTGTTTAATAGATCTCTATGTCTACATTACACCAAAGCTCAGTCTGACCAGATACACAAGTGAAATTACTCATTTGGTCACTTCTTGAAGCATAACCACCTGGTAATGTTCCCTGTGCAGTAGCTTTTAGAAATAGCTTTCCATTTACTAGGTACCAGCAGTTAGTGCTGGCGTTGCTATACTAATCATAGTACTGATAACATTACGTTACACTTATTGAGGATTATGTGCCAGTTCCCGTTCTCAGCACCTTATATGTACTAACTCATTTAACTTTCACAATAATCTAATAACAGCAGTGCAGTTACTATCTTCACTTTTCCAGATACAGGAACTTGGACAAAAGGATGTTAAATAATTGTCCAAAGATCTGTACCTAATAAAAGGGGGGGTCAGCATTCCAGCCAATATTTATTGAGCACCTAATTTTTTTGCCAGACAGTTCACAATGCTTTAACCGCCCAGTATTTCCTGTAATACAGAAATGATCATACTGGATTTTGATTCAGCAACATTTATCAAAAAGCCTGGAACTATCCCCAAATCTTTCTGATAATCACATCTCTTTCCTGAAACAGTAAGTTTTAAGAAAACAGTAACATTTTTTGCCATTGGCTCATATGACATGGTTTCTGTCAAAGGGACTGTGGCTCTTTATCACATGTAAACCCACACGCCGATACACACACACACACAGACACACACACACACATATATAAACAGTCACCTGTTGAATGTGCCAATTCAAACAATGGTCAGTGAAGCCTGGGGAAATCAGTCAAACCAGTCATTTGACAACTTGTAGAACAAAAAGGGAGGGGAGATGCAAATACGGTTGGATCTAATTTTTTACTTTTAAATATCCTGTACTGGAGCCATGCAAACTAACACTAGAAGCTATAAAATATTTAGGAGGAACAAGGTAAGGACAAAAGATATAGTTTCCAATGCTACTCTAAAAGTTTATTGATTCCATTGCAAAAAGTTACAATGCACACTGTCATAGCCTAATGCTTCATGGAACAAAGAATTTCCAGTTCCATCTCCATGTCTTTCATCTTTGAAAATGGAATTTTCTATTTGTTTACAAAGTTCTATTATTCACTTGCCAGGAAAAAAAATCATCAAATTTAAATTAATCCCTTTATCCAAAATTAAATCCTGGCCTTGAGGTTCAGATCCAGAAGTAGCCAGAAATATGCATAAACTTCACACAGTTCCAAATTAATTTGTTAATTTAATTATCATAATAATTCCAATTGTTGACCACATTGTCATCAGAAACCAGAAGAAAATCATAAATAAATAGAATCTTTATTATTTGTATTAAGCAAAATAAAATTATATAAAGAGAGACCTGGATATGTAGAGTATCTTTCATCTTTGAAGAGTTGCTGTATCTTCTGTTTAATATTACAGTATTCAACGTAAGTACTCATTTTATCAAACAAGAGTAAATAACAACATAAAAACATAGAGTGACTTGCCAGCTCACAGATGATGACCTCCCCAAGGCTGCAGTGACTTATATACCTTTCTTTGGCAATTCTTTTTGGAATTGTTTTTTATTTTTCCATAGAGATTTTTGTGGGCAATTTTTATTTTGTTTTGTTTTGATACTTTCATGAGCTACAAAATTATGTGGCTCTCCTCTCCTATGATGGGTCCCATTAAAAGTTCTGCCATCCTGTTAGGCACATAAGTGACATGGTTGCCAGAGTTCAGGGGTGAAGAGAACTGAATTTTGAAGCCACACAATTTATGTGGAAATGAAGTACATTCCTCATTTGTTTCTGCGTCAGACATGGGAAGACTGTGTTTATAATAGGTTGTTTGATTTGTGTGATGGAGAGATTTTTTTTTAAGCCTTCTGAAGAAAAAAAGTCATACTGATGTCTAGGCTCATCTATACTTCTTTTCCCGTATTTTAATGTGGAAACATTTTAGAACTCACAGTTTCCACACTTCGTACGTTTTCCACAGTTAATTAATCCTGCCTTCCCTCATGACAAATGACCCTATCTCGTAAAAGGACACATTGGCAAGCAAGGATTTAACTCAAAGAAGCTATTCTTTGATATATATGTATGAATTGGGTTTTTTTAAATTTAAAAACATTGGACTTTTAGGATATGAAAATGTTGTATGTCTTCAAGAACTACCATGTCTAATTAAAGGGTTGAGGGGGTATGACTATGCCACACCTATATTTTTAAGTCTACCATACCTTGTGCTCTCAACTCAGAAAATTTAGAAAGTAAATCCTACTCAGATGGCTGTGAAGTAGCTTCTGAAAATTCCCAATGCAAATGACCCTCCTTTTTTCCCCCCAACTCTCCAACTCTTAGGGAAAAAAGTAAACTCCAAATTATTAACCTGTTGCTTAATTTCCCTATTACTCAACATTAAACTAAGATGGAGAAGAAGGCCCCAGGACATTAACCTAGGCTGTCAGCTTCCCACAGCAACACAAGGCTTTGCAGCACAAGAGCTAGAAGGATGAATGGCATGACTATTCTTAACTCTAAGAGGTAACTAGAAATCTCATAGATTGACAATAGGCCAAATTCAGCCATCCCATATCCCTACGCCTCTCTAGAGACCGGGAAGGCATCATGTTAGAGTAGATTCTACTCTAAACTTTATCGGTAACTGCAGGTCCTACGAAATCCATGCCACCTCTCAGGGCCTCTGTTTCCTCATTCGTAAAATGGCCCCTCAGCTCTGGCATTTTACAGTTCTATCTTATGCCATGTAGTTGGCATGCTATTCCCCACTGTCTCCCCTCTCCAACTCCCATTGATTTATTGCTGAATGGCTGGTCTGTACAGCAAGCTCTGGGCTCAACCTGGCCTCACTCGCGTTAGTCAAACCAAGTTATTTCTCATCGTCATCGCCACACTGCAATTCCGACTCACATAGAAAAAATCTATCTATCTGCCTACAAACCTAGACATTCATCTACCTACTTTTAACAAACCTGTGTTCAAACAACATGCAATTTCTGAAGAAAAATTAGTGTTTCTAAGATTGATTCCCTTGGAATCACTGCAGTCGTTTGGTCACCAAAGACATCAATTGGGCCAACTTGTAATCCCCTTTAAAATTCGGGCATTCCCTCTTGACTTGGTCTGTTATTCAGCCCTATCCTTTCTTGGCATCTTTGGATTCAGAACTACGAATCTCCACATGCCTTCCGTTTTGTTCCATATCTGGACGAGAGGCAGAAAAACAACAGAGCATCGACAGGTTCAGGTGGAGTTTGTTTTTGTTTGTGATTTCTATAAACAAGGGGGGAAAGCAAACTCTAAGTAAGCATTGGTTTTTACCAATTTATTTTTCTAACATGCTACAGTTCTGGGCGAAAACATCTACTGATTTGCTGAGTAAGTATGAAGTTGAGAAGCCTGCCCGTGTAGGCATGAGGTAAGTACCAGGATGAATAAGATGACTAAGGAAGCTAAAATAGGTATAACAAGCAACAATAACAACAGCAACAGATATTTTGGGTTATTTGCTCCACCTTAGAATCAGAGTGCCCACACCGATGAGCGAGCACACCTGGCAAAATGTGCTCCCACAGAGGAATGTCCAGTGCGGAACGTTCTTCTCTGGATGATAGTCAGAGGCCAATCTGTTAAGAAGACTAGAAATGGAGAACCAGAATAAGAATAAAATCCTTTTCTCTAAGAATCAGGCCTGTCACATAGGTACAAAGGAAGAAGTATATTTTAAATCTCTATTGTATGTCAGACACCATGCTAGGTACTTCTATACGCATATTTCATTTAACCTTCTCAACAAATTAATGGTGTGGCTCTTACTATTCCCCCATTACATAATGAAAACCTTGGAATTTTGAAAGTCCATACACAGCCACTTGATGGTGGCTTTGAAATAATTGTACATTAAGATTATTAAGCTGCTGTAGCTAGATAAAATATTTAACAAGTATTACACTGAAAGTGATAACATGAAATCAGTTTTTAGCTAAGATACTAATCTGAAAGTTACTATCTCTACTAAAGACAGCAAAATGGAAAGGTCCCTACCAGCACAGCATAGTGCAAAACTCAAGCAAGGACAACTAGTAGCAGGCCTTCTGCAGAACCTATTAGAAAAAGCAATCTGCTTTAGAGTTGATGAAGATTCCCTAATCAAAGGGAAATTGAGCAAATTCCTAAGCCAGATGGGAAGTTTTCTGCTAGCAAGTCAACGGAAACAAGGACGCCAACTTGATCATATGGAAAGGCACAATACAAGAATGACATGGAACACTACCTCATCAAGAATAGAAAACTCCAGACCTTACCAGGACTGTGGCAATCCTCTCAGCCCTCTCACTTATTAGTGGAGGAGAACTAGGAATCAATAATAAAATCCCTTTGAACATCATTTATTCCTTTGTACATGTAATTAAACTTAAATCAACTATATAGTAAACTTTATACTATTCCTAAATTATAATGTGGGTTTAGTCATTCTCCGATTCAAGGAAATTGGCTTTGTAAAACCACAGGTAACCTTCTGCCGGCATTTCGTAGGCTGTGGATGGGGAAATCACTGCAGTCATTGGAGAGTCAAGAGTCGGATTCGCCAAGCGGAGAGAGAAAGCCAAGAGCGCCACTCGGTAAATGATACTTAGACTTTATTTCTCTTTGGTTTTTTGCTCTATGTTACACACCCACATACTTGTAAAACAGAGCAGCGAATGGCCTCTTCTGTCTGAGTCCAAAGCCCACACTCTGTCTGCTACGTCACACTATTATGACAGATAGCCATTAACCCGTGCTAATCACCTATTTCGCTTGAATGACCCAATACAACAATGTGTGGATTTGAGAGATGATCTCATACTAAAAACAAATAAAATGAAACAGGAACCTGTTATAATATGTAGGGCTCCTTATTACAAAGATTCAGAACCACAGGTCAAATAGCATGCTCTCCAGCGACAATATGATAAAATTCTTTCCTAAAAGGAAAATTCCACCGAAAACAAGCACTTTCTATGTCCTAGGAGATGACCCATAACAATACAGTATAGGGAATAATTTTCCATAAAAAATACTCATAGAATCAATGCTGTTGTTTTCTCTGGTCCCCACCCATTTCATCTTCATTTTCTAGAAACCAAACTGAAGTGATGTGGCTGTTTAGACTTCCAGAAGAAGGGAGCACAGAAAGCTGAGTGACTCTGACTCAGAGCTTTTGTTCCACCCTGACCAGCAGTTACCCTTCAACCAGTCTCACTCTTCATCCCTTACAATGCAAACTTCAGAGTCACCCTGCCAGAAACAAACCCAAATAATTCCCAAACACATCACTAGAAACCCAAACAAAACACTAGATTAAAAATTCCAGGGTGTCTGCTGTTCACAAAAACTTGCTGGCGCACCAGCAAAAATCTGGGCATCAGTACTGCACTGTCCACGACTCCTAGACAGATGTGGCCACCCCCAGTCCAGAAGGCCTCTTCCTTTCTGACTTTCGCATTATTCATCAGCCAACTGCATCCTACTTGGCCAACGTTATCCTCCTCACCCTTTCACAGAAAGCCTCCCCTCCTCTTACTGCCCCCACGCCCACCCTGCCCGACTGGACTGTTTATCCTTTCCTTCCAGCCTTCTCCTCTCCCCTCTGGGGTGTCCACATCCTTCTTTTCTCTGGTTTCCCTAAATCCTTGCCCAATGCCCAACTTAGGTCCAGCCTTTACTGGGTAACTTTTATCCAAGCACATTAGCTTCTCTGCCCTAAAATTCTAGAATTCTTACCACGTAGGCCACAGAATCATGAAGTTCAATTTCTCTAGTTGCTTTATATATGATAGTCTTATCTTTTCATCTGGATTAAAAGTCCACCTCTTAGAATCCCTGGCCGTGCTGTCCAGCTCAACTGGGGCACTTAAAGCCAAACAGCTTCCAGCATTTTCCATAATGACGTATAGACTGATTCTAGAAATCTACTATTTTGAAATTCCACTATAATTTTAAAACGCAAATATCCTTTAATGCTCCTAAGCATGGAATTTGCTGGGTCTGTTGATTAAGATTATGATGTAGATATTTTCCCTACACCTTCACATTCCATTCTCCATTTGATTCCTTCCCTCCTTGCTCCCACAGCTTTCTGGGCTAACTCCATAAAAGCACCAATCAGAATTCTTATTATGCCAGAATCAGAATAACATGGGGGTGAAAATGTGGGCTTCAGTCTAGAGGACAGGGATGAAATACTACTCACCTTTATACCCAACCAGAGGTTGGGTATAAAGGTGAGTAGTATTTCTCACTCACACACACACACACACACACACACACACACACACGCACACATGCATACATACTTATAAATGGCTTATTCTATACATGATATATAGCCATGATATGTATTTACACACACATCATGGGATATATATGTGTATATAAAATATGGTATATGTGTATATATCTAAGTCTTAAATACATATGTATAAAACATGAGATATATATGCATTCATTTATTATTCATTTGGTTATTTACTGATGAATGTTTGCTAAATGCTAAGATAGTATTTAATAAGAATTAAATTCTTATTGAGAAGGAGTCTTGCTATGTTTCAGACTAGCCCAGGCTAGTCTGAAATTCCTGGGCTCAAGTGATTCTCCGGCCTCAGCCTCCTCAGTAGCTGGGACTACAGGTATGCACAACTGCACACAGCTTGGCTGGGTTAATAGAATATTAACACTAGGAAAAGAAAATGCAGCAATGTTGCAGCCTTATCTTACATGCAGTCTGTAGATGGGAAAAATCAGATTCAGGGAAATTAATTTTTTCAAGACTACAGTTGGTAGAAAGCAAGGTTTGAGAAGCAGCTACCAAACTAAATTCCACAAGAAAACAGCAGAAAGATTGCAGCTAGAAAAGAACGCTGAAGGAGAAAATTTCCCAACAGCGGAACCATTTGGGGTTCCTGAGGCAAATATACCCTATACAATGCAGATTGTCTATATATGGGTGTAGCTCACTGTGGCCCATGAAACATCAGCATGTGAATCTCCTTCAGTGTTATTGCTAAACATTCAGATTCCTCAGTGCCACCTCAGAGCTGTCTAATCTGAATCTCGAGGTAGGGTCCAGGAATCTACATTTCCCACAGAGTCCCATGATGATTCTCTGCACACCACAGTTGAGAGCCACTGGCTCTATCCTATATCAAAATGACAATGGAACAAGATATAAAAGATGAGGCAGATGCTGCTGGACTTGAGATCCCCATTCCCAAGGAGCCAATTCAAAGACACTGGTCATTAGGCTTAACCAAGTAGCCCAATTTCCTTTACTTATTCTTCACTCAAAAAAACCACTTTTCCGCCAGGTGCAGTGACTCATGCCTGTAATCCTAGCACTTTGGGAGACCAAGGTGGGCAGATTACCTGAGGTCAGGAGTTCGAGACCAGCTTGGTCAACATGGTGAAACCCTGTCTCTATAAAAATACAAAAAATTAGCCGGGCACGGTGGTGCATGCTGTAGTCCCAGCTACTCGGGAAGCTGAGGCAGAAGAATTGCTCGAACCCTGGAGGCGGAGGTTGCAGTGAGCCAAGATTGCGCTACTGCACTCCAGCTGCACTCCAGCCTGGGTAACAGACCAAGACTCTGTCTCAACACCAACACCACCACCGCGCGTGCGCGCACACACACACACACACACACACACACACACATATACACATACAAGCACACAAACTTCTCACCCAAGTACCTCAAGGCCCTCCACCAAATAAATAACCCTCTCTTAAAAATAGTTGATCCTTTGCTCTATGCGTAAAGAAAAACAGAAACACGTGGCTTTCTGGAAATGACCTATTCTCAATTTTCTGTGTCTACCTAGAGCTGTGGCATTCTTCTTCCTTTTCGTTTTTTCTTTTAACTCCGAGTTTTCATCCATAAAGCAATGGCCCTCAAAATGTAGTCCCTGGACTAGCAGTATCAGAATCACCCAGGAAGTCAAATTCTGAGACCCCAGTTCAGATCTGCAGAATTAGAAATTCCAGGGGGCGGGGCCAGCACTCAGTGGCTTAATAGACCCTCTGGATGATTCTGATGCAGGCTGCAGTTTGACAACCCCTACCCTAAAAGCACACTGGGAGAGGAGGAGCTTCCATTAGTCCTTCTCAAGCCTGAGCCGCCTCTGCTCGGGAAAATGGGAAGAGGTGAATGGCAGGCTGAGCAAGGGAGATCCAGGCCTAACTGCTCCCACTAGCCCATCTGCAGGCATTTCACACAGTTGGCTTTCATAACGAAGCTTATCCTGAGTATCAGAGTTGATACTCTCTGAATATCAGTTGATAATCTTGCCAACATCTTAAACAACAAGGCAACATAGCAGGCCTGGTATGGAACACAAATAAACATCAGAGTCTGACCTTAAAAGCAGGATCTAACTGGAAAAAAAAAAAAAGCTGGATCTATATTCTAAAGTTAATGGAGGAGGGAGGACTGGACTCGTTTTTTTTAGCCAGAACTGTTTATTTTCAATGAATTGGTTGATTTATTTAAGTCCTACAACCAGTTTCTAAGCACTCAATTTCAAATTAGCCAATTGCTTGAATAAAATGGTGAATTTTCTTTCTTTTCCTCAAGACAGGCTCATGTGGCTATGACCTGAAATCAATGATTAAAGAAATGTTTAATGGTATCTGCCCACTATTAAATTATTATTATTAATTAAAAGTTTAAAAAGAAAACAAAGCTTATTTTTGTCTACTAATGGATATAGGGATTCAGTGTTACAAATTACCTTTCTAAACCCAAATGCACAAGGAAGTAAAGTATATGTAGAAAATTCATCTCTAAAAGCATACTACCCACCAACGACTACCTAATTTAGCAGAATATATTACCTCTATGCTTCATAAATCTTAATTAAAGCCGTTAGTTTTCCTATTATGTGATCGAGAAATGCCCCATTAAAGTTAAACAGTTTCTACAAGTAATTATACACATATACACTTTAAAATTGCTTCACATATACTGGAAATATTGTCTACTAAATCAAAAACTTGCAGAATTTCATTAATGCAAGATTTTTTTTATCTCCCAAAAGTCAAATGTGTCCCAGAGGAACCAGTATACTCAATGTTGGCTTCTTATAATACAATTTAATGCTCACAAACACAACTAAAGTATTTAAACATTTACAGGGGTTGTCATAAATGCTTTTCTTATTTTTGATCAAATTCAACCTTACACTTAATACAGTTAACTGTAGTTATTTAATTTAAAAACTTGAGATTCCAACCTCAAAAATTTATAACAATATAAATGCAGTTACTTGGCTATAGGATACGTATACTATGGGGACTCCATTTTTCAATATGAAACACAAATGCCAAAACCAGTGAGGGAATATTTTTTAAAGTAGACATTATTTTAAATAACTTTTGGCACATTGAAGAAAAAAACTTCAAATCCAAATGCAAAAATAGAATTCTTTCATTCATATAGTCAATTTCAATCAGACACTAGCACACCAATAATAAAAGTAATGTTTCTATTTTTCTGTTTTGAAAAAAAATACAAGATGAACTGATAAACTAAGTAATTGAAAATATAATGTTATTTGAGGGATTCTAGACATCCTAACTTAATAATTGGATGGAAAATACTATTGACAACTTCTCCATTTTCTCAAAAGATGTAGTTTCTTTAATTCATTGAAATGTTACATGTAACTCTTTAATACTGTAATTCTGAGAGATGTGCAAGTTTCACCTTCAGAAATTGTCACTGGCCTTAGAAGAAAACACTTAGATGCAAACTCTTGTGCCAAGAGCTTTCTGTCCTGGGGCATACTGATGAGCACATTCACAGAATATGAAGCAAGAAGAGGAAGACAGCTGTAGCCCAGGCGGTGATGGATAACCCTTGATCGGGCAAATGTAATATCTCTCAGGCTGCAAGTACATTATTAATTGAAATCCTTGGTTAGTTCCTGTTTGTAGACCACTATATAATGGCATCTCTACCTGAAAAAAACTGTTTTCAGCAGAATTCATAATGGTAAATTGTCCTCAAAATGTACATGAAGGAAATCTCTTTTGCTTACAAGTGATTATATCACAATGTACACATTACAGAGACATTAAATTCTTATTTTCATGACCGTGCAAAAACGAGAAAACAGATGCAAGCAGGTTACCACTCACCATACAGCACAGAAACAATTAAAATGCCATTTGATCAAAAATTAAAACTAAAAAAAAAAGACTGTTGCATAGAATTAGTGTTTCCACTTAGCAACAAATATAAATGACCTCAGTGTTTTCTGATATTAAATACAAGCTCTCCAATACAAATATCTTATAGTTACAAATACCTTAGTTGAATGAAATGCCTCTTCTTTTGTGACTATATTTTGTGAATACAAATTGGACTAGTCAAACACATTAGCATTTTTTTCTTATTCAAATAGAGTATATCAAATCTTGCTGGTTTAAAAAGAAAAAGTTTCTTAGGAAAATGAAAGTTTTATGGGGAGTTGAGGGGTTGGAAGGGGGTGGAGAGGCGCATGTTTCCAAGCTAGGGCATAGGAAAGATTAAATAGCTCACTGAACTATTTGGTGAGCTAAATAGCTCACTGAACTATTCAGCCTGACATGGAAAAGTAACATCACCTAAAATTTCAATCTTATCAAAGTGTAAGATGAAGTAAAATAGAAGGGTACATTAAGAGATGTTCAACATAAGTTTTAAAAACTAGGTACAGTAATAATGCAATCCACTAACAAACTGGATAAGGAACGGGCGGAGAGCCTAACAACCAGTCACACTAAATGACAGCTCAGAGGGCAAAGAGGTGTGGAAACTGAGAAGACAGACTTCCAAGTCTTTTCCTGAAAGTGCTTAGATTTTGAGAAGAGTCCAGTACTGTCAGACAAAAGAGTCTTTGTGCAACACCACCAGGGAGGTGAAGGAAAGCTGCTCAGGAAAAGCACTGTAGACAGCCCCAGCTTTGTACACAGGACCCATGGAGAACTTTGACTTACGGGGCCTGCAGAAAGAACAATGCTAAATGCAAGAGCATCATATTCAGCCAATATCAGAGTGGGCGCAAACCAGATGTCTTTAAAGAATCATATTGGGGTTTTCTTTCAAAAAATATAAGCAGATACACAGACTACAATCTTAAACTGCATCAGTAGTCTTATACTAGGTCCTCAGACATTTGGCCACTCCGGGTGACTTAACCTAACTCACAAACCTTGATTCCTCTGGTGGGCAGGGGCTCTGATTCTGAGTGCTTGGTGAAGTGAAAAAACACCCATGAGGAAGCATCTATACACAAGCCCTAATATTCTGAAGTCCCTGTCCAGAATCATGAAATAGGAGCCTGTTATTATTAGAGGAAGCCTGGTGTCATAGAGAGACAATTTAAAGTAGAGAAATACACACTGAACATGGATGGTAGTCCACTGTTTATTCAAATTCAGGATATCTACAAAAGCTTAGGCTGTAAATCAAGCAAACACATCAGATAATTTGCACTTCCAGCTTTAGGGAGAGTTGTTCAAGCTCTTGCCCCTGCAGGAAACCATAAATAAGAGAAAAACACCCAGCATATCAACCTTTCTAGACCTTCAAAATAGAGTTGCCTCATTAGTTTTACTAGGATAAAAATATTAAAAGATTCTTAATAAGGGTACAAAAAATTTATTTTTCCCCTTCACCAGTTCCAATTGTCCTGCTATCAATCTGAAAATAATTTAAGTGTTTAAAAGTATCCAATACACAAGCAACATCCTTAAACAAACTTTAAAACTGGGTGCCAATTTTAAATTAGCATTAGATACAATTTTATCTTAAAATGGCATCTTCGCAGCTGCAACTTTCATCATATGAAATAAACAGCAAGTTATAAAACTGGCTGAAAATTTTTCCAAAATATACGTCTGCCAATAAAACATGAAAAAGATTCAATCTCATATAAGAACCAAAAGAAAATGGGGTGGGGAGTTTTACCGTGGAATTAAAATGTAAGAAGATAGCAGAACAAAGTCTTCCAGTAACTATTTTTCCATAGTGCTAAATGCTATGGTGTAATGGAAACAGCATGATGTCAGAGACAGAAGCCTGGTTTTCAATTCTACCTCTACCTTGAACTAGTCATGGGAGCCTGATTTGTAGATTTGCTTCATTCATAAAGGGGGGTAATGATACCTTTCATCTGAGTATGGTATGGGGAGCAATTTGCACAATGGCTGGTGCATAATAAACTCTTAATAGGTATTATCTATTGACGTTATGTCATCATGAGTTACTAGATCAGATCAGCTAGCAAAGAGAAGGGTCTTAAGAAAACAGGAGACAAAAATGGATGAAAATGAGGCAAAGAAGAAAATATGGGACTAGGCATGAAAATCATGAAGGCCAAAGGAAAGAGAAGAGACAAACTTTAGAAACATCACGGGTCATATAGGGTCAGCCTGTGACCTTACTGAATACGGTATGTGACCGCCTAATAGATTTATCATTGATATGACACAAGTAGCTTTAGAAACAAACTACACTAAATGCTTGCATTGGTACATTTGGCCTGTACCTGATGAAAACAGACATATTCATTCATTCTTCTCTATTTCCATCATTCAGGGTTTTGATAAAATGTTAAACCTCATCCTCACATCTTAAATGTAATTTTACCAAACTAAAGTAAACTGAAGTAAGCTACAACTGATGGAGAAGAACCCTATATGCATTAACGTAAGCCACAGTTTAAAGTGTGTCCTCTCTAACATAAGTGTAAACCTATATATGGAAAAAAATATGTGGTGAAAGTCTGCTGTGACACGTTTAACTTTTAGACAAGAATAGGCTGGCTCCCAATATAAGCTTCATGAAGATGTTCCATTATAGCAACAATCAGTCCTCTCATTGGGAATAGTTGAGAAATGGCTTAGTTGATCACTTGTTATACTACACATAAATTAGCAATTTGCAAAAAGAGAAAGACAAAAAGGGAAAGAATCAAATACACTCAACACCACAACATGATAAATATGTTAATTCCTTGATCATTGAAACAGATATTCAGGAATTTCAAAGACTGTACATGATTATAATTTTCTTTGTCTTCTAGATGTAGGAACCTGCCAGTTAAAAGGATGTCATAATTAACACTATGCCAGTTGAAGGTTTGCATATGGATATATATAATATTCTGCACAACTACCTCTTGACTTACAATTTTTTCTTTCTGAGACAGGGCCTTGCTCTCTCACCCAGGCTGGAGCACAGTGGCACAATTTTGGCTCACTGCAACCTCTGCTGACTGGGCTCAAGCGATTCTCATGCCTCAGCCTCCCAAGTAGCTGGGATTAGCTACGTGTACCACCGCACCCTGCTAATTTTTGTATTTTTAGTGGAAGTGAGGTTTCACCATGTTGGCCAGGCTGGTCTCAAACTCCTGTCCTCATGTGATCTGCCCACCTCAGCCTCCCAAAGTACTGGGATTACAGGTATGAGCCACCGTGCCCCACCATTACTTACAAATTTTTTTTAATTGAGATTAACGTAAAATCATAGCAAATTATAAGTATTTCCCAAAGAATTAAAAAACTAAGCCAAAATAGAGAAAGTCAAGAATTCATCACCCATGGTTTTCTCATGAAAACAGAATTTAAATTTACAATAGGAAGGTACAAAAGTAGGCAAAATATCTACAAATAATTCACATGCACACATATCCCTAAAATGTGCTAAGTATCATTTAGATGTCCAGAAACAAGAAACACCAGCTACCCAGAGGCCATGATTAATATTCTCCCTTCAAGAGGAACTAGGTCTGCAAAAGGCTTGGAAATTAGTAGACTCAGGCCCACTCCAGGAAACTCGGCTGGTGTTTCCATTATAAACCGCATTTCAGGAGTTTACAAGTTGAATGTTTTTAAAACATATTGGGCTCATAATGAGCTCACACATTCTTAAAATGTTTTCTTTTTGCTCTCCTTTAAAAAGTATGGCCACTTTTGTGAATAAATCATAAACAAAATTTCAGGTGATTATTTTTGGCTGAGCTCCAAGACACAATGGCTAAATGTTTAAATAAAGTAAAAAGACTAATTATTTTCTTCATTTGGAAAGTAGAGTAGAAAGGCCAGCCTGAGAAATACTCCACATGACTTCCGTTTTAAAGCATTCTTGTGCAATATTTTCATTCAGTGGTTCAAGACCCCAGGACTACAGCTAGGAATATGCAATCAAACTTCAAAAACTCCATTTCTACATCTGGAGATTTATGCAATAATCGCTCCAGCATTAGACTTCTCTAAAGTTATTAGTGGTCAAAATTACATGTACCATGAAAGCCAGGAAGACTCTTAGAATGAAGCTAAAAGCCAGGTGGCAAGGCACCTACACTCAGGTGTCGCCACAAACCCAAATTCAAACCAACCTCATAGTTTTATAAGCTTTTTCCCCGTGCCAACTCCCAGCTTAAAAATAGTCCAGGCCAAAGCTCAGCGGGGAACTGAGTTGATTAGTAGGTTAAGGCTTAAAACCATTTCTTTCAGAACCAAGGGGAAAACAAGAACCTGTTGGTTCTGCCAAATATAAAAACTATTCTTCACAGCATCTCTCTAACACCTTTTGGAATTTATAAAAGAGGTAGGCAGCAGAGATGTCAGAGCCAGGGATGCCTCATTTCCACAAGAGCATTCAGTGTAATTCACCAGGCCTCTTCCATGGGAATGTTGGATGATACAGCACCACTGAGTTCCAGAATGACAGTCCCGCATCACACTAGGAAAACGCCTTGATAGAAGGCAGCTTTGCTGCTAAACTCTCACCATTGACAAAACTTTCCCTATTCACAGAACAACCTTTCATCTGCAGGCTCATGTCACAATTAGAAGACATGAAAAGGTGTCCCATTCCAAAAGGAAGAGTCACATGAACTTTCTAAATTGCAACTATGCAAAAGACACAAGTAATACTGATTAAAACCACACAAATTCGAACATTTAATTGATAATATTCTACATGTAGGTTAAAGGTTAAAAATGCCCTGTAATGCTGCTATATTTATTGATAAGGGCAACTTTTCCACCTGTTTCTAATTTTACACAAGATTGATCATGAGCCTCAAAAGAAAAATCCACTGCTGATAATAAATGAAATGAAATTTGCACTTTCCTGTAAATACCATCCCACCTTCAAGAAGAAGAACCCACTAATTACCATGTATGGAGAAAGAAGAATTAGTATGCTAATGCATGCTAGTGTCCTAAATATTGTTCTTGATCAATAAACACACAACTTCAAATTCAGAACATTAGAAACAGAAATATAATCTGATGTGAATGGTGGTTTAAGTAAAAAATGTATGTATCTGATATTCGGTAGATGGATATGGCACCTTTACTCAATGAGTAGCCCAGCCAACTTTCCAAAGATTAAGAACTTAAGAGAGATGTTCCTTACTCATCAGCTAACAAATGACTAACATTTCCAGATAGCCTTAATCACCTAAATCTGAACTATGGAAATAATATAAGAAGAGAGGCTGGAACAGGGGAAAAAGGAGCCTTTATGCTTAAATAGTATTTTTCTACCCCTTCTCACTGGCTAGTCAGGGACCTGACTCTTTGTCCACCTGGACCAGATTTCTCAGCCTCAGCACTATCAGCATTTTGGCCCTGGCGATTCTTTGCTAGGCCTTGTCCTGAGCATTGTAGGATATGTAAGAGCATCCCTGGCTTCTCGTCAATAGATGCCAGTAGCACCATGCACTAGAGGCTGCCTACCCCTTGTGACAACCAAAAATGTCTCCAGACATTGCCAACTGTACCCCAGGGAGAACAACCATCTCTGGTTGAGGACATCTGACCTACACCAAAAGAGAAAGGAGATACCTAGTCAAAAATAAAAAATAAATAACTTATAAAATAAATCTGAGGACATATGGAGTTTCCTGATCCCTCAGAGTCCTCCCTTCCCCATTCACTGATAAGCTGTGGAGCCAGGAAAGTAATCCACAAGATTGCAACTTACAAAAAAGTTATGTTCCGAAAGTTTTGAAATGCTTGTTCGAAACACAACACTAGTTTTCCCAACAGAAATGTTTATTATATGTGGTGAATAAGTTCGCAGGCTAGCCCACTAATACATATATTCACTCATAAATGTACATAGACAAATACCATATACACATTTATATTTAACTTCAGGGAATGTATTATTGTAATACCAGTAATTAAATACCATGAAAAATAGATATCAAATGGCAAATTATATACAGTCACGCATCACATAATGAGGTTTCGGTCAACAACAGGCCACATATAAAACAGTGGTCCCATGAGATTACAGCGGACCTGAAAAATGTCTACCACTTAAATGACATCTTGATGATCCTGACCCTGTGTAGGCCTAGGCTAATGTGTGTATCCTGGTTTTTAACAAGAAAATTTTTAAAATTTTAAAACATTTTCAAAATAGAAAAAAGCTTATAAGAAAAGCATATAAAAAATATTTTTGTACAGCGGTACAATGTATGTTCAAGCTGTTATTACAGGAGTCAAAGCTTAAAGTAAAAAAATCACCACTAAGATTAATTTATTATTCAAGAAAGAAATTTTTTGTATAAATTTAGTGCAGCCTAAAGTGTACAGTGTTTATAAAGCCTGCAGTAGAATACGCAGCGTCCAAGGCTTCTGCATGCATTCACCATTCCTGCACTAACTCACCCAGAGCAACTTCCAGTCCTGCAAGCTCCATGGGTAGCAAGTGTTCTACACAGGTGGACCATGTTTTATCTTTTACGCTGTATTTTTACTACACACTTTCTGTTATGCAATTGCCTACGGTATTCAGTACAGTGGCATGCTAAACAGGTCTGTAGCTTAGGAGCAACAGGGTGCATCGGATGGCCGGGATATGCAGTAGGCTGAATTAAGGTCTGTGTAAGCATACTCAGTGATGTTCCCACAACAATGGAACTGTCTAATGCCACATTTCTCAGAAAGTATTCCTAAACATATCCCTGTCATAAAGCTATGCCTGACTGTGTTTGCTTATCTCAAAACTTAAGGAAATGTCATTTTTACTAGATTTATCAGACCGACGGAGACTCTGTAGAGAGTCTGAAGAAGTTTTTTGGCATGCTACGATCTTTGGCAGTTAGGAGTCCTGGATTCTTTAGGGACAATTTTTAAAGTTTCTAAGGAAGTTTGTGCAATTGCCTTTTTCTCTAAGCAAAAATTACCCTTAGAGAAAGAAAAATGATATGGAGTGGAGGGGAGCAGCTAGAAGGAGAAAGTATTACTGAGTACTTGTGTGTAAGCACGAGAAAGATCTACCTGCAAGGCAGTTGAAATTAACTGAGCTTTGGTTTAAATATATGGAAAATAAAGAGGAATCTGTCTCTCCCTCTCTCTGTCTCTCTCTCTCTGTCTCTCTCCCTCTCTCTCTCTCTCTCTGTCTCTCTCTCTCTCTCTCTCTGTCTCTCTCTCTCTCTCTCTCTCTCTGCCACCCCCTCTCTCGTTCATACACACACTCTCACTAGCTCCCCTGAGGGATGCTGATGAGTACAATTTGAAAACCACCAATTTAGTTCATGCTTCTCATTTCACAGACGAGAAACCTGAGGCATAGAGAGGTTAAGTGACTGGCCCAAGCCCTTGTTAATGACGGGCTGGAAGAACGACTCTGGCTGAGACTACTTTGCATTTGTACCACTGAGCCTTGTGGAAGCAGCCAGGCAGAAAACTAGACTGGAGGACTGGACTTCTGCAAGGAAGACCTGGGAGACCACGGGGTGAGACAGCTGAAGACAGAGGGAGCCCAGGAAATGTCAGGGGCCTGGCTGTCCTCTCCAAACCCCAAGAGCGGGGGCCAAGGACTCACTTCCCCAGGGATATCAGAGGCAATCTTCCCAGAGCCCACAACATCTTAAGAAACTCAAGACGGACTTGCAGAGGAGCCTTCCATGAGCTGCCCTCTAGAGGAAGTTAGAGAACAGAGAAACTTCCCATCCCGAAAAGTGGCACAGAACAACAGAAAATGAAGCTGTTGGCCAGTGAGGCTGTAGAAACAGTATTCTCGGGGGAATCTCACTTTTCTCTTTTCCTCACATGAGTCCTCTTTAAGACAGAATGAAATTAGTATCTCTTTCTGCTTGATATTATCTAAAGGGCAAGAGTAGAAATGCTGGTCTTTGATTATAGATGCCATTGAGAAGCACGTACAAATTCCCAGAGGCAACATTACAAAGATGGAAGGTCAGAAAACTTTGGGAGCTTTAGCCAATTGCAAAAATGCCAAAAAAAAAAAAAATAACCTGGCTCTCAGATTCCCAGACACAAAGGTACCATTTAAGGACAGAAGATGACATACATTGCCTCCCGTGTAACTGCCAGTCAATGGACCCAGACGTAGCCTTGAACACCAGACAGATTAAGTTTAGATCCACCTCTGAAAAACAAACCCTTTCAGCTATTTTATGGCAGCTGTCGTGTGCCTTAAGCTTAATTCAAGCTAAAAGAAGACTACACAAAGGAAAGAAGTAGAGTTATATATTTTTAAACTTGGACACAAGCTAGCTCTTATTCCTTTTTCTGTAGGGAGAGGGGTAATAGAAAAGAAATGAAGTAACAAAATGTTGTCTGTATCACAGAAATGGAGAACAGTAACGTTGCTAGCCCTGCGTGCTACAGCGAAAACTAGACGATGCTGGAGGGTGCCGGTCGTGCTAGATGACAGAGTAAGACAGAAGGAGTCCCACTGGAAGGCAGGAGGTGAGGGGGAAGGAAGAGAAGAGTGAAAAGAACGTTGTGTGATCAGGTGAGGATACAGTACCACTAAGAATCTATCTAGGTTGACCTGAGTTGCATATAGGCTAAATCATCAATGTATTGATTGGTGCTCTGGAACTCTATGCCTCTTTTCCTAGAGATTAGCATTAATCCTAAAGTTTACCCAACTTTTTTAAACAGAAGCCACAGATATCATGTGGCAAGTAACCATGGTAAATTAGTTTTCATAAATGGTACAAGGCATTTGATGCTGTGAGGTGAAGTGAAGTTTATTCCTCTGAATCTTGAGTGAAATATCATAGATAGAATGAGAGAGATGATTCTGTAAAGAAAGCAGAACCTGAAAATGTGAACATTTTCCAAGCAGGTGACAGTTGACTGGTACGACCAGTTTAGGAGTGGAAGGAAAGAATGATTATTTAACCTAGCCCAGATGCCTTATGGTTAATATTTAATGGATTCCAAGTGGTATCCACTACTTTGATTAGCAATTAAATGAGGCCAGTCGTGGTGGCTCACTCCTGTAATCCCAACACTTCGGGAGGGAGGCTGAGGAGAGTAGCTCAATTGAGGTCAGGAGTTCGAGACCAGCCTGGCCAACGTAGTGAAACCCGATCTCTACTAAAAATACAAAAAATTAGCCAGGTGTGGTGGTGCATGCTTGCAATCCCAGCTAATTGGGACGCTGAGGCAGGAGAATCGCTTGAACTCAGGAGGCAGAGGTTGCAGTAAGCAGAGATTGTGCCACTGCACTCCAGCCTGTAAGACAGAGCAAGACTTTGTCTCAAAAAAAAAGAAGAAAAGAAAGCAATTAAATGATACACACTGTTTTAAATAATAAGCATGTTGGTGTGCTGCTATGTACCAGCCTATGTTCGGTGTTTTACATGTATTAGATCTATTAGCATACAGACTAAACTGCTGTAACAAAACCACTGCAAAATACAGTGGCTTAAACAGGAAAGAAATGTCTGTCTTTGTTTGTACAACATTCCAGAGTTAGGCAGGCAATCCCAGGCAGGTAGGTGGCTCTGCTCTGCAAGAACATTCAGGGTTCTAGATTCCCCCTCGCTTATTGCTCTGCCATCTCCTAGGGTATCGTTCTCCTCCATATGGTCAGAGCCGACTCACTATCCTCCATCTGCTTTCACACACGCAGGAGACAGAAGGAGGGAAAGGTGAACAGGAAGCTTCTTTTTATAAATTGCAGATAATTTAAACATAATTCTGTTCACATTCTGTTGAACAGAATCCTAATGGCATGATCATATCTTACTCCAAGGGAGGCTACAAATGTAGCCTGTAACTGAATAGCTCAAGTCGTGGTGTTATTAAAAGGAGAGGGAAGGGGAACAGATACTGGGAGACAATTTGGAGTCTCCGTCATTTCAACCTCATTTAACTCTTTCAACAGTCCTGTATTATAGTTTTTGGGGGGGTTTTTGGGGGTTTTCTTTGAGACGAAGTCTCGCCCTGTTGCCCAGCCTGGAGTGACAGGATCTTGGCTCACTGCAACCTCTGCCTCCTGGGTTCAAGTGTTTCTCCTATCTCAGCCTCCTGAGTAGTTGGGATTACAGGCATGCATCACCACGCCCAGCTAGTTTTTTTGTATTTTTGTAGAGATGAAGTTTCACCATGTTGGCTAGGCTGGTCTCTAATTCCTGACCTCAGGTGATCCACCCGCCTCAGCCTCCCAGATTGCTGGGATTACAGGCATGAGCCACCGCACCCAGCCAAAAATTTTTTTAATTTTTTAGATATTTATGGAGGCAATATAATACCTTTTTAAATGAACAACACGCCTGAGGCTGTTAATAATTCTCCCAAGCGCCACAGCAGGAAGTGGCCCAGGTAGAATTCAAACTCAGGTTTGTATGTCTTGATACCCATCTTCCTCCTGCCGCACCGTGTACAGTGTGCCTAGTGAGTCTTACTCCAGACAAAGCACATAATACGGAATAAAACTCATGCCATGTGGCTTTTTTCTTAAAGCCAATGTCTCTTAATAAAATAACAACACGAACAGAAATATTTTTATGAGAAAAAAGTCAGAAACTCCTTTTTAGAAAATAAAAAGTTGAGGGGAGAGGGAAATTGCAAGGAATTTATCTAAATACCACTATAAAAGACACTTGAAAAAATTGATTTTTCCCCTACCATTATAAAGCTATCTATTTTGGTAGTGTTGACCACAATTCGTATTGATAAGAATAAAAGGACTCATATGGAATGACTTTCTTATTATTGAATATCCATAATAAACTGGCATGAAACGATCTAAAACAGAAATGGGTCTGGTTTGGTGAAGTTGGTATGATGTGTGCACACACACACACCCTTTATAAAATAGCATTACTGAATCTGCTATAATGTTAAATCCCCATACACCTGAATGCATCTATGTCATGAGATAAAGGCTCATAGAATAAAAATTTACAGCCCCACACATTCATTAAATCTGCGTAAGCACTTCCAAGAATGGAAGGCTCTGCTTGGGGTGGGGTTTCTTTCCCTCTTCCTTCCCCTCAAATCAAGAGATATATTTTATAATCTACAGCCAGCTCACTGGCAAATCTCCATTCTTTTCAACCTGACAGACTGTTTGTCAGTTAAACTCCCCTTGTCATGTATCCCTACCACTGCCAACTCATGCACGGAGACCTTCACTTTTACTGCTACCACTTGCACCCTATGCAACCTTTGTCATTGATCACTGATCCGATCCAGTGCCCACATGTTCTTCAAGTGCCTACACAAGTAATGAGGTACTTGTGGTGTAAAATTAAACTGTCAACTGTCAGCGATTGATAACCACAGTGAGAGCTGACCTAGAACACCTGCACCAGTGGCCAAGACAGGTGTGACATGTTTGATCGCTGAGGCCTGCTAGTCAGTCTGACCTGGTGCTGTCCCTCCATGGGCTTTCCTTGCATTTCAGCCTCCTAGCTCTCCTGCATACCCCTATGAGTATCCCCAGTTTGCAGAAACCACTCACAGTCAATTCGGGCAGCTGATCAGAGTAGCTGTGAAAGCGTATCTCGAGTCAGTAGGTTGGTTTGAAAGTAATATGGCCTACAGATTTTCAAAGGCGGCATCTGGAGTCAGCCTGGTGTTTTTTCCTTACACATTTCCTCACGTCCCCTTCTAAAGCAAGTCTTGGTGGCAGGATTCACACATACCATCCTCCCTCAATTTGTGTTTCCAGGCATGTACCAGTGCCTGGCAAAAGGACCTTCCCTTCAGGGCAGGCACACAGCAGTTATTAAGAGTCTGGTGGAAGAATGAAGCACTCCTAATGGAACTGCCTTATGGCTCTGAGCATTTGCTTAAAGGCATCAAAGTTGAACTGGCTCACGTTCTGTTAAAGTACAATAAATGCAAGCTTTTCTTACTCACATGTAATTGAATAACCAGCACAAAGGAAAAAAACATGTTCTGCTCTAAAATTGTTTTTACCCAGAGTTGTTGCACAGCATTTAAAGTCTTTATTCAAGAGTTTTATTATTTAAATGAGTAATCGATTTTTTTTTTTTTTTTGGCCGTAAGCAGAAATGCACTTACAGACCTAAAACATCCTTTGTGAAAAATCTGAGACGCGTGATGGGATTCTCATCCCATTACGCCATCTCACCCGCACCAAACAGTTGCACTATATTAAGTTCATGTGATGAGAAGATAAAAATCTATTAACTTTCTGCTGACCTTATCGACACAGGAATCTCTGCAGACATTACAAAAGCCATATCTCTTCTGACTTTTACATCCAGAGCCTCATGCTCCAAAGTCCCAAACCAAATGTAAAATCTTCATGATGAGTGAGACCCTGACACCAATTCAGATTCCAGGCTTGCTGGCTTGCAGTCAATGGAGCCTCCTCTGGGGCACAGAGGCTAGCCTCTACTTTGCATTTGACTTGAGGGGGCTTTTTTTGCCATATGCTACTGGGGACTCTGAATCAAAACTATTTCATGAGGACCATATGTTATGAGAAACGCATGATGGAAAGTGAACAGCAAAAAGTTGCCCCGTATCACTGGGTGATGTATTACAAACATAATTAAATCTGAGTAATGTGCAGTGTTATTTCAGTTAATCATTTCTTTTTCAATTTAAGTGAGGAAAACATAGCCCAATTTCCAAATTACATACCAAAGTCCAGAAAAGCTAAAGCAAATTGGTGGGAGAGGAATAAAACAAGAGCTGTGCAACCTTGTTTAAGCTTCTGTAAACGATCTTGGTGTATTTGAGATATGTTGGTAGGAAGGTGACAAATTATAGTCTTTGTAAATAAAAGGTTCCAAACACTACTCATTTCTTTTTGAATCAACAATGAGTTCAGACCATCGCCAACTTATAAACAAGCAGCAAGTCAAAAAGATCACTTGTGTGTTGATTGTTTGGAACCCAGAGGATAATTAAAATTTCATTATTAACAGCTATTAGGTTTCCAAGCTAGCCCAGGGAGTAGCCCTGTCTATTTCAGCTGTTTCTGAAATGTGGTATTTCTGCTTCACCTTGATAGCATTAGCTACAGGGAGAATAGAGAATGTATTCCAAATTCAATGAAATTCATTTATTCATTCTCTACTATGTTTTCCCAGAATATACTGATTACTACATTTCCCCAAGGATATCCCAATTTCCTCTCTTCCCAAATGTCCCCAAGCTGGAAGAAATCACTCTCTATTTTGAACCCTCATAGTTCTTTATTTGTACTCTCATAATCACTTTCTACCTAAACTACAGGTGTTTGTCGAGCTTAACTACTCACTTATTTTAATATTTTTATATTACAAGCTTATTTTTACATTTCTCACACCTTAGTTCCAAGCCCTTAATTTGGCAAGTTCTCAGTACATATATATAAGTGGATGCTTATATAAATAAAGGAATACGATGTAACAGGGCTGCCAAACATATTTTCCCCTCAGTGGCAGTGGAATCATAGTAGGTAATGAGGGAAAGGGAAGAATATGATGATGACAATGACACTGATGAGGATGATAATAGAAAATAATATTGTCTGTTTGCCATGTGACATTCTCTGGTTGAAGCACTTTAAAAGAGTTGAGCAATTTAATCCTTAAAACAACTCTGTATGGTAAATTTTATATATGTATATTCCTATTTTGCAGATGGGATACTGAGCACAGAGTCATAAAACAATTTTCCCAAGCTCATACAAATAGTAAGTATAATAGATATTTCTGGACACCAGAAATACACTTGCTATGTACATGTGCATAAGAGGGAAGGCTTCCCTATACTACTCCAGAATACAAAGCTTCTTTCTGGCTTTCTCATCCACATGATGGAAGACACTTCTTGGGTGAACTACTCCACAGTTATTTTCATTCTCACTGGTGAGCCTGGGACCTTGTCAGCCTTATTCACAATATCCCCAGCCTCTAGAACAAGGCTGGTACATAGCAAATGTGCAAAAGGTGTTTGCCGAATGAATGGATGACTGATTCTGTGTGGGGTAATGATAGGGCTCAGGATGAGACTCTAAACTCAGGTTTCCTCTGTGGGTTTCAGGGTTTACTGGTCTTATGGGGAGAGTTTCCTAAACTTGCCTTATGATAAAAACCACCTTCAGCATTTGTTAAAAATCACCTGTTCCTGGAGATTCTGAGTCAGTGACCTGAAGTGGAGCTGATAAATCTGCTTTTGTTGACATTGCTGCTGCTATGGTTTTTAACAGATGCTTCAGGTGGTTCTAACCTTAGGAAACCTTGCCCAAAGGATACCATTCTGTCTCTTGGGACATTGCCCCTGTGATAGACATTTGCAAATTCACCAAGAGTGACAAACACTGCCACTGTCTCTTCCAATGCACTTTGCACATTATGCTGGATCATAATACGGGCCGCGTACTTCTGCCACAGCTGACTTGTCTGTGGGATCCTGCAGCTCTCAACCATGCTGAGGAAAACTTCCATTCACACATGTCCTCCCCCTACTCATCTTTTCTGAGGGTGCATCAGTGTCTGCTGAATGAATGAATGAATGATGGAATAAACACCAACAAGGGCAAAACAAGCAAGCCAGGCAGTTGTGAGGAACAGAAGTGTTTCATAAGCTTCACTTTTTAGTTGCATGTAGTAGCACACAAACCATGGCAAAAGATATATATTAATACATTATGTTTCCATTGCTTTTGCGCTGACTTAAAGAGCGTTCCTATAACAGCTAATAATCTCCGGGCCTCAGAATCACTACATATCTTTTTAAAAATATTTTATTTTCCTTAGTTCTAATGGAACAGACATGGTGACCTTGGGACCTAAAGGATTATTTTAGTCTTACAGATATCTCTCTCTTCCTTATTCTCATTTTTTTTCTTCTTTCTTCCCCTAGTCTGGTAATTATGTCCAGAAAGCAGTAAAGAACATCAATCTTGGCTGGGATAAATTTAAGTAGCTGGAAATGATAATATCTATGATCCTCCCAGAGTCTAGAACACGGTTTCTAAATCGCAACACTATTGACATTTTGAGCCAGATAATTCTTTGCGGTGGGGAGCTGTCCTGTGCTTTATAAGTACTGAGCAGTGTGTCTGTGGCCTCTACCCAGTAGATGCGAGTAGCAAACCTCGCAAATCTCCAGTTATGAGCTATGACAACCAAAAATTTCTCCAGATATTCCTAGATGTCCCCTGGGAATCAAAATAACTTCCAGTTGAGAACCACTAATCTTGAGTGATTTTTTTAAAACAATGTGCTTTTTAACAGATTAGTCAATATTTGGTATTTATGTCAAAGGATATATTAATCAAAGTTGCTTGAACATCATGCAAAAATATGGACACAATTTTTTAAAGAAACTGTTGCTTCAAAAGAATCATGCCTACCCCTTTAGATGTGAAGTTCAAGCGATACCAGGCAGAAGCTGAAGTGGAATTTTGACATAGCTGAGATTTTCCAAAAATATTCTAAAGGAGGGTGAGCTCGAAGACTAACTAAAATGTCTCACTTTTGGCAAAAACATCCAGAGTGTAATGCACTTTGCCAACAGCTTTGCCCTTGGCTTTTTGTCTTGTTTTTTTCTTTTCAACTTAAGGGTAGTTCAAGGGTAGTTTTAATCTGTATGTTCCTGGTTCCTATAATCTAAAAACCATCAAAATGCTGTTTTATAAGAGTATCTCGTAAGCTTTGATGTCCAAGAAGCCTGAGGGCCCTTTTTTTACGTGCTTATTTTCTTTTGAACCAGGAAATTGTGTTTTGCCAAGAGCAAATGGAACTTGAGCCTCAAAGGATTTGAGATCTGTTTGAAACACAGAACCCACAAATTCTCTACAGGTTCTCAACTTGACAAAATACATGCTTTCACCTTCCCTCAGACCAAACCTCTGTTGGTTCTATTTTAAATCACGGTTAGCAGAGTCCTGTATGCCTAAAGATTTCCCCACAAGAAAAAGGGCTGGGCCATAAGGCTGAATTTCTGACACGACACTATTTTCAGTTGGACTCATAATCAAAATCCTCTCCAAGGTAAGAAGAGAAGTTAAACGAGAAGAGAGAGAAAAGGTAAGAGATTCAACTAAGTAACATGTTCTTTGACTTTCCCCAGGACCAAACCCAACAAACAAGAGATTACATCAAAGTGGAATTGTTTACATATTAGATGACCTGTCCATTTTTTTCCTTACCATTGATTTTCACAGTACAAAAATATTATTTCAGTGGCAAGGATGTAAATCTTATTCATAACAGGATTTCAACCACATCCTGAGAACGAAGCATCTCCTCAGATAGTGTGCTCTCATTTATATCGAAGACATGCTGGTTTTATTTGTCAGTGTTTGTTGAGAGGTCACAATATCAGGAAGCAGGAGATGGCTCATCAAAGAGTCTCTGCAAGCCCCTACTACTCATCAATTAGACAGTACCTTGTTTTTAACATCGGGGCGGAAATGCATCTCCCCTGACCCATTGTTAGACGCTTCCTTCTGTCTTTAAGTTTTTGGAAGGAGCACTCAGGACTCGACTTCTTTTTTCCAATAGGTAATTGTCACTAATTAATGCTCCTGCTGCATACAAGAATGTGGACCTGTGACCCTGAGTAATCTGAGTCTGTATCTCTGGCTTTGGAGCAAGGACACTCTAATCTCCTGACTCTAACGATGGGGGCCCAGGTCACAGACACAAGGCTTCCCACTGGGTTCCTGAGCAGGCCTCACTCTGCTTCAAAGCCAGTGAGTTCAGTAGGGCAGCGTGACTTCAAGGAGAATGTGGCATCTGGCCAGTGAATACCTTCTGCGGTGAGATGTTTTCTCTGAAGGTCTAGAGATCTTTTTGCAGAATGAATTGAGCCAGGGTATCTAGCTCTATTCATTCCGCATGCATTTACTGGGTACCTGTTCTGTGCCAGGCTCTCATCTATGCACCGAGGATAAAATGAGTAAAACAGAGTCCCTCCTGCTGACAAGGAACTAGAACCAGGTTCAGTCTTAGCCCCTTGTTAAATTATCCTTTAATTTATAATTAGACAAGGTGGTCTTATGTTCCTTCTTTTAGATCTAATGATTTAAAAAAAAAAAAAGCTTTATTGAGACAGTTGATATGCAAAATAATTCACCCATTGAAAGTGGGTGATTTTATGTTTTTACTCTATTTACAGTATTGTGCAACCATTGTTACAATCTAATTTTAGAACCTTTTCACTCCCCCTCAAAGAAACCCCGTATCCGTTAGTAGTCATTCGTCTCTTTTCCCCAACCCTGACACCCTTGGCCCAAGGCAGCCACTAATCTACTTTCTATTTCTGTAGATTTGCCTACTCTGGCCATTTCTTTTCTTTAATTTAATTTTTTTTTTTTTTTTTTTTTTTTAAACGGAGTCTCGCTCTGTCACCCAGGCTGGAGTGCAGTGGCACGATCTCAGCTCACTGCAACCTCCACCTCCCAGGTTCAAGGGATTATCCTGCCTCAGCCTCCCGAGTAGCTGAGATTACAGGCACGTGCCGCCACTCTCGGCTAATTTTTTGTATTTTTAGTAGCGACAGGACTTCACTGTCCAGGATGGTCTCGATCTCTTGACCTCGTGATCTGCCTACCTCAGCCTCCCAAAGTGCTGGGATTACAGACGTGAGTCAGTGCACCCAGCCTAATTTTATTTTTATTTCCATTTGGGTATATAGCTAATGCATGCAGGGCTTAATAACTAGGGGATGAGTGGACAGGTGCAGCAAACCACCTTGGCACACTTTTACAGATGTAACAAACTTGTGCATGTTGCACACGTATCTCGGAACTTAAGATCAACATGATTTTTTAATGGTGCTTCTTATTTTCTCATTAATAAAAACTGATGAGTTCACATAGGCATTAATTCATCTCGTTTCTCCATAAGATTCTTCATCCACTTTCCCTCCCTTCTCCTCTTCTCTCTCTCTCTCTTTCATTTCTTTCCCACACGTACAAACTAAAGCATGGGAATTTCTGATGAGCATAAGACTCAGAATGACTCCAGGATAAAAATATATCTCTTTCCCATACTCTTAACAAAATACTAGCTTACTGAGGATGCCTGTCCAAAATTCCTCCCTCACTTAAACAGAGCTTTATATTTTCCTTTTCCTCTAGTGAAGATCTTTCTCCAAAACCGAGGCTAGCAACTACCCTTGTGCATATACACCACTGGATTAATTTCAAATCAATAAAAATGATATAAACAAATGCCCAACATTAAAAAACAGTAGGGACACTCTGAACTTCAAAATAGATAAACAAAAGGCTGGGTGCTCATTTGTAAAATAGTCTTGATATTACAAATGTTGGATTCCTTTGAATAAATCTTGCCAATATTCCTTTTTAAACATTTACGACAGTTTGATTTCCATGGTTCATGAACCTATCACTGCTACAGAAATAAGGTACAAACATGTATTGTATAATCAAACAGGCCTAAGTGATAGGAACAAATCTACCAGGTAATAAGCAATGAGCTCTGCACACTTCAAAAAAACGAAAAGACCGTTTCTCCCTATGTCACACAGGCTGCTCTCAAACTCCTGGCTTCCTCCTGCCTCAGCTTCCTGGGCAGCTGGAATAAAAGGCATGAGCCCGCACAGCCAGCTAAGCTCTGCACACCTCTTTCTGGGTTATACTGATAGTGCAGCCACTTCAGAGAGAGAGCACACAGCATAGCACATAGAAAAGACTCAAGCTGGGCTGCTAAATTCAAATGCTCCTCCTCCCCCAAGTTGAACAAGTTATTCAATCTGTCTTTGCCTCCGTTTTCTTATCTGTAAAATGGGGGCTAATAACCATATATTAGATAAGTTCACATCTCTAAAACTTCTAGAAAGTTTCTAGCCCATGGTAAGCACTATACAAATGTAAATATTATACACATGTTTATAAAGCACATGGGCTCACACAAATACATGACCCTATACTTAAACAAAGGAAAAGCAGGCTAGAGAGATGTTAGGAAGAGTTGTTAACTCTTCAGTATACCTTGTACCCACCATGTTCGTGTCTCCTCTAGTCAACTCTAAAGCTATTAACACAAGAACCCTGTCTCATCATCCAGTTTCACCCATAGGGGCTGAGACAGTGCTTACACAGAAATGGCCCTGGATAAATATGGGCTGAATGAATGAACACATGAATTTGATTCTTTACTATGGGAACTAAATTAAAAGTTATTTCTACCAGCATTTTTAACACAAGCACTATTGAGATTATTTATATATGAGTAGTAAAATGTTTGCTTTATTAATTTGATTGCAAATCTTATAATGAACTAAGCCTTGTTTATCTTTTTCTACATGTTGAAATGTTTAAAAATCCATAAGATTACCCCTCACACACCTCCAAGTATCCAGAGATGGACCTACTTCATACCATTATATTCATGATTCAATTATTTCTAGAAAGCCCATTGATTTCAGAGAACTTTATTTGATAGCCAGGAGGCATTCCACTGGCATCTTAATGGACATTGTTGGTTTTCGTTTTGTTTTGTTTTGTTTTCAATTGCAACTCAAACAACGAATCCTCCAAAGATGGTTACCCTCACTCTACAAAAGTGCTGAGTCAATATTTGTTCTTTAAAATAAATATAAGCATTTCTTTGACTAGATACCATCAACTTTAATTTTATTTTTTTCACATAAATGTTAAACAAGAACTAAACAGATAATTTCCTTCTGTCACATAGCAATTCCACTGTGGTGGAACAAAGTGTTATCTTAAGTTTCACAGAGCAATTGTTCAATCATTCCTGTTGGTGGCTCCTTTCCAAATCTTCAAGAAAGGCCCAGCCAGCCAGCCCTTGAAACTAGGAGGGAGAGTCAGAGGGGGAGTCGCTGTCAGTCAAGAGCTCAACTTTGTGGCATACTGGCTGGTTCTCCCCCAGCAGTACCTCCTCCCCATGGGGATGACACCCAAAGCATGCTGCCTGCTTTAGGACAATAGCTGGGAAACCTCTAAACCTTAAACTTATGCAAAGCGAGCATGGAGACATCAAGGAGTTTCGTCTTACCCTAGTTTGGTGAATTAAATTCTCAGGAAATTTGGGGAAGAAAAGGGGGGGCTCAGAAAAAGAAATTTAATCCTTAAAGTTTTTTTGTTTTGTTTTTGGTTGGAGATGGAGTCTCACTCTGTCACCCAGGCTGGAGTGCAGTGGCACAATCTTGGCTCACTGCAACCTCCGCCTCCTGGGTTCAAGTGATTCTCCTGCCTCAGCCTCCCAAGCAGCTGGGATTACAGGTGCCTGCCACCACACCAGGCTAATTTTTGTATTTTTTAGTAGAGATAGAGTTTTGCCATGTAGGCCAGGCTGGTCTCAAGCTCCTGACCTCAGATGATGCACCCGCCTCGGCCTCCCAAAATGCTGGGATTACAGGCGTGAGCCACTTGTGCCCAGCCAATTTATTCCTCAAAGTTGAAAAGCAGTAACAAAGATTTCGGCTTCACTGAAAGAAAACATTGTTCAACCTACACTACCTACCTCCTGCTAAAAATCATGTACAAAGCCATCCTTTAGAGTTGGGTCAATTAATCTTTCTAGATAGACCGCTCAGAGAGGAAGGGAAACTCTGATACATGTTTCCTACCAACTTCCACATACAGATGAAGTAGGTTTGTTGAACCTCAGATGCATAGAGCTCAGCCCATTTATAATACCAAATCTGTTTGTAACACAAATCAGCCAAATGTTGGAATTAAAATGAGTATGGAATAAGTTAATAATCAATTCTATTCTCCAATTCCTTATGAGTCTTGAAGACTTATGACACAACAGAAACTAGGGTTATATCTCTGTTTTCATTGTATTTTCTTTGCCCTCCCACAAAACTAGGAGCAATTAGTCAAACCCAAGATATTTTTTGAAGATGTGGGAGTGGCTTGGTAGAAGAATGGCTTTTCCCCTCACAAAAAAGTCTAGACTTCTTCAATTAAGAGACAAAGAAAATTAAAAGACCCCTAACAGTGGTAGGATCATGGGTAATTATTATTTTTTATGTATTTCTATATTTTTATAGCCTTACAATAAAAGTGAATCATTTGCATAATGGATATTTGTGTGTGTGTTTGTGGATGTTCATGTGCACCCAGAAGAAGTCTTGACCTGACTTCAATGCTTACGTAAATCACCTGTGAATGCTGTTAAAATGCAGATTCTGGTTCAGTAGGTCCGAGATGGGCCCGAGAGTCTGCATCCATTAACAGGATCCCAAGTTACTGCTCCATAGACTATACTTTGAGTGGCAAAGTATACTGTGTAGTGCTTATCTGATTAAAAGCTACACTAGGTGTCTTCTCTCCTGCTGATCCAAAGGAGGTTACGAAACTTGACCCCACACTTTAGAGCAACAACCAAAAGCAGAGTTAGAGAAAAGCTGACATTGCTTATAAAACTTGGTCTGCGGCATCTTAGGTTTTTCTCTTCTTTGAGCAACTTTGGTCTATAAAGACTTGTCCCCCACCTCATATTGGCCAGGATCGAGGAGCAGCTAACGGGAGGAGCAGGATTATAAAGGGAGAGAATTTCCTACTCATCATTGTTTCAGCCTATGAATGGGTAGCCCACCTGCCATCAGAGTCTGTGCTGACCACTTAGAACCATGAAGAGTTCCAGACCCTGAAGTGCTGAGCCTTAACCAGCCTTGGGACACTTCTTGGAACAACTGTCTCCCCTCTCCTGTCTCAGGTGAGTGGATTTTTATCTTCATAACCTTGCTTCTCAACCCTCAGCCCCTTTGCACTGAGCTCTTTCCAAGCTTTTTCCTCCTTCATAGCTCTGAGGCACATCCTAGACTTTTCTTCCTCTCCTCCTTAAGCTTCCTTGCCTTCCCTTTCAGTGCCATCAAAATGAGATCACAACTCCAGATCTATCATTGTGTCTAGTCCTAACATGAGGCCGTGGCATATTGTTAATCCCATTATAGAAACAAAGACATTGCAATGTAGAAATAATAAGTGACTTGTCTAGGAAGACCCAACAAATAGGTGACAAGGCTAGTCTGAACCACACACACACTCTCACACACACACACACACACACACACACACTAACACATACTTCCTTGTGTTTCCTCCCACCAGTCCTTCATGTCTCAGCTAAAGCATCTATTTCTTAAGTATGGCGGTGTGGACAAAGTTGGTGTGTTAGGGACTGCAGGTGAGTATATACTGCTTTAACAGAGAGCAGGGAAAAGAAAAGGACAAGAAAGGAGACAAAGTGGGAATGGGGAGACGTCCTCAGTGCATGCGTGGCCAACAGGACGGGGAGCTACTGAAGACATCAAGCATCAGCTGGACAAAGACTGTGGTGGAGCAGGAGCGAGTAAACCAGATTATACTTCATAATGGCCCAGTAGCTTTTTATCTAACTTGTCACTTCTGTTCACTTTATCAAAAATAGAAAGGATAGAATACAGTTGATAACACTGGGTCGCCAAACAATAACTAATAAATTTCACCATGGCTTACACCCACCTACAAAAATCAGAATAATTCTGGTTTAGCAAGGTTGATTGAAACATAATTGACCTAAGAATATCAGAATAATTCTGGTTTAGTAATATTAATTTGCATTTTGCTTTCCCACTGCATGTGAGACACAGAGCATAAATCAATTAAATATTTGCTCAGCGAGTATTACTAACAAAAAACAAATGAGCATTTCTCTAAGAAGATAGTAAAATCTAACACAAACTATAAAGTAGGCATTATACCTAAAAGTCACCGCCCTCTAAGAAAAAAGACAGTGTTTCTTCCACTTAGTAGCAGCGTTTTGTTGAAGTTGATAATCTCTCATCTAAACACTTAAAAAAAATAAAAAGTCCACTCTTTTCTAGTTAAGAGAAAAGGCTATAAAAACCAAAGCAGACTCGAGCCAACAGCTACTGGCCTTCAAAATACGGTGGCATTTTCACAGTTAATTTTGCTGCCATTTGTGCCTGAATTTATCGTGGTTTTGAAAAAGTAAATTGAGAGGCGAACACAGCCCTCACTCCGGGTGCACCGGCCGCAGCGCATCCCCAGTCGGGCTGGATATTTAGTGCCGCTGTGCTGAGAAGGCCGAGGAGAGAGCCAGGGGAGGGATTACTGCTCGTCGCTGCCCATAAATCAACTGCAGCACGTCACACAGCTCCACATCCCACAAATAAGGCCGGGCTGGAGAGGTGTCACCACCACACAAAGGGAAGGAGAGCCCCGATGCCTTGGCCGGCCTGGCCCTTCCCCTCCTTCCTGGGTGCTCATGCAGCAGGGAAGCACCTCAAGGTTTTGCCGTTCCTCTTCCCCCACGTCACTACCTTTTCCCTAACTTCACCTGGGGAGAAGATCCGGCCCCAGAATCCAGTGATTTTAGCAAAGGCAGGTCATCACCGAGCCTTAATTCCAAAGCCCCTTCTCCCTTGCTAGTTAACCACACAGCCCTTACCTTGTTGATTGGGCTTCCTCCTGAACCAAAGACGGTAAATCAAGTGTTTCTTCCACCCCAGGGGTTCAGTGACTACCAAGTAAATATCTGGACAGCCCTACTCTCCCCTTCTGTCCAAGAATTTTCCCCAGAATATTAAAATCAGGGTTTTTTAAATATTATTTCTAAAAACAAACTTGCCTTCCTTTTTAAAACTCACACCACCCTGTAGGAGGTGCTAGTCATACATGTGCAGAGGCTGAGAACTGTTGGCACCAAAGGCCAAAGTGAAAAACAGCACCCTGGCGTCCCTCTGCGGAACCAGCCCTTCATGTTCTAAGACAGTCATCAACACAATTCCTGAAAACAATAGCAGCTTCTTGTTTAAAATGGAACTGCACCTGCTAGAATACCGTGTCAACAAACAATTGCTTTGTTTTTCGTATTAGCCATCCAGCTGAAGCAATGGGACTTCCTGAAGTGCATACTGGAAGGCTTATTCTTAGAAGGGGACAGAATTCTCATTTTAACACAAGCCTCAGAGGGCCAGAGTGATGGTCATCTTCCTTCCTGCTTTTGTACTCCCCTGTGTTCATCTTATTTGGTTTTCAACAGGTTTATTTCCATCGCAACCCTCTGGCTTCCAATGCCCATAATGCCGTATTTGGCAACTACCTTCGTTTCTGCTTCCTCTCCGTTAATGACGAAGGCCTTTAATTGCTATTCCACCATTTCAAACAGTTCTCAGAAGCTTCTTCCCTCCTCTGTTGAAAGAATTGGGATGAAGCCTGATGAAAAATCAGGCTTTGCCAAGTGTTCAATCATTGCTAAATCACTCTGCTCTTTCATTTTTGTCATCTAATTATGATGTCTGCTTCCAGTTTTTCTATTGCCCTTTGATGCTTATCTGTTGAACAAATTGGGACACTTTTAAAAGGAGTTATTTTGGTAAAATAAGGTGCTTGGTTCTGATTAAAAATTGTTTTAAGTGATTCGGCCAAGGTTGTCTCCATGGGCTCAGGAAGTAACCACAGCCAAAATACCCCAATGAGGGAAGAATATGAGAGGCCGATAATACCTATTATTACCTTTATCAAGGTGCAGCCAGGCAGCAGGCTCACAGGAGCAAGCAAAGGTCCAGGCCTCCAACACCACAGATTCCAATGCAGCCAGAGCTAGCGATAACTGCTCAACAAGGAATTGCGATCTAGTTTTTTTAAAGTGTCTTTGTTTTCTTTTCTGTAAAATAGGAGATAGAAGACTAAACACTTGGATTTTATGCTATCTTGAAAATGAAAAGGTAGCATGAGAAATATTGCCTGATTTAGTAAAAAGGGTGCAGCGTTTGAAGTCTATATTCAAAGAGCTCTGTGGTCTTGAGAAAGTCACTTTACCTCTCTGAGCCTCACATTTCTAATCGATGAAGCCTTGCTGTGAGGCCTGCTCTCCAATTTCCCTTGCAGCTTAGAAGCCCTAAGATGTCTACTCTAACTAAAAAAAAAAAAAAAAAAAAAAAACCACCTTGTTAAGGATTTAAAACAGATAAAAATTATCTGGTTTATCAGCTAGTGTTGGTGAATTTTCCTATTAACTTGAAACTTTGCTCTATTTTACACTTCTTAACCTTTTAATTGAGAATTTACATAACTTGTCAGGGTCTCACTCCCCTAATCTATAGATGTATTAATAGCACCTGCCCCACTGAGTTGTTGTGAGGACCAAGTGCTCTAATACACGCCATGAGAACAATGCTTGGCATGCAGAAAGTGCTCCATAAACGTAAGCAACTAGGAGTAATAACAGTAGTAGTTGTTGTTGTAGAGTAGCTGTTCGATTCAATTGTTTACAAATGTTTTCAAAAAATAAACAAGCTGGCCAGGCACGGTGGCTCGCACCTGTAATCCCAGCACTTGGAGAGGCCAAGGCAGGTGGATCGCTTGAGGTCAGGAATTCGAGACCAGCCCAGCCAACATGGTGAAGCCCCATTTCCACTAAAAACACAAAAATTATCTGGGCGTGGTGGTGTGCACCTGTAATCCCAGCTACTCCGGAGGCTGAGGCAGAAGAATCACTTGAACCCGGGAAATGAAGACTGCAGTCAGCCAAGATCGTGCCACTGTACTCCAGCCCAGGTGACAAGCTCAAAAATAAATAAATAAGCAAATAAATAAATAAACTAAGATAGGTATTGCTCTTGTAACCTCCTCAAACTGCCAATACATAGGTGCCCAGAACGTCGTAGTGCTAACTCTGCACTGTCACAGTCAGCCTTCACCGTTACCTGCATCACTTACATAGGAAGTAAGAAAAAACCCTATAAAAAAAGAAAAACTTCCTTAGGACTGCAAACAAGAGAAAAGACATGAAATAAAACACCAGCCACCAAGTTTAAAAGATTATATAGTGTATTTGAGCACTCCAAACTCTCTTTCTTCATACTAAATATTTTGAACTGTCACACATATGCCAACAGAAGTTGTTTGTTTGTTTTTTGAGATAGAGTTTTGCTCTTGTTGCCCAGGCTGGAGTGGAATGGCCCGATCTCATCTCACTGCAACCTCTGCCTCCTGGGTTCAAGTAATTCTACTGCCTCATCCTCCAGAGTAACTGGGATTACAGGTACTCGCCACCACGCCTGGCTAATTTTGTTGTATTTTTAGTATAGATGGGGTTCACCATGTTGACCAGGCTGGTCTCGAACTCCTGACCTCAGGCGATCTGCCCCCCTTGGCCTCCCAAAGCACTGGGATTACAGATGTGAGTGACCACGCCCAGCCGCCAACAGGAGTAAGTTCATTTTCAAACAAAAGGAATTAGATTTACATCAGTTCCAGCTATTGGACTCCACGTAGCTAAGACCCCACTTACTTTGGGTCATACACTACTAAGAGAATATTTTCGGCGTGAGCAAGAGCAGATGGCTCTGTGCCTGATACTATTTGTGGTACCCACTCAAACACATCTCATAAAACATCTACTTCCACCTATAGGCAAAGGTTATATCACCTATTCTTGAGACATTTTTGTCAGAATCCATAAGTTAGCTAATGTCAGTGGGAATTAATCTGATTAAATGACTTCTCTTTTATTGTGTGCCTGGCACTGTGTTGGCACCAGAGTTTCAAAGATAAGATAAAACTCTCATGAAACCAAGCCATACTCTTGAGAATTCTCAGATAGTATAACACAGTAATTAACTGCAGAGGCTTTGGGGTCAGACTACCCAGGTCATCGTTGCTAGAAGCAGGAAAGATAGTTAAGTCATAGAAAAATTTTTTCCACTTCACAATCTTTTCCCAGCTCAGCTCTCTGCTTTCAGGTAGAGATTTATTGAAACAAAGATCAGATGAAAAGAGTAAGTCAGAACTTCTGTAAGCCAGAACACTTCTTTAGTATATATCTGTGACACAGAACTGGAAAGGAAATTGCACAAAGAAAGGATCATTGAGATTTGTCAAGTCACAGTGCAGATTAGATGTGAAGCCCCTTACCTGGAATCTCCATTATCAGATGGTGTAGTCAACACCGTCCTAATTAACTGTTTGCATTCTCAACACCTGCTCATTCTAGATTGAACCTAGGTAATCTACATCTAAACCCCAATGACCATTGATGATTTGTGTAAACTGACAAAAATAATACTAAAAATGTGTAATAGTTGCAGCAATCAAAACCTGCCTTTATTCACATATTCTAGTTCAATGTGCTCTCTTACTAAATGATAATGCTTCACAATAATATAGTTAAGTATTATTGAAGAATGTTAACTTTCCAAAACTACAAAAGTTTCGCTGAACAATCAATTCTAGGAGTTCTATGATTTATATAAAAACAAAAAGCCAGTAACAACCCAAATTCTCTTCCCATAAAAAAATATAGATTAATGTTTGAAATATTTGTTGAGTCTACGGCCATACCATCCTGAACGTGCCCGATCTCATTTGAAATATTTGTTAAACTATTTTTATTAGGAGGATTGTGGTCTACATTTTCTAGACAAACATATGAGGAATTAGGATGATTTGGGGCCATTTATAAGTTCATAAAGTTTAATTCTCTTGTATGACCCTACTTGTCTCTTAAAAAAAATCGTCTAGAAACAAAAAAAAAAAACAATTTTTAGACAGATAAAATGCTGTCTCCTAAAACATACACACACGCGCACACACGCATGCACACACACACACACGCACACTGTTCTTCCTCTGATCTTTCCTTTAGTGTAACAAAAAAATTAATCCTTAACATATTTCCTACCTCCTTTCTTCATGCCCTCTCATTGCTTTCCCAAGCTGCTCATTCCAACAATGCCTTTAACTCTGATGACTCTTATTAAAAACGACTACTTAATTACCATCAATCTATTATGCTATGTTCTTCACCCTCCAGTGACACATCTGATCCCATTATGTGCCTGACCTTTAATGGTCATCAAATCAAAGTCATTCTGGTCAGTTCAGTCTGGGCCTGACACATGCCCAGGTCACAAAGATGAAGGCACAGTGGCCTAGCATACCACGTTACCCTGCCCTTCACTTAACACCTTTGTCAATGGAATCTCACAACTGGGAAAGTGCCAGGTTTCTGCCTGGCTTAAACAAAATGCCCCTCCTTTTACAGAAAGCTGAAATAAATAATTACACACACGCTGACCAGCACTGGCTTTTATGTAATTGGTGCCTCTCTACCAGCATGACACACTGCCCTCTTGGATGTTTATGCTGAAACATCTTTGGTTGGAAAGTGAGAATTTATTGTGCAGCCTTCTAGAATATGCCCAGCACTCCACACTGGCAGAAAGTCCTCTAAAGATACCTTGATAAGAGAGATAGAAAGGCAAGTTGAGGATGGCCACAGTAACGCCACCAAGTGGGTGGTCGCCTTCCACTGAAAGGCCAATCCACGGAAGCGTTCTGGGTTCACAGACTTGTATGCTACCCTCTGATGGGAACAGCCGTTGGGGCTGCTCTATCTCAAAGCTGCATGCTGAGAAACACTCCCACTCAACCTAATGAGATGCCATTTAGAAAAGAGGCTCTTCCTGGCTGATAGGGCCTGGTCATTGTTATTCACCCATAGGCCTTCCCTGGTGGTGAACATGAAACTGTTTTCCCAGACCAAACATGGACCCTCCCTCGAGGTAGCCAGACACACTGTCTGGTGTGCACAAACATTCTGACTTCTGAGTGGACAGCTAGGCCTGGCAGTGTCTTCCCCTTGCTTCACTTTACTAATGCATGTGTATTTTTACCAGCCCCTCTGGGAAAACTGCCCTGCTTTATAGCCACTTGTCACTGACAAGGAATTTCTCATCAAGATTGAAATCTCTGGCCATCCCCAAAGCTCCCAACCCTTCTGAGTTTCAGATCTCAGGACAAGGAGACTTGTCCTTGAAAAAAAAAAAAGAAAAGAAGAGAAGAGAAAAGAAAACTGGCTTTGGGAAGCAGTATTGTGGTTTCTTCACATCTGTGGTGAACAAAAACCCACCCATAGCTGCCCAAAGGCAATTGCAAACATTTGGCATGTGACTAAATTAATAGTGAGACTTATTTCTTAGAAGAACAATGTTTTTGCTTAGATTTTTAAAAATTTCTAGATTCTCTGCTTTCCAATGGAGTATTACCTTATTCTTTTTCTCACATCTTCTCCAAAATATGCCAATCTGAGATGATGAAATACATCACCTATATAGTTCCCTCCTCCCACTCTCATTCCTGACAGGTTAAAGCTGTTTTCACAACAGTTTTCTCTTTTTGCAAGGCCCTTAAGTATTGCCTATTATTAATACATACTAAATGTACTTAAAAGTCTTAACCTAGGGCCCATAAAGCAACACAACCCTCTAATAATTGTTATCAGCCATCGGGTTGAAACAAGTTCAGTTCCCTGAAAAATAAGAAGTTTCACTGTGTAAGAAATAGGAACACGGGCCGGGCGCGGTGGCTCAAGCCTGTAATCCCAGCACTTTGGGAGGCCGAGGCGGGTGGATCACGAGGTCAAGAGATCGAGACCATCCTGGTCAACATGGTGAAACCCCGTCTCTACTAATACAAAAAATTAGCTGGGCATGGTGGCGCGTGCCTGTAATCCCAGCTACTCAGGAGGCTGAGGCAGGAGAATTGCCTGAACCCAGGAGGCGGAGATTGCGGTGAGCCGAGATCGCGCCATTGCGCTCCAGCCTGGGTAACGAGCGAAACTCCGTCTCAAAAAAAAAAAAAAAAAAAAAAAAAAAAAAAGAAATAGGAACACAAATAATAAATCAGAAAAAAGGACTTCAATCCCATTATCATCTTTCATCTGAAAGACTGAAATTCGCAGTCTTTCCACAAATCACTTCACTTGCTATTAAATGTCTTCCAAAAGACTCTAAATGTCTTCTAAATTGCAGTTAATTGTTAAGGAAGGATACGCTCAGGTGATCTATCATTAGGCCCAGCAAAAATTATTTTGCAACGTGAGCTTCATTTCCATCTGAGAATCTCAAGGCAATTGACCAGCAAGCAGAGATTATTCCCACGTTAGGAGAGGTGATCAGAAGTACAGATCCTACAATAAATACCAACCTTCCATGTCAGACCGAACTCACATTTATTATCAAAGAAATTACCCATCCAAAAACCAGCATGTTGAAAATATAGCATAAACTATTATTTAGTGTGTAACTTTTTATATCACAGCCATTTGTCACTCTTATTTCCAAAAACTCATTTTATTCAAAAGTTTCCCTATGTAAGTAATGGTTGTGAAGGCACAAAAATATCCCTAACGTTTTCCTGAGATTTTTTTTTTCCCTTGGTTTAAAAGTGAGTACCAGAAAGAATTCAGATAAGCAAGACAAAGGACCGGTGTGTTTATAACAGCAGTTGTAATTGTTTGCATTTGTGATGTAACTTATCCTCACCCTCCTAAACCTGAAGACCCATCTCTATTTTCACTGATAATAGTATAATAGAAAAATTCCCATGGTTATATGTTTACTATGTAAATTTCTCTATGTCTGACTGGCATAAACAGACTTTGCCCAATTAAAGCGTTAATAATAACTGGGAGGGGTTTGGGAACAGAAAGTATCCTTTTGCCTTAACATACATTTGCCCTGAAAGTAGCTAATGGAAATTTTCATTCATAAAGTCTTAGGAAATGTCACATCTATGACTATTCCTCTCTCTCTCACTCAACAAAAAGAGCCTCGACTGATCTCATTAGATCATTGAGATGAACTAGCCTGTGGAGGGTAGCCCAGAGGTTTGGTCTGCGCAGGGCCTGACCTCCACACCAGCCTTCCTCTTTCTCATGATAACAACAATTTCAAGTTTTAAAGGATTGAGCAGCCTAGCTTTTTTTCTTACACTTAAAACACACCTGGTTTCCAGGAACTGCCTTCAGAGTTTCATCCTTTACTGGATTATCTCAGAAATGTTGGAGGCCTCGAAACTTCTGGAGGTTTTTTCTCTGCTCCTTGATAATCCCTTGTGAATTTTAAGGTTTCTTTTCTCTCTTTTTTTTCTCTCCCACCTTATCCCTGCTTCTCTTGTTTCCAATCTCTCAAATAAGAGGGGTTTTCCCTTTCTCAGTTCTTAATATGTCTCCATAAACATGTTGCCCTAGTGAGTACACACACATGCACAAATACATGTAACAAGGCTATGTGAGGGTTATGTGAATGTTCAATGTGTCAGTAAAATTGCTGATGTCGGTCTGTATTTGTAATACCTTAAAGAAGGATCAATCAATTAATCATTTTAAATTCTGCTTAAAACGAATTACAGCAGTCAAAAAAGTGAAGCACAACCCCTTAAACAATGCTAATGTATTCTTGTGAAAGGATCCAATTGACAGTTTTACGGGACTAGAGTCTAGTGAAAGCAGGTGTACACGGCCCAACAGAAATGGCACTACATCGTGAGGTTTGAAGGGAGATTCGAAAGTCATTTTATGTGGTTGGCCTCTGCAGAGCCTCAGAGAAATGAGGTAGCAGCAAAAAGCCATCTGCTGCCAAGATACAAGCGTAGTTATTATACTTCTCGCTATTCACATGGTCATACCTGAAACCTATACAGAGTGACGTTACCAAACAGCTTAATTAACGCTTTTCTACACTGCATTAAATACACATTGGCACAAGTCAAAGCAAAGGAAAACTACTTAAGTGGATTCTTACATTGAATTACATATATGTTGTAGTTTGATCAGAGATGAACGTGTTATTTTTGAAATAAAATCTAAAATTGTTATTCCTTACACAAGGAAAAAAATCAGCATTGCAATCTAAATCTGAATTGGAATGTAATTTTGAAATTCTAGTAATAATGGAATCTAAGGGTGGCATTGGAAGCTAAGCTCCTAGAAGCAAATAAAAGAATTGATACTTCTTTTTTTGGTCCACAACACCTTTTTATTTTGTGTTTTCTGCTCTATTTTAGATCAGTCTTTGTTCTTCTTGACTGTAACCTGTGAGATAGACTAATGGCCTTTACCATAAAGCACTTTGATAAACAAGGGCCATTAGGAAATCAGGAAAGAGGACAAGAATTAATTTACAGTTCTGTGAGGGATTAGATAAAGCTGTGATTTACACTGCAGATTTGAGCAGTGCTGTGGTCGTATCGCAGGTGAAGCGGAGGTCCTCAAGGCTGCCTGTGCAGTCAAAATCAGAGTCAGAGAATTTGAGATGCTATTTCCAACTATTTTGCAAGAGCTCAGGAAGCCGATCTACATACCAAAGAGCACCCCCAGAGAGAACTTCAACCCTTTAACCTGGGACTCTACGAAGAATAGTGTCACCCGCCACCTGTGAAATTTCAAGACAGACACCTCTCCGTCTCTGAGCCAGAAATTCCCACTTCTTGGTGTTCAGCTCCAACTGCTGGTTTTACACCTGCTGCGGGGAAAGCCTCAAATATCTTAGCCACATTTGGAAGTAGTTCATTAAAGAGGTTCTAAATGCCTATTTTTTAAAATATTTTTAGAACACTCAAGAGTTTTATAGCACAGGAGAGGCCTATAAAAGAAAAGTACTTTGCTAACAGTATATGGAAGGAAATTTTTCAAATTAATTTTTAGTGCACATTGTTGCTTCTGAGAGTTTTTGTTTAATTTTTATAGTGTTAGAGGTTACACTCATCATTTTATTAAAAGATTCAATTAGGTTTAACATTTATGGAGCACCTTGCTTTTGCAGGCTGCTTGGCTGAGAATTCAAGAATGAATTAGAAATGGCCCTATATAGGAAGCTCATGGTGTGGTGAGACACACACATCTATCTATATACATTGTCAAGCTACATACAAGGCACCTAAGCATCTTAGAAGAGGGAACAATTCATTCCATGGTGCAGTGGGAGTTCAGGGGCTATGCTGAAAAGGTGGTCCAGCAATGTATCAAACAAGTGGTAACAAGTCCTCTGAGTCTTAAAGGATGATTCAGAGCTCTCAAGAAGGAACTCAGAAGGAGAAGCATTCCCTGTCCCTGCTAGAGACACAGCACATGCAAAGGCCCAGAGACCAGGAAGCACAGGTGCTCTTGTAGATTAGAAAGTAGGGCTATTGGGTCCTGAGGAGCAGAATTCAGAGTAGGGAAATGTATGGCATTCATTTTTGGCCACTCCACTCTGATAAACATCCTACACCAGGTAAACTTTGACTTACTAGAGTACCTCTCAAGCAATAGACTGAAGCTAAGTAGATTTCCATGGTGTTTGACTTCCCAAAGAACTCAAAGCGCTTAATCAATAAAGAACACCATCCCTCTCCCTCCCCTCCCTCAGCCCACTCTCTTGCTCCTGCTTGAACTTTTTTCGTGGGAGGGGAATCTCTAAAGATAGCCATTGGAGGAGGAGGAAAAGAAGGATATAAAAGTTATGGTATATTTACAATGTTTACATATAATAAACATATGCATTTTTAAAAGTATATAAATACAAGATTTATATATTTGCCGACATCATAACACTATGCAGACAATGTGGTTTTGTAATAGAATCCAACTGTGAAGTTTTATAGTGGACTTTTTTCCAGCCTCTGTGTATCTGTTACAGTATATATACACCTTGTTTACAGAAAATGTCACATAATGAAATCTGAGGTCCTTCCTAAATGTGGAGCCAGAGCAGATGCACCCCAGCCCCAGGTGCCCACTCCCATCCAGTCCTTTCTAAATATTTACTCAGTTAATACTAAATAGTAAACTAATAACAACTCTACTCTCCAGCCAAGGGCTCCTGCTGTTGGAATAAGCATGTTTAGTTAAATAAGTGTTCTTAAGTATGAGATTGGAAGGCTACGTCTGTATAAGAACATGCATGTAGGTAATGCCTTTGTGGAAAATCCACACCCCACCCCAAGATCTCTCTTGCTGAAAGTCCAAGCTCACTGCCTCTGGAACTACTGAATGGTTAGGGACAAGTGGTGAGGTTTGCTGTCGGTCACTCTACCTCCACCACTGCCACGAAGGCCCATTTCCTGGGCTTTGTTCCCTCTTCAGTTCACTGCCCAGAGTGGAGTTAACGGGGACACACTTCACCACCTCAACCACCACCGGTGGTCTGTGCCACACAGGCTGCCCTGCCATTCATCAAAGCAGGGCCTCCAGAGGACAGCAGAATGCCAGTTTCCACTGTCAGCCCACCCTTCCCAGCCCTTCTGCGGAGCCCTGCCAAGGGTTAGTCCCAGCCCGCTCCTCCACTGGCCATCTGAACAAATCCCAGTATGATGGGCAGATGGAAAGAGAGTGGCTTGTGACACTTTCCACACAATGACAGAAGAAATGTGCCTCCTCTCCTCAACACACAGCAGCTCTCTGTCACGACCTCCAGCTGCTGTTACAAAGTCATTAGCATCTACTGTGTCCCCAGAAGGTGAGGGAAGCCAAACCCTGGAACAATATCATCTCTGCTAAAGACACAAAACTTTTGCTTAACAACACAGGCACAGAGAATTCTGGATAAACAGGCTCAGGGTTTTCTGGCACCCAGTGAGTGGCTACCTCAGAAAGTCACCTTGGTTTGACAAGGGCCCCATGAGAAAGATGCAGTTTGGGGTATTTTTATCTTAAACCTCACAAGCTATGGGGAGAAAGACCTACTATTCTGGAAATTCTCCCCCAAATTTATTCTTTAAAAAAAAGAGACAGAGTCTCACTCTGTTGCCCAGGCTGAAATGCAGTGGTATGATCACAGCTCACTACAGCCTCCTATTTCTGGGCTCAAGCAATTCTCTCAGTCTCCTGAGTAGCTAAGATTATTCATGAGAATGAATTTAGGGCTAAGACTATAGGTACACACCACCACGTCCAGCTTATTTTTTATTTTTATTTTTATTTTTGTAGAGAAAAGATCTCACTATGTTGCCTAAGCTGGTCTTGAACCCCTGGCCAGTGCCATGAAACTACAAGACTGAGTTTGTCTTTTTTGTTGATGTTACTTTGCCTTCATTTTTCCCATCTCAGGTAGTACAGCGGCATTTTGAATCTTTCTCTACCATGTACTCAGCACCAATTCCATGAGTTGCTAAGTTTAGGGTCCCTGTCTACACCAGTACTTGGTTTGTATAAAAGTGCTGGGATCCCAAAGTGCTGGGATTGCAGGGGTGAGCCACTCTGCCCAGCCCAAAATTAATTCTCAGGAGACTTTGCCTAACCTGTAGGAGGGAATCCTCCATCCCCATGTAGAGACAACTTGATAGCAGTGCTGTGGGAAGCATATTGATGTCCTCCTCCATCAGCTATCCGGGTCAGGCTGCAGGCAGCTTTGCAGTGGTGAAGCACGAGGACACTGCGGAAGGATCCCCAGCCTTGGGGTCAGTGCCCTGGCTTCAAATCCAAGCCTTGCCTTGTTTAAATTGCTTTCATATGTATCTGCAGCCCGTGTTTCCCAGACTTCACTCATCCCATCACCTCCTTTACAAGTATCTGGGCAACACCTGGGCAATAGTACTTGCTTTTGTCCCCTAAATTCATTCTAAAAGAACCAGTTCAAATGGAAAGTCAGTATCATTTGCTATAATTGAGGGAATAGTAAAAAAAAAAAAAAAAGACAAAACAATGTTATTAAATTCTAGCTAAATTGTGTTATCCAACAAAACTTCTTTCTGTAGACTAGAGAAATTAGCAAATATTAAACTGCATTTACACTTGCAGTTATTAGAAGGATGAAAAGAGAGCTTGAAAGTAAATAACTCTCACTTCTTGGTTCAAGGCTGCTGAACCACCCAAATCATCCCATTCTCATCTACACCCCACAGTTTAAGAAACCCCAGGCTAGTGACATGGGACTACAAGGCTAAGTTTGTCTGTTTTTGTTGATGTTATTTTGATTTCATTTTTCCCATCTCAGGTAAAACAGCGGCATTTTGAATCTTTCTCTACCATGTACTCAGCACCAATTCCATGAGTTGCTAAGTTTAGAGACTGCCTGCACCAGCACTTGGTTTGTATAAACGGCAATACACAGACCCAGCTTTAACTGAGAGCGAGTAAAGGCCATTGGCTCTCCTCTGTTCTCAGTCATTCTTTCCTTTCATTTTTTCAGAAGCATTATAGAGAGAATTTTATATATATATACATATATTCAAAATATGTTTTTCAAAAATTCAAAATAAAGCTATGTGAAAAACTCTTATATGAGAGATCTCATATGACGTGAGATTTATTCAAAAATAGGTGCTAAAAATTCCAGTGACACTGTCCTCCATGCAAAATATTCCATTCCCTCACCAGACATTTAGTATTCACCAATCAGGTAATATTCTGAGAAAAAACATATATATTTTTATATATATAGCTTCTATATATAGCTTCATTTTACAGACAGAATGACTCAAACTCCAAAGAGGTGAAGACAGTCATCCAATCACAGAACATCGTCTTGAGATAAAAGTAATCTAAACTTACCACTCTATTTTACACCAGGGCTAACTCGCAATCCAAAGAGGTGATGAAAATGGCTGCCCAAGACCACATACAAGAAGTGACAATTTAAAAATTCCATACTCTCCAAGCTTATGCTTTTGAGTCAAACAGTAGGTTGGCCAGAGTCACATCTCTCACATGCAAACAACAGAAAAGCTGTTCTATCTGCCAATATCACCATTAAATATTATGTTCCTCAAATTCTTCATGAAATTCATGGCAATCCATCTCAGCTCATCCCAAAGGTCTTTGTTTTTGTTTGCTTTTATTTTCTGAGGCCCTATCTGAACAAAGGTTATAAATCAAAAGGAAAAGGCTTGAATGGACTTCCTGAACATTTTGTAGGATGCTTGTCCTTTCAACGTTCTGTATTTCTTGGCTTTAGCATCTCCAACACTAGGTTCATTGTATTACACAATAGTGTCAACAAATGCTATGCACTAAAGGAAAAAAGCAATGGACCTATCATCTGCTTTCTATCCCATGTAGCTTCCTAATCAATCTTTCCCTGAGATAATCTGGGGGCTGAGAATACATTTAAAGCAACACTGAATCCTGTGAACATTGCCCGTTCTCCAAAGGCATTTTTTTTTAAATCACAAAACAGGAAGTTCCAAGCCATTGAAACTCACCAGTATATGTGCTTGAAAGTCTTCTGGAACAACAAAATGGTACATGCCTATCCAGGCAAGCAGACTATTATAAAAGCAGATGTTTTGCTCACTTCCACCTCAGAGAAACACATTGTCAATTTAGTTAACATCCTCTAGTCATTTGAACAGGCTTCTCAGGAAGTCAGCAATGATATAACTCAAGTACAATATGATCCTTGTGTTCCCATTTATCTCATACTTGTACATCTTAGCAGAAGATAGATGTGTGCATGTGTGTGTGTTAAATGAATTAGAAGGAAGAAAAATACTGGGCTACTCACTACTCTCACTAAAATGTCAACCCACAGGAGTGGGATTCAAAGAACAAAAGGTTCTTCGAGGGTGTGGGCATTACTATACGTGGATGGTATCCCTGCCAAGGGTTTGGCACTGCCTGTTCCCCACAGCCACAGCCACCATAGAATAATTCACACACACACACACACACACACACACACAGAGTATTGATCAACCGCTGGAAAGGTAGTCCCCAAAGCATCCCAGCACTCAGTGCAATGTCAGGGCCCTCAGCCCCTTCTGCAGTGATCTGGTCTTATAGTGCCTTGGGTAAAGTGGCCACGTTTCGTCAGCCAGCTCAAGCAGAGAGGCTAAGGTTGGGGGTCAAGATGAAGGGAAAACGAAGGAACAGCCTAAGACAAGCAGGGGATGAAATGACAGGGAGGAAACAGAGTAAGACAGAAAGAGAGAGGTAAACAGTAGCAACCCTGGCAAAAAAAAAAGGTGGTAGGCCAGTGGGGAGGGGTTGTTGAGAAAAGGCATGGCTGGTGTCCATACCACAGCCCTGCTATTAGAGAACTCATCCCACAGAATGTGGCCATTCGGTGTGACTGAACAGGACTGCCAGCCACAGTGCAGGAACAGCAGAAACACGAGCACTGAGATGTTCCGGAAACTGCATTAATATCTAAACTCATTAACTTTAGGTCTTTTAAAAACAAATATAGTCATCAAGCTAGATATTCCCAAGTCTCCAGAACACACACGGGTACCCACACATATGTGTGCACAAACACACACACATACCTCTTTGCTGGCAATGAAAGTTTATTAGCCAGCATTAATGGTTTTACCCCTTATTTACAGAGTTTTTGAGATCATGCCCCAGTAAGTCTTTTTTTTAAGCTAATGTGTTCACACAGGAGCATCACAAGTAAGTTTATCCAAGTCACTGTTAAACCCACACCTTGTCTTAGCTAACTCTGACCCTCTATTTAAATAGCTAAGCTCTCTAACTTGAGGATGTTAGCCGAGGTTTGTTGGTAAGGGTGAAGAGGGACAAATAGCAGAGGGCAGAAGGGCCCCATCACCAACCAACCTTTTTCTCTCTCTCAAACATCAATGCCACCCAAGTAGCACCAGAATTGCAAGGCATCCAGACATCAGTGGGATTTGAACAAAGGGCCAAAGGTTCTCTTTTTTAAATGTCTGCTTGGGGCCTTGCAAAGCCAGAATTTAACCTTATGCTACTGGGGTAATGTTCATTTGGGAGCACTTAAACTTAAATTACTCTTAAATCACTCCTCTGTGCTAGACACACCCAGCTCTTGGCAGTGAACCAGAGTCTAGATGCACCGCCCACAAGTCACTGTTCAAACCTGAAACTTGAAAGGCCTCAAAATCCAAAAAGTAAACACAGTTTCTTAATCACTTTTTTAAATCATCTGCTTCCTTTATCTCCAGCACCTTGTTTTTCTGTTGGATCGTTCCAAGCAGAAGTGAGAGGTGCAATGCTAGGCCAGGGTGGACCACAGTGTTCTGGGTGCTGCAGCAGATGCTACAAAAAACACAGAAGAGGTGCATGCAGTTCAGCCCTTGTGACGCTGCCAGGGCACTGTCCGGGAAAGGGGGTCAGCGCAGCATCAGGCCAGGCTGATGCTCTATCCTTTATGAAAGGTGTGATTTTGCTACTGAAGTTACTGAATCTCTGCTCCTTTGTTTTCTCATTTATAAAACAAGGATGATAGCAATGTCTAACTCAGAGGACTATTGCAAAAATTAAATGAGTTAATATATGTAAGAGCTTAGAACAGTGCCTTTGAACTTTATTATTATTATCCTCATTATTTCCATTATTATTACTTAGTTTATAAGCCATGGACCACTTCCTATTGCCTACCAAGGTAAATACACACACCCTGATGTAGCATTCCAGGTTAGAACCATCTTCTCCAACCTACATTTTTAGCCTCATCTCCCACTGCTATCTGCCATGCACCACGCACTTAAAACAAAGGAGATGGTTCATCATTTCCTGGACATATCTTATAATTCTCTAACTCAGCTCAAATAGTCTTCTCTGCATTTCCACATTTCTATCAAAAGTGAATCCATCTTTCAAGACCATTCTCAAATGCTGCGTATTCTCTTAGCTTGAATTTCTAAATATTCATTGAACATGCACAATTCTGTCATTTCTCACATGATGTGGCTTCATATACTCTGGTTGTCAGTGTGCTTCTTCAAAGGTAGCAACCAATATTGTATACACTGGATATGCTCTAAATAACACAGAGTATAAAGGGAAGGATCATTTTCATAATTAATTTATTTCTTTATTGCACTAATATAATGTCAGCTTTCAGAAGCTGCATGATCACCCTTATTCATATATACCTTCTGTTCAACTAGTTATTCTTCACCTAAGTCTGCTGTCAAGCCTTCCCATAGTTATGCAATTAATTTTTTAAACCTAAACGAACAATTTTACATTTGTGTCTACTGAGTGACACTCTGGAGATCACCAGGCACCTTGCAGATCACCCGAATTCCAACTTGAAAAAGTCATGTGGATAATACTCTGTTATCTTTTATATGGGCCATATACCCCAGTGAAGTCATCTAAAAAACTTGAGAAGCATTCTGTCTGCATCACAGATACCAATGTGACATAATAGAGGATGAGGACAGATTATTGCTGCCACCCACTAGTTTCCCCAGTTTGACAGCTCTAAGACCTTTAGATATGGTTATTTCATCAGCTGTCTAACTCACCCTGCCCACTTTCATCACCTTATCCACAAAGACATAATGAAATTTTATAAAACGCTTTCCTAAAACCAAGGTTTCCCTATGTCTACTTTTTCCCTAGTAAGAATCTTTTTTAAGACTAAGGGGTTAATTTGCATGACAAACACGTTTGTCTCCTAGAAACTACCAATCTTTTCTAATGCTCCAAAACAATGTCTGGATATATTTTTCATGTAATAGAAAAAAGAAATAGGAGACTGACGGGGAAGAGTCAAAATTCAGTGATAAGAAGCAGCCCAGAAACATCAAGCAGTCTGGGATATTTGTTCTATGACTCTAAGGGTCAGATGAACCTCTAAATACAATGCAGCCACTCCTTAGCAGTTTATAACTGCCAAGTAGAAGCGTACACCTCCTGGAATCTTCAGACTTTCGAAGGTTCATGATCCTGTCCCCAGTTGACCATTACGTCAGGTGAGCCATGCAACAGACTAGGAAGAGTTAAGATCTCTTGGGCTCAGTTTCCTGATATTTTAGAGAATCTTAAGTTTCAACAGCTTCACATTCCTGAGTTGGGACATCCATCCACAGAGAAAGACATTCCCCCACTCCTACCATGATCTAGAGCAAACATGAACAACCTCTAAATAGAGCAAAGAGTCTTGTGTGAACAAACCTGGCCTAACATTCTAGACTGTGATCTGCTCATCTCTAAACAGACTACCTTGTCTCCGAAGATGCCACCCTATTCACCCGTAAGTCCCAGTGTTTGTGCCCTTGTATAGCCCCCTCACCTCAAATCTGGGTTGGTCCTGCACTCGCATCTGACCTACAGGACACAGCAGAAGCAGCACAGCATGACTGCAATGCTAGATCACAAAAAGCCTTCCATCTTGGAATGCTCCCTCCAGCAACCCAGCCACTGTGCTGTAAGAAGCCATATGCAGACATTCAGGTCTTCAAGAGCCTCAGCTGAACTCAGACAGTCGCAGCAGCCATTCGATTGAGCCACTCGAACGTCCCGCTCAGTGGTCTTCTAATGACTGCAGCCCCAGCCAATGTCTGACCACAACCACATGAGACCACAAGTGAGACCACCCCAGATAAACTCAGTCAATACCTAGAACTACAAAAAATAATAATAAACTGTTGTTTTAAGCCATTAAGTTTAGGGTTGGTTTGTTACACAGAAATAGCTGGAATCAGACCCAAGTTGGAGACTGTGGATACAAGAATCTACTTTTATTCTAGGCCTGGAAATGTCAAAGATGACTCTAGGGTCCCAAAAACTTACAGCCCAGTTGTCCTGGGTCTCAGATATTAGAGGTCTATGGATGACTCAAAACTCTGAAATAAAAATCAACCAGAAGAACAGAGCTCTCTGACACTGTGTCCTAGCTCAGACTGTTGGAGAACATCACACAACAGTAAAATCTCACTTAACTTCAAATTCACTCAAGTGAAGTTTCAACAAATCACAAATTCATTATATGTGATCTTTAAGTTTTACAAGTTTGAAATAATTTATTTAACTTCTAGCATCATAACTGGATTGAAAGAGCTACTCTACAAATTAAAAAATCAATAGATGTTTATAATCATGGGCTCATAAAATATTGAAAACACTATTCATTCTATATGATTCCACACACAGTGCAAGGCAATGAGTATTCAGTTGGGGTCAAAGGAGACATAACCTTTGAGCTAGCAATCCAGCATGAGCGAGACTCTACAAAGTAAGCAAAAAAATGATCTCAACTTTGACAGGAAATACAGTAATAAAGAAGCAATGGTAGAGAAAATTCTCATCAGGGATGTCTCTCTGGAGAAGAAATATTTAATCTCAACACCTGAAAGGTAAGAAAAGCTCCCAGAGTACTTTATACAAGTTAAAGGACTTGATAATTAAAACTCTTATGTAGTAGATAATATAAGGAACCATATTTCTTCTCCACTGACTTGCACTCAGAGCACTTAAAAGTCTTCCTCTGGCATTACGACTACATTTCAAATTTCATAAAACCACCTCCCTCCTAACTACTCACCTTCCTCTCACTCTTCTGCTTTGTCTTGCTCCCCAAGACCTCCCAATATGGGCTTCATCCTAGTTCTGCATGCAGCCCCTTTGTGTGACCCTCATGGACACATTCTCCGCAGCAGTCCTCCTGCACGTGACTCACAGTATCAGCCCCCTGCAACCATGTACCATGACCCTGAGAAGGAGCACCCTACCTCACATCCCACCTGAGTCTTAGCCCTCACCTGCTCTTCCAGAGAGAGGAAATTGACATCTTGCTAGTAATCATGTATTTACTAGTATATAATTTTCTGAAATTATTTTCAGTAATACGTGGACTTTTGATCTTATCGGTCAGTCTAATAGCAATGGAGGGCTCACACATCTGCTTCAGCACACATCAGTGCCTGCCTGACATTAAGACCTGGATTTCTGGTGTGGATGACATGGTTAGTTGCCTCCCCGATATTCACTCCATTTATCTCTCTTTATGCTGCGTGGGTGGGATTAACATCCATGGCAGAGTCAGCTGGCTGACCAGCAAAGATTCAGCATGCTACCTTCCACAGGATGGAGTGCATGCTGGAAAACAGACACCCAGTCAAGGCATATTCTCACACTTCACGCTTTTCTTGACCTAGGAGGGGTCACGTGATTACTTCTCACCAATGGAATTTGAGCAGATGTCATGTGTGACATTTCTGAGCCAAAGTAGTTGAGAAGTAGATGTATCTTCCCTAAGATCTCTTTCTTGGTTTGCAGCAACTTTTGGAGCACCACGTTGAAGACAGAAGAATGCTAAGACTGAATAAACCTCCTAGAGGTGAATCCATCAGCAGGATTAGCAACACCCACATCAGTCTATGAGATAACTCAAAAATAAATGTTTATTTAATAAACGTATTAACCCAGAGAAAAGTTAGGATTTATCTGCTATAACATCTAACTCTCCCATATTCATATGGCATCATTCCAAACTCTAGGGATGGATTCGGACTTGGTTCAGGGATGGGCATGTATCCCAGGTCTGAGCCGATCAGTGCATAGTGTTCCTCTAGCCACAGAAGTGTCTTCAGAAACAGACATATTGCCTAACTCAGCCCAATTAGAGGAAAGATTATAATTTTTTTCAAAGTTTTGGAGAAAAAAAGCTTTGTATTTCCTACTGAATATGAATAACAAAGTATGTAGTAAAGCATTTTGTGATGTTCTGAAAGCCAACACACAGAGAAAGAAGAGCCAATAGCAACACTGAAAACATGGAACCAGAGTCTTGATCAAACTGTACCTAAAGCACAATCTATTGGATTTTTCAGTTTCACAAGCTAATAAATCCCCTTGATTTTTAAGCCAGCTTAAATTTGTTTTTCTTTATTAATAACTAATATCTTCCAAGTATATACTTCATTATACATGAAACTCTTCTAATCAATATAGGAAAAAGGAATAAATTAAAAGCAATTGCAATTTAAACATAATTCATAGTTCACAAAAGCTTAAGTATTAAAGTAGAATATATAATTGGCACATCATTAATCAAAATTCATCAGTATTTATACCTATAACATGCACTATATCAGTCAGAATAGGTTAAGTTACTCTTCAGTAGTAACTAACTCCAAAATCTCAGTGGCTTATGACAAGTTTATTTATTGCAATGTTATGCTATGTGTCCCATTCTGGGTCAGCTGTGCCTCATCTTCATCTTTCCTCTGGGCCTTAGGCTGCTAAAATAAGCCTCTATCTGGAACAGGAAAAGGATACAACACAGTGAACTACATGGTGAATCTTACAAAGCTTCTGTTGCATGTATTGGTCAGAGCAAACCTAGAGTCACAGAGAAAATTCTCCCCAGGAGAGGTAGTGAATATTTGATTTGAGCAATATTAAGATATGTTATTCAAATTTTTAATTCAAAAAAGTATTCAAATATTTTATTTGAACCGTAGATGTCTGAAGTTGATAAATCCTAAATTGCCTACTAAAAGAATAATTAAGACCCTAAATAATAATCAGAAACCTTACCATTTGTTGGCCCATAGATCAGAATCTAAAAATAAGTTCATCCAAGATTGAAAGAATATTGGGCTGTCAATAAATAATTATTGAAAAGTTTTCTCCAAAACATTGTCTTTCACTGTTCTAAAATTTTAATGACTACTACTAAGGTGCTGGTCAGTAGAGAGAAGCACTAGAAAAGATATTGACACTTTAATGGAATTTGAGGAGCAATCTACCTGTAGGAGTATGTCAATCTGTGCTATTCTAATCTTTTATTTCACCATTAAGGCTTCTCTTCTGTCAGGGGTGGTGGTAACAGTAGCAGCTTTACAGAAATCATAGAACTAAAGAAAAGGAATTTACTGAGGATTTCAAATTGCTAAGCACAGTACAATATGATGTCATGGAAACACCACCACACCCTTATGAAGTCGGTGTCTCATCTCTGGGTTCTAAAGGTGATGTCAGGTCCAAGGTCTCAGAGCTACTAAGTAGCAGACACAGATTTAAACATGTGCTCTGCCCCCAAATCCTATGCCTCCCATAAATCAAGGTTTGCCAGAAAGAAAGACAGGCTCTAGCCTCAACTAAATTATGAGGAGGTGATCCCGATTATATCATCCTCCCTTGTCCAATCAGTGCATGCCTATGTGAAGAAATTAGACACTCTGGGGGATAAGGGTCAATGCATTCTCCCACAGAGGGCATGAAGCCTTTGGCCACCCGCCTGAAGCCCCAACAGTGACACTCTAGGTCTCCATAAGCAGGAAGAGGCAACACTCGAAGAGCAGAAGTCTTTCCACATGGCCACCTGTCATGCTAAGTGCCACCCTAAGATCGGAGTTCAGGAAAACAGGATGGTGGCAAAAAATGGAAGGAAATCTGTTTAGTGATCAAAGAAAGCTTCATTTGGTGAAAAACCCAGACCAGAACAAGATTAAGGAAGCAGGAGGCCAGGTGCTGAGGTATAAGGGAATAGATGGGAGTCACAGCAGTGAGACATAGGAAAGCACTTAGAGTTATCTCAGGACATGATCGGCTGAAGGAAAATTAATCAGTCAGTATACTTACTGTTCTCTATTTGCATAGGCTCAGACCTGGGTGGGTCAGTGTTTCTGTGACTTTAACCCCACTGAGCCAACTCCTTACTGATAAGGCTGCACCCTCTGATGGCTCTGGCTCCTGTGCAATGGAGAGATTTGGCACTGTTCATTGAGGGTTTCACTACGTATCTGTGGCCAGTTTTTTATTTTCCTTGCAAATTGTTCTTTGTAATATATCTATAACGTGCAACTATGAAGCATTATCGCGAGTATTCTATTCAAAGGAGCTAGAGGACCATGTTGACTAATTCAATACCATTATGAATGCCAGTTTTTAGTTAACAAAGCACTTTCCAATATATCATCTCATTTGAACCTCATGCTAATTCTGTGAAATAAATATTCTCACTCCCACTTTACAGATGAGAAAACTGAGGCTGGGGGCTATTAACTATTTTTCCAAAGTCTCACAACCAGTGTCAGAGATAGAATTTGAATTTGGGTCTTCTGACAATACGATATTGCCCTGAGGAAAGAAATTCATGAATAAGAGAGAACAATTTTGGGCTTTGGCAAAGAGGAATGCATTGGAATGGAGAAGAAGGTCCATATGACAGCTGTGAGATTATTTCAAGGAGAAATGAAGACAAATTGGAATTTAGCTGTCTTTTAATTATACATTTACCAGTGATATGTCATTGAGAAAGAACTAATACACAGAGTATCAATTTTCAGTAAATATAAATGGCAAATAAGGCATTTAATGAATTGCAAATGACAGTGTTTCTAAGATTAGTTATCAATCACTAGTAAGGACCTTCCCATTTATTAATCATATATTTCATTTCAGCAAAGAATCTAACAAAATGGCATAAAGAGAATACAGGGCTGTCCAACACTTGCAGGGAATTAAAAAGAGAGAGAATACAGAGATGGTGCAGATGGTGACTGGGGAAGGCAGGCATGAAAAATAAAACTTCTACTTTATCCATTTCAAGTGTGAAGGGAAGACAAGAGAGAAGGAAAATGTTTAGAAATGGAATTGTAAAATAGTCAGATAACTGATAAACCATTAAGAAAATTGCGTATTCATCCATTGTAGGGTAGGTTCTTAAGCCAACTGAGAACAAAAAAAAAAGTGAAAAGGAAAGAATCTTGGCCAAAAGTAAAGAGCAGTTCAGAGAAGATAAAAGAGCAAAAGTCTGACTGCTCAAAGAGTCACCATGGTTATGCAGAGGGCTCTCGTACACTCTGAGTTGCCAAATGATCTCGGAGATTGAGCCTATCAATTCACACGGCTTCAGGTATTTACCCTGGCCAGAGTTTTATTCAAAACAAAGATTAAGGAAAAAGAAAAAATAAAAAGTACTCTCACACTCCCCTCCCCTACCTCATCCTGCCAACCTATCAAAAAAAAAATCGGTAAGTCTCATTGGTCAACTGAATGATTTTAATATCATTATCAAGTCTTAATAGTTTGTTCTGGATGTGCTAGTAAAGCCACCATGCGAAGGATTTAAGGCAGTGTGAAATTATCGGGAGACTGAAAACCTAATAGCATCTCTCAAAGCTATTACAGAATGCATGGCTCAAGAAAGAAATATCTGCAATCATAAAATGAGAAAAGAGAGTCGGGGATACGAAGGAGAGAAAAAAATATCTACAAATGGTTACTGCAACTGGACAATCAAATTTAGTCTTTCTTCTAGTGTTTAAATTACCAAATCATTTTATACATTTATACAAGGGCAGAAATGTTTGCAGTAAGCTCTGAAGCAAACCCAATTGTCATTTTTTCTCAGGAAGCCTAATAATTCAACTCCTCATTCAAATAACATTGCATATTTATGAGGCTTCAGTCTAATTAAATTACATTGGTCATCAATCTGATTTTGCTAAATTTTCTTTTCACAGAACTATTAATGGAAATATGTGAATCCCCAAATATGAGCCTTTAAATATTGAATTATTAGTTCTGTGTTTTCTACAGAATCCCTCTTATAAACACCCCGTGTGCGCTGCCTTGCATACCCTCTAGCTGCTGCACACCTGTTCTTCTTCCACATTCTTTCTTCTGCCATCCTGTATCCTACCCCACCACTTGCAGAATCCAAATGGCAGAAAAGTGTGAATGAGCACAAACCAATCTTGTTATTACTACCATTTCCTTCTGCTTATTCTCAAAACAGAAGCTTCATAAGAGAAAATGATGTCACTCAAGAAATTACTAAAAGAAATCTTCATCCAAAATCATTCACCAAGTGGAAGCTTCAAAAACATTAACTGAGGGCACCATGATGACTCTGGCCTGACCTCGGGCCTTCATCTCCACTGGGTTCTGAATACTGGGTCTAACTTTTAGAATACAGCTTCCTATTTTATCTCAATGGGATTTAAACACTCTATAGCAGAAACTATTTTATTTACCACAGTGAAAATGAACTGAATAATTTCTGTGTAGTTAAAAAGATGTCTCTCAACTAGAAATGCTCAACTTTCATAAAACAAGTCACAAAACTGCCTCTGATAGCAACAAATATATGCAGTCCAGCAGCTAAGAAACAGGTAAGCCAGCATTTTCTTCCCAGTGTCACCCCTCCTGCAAGTGTTGCCTAGAAAGACTTACCCTCATCTTCCTTCTTTCAAGCCTCAAGTGTAGAACAGAATTATTCCATTTTCTTTAGCTTACCATATTGTATGCTATAAAACTCCTCTTGCACCATAAGTTATGGTGCAAGATTAAAATACATAGATTATCTCAAATAGTTATGATTCTGCAGCCCCACTCCTGAGGCTAGAAAACTGTACTCTCAGTTCGGTTCCTGCTGTCTTATTTTATTTATTTATGTATTTATTTATTTATTGAGACAGGGTCTCACTCTGCCACCCAGGCTGGAGTGCAGTGGCATGATCTCGGCTCACTCGAACCTCCGCTCCCCAACTCCCCCAGGTTCAAGTGATTCTCCTCTATCAGCCTCCCAAGTAGCTGGGATTACAGGTGCATGCCACCACACCTGGCTGATTTTTGTATTTTCAGTATTTTTTTGTATTTTTAGTAGAGACAGGGTTTTTCCATGCTGGCCAGGCTGGTCTTGAACTCCTGACCTCAGGGAATCCACCTGACTTGGCCTCCCAAAGTGCTGGGATTACAGGTGTAAGCCACCTCACTCGGCCCCTGCCATTTTATATTTTATATTCATCTTACACTGGCATTATAATTTTTAAAACTCCAAACTCTCATAAAAACCTGGCTTTAATTTCTCTTTTCAACAATTGAGCCATCATATTCCTTTGCACTTGGTTCAAAGGAAATTCTAAAAATTAAAAAACTTAAGTGATCATTTCGGAGAAACAAAACAAAGGGGCAATTAGATTCAACAGCATCGAAATAAGCTGCAAAACCCAAATGAAATCTCTCAGAGCTTTTGTGCAATGTCGTTAATAGTTTTTAAACAAGCTGTTAAAACTAAACCGAAGGAGGGCGGCCTTCAGGTGTCCAAAGATACACACCCGCACACATTTTATAAATACACACTCATGCCTCTTTACTGATTTAGTCCTCTCTGAGTAAGGCCATTCTTCTTTACCACAGGTACACACAAATGGCTGTGTTTCTCAACAGGGGCTGTTTCTGTGTCCATCCACCAAGCTCAGCTAAACCTCTGGAACCATTAGGCACACAGACCAAATGTACACTCAGGTGCAACTGAACATACCTATGCCGTCCAACAACAACAAATGAGATTGTTTAATGGACGTCCATGTATATGGAAGTACGTGACTGATAGCATTGATTAAAACCAACCAAGCATAAGGGCCGCTGGCGTTCAACATCTAAACTTCCTAAAATATAGCCCGATCCTACGCTAAAATCTAATATCCCGCTTTTTAACATTTCTGAGTAGACAGACCTATTTTTTTTTTTTTTCTGGTTTCCCTACATACCTTCTCTGGAATTCCCATTGCTCTCTCTTTGCACGGGAAGGTTGGCAGAAACATTTATGTCTGGAATTCTGGAAAACCAAAAGACAAAAGTGGCTAGCAGTAGTAAAGCAGCTACTGATTCTGTCTCTGTTTGGATTGTTTTCCTTGTTGTTTAACCTAAAGAAACATTATCGTCTCCTTAGAAATGGCCACCAGATCAAAATGGTCAAAAAGATATCAGAGCTTCTGGATTCTTCACAAATCATCCACTGCCTGTGATGAAGTTTCCCCACCAATGACCTTTTTCACAACTGAGAATCTCTCATCTATTGCTGCTACAAAGGCCAGAAATCATAGGCAGAAAGCAAGATCACTAACCAGGTTTAAAGACAATGCTATGCCTGTAAAAACTGAAAGCAAGCCATACATGAAAAAATACATAATTCTGGAAATAGCCCCCAATGGTAGCATTTGGAAATAGCCCTGCTATCTCCCTATTGTTTAATCAAAATGACCTCCTTCCTCCCTGTTTCTCATGTCCAGGACTCACATTGCTCTCCACTGCCTGAGTCCCATCCCCAGAGACTCTGATTTAATTGGATTGGGATGGATAGTATTTTTAAGCATTCCAACTGATTCAATGCAGCCATATTTGAAAGTCACTGTCTCTTCTCTTAACTTGTCCACTGCCCTTCTCTTAAAAAGAAAAAGAAAAAAAGAACTAGATCTGAGAGCTCATTAGGCTTCCCTTATCTAAATTCTACAGGTTATTCAATTAAGTAACCACTCAAATGCTTTGTTGCAGACCGAAGTTATTTGAATATTAAAACAAAATTGAGGATAAGTGAACAGGACTTGGTTTCAAATGTTGTACAAAAAAAAAAAAAAAAAAATTAGAAAGTTGTAGCTAGCTTTCCTTGCCTTAAAAATATTCTGGTGAGCTTGGGCAAGTTTACTGTCACAATACATTGTTTAGGAAATGAAAATCTGAATCTAGCACCATCTTTTCACTGGTAAATGATAAGGTATAATTAGCTTGTGATGTCAAGCAATGAACTAATGAAGTATCTCTAAGTCATTCATTCAGCAGAGATGTTTGGAGTTACCTAAATAAAACTAAAATCATAATGTGATAGAAAATCACAATGCAGATAACTTCAGGAAGAAAATGAGAGATGAAGTGATGACCAGCCCCTGTCATAAAAAGCAGCTTTCTCATTTTAAATTACAGCAAAATTCATCTTTACTAACAGTTGTTTGAAATCATTTCTTTAAGTTAAAGTGTCTTTTAACCAAGTCTTACTACCTTTTATGAGTTTGGGAATGCCCACATAATGTAACATTCTACTTTTATTTCTGTATTTAAAAAAAAACAAGGCAGTGACGTATTCATTCAGATTAAATTCTTGGACTTTATTGTAAAACAGATCAAGGTTTGGATCTGGCTCTGCACTTAAAACTGAGAGGCTTGGAGCAAAGAACAAACATGTCTCCAGGGCGCTCATCTTTAAGCTAAGACAATAATATCCTCCACTTCATAGAGATGTGAGGATTAACCGCAATTATGCATGAACACTCAACAACCTTGACTGGCGTTATTACTTATTGTTGCTATTATTAATTAGCTCCATTTTATAGATGATGACATTGAGGCACAGAGAGGTAAACAGCCAGCCCATGCCCACACAGCGAGGTAGTGATAGAGCCAAGATGCCAACCTAAAGAATGTGGCTCCAGAGTCCACATTAATACTATCTTAGCATTTTTAATATTCTGTAATTTCTAGAGTTTATAATAAGAAATTCTAGGTGTGTATTAAATTTACACAGCAGCTGCCAGATATCTCAGTGCCAAAAAAAAAAAACCAGAAAACTTTACACAGCTTTTTGCAGCTGATAAAAACTTACCCATATACCATCTTATGTTATTATTACTGGTCTGAAAGAACCCAAAGCAGAGGTAATTATTGTTCCAATCTTATACTTTAGGACACTGAGGCTCAGAGGCTTAATGCCCTACAGAAGGATACCATACTGATGAGTAGCAAACTTGAGACACAAACCCCTACATCCTGACTTCCCAGTCAGCATCATCCACCAGAAAATGTGTTCACCATACCCAAAATATGCTGAACTTTTGAGATGATCACACCTAAGAAAAAATAAACAAGTCCCTATCTTCAAGGTGGGTAGGGCTCAAAACACCACAGAAAGCATTTTCCTCTTAGGAAAATTACTAGTAATTATCAAGCTGCATAATGAGATCTGATGAGATTGTTAGGTAAATTACTCCAGAAGCAGCAGAAGGAAACAAATGGTTACATTCTCCAAGTCCCAGCCAATGCCAAGGATTCACTTGGAAGGTTAACCAAGATGCAGCTCATTGTACTGTATCAGGTATCAGAGTATTTTCTCTTCTTGAAGGTTGAACCTTGGTGACTGATAATACCATCACTTGAGGGCAGGAAGACAGATCTGACACACAGACCATGAGGCACTTTGAAAAGCCTAGACATATAATGCTTTTTACCTTGACATTTACCATCCTCTAATGATCCATCACCCCAGCATTTTTAGGTCAAAAAAAAAAAGATGATACAATGCTGTTTCATGGGTCAAACCATGTCTATGCTGGTATTTTAATACTGCAACATTACTAATGGGATACATAAATTACTCGCATCTTATGCATTCAGGCAAATGGAGAATTTTGCTTAGAATCTCAGACTGTGCGCAAAAGTAATGATGTTCAATGCCCTGATTTCTGTGTCAAGCCTAGTGGCTGGAACATTGGCTTGGATGCATACACACAGCTCAGCAAGATGGTTGGCAAAGACAGTTGGAAGAGAAGGCAGTGCTTTTTATTCTTATTTCTGTTTCATGAACAGGAAAATCACATGCCAGCCTGAGAGACAGGCCACTTCTGTGAGTTCATGTTAGTTTGGGAGTAGCGCTGTCTTCTACTGGATAAAATTGAACCTAGCAGAAAGATGTACCTTTGGAAACCACGGAGACTTCACTTGGGCATTTTGATCAGATCTTCGCTCTCAGACAGAGCTGTAAGTGGCAAGAAGCCAGAGGAATTCTTTGAGATCCTTTAAAGAGAACTTGTTCTTGAACTGTGATGGGAAAATTTGCTCTAAGTGCACAAAGGATAAAATACACTAAAGCTGTGAGCATGGAGAGAATAATTCTCCCATCTGCAGACCCAAGGCTTGTATTCCTATACAGTATTTATAGGCTGTGTAAATACATCCTATATCTTACTCAGTTATTACAATCAGCATTTCCCTAACAACGGACAAATGTGATAGGCAGACTTTTCAGGAAAACACCAAGCCGACATGGTGGATCATGCCTGTAATCTCAGCACTTTGGGAGGCCGGTCTTGCAGAACATTTGAGCACATAGGTTTGAGAGCAGCCTGGGCACCATGGTGAAACCCTGTCTCAGCTACTCCAGAGGCTGAGGCGAGAGAATCACTTGAACCAGGGAGACAGAGATTGCAGTGAGCTGAGATTGCGCCATTGCACTACAGCCGGGGCGGCAAGAGCAAAACTCTGTCTTAAAAAAAAAAAAAAAAATCTGGAAAAGAGGTAGACAGGATTCAGTATTCCAAGCTCACAAAACCAGTTTGTAGTCATGGATATTTTTGTCTCTGTTAATAAATCATTGTCAGGGATATATGTATGTCTGTCAAGTACTGGTGTTCAATATTTTCAGGAAATTGAGTATTTATAGGATTTAATTCACATGCCTTACATATACTAGGTACTCAATAACTATTAATTCAATTTGATTGATCTAATTTAAAAGATATGTTGAAAAACATTAACTAGTGTAATGCCCCATGGAACAACCTGTAAACACCCACACCAAAAAAAATATGCATTTGAACAAATACTGTGCCAAATTAAAATTAAAATAAATTGGAATTAAAATTCCAAAGTAAATTAATCCCTAAAAGATTTAGATGAATAATTTTAATTCCTTGAATGGTACCTTTTCAAATCCAATCTAAAATGTTAATATATTTGCAGTCTGATATAATCCATTGAGTTTTTGTAAGTAAAATAGTTCTTCCCAGTAGAACCAAAACCCAGCTATTCCATTTTTATAACCTTCTGTGTAAAGGAATGGGCTGAACTAATTTTTTCTGAATTTTTTATATTTAATCAACAACATCATTGCCAAAGAAAACCACTTTTCAGAAGTCTCTCTATCCTGGTTTATAACTTATAATCAAAAACTGGAATTTTGCATCTAATGGGCTTTAGTGTGTAACATTATACTGTCATATTTTTTATCCTATAGTTAAAAGTAAGAGATAGTTTCCATTATAAAATTTTTCCCATAGTCTGATTACCAAGTGAAAAACATTTCCTATAAAAATGGTCTTTCCAATTCATAAGCTAGAAATTATTGTGGGCAAATTTTTAAAGAACATCAAAAAAGTCTGGTAGGTCTCGTCTCATCAGTTGGCTTTAGGGACATGTACAGCATAAGACAGTATGATAATAATGTCCCACACAAACAAGGAAATCACTTAACAACAACAACAAAATAAAAACCCTGAGGCCTGAAACTCTGACAACTTACTTAGCCTTACCTAGCTGGGGCTACATGGATTGATTTCAGCTACAGTCTGCTCCAAGCAGCAGGAAGAAATGGAAATGCGTCCTAATATGAGACCCGAAATAATCCAGTAAGCTTGAAATATCACAGATATATCACAGTGGATCTTACAAAGATATACCTTAGCTCTGGTCTTAGACCCTTGATCTTCCAGGGGATAAAGATGCTTAGAAATCTGATCTGCCCTGACAGGGTAAGGCAACCCTCTCTGACCTCCCCAAAGCCCTGCTGTGCTCGCGTCTCAGAGGTCAGCACACTTCACCCTGAACTGTGAGCTTCCTTTAATTGTAGACTTCACTTTCGTTTTCCTTCAGATCCTGGCTTAGGGAACTTCTCTGTCTGCTCTGTTCTGAAAACTGGAAACTATCCAAATGTCATCCACAGGGAATTGGTTCAATGAAATGTGTAAGGTCCAAACAATAGAGGATCTTCTTTCTGCCTTTAAAAAGAATGGTTTAGATTGATACATACAGACAAAAGATCCAAGATATATTATTAAGCTTAAAAAAAGAAAAAGCCCTTTATTTCTTTCTCTTGTCTGATTGCTCTGGCTAGGACTTCTAGTACTATGTTGAAGACAAGTGGGGAGAGTGGGCATCATTGTCTTGTTCCAGTTCTCAGAGGAAATGCTTTCAACTTTTCCCCATTCAATATTATGTTGGCCACGGGTTTGTCATAGATGGTTTTTATTACATTGAGGTCTGTCCCTTGAATGCCGATTTTGCTGAGAGTTTTAAACATAAAGTGATGTTGGATTTTGTCAAATGCCTTTTCCGCATCTGGTGAGATGCTCGTGTGATTTTTGTTTTTAATTCTGTTTATGTGGTGTGTCACATTTATTGACTGGCCTATGTTAAACCATCCCCGCATCCCTGGTATGAAACCCACTTGACCATGGCAGATTATCTTTCTGACATGTTGTTGAATTTGGTTAGCTACTATGTTGTTAAGGATTTTAGCGTCTATGTTCATCAGGAATATCAGTCTATGGTTTTCTCTTTTGGTTACGGCATTTGCAGCGACCTGGACGAGATTGGAGACTATTATTGTAAGTGAAGTAACTCAGGAATGGAAAACCAAACATTGATGCTCTCACTGATATACGGGAGCTAAGCTATGAAAATGCAAAGGCATAAGAATGATACAATGATTTTGGGGACTCTTGGGGAAAGGGTGGGAGGGGGATGAGGGATAAGACTACAAATATGGTGCAGTGTACACTGCTCAGATGACGGGTGCACCAAAATCTCACAAATCGCCACTAAACTTACTCATGTAACTAAATACCACAAGTACCCCTATAACCTATGAAGAAAAAGAAAAAGAAAAAGCAAGTTGCTGTAAAAAGTTGTAAATCTTTATGTACATATGTGCTAATATATACAAGGGGGAAAAGTCTGCTGGAAGTTACACTAAAGGATGAATGGTGGTCATCTCCAGGCAATTTATGACCAAAAAAAAAGAAAGAAAATAACTTTCATTTTGTATTTGATATATTCTTGTCATTTAAAAAATATTGTGCATAAAGTTTGTAATAAGAAAAAATATTGTTTATAAGAAAATGAAGAAAGATTGATAAAAACTTTAAGATGTTTTATAATAAACATGCTAAGGTGAATCAAGACTGAACAAATGGTTAAACCCCCATTCAACCATTTAGAAATTTAGAAATCCATGAGCTGCTAAAATTGCATGAAAATGTTTGTGTGCATGTGCATTTTCTGGAAAGAAGCTCCATACTTTGTACTGGATTCTCACAGGAGTCTGGGACCCAAAAGAAGGTCATGAACTATGACTGTAACAAAAACCAATGGGAGGATGATTCCCTCCATTCGTTTTTACTATCATTTTATCATGAAACATTTTATTACTAATTTCATAGTTTCCACCAAAGGTAAAGTCATAAAAGCTGTGGTTTTCAGTCTTACCCTCATTTAAAGGGGTTCCTGTTGACTTAGAAGTAGTCCTAAGCACACAACAAGAAATCACATGTGGCTGGTCTTGGTAAAAGAAAACCCCTAGCAGGCACTAAAAGCCTGTAATCATTCAGGACTTGAGGTTAGTTGCCCAAAACACAAACAGTCCTATTTTCTCTATAGAGATGGTTGATTTGTGAAATGACAGATGGGGGTTAGAGGAGTGGGAAGGGGCAGAGAAGAAGTCATTTTTGCACTTGAATTAAGGGGACAGAGTTGAGTGAGTTGGGTTAATTTAACCAGTAAAACAAGATTCAATACATCATCTATCAACCTTAAATTAAAAGAATCTTTAATCGTAAAAGCACAATTAAATATACAGCAAAATTCTTGACACCATGCTCCATATTAACAGAGCATAAATATTAGGCAGTAAAACTGCCTAAATTGATGTTAGGATTTAGGTAAAAACTTGGCTTCTGATGACTTGTAAACTGAATATTCCCAAATCCCTAAGAATTACATGAGTCCACAGAACGTTTTACCGTCTCTACCTTGAGTCCTCTGACATTCTCCAGAATCAGGTCTAGTACAGAGTTTAAGATCAATAGCAATTTGTGATTTAAGTGAGGAGTCATGGGCTATACCTGCACTGGCAAAATGGGAGATATTATTGGTGAAAATTGGGAATAATACTCTACTTTCCAGGTGGTTTATCACTGTCAAATATGTCAATTGTGGATTTAGTAAGCAACTGAAGTGTCAGATATCCCAGAATTCCGCTGCTGACATTACTTAAGTCCACAGGTTTTACAGGCAAAGAAATTGAAGGGGTCCACATAATCCTCCAAAGCCCATTGCTAACCACCATCACCTAATCGTATTGATACCTGCCATATGCAAAGCATAGTATTAGGCCCTATACAAAACAGAAATGGGCTCTCCATGAGTTTTACAGTTGATCTAGAGAAATAAGATATACACCATGAAGACAAGTAATTTATAATAAAATGCCAAAATGATGATAATTCCATACTATTGGAATGAAATAACATAGAGAAGTCATATCTCCAGGAGTGATCATGAAGAAGTAGGAGTTCAAATGAAATCTTAGAGGAGTTAGATTTTGATGGTCAAGGTACAGTATGGGTAGATTTACAAACTATGGCAACATTATGGCCAAAAGCTGGAAGGTAGAAACACAAGAGGAGGCTGACAAGAGAGTGAGAGGTACAGAACGAATAAACAGTGTTTAAGCTGAACGGACCAGTCTTGAGTAAGACAAGCCTGGAAAGTCAAAAAAATAATGTGTTGAGCTCTATTTAAGGTATTCAAAATGCATTCATTGATCAAGTCCTCACATGAGGTAAGTACCTACAGTCCATAAGTAAAGAGACTGAGGCACAGAATGGTTACATGGCTTGCCTTCATTTCAACCAGTTAGTAAGTGGTGGAGCCAGGATTCAAACCCAGGCAAATCTAACTCCCGCCCTGTACTCAGAGCCACCACATCCTCCCAGCACAAAAGTAGAGCCCCTCAATAGCCAAGCTAAGAAATTTGAGATTCAACATCAGGTAAATGCCAAGATTGGGAATGAGGTGATAACCCATTGATAATGCTTATAAGCGTGGTTCATCAGTACTCAGAATCCTCCTCTAAAAGCATTCCCTTATACGATGATATTCCCAACAATGTTAGCTGATAGTGACACGTATTCACTGACAAGTCCCATGGCTACAGTATCGAGTTAGATATTGTAAATTGCTTAGTCAAATCTTTATTGGGAGAGTCCATTGTGTTGACATTCCATCACCACACCTTTCATCCTAAAGACTTAATTTTACCTGCTATTCACCTATCACTTCAGCTAGAAATACACTCATGAATATAAACAGAGCAAGATATGTTTATTTTCACATGTTCCCGGAACATATATGACCTTCTGACAAAGAAAGCCTCTCTTGTCAGGTAAGACAGTCATCCCTTAAGAACTAATTTCTCCATCCTAGGTTCAAGTCTTAAAAATCAGTTGGGTTCCTCAGTTGCAGACGTACAGGACATTACATCTGGACCCTTCTAGGAGGGCAGGGGTGAACTCTTCCTCTGAATATCCACAGTAGCCAAATGACTCCTTCTCCCACTGTCTCTTAATGATTTACTACCCAACTCGAAGCCCACAAATCAAAGAATTGGGTTTAGTGAGAAATAAGAAAGAATGGTGGCCAGTGGCTACAAGAAGGGGAGGAAATGTTTCAGTTTATTTTCTTAAGCCAATTAATGATGAAATGACATGGAGGGAAAGAAAGACAAAACATGGTCGTAAAAGACTATTTTTCCAGATAAATGGCCGGATATCAGATTCTGTAATAAGTACTTCCACCTATCAAAACACACACACACACACACACACACACACACACAAACTTTGGGGTGAGGAGGAAGATGTAGATCTTAAAAACACAGGTAATATTCAGAAACACTTACGGCTATCATCACAAAATGAAACTTTAAAGGAACCTTGGAAATCAATGAACCCAGACATCGCAAACCCTACAAACTATATATTACAGTCAGAGGTGCTGGGCGGGGCCTGCAGAATTTTTTAAAATTAAATCAACATTTCACAAAGTAGAGAAAATTTACATAGAAACCCAGATGTGTGGCTTCTCTTAAAAAGTAGAAGACCTGGCAGTCCTGAACTCCCTTGCCCAAATGGTAACACTGAGCTGGAACTGAGAAGCTGCCACCTTTAGAGGAAGTTTGAACTGCCATTTTTCCACTGTTCCCACCACTCCCTCTTGTTCTGGAATACAAAGGCTGGGTGTCAAAAAATTAAATAAAAATAGGAGAGAGCTTAAGGCTTACACCTACCTTGCTTCACTCATTTATGGTACCTGCAAATTTACAAGCGCTGCTCTAGTCCAATCCCTTCATTTAGAGAGGAGTAACTCAGCCACAGCAGTAAAGTGACTTACAAACTCATTCCATTAAAAGTCAGACTTTTATTCAGGAGAGATTATTGTCTAATGATAACTAGAGAGTAAGCAAAACTAAATTTGGGATATGTGCCAACATCTGTGGAGAAAAGTTGAAATCTCAATCATTTTATTTACACATCCGCCTCACCCCCACTCCAAGTAAAGGGCATAGGAAGATGCTCAAGTTTTTAGAATAAATTTACTGACTAGTTTGGCTTGGTATGGACAGTTTTAATGTGCCCAGATTTTAGATGTGACTTCCCTTCATTCTGAGGGCATAATGTATTGAGAAGACATACAAAATGCTGACTAAAGGCATGCAAATACTTCTAAGAATGAAACTAGATAAAAACATTGACCAGGATGGAAAAACGGGATGTTTCTTCTTCACAAAATTTAACTGATAAATTATAAGGAAACTGAAACTAAGATTTATTGATTGATTGCATGTGCCTTAGGTACTTTGCACACATTGTACCAATTAACCCTCACAGCAGCCCAAGGAGGGCAGTATTGTTACTCTCACTTCACAAGTAAAGATGCTAGGCCTCAGGGGCATTCAATAACTCGAAGAGATTCCTATTCAATCAGGGATCATGCCCAGATTCAAACACTGATTTGCACGTTTGTAACGCTTGTGAGTGCAGGGAATGTAGGTTGCCCGTGCACAGGCCCTAGCACACTGATATTTGTTGTGTATGCCTGCCCACCGCCAAAGCCCAAAAACTGCCATGTACAAGGACTTTCATTCATAAATGTCATCATTTGAACAACCTTGACATATACAATGACTTCATTTAGGCAGGTTCTTGAACAAGGTTAAGGAAACGTTGGTTCTTTTTGTTCTGTAGTTAATGACCCCTACACACGTTTACTAAGATAATAAAATCTCTTTTCTAAATAAATGTATCCTTTAGAATTGTTATAAAAGTCAGTAGTTAAGAATTTGGCTGAATATACAAGCCAAAAGCATGTTTGCTAACGAATAAGAATAATAACTAAAATAAAAATTAATTCAAGAATGCGTGCTTTTGAAAAGTCAGGAATTTGATTAAAAATTCAGTTGCCTTTTTTCTATAATGAAACAGTTCTTTGAGCACAAAACAGCTTTTATAATCATGCTGAAGAGTATGGTTCCAAGCAAAACACTCCCCCATTTTAATCACAGCTATTATTTTTGAAAATGAAAATGGCTGAGGTCATTGTAATCTATTTAAGGTTTGCATGGGTTGATGGTATTTTTGTCTTGGCTTTGAGTTCTCCACATTACCCACTAAATGTTACGGATTTTGCTGTGTGCCTTTTCAAATCCCATTCTTACTAATAACACTGTACTTTATATACATAAATTAGAGTAAATTCTACTTTCTTTCCTAACAACTTCAGATGGGGTCCACACTTTCAAAAGGACTAGAACTTAAAAAAAAAATCAGTGTGTACTTCTTAGAACAACTATGTTTCTATATGTATAAAAATGCTGTATGGATATTTAAAGGCTGAGTAATTAGTAAAACCATAAGACTTGTGGTTTTTTTCACCAAAGTGAAATATGAGGATATCTGTATATTTACTCCTTCCAACTTACAAGGAAAATACACAGATAAAAAATGCCTAGAAACAAAACCATCTGAGCAGAGTTCTAGACCTCCTGATATCGATAGGAGAGGGGGTCTGTATTCAGACAGCCATTTGGACACTAAGGCTCTCTGTCCCTGTAGACCTAGTAGACAAAATTATCAAATATCTAAATACACTAAAGTGTACAGTCAAGTCTCCTTTTAGATGCAGTTAATATTTCACTGACTTTCTGAACTTAGTTGGCATGTTTATTATAATTCACCATCAGGTCACACAGAACAGCCCACAATCCCTCTAAGTAGCCCCTACACAGCCACACGGAAGAGAATGGCTTCACAATACATACAAATTGTGGAGATCTGGCTATTAAAATGCCTTAAGATCTGTTTGTTTATTTTTTTAAATCAACTTGCAAAGCCAATGCAATAAGATGCTGTAGCTTTTATGAAAGAGGTGAAATAATTTTAAACACAGACACACAATGAGTTTATTTATTTAGAAACTTGTTAAATAGAGTCTGGGAATTCAAATATTCAATGTTGACATTGTACAGAACTGGCAAGAAGCCAGAACCCAGTCTCCAGAGGGACCCATTGGACAAGGAATTCAGGCCTTTCTCCCCTCCCACTTGAGCTAAATAGGTAGAAGCCATTAGTTATACCCACAGCAATATCTGAACCACACTCAAATAAGCTGCCCCAGCCAGGGCACTTCAAAGGAGGCTAAGTGTGTTTAGCTTTTTAGTGCTGAACTAGAGCAATATGTCACACTTTTGAAAGAGTTTTGTAAACAGTTTCTTCCCTACGTAGAGACATCTCTGAAGTTTCTTGTATGGCATGTAGTAAGCAAAGGTAATTAACAAGGATTATACTTTTTTCATTTCCTGGAGGGGGTAGGGAGGATAATCTGTGCAAACTAAGGATCTGCAAGAAGTACACTGTTTCTCTCTTCCTGTCTCCTTCGCTGGTTTTCTGATCGATTTGTCTGTCTCCTCTTTATCCTCTTCCTCACACTTGTTCTCACTATCCAGCCAATTTCCTTGAAAATTCCCTCGTAAACTCCGAAGGCCAGAAGAGTGGGAAGGGGGAAATCTAATTTTAGAAAGAAGACTGTGGCGAGTGGAGTGGGGAAGTAGGAAGGGAACTAATGATGCATCCTGGGCCGCCCAAGAGGGAAAAAAAAGAAAGCAGACCCCACAGACTATTTCAGAAAATGCCTAGACGGCGGCTTCCAGCGGAGGAAGGGTTAACTGTCACTCCAGAAAAATGTGCCTGGCATCATCAGAGTGTGACTGTTCCCTCCCGCCCCATCTCTCCCCCAAACCCTCTCTCCATTGCCCTATGAGGCTGGGAAGGAGCCTATCCCAACCGGCAGAGTCAATGAGTGAGTGTGTGCCCGCCTTCTGCACAAGAGTGTTCCTTGTCTTCCTGAAGCCAAGACGTGTGTGGGTGTGCACGCGCATGTGTGGGTGTGAGTTTACACTGTTCATGTAAACCCGGCTCCGGGGGAAGCAGCGCGCCAGGCACGCAGCCCCTTTGAGACTGGAGAGGAGAAGAAGAGTTCGGGCCAAAGCTTGGGGCCCTGAGCTGAACAGCCTGAGGAGCAAGATACAGGGGAGCCCGGGAGTGAGCACTGCCTCCCCCTTCACTGGAGCATCCCCGCCCCACCCCCATGTCCATCTGGGGCCACTTCCCCAGCACCAGGCAGCTTGGAGATGAGGCGTGGGAGGGTGTGCTCAGCTCTTGGGAACAAGGCTCTGGGTGCTTTGGGAACCGGGAAAGAGCTGGTGACTAGGAGATGACAAGTCAAGTTTCTCCATCTCACCGCCCGCTTCTAGCGGAGGCGACGCGCAGGGGGGTGCCGGGAGAGAGGGAGGCGAGCCGGGCTGGTCGGGGGCAACTCGTCGCGCTCTCTTGTCCTCCTAGCCTGGGGAGGACGGAGCCGGGCGTCCCCCCTTCCTGCCCCAGGTCACGACTGCGGCCTAGGATAACCTGGCCCCAACTTACAAAAATAAAATAAACTCCCAAACAGTAATATGTTTAAAGAGCAATTGCTTACAATTCCTTACCTTCAACTTCGAAAAAAGAAAAGGAAGGAAGAAAGGAAGGAAAAAGAAAGGAAGGAAGGAAGGAAGGAAGGAAGAAAGAAAAAAAGAAAGAAAGAAAGAAAGAAAGAAAGAAAGAAAGAGAAAGAAAAGGAAAGAAAGAAAATTTGTGGAATGACATGTTAATTTCTAGTCGATAACTTGTCCTACGTGTTGAATGTCTGTCCCTGCAGGAAGCCGGCCCCAGGGCTCAGGGGAGGCCTTGGCTCAGAAAGCCTGAGAGCTGGGCTACCTGGCAAAAGTCACACTCACTCACACTCATACACACACTCACATGCACTACATAGCCAAGACCTGCGACTCTACAGTCCCTACAGATAAAAAAAAGAAGCCTTGCTTTTTAGCCTTTCTGCCTCTACAGCTAATGAATCGTTCCCTTCCACAGTGCTGGAGATGAGGGAAGAATGAAAAGCGTAATTAACCTTCCCCTAAACACAGATTTTTTTTTTTCTTTTTTTGGCAAAACACATCAAAATACTGCAAGAAGACTGTGCTCCAAGTGCCAAATGCAATAAAGAGCCCTAAGCCGGAGTAATGGTCAAGTAATGGCAAATAAACCGCCTTCCTAGAAGGGGCCTCGGCCTCCGTTGGGAGAAAGATTTTCCTCCTCAAAAGCAACCTGAAATAAACAAATAAACTTTAAAAAAAAAAAAAAGCTCTGTTTTAATCTGAGTTTCTTAAGGATGAAGGAAAACCCAAGTAGGTGGGCATACAGAGAGCGAATGCCTGAATCTGGGCACTGCGTTTGTTGTTGGGGATTTGATTTGTTTTGTTTTGTTTATCTTAGGTACTGGACTGCTAAGGTGAGTAGATTAAGGACGAGAGAAAGGGTCGGCATCTACCTTTGCTACTTCAGAGCCTGTTTTTAAACAGAGAGCCAGTGAAGGAGTAACAAGTGCCCCCCTCGCCGCGGTCTTGCTAATCGCAACGCCTTGTGCCAGTTTACGAGACTTCTGGGGGGCCGGTAGCTAAGGGAGTTACTGGATGCAACTCGTTCTCTGCTGTGACTGAATTCTCGTGCGTTGTCACTTTGGGGAAGTAAGGTGAGGGTGGCTTCGGTGTTTCTGGCTCTAGATGTGCTGGGCAGACCCAACCTGCGCTTCCTTTCCATCCATCAGGACCATAGCAACTGGCATTTCTGGCACGGCCCAGGTGCTATCCTAGCTGCCCAAGAAAAAGACTGGGAAGTCTCCCCGCGCTGCCAGAGTCGGCTTGGCTTTTAGTTTTCTTTTCTTAAAGATGGAAATAAAATTCAGGGGCGTTAGGCACTACAAATGTCAATCTTCCTGCTTTTCCTTTTATTTTTAATTAATTTTTTTAATCTTCCCAAATGATTTACAAATGATTTACAACGAATTTATCAGTTTCAACTATTGTATAGAAAACGAACCCTGCAAGTTGGAACCTGGGCTGTGCATTCAATCTCGGTGTAGAATCAGTGGATATTTTCAGGGTCTGTGGTCTCTGGTCTAGGTCCATGGGCTCCTGTACTGTAGCCAAGACCAAATCAGGACTTAAGACCACCAAAGAAATTTACAAAAGACAAAAAGAACAACAAGCTATGGAGAAAACAACTATTTATATGTAATTTGTTTCCATTGTAATGTTTTCTCTTGCCACAATAAGGGTAGATTTGTTTTTTACAGAATTGTGGTCACAATGCCCCTTCTAAACCCAGAAAAAGAAAAACTGGTGCAGAACAGTGAAGTTCTCGTTGGATGATTGCACCGCAGGGGTCACCAACCATCTCCGCCATGCGCTACTCCGGGTAAGGAAATCGCGCTTTAAAATACAAAAATCTGTAGTTTTACTATGATTTCCTTTATTACCCAGATTGCAACTAAAAAAATGCAAAGCAGTGCTTCTGTCTGAGAAAGGCAGCGGCGTCAGCAGCAGCTGGAGCAGTGCAAGCGGCAATCTGAGGCTCAGTGCAAGTTTCAGAGTTGAGATCTAGCTACCAGAAAGCGGCAGCGGCATCCTTAGAGACCCCGGGGACAAAATAAATGGGTCTCCCACCAGTTGAATGACACGTATCATCAGATCGGAAACGAGGCTGTTTCTGGATGTTGAGTGTACTGTGCGTGCGGGAATACTTCAAGACGGCAGCGTACGGCTTGCTTGGCAATTAAAATAGTTGAAAAAGTTACTCAAAAAAATTCGAAGGGATTTGTGTTCTGCTTTCACTTCGGAAGATACCGGGCAGGGAGTCGCCGCGCGAAGCCTTAGGCTTTCATTTCACAACTTAGACATGGTTGAAAAGGGCTACCCGCCCCCACCCACCACCCCACTCCCGCCAACTCTCCCCCAACACACACACGCTCGCTCTCTCCCAACCTTTAGTCCAAATCGAAGCCCGCGAACCTCAAGTATATGTACATTTATTTCCCTTCAGATGAAAATAAAGACATCGGCCTCATTTAAAACCAAATAGGGAAAACAGTTTCACTGGCGCCCTTTGACACGGTAGCAGCGAGTGCAATCAACAATACCCAAAAGAGAAACAGACGGACTGATGACCCAAAGAGCCCTATGTTTAGGGTGGTTTCTGAGACCCAGAGGAAAGGAAATGTGTCCGGGAGCGTACAAGTGCTTGGGTGAGGACTGGACAAAGCACTGGAAAGGCGCCTGGGATAACAGCGTCCCGCGGGCTACACCGCCAACTCCGCTGCCCGCGAAGCGGCGCCTGCCGAGGTGCTGCCGCCTTGCCGGGCTGCTGCAGGGACGCGGCGAGCAGGGAGGCGTGGATACGATACCTACTGTACTCGGTTCTACTGTGCGAGGGACGCGCGGGGGCGAGACTGGGATTTCACTGGGGAGAAGCACCCCACCCACCTCCCATCTCATTTCTCCGTTCCGTAAGCAACACAATTAGAGTTCTGTTTTCGGCGAGTGCGAGTGTGGGAGAGCGAACGGCGGCCTGTCCACTCCCGAGGCAGCTCCAGCCCCGCGTTTTGACACCTCAAGCAGGAGCGCTCGGAGCTGCTCCGGAGCTCGGCGCCGCTGAGTCCCCTGCAACTCCAAGTAGAAGCATTTGGACAAACGCAGCCCTGTCGCCTACAGTCCTGGCAGAGCATCACACCATGTGGGACAGTGCGGGCCCCGCCGGCGAAGCCAGGCGAGTCATCCAACACTTTTGCTGTAAGAATGGGGGATGGGATTCCTACCGCCCCCGCCCCAAACCCATTCGCCCACATCCCGCCAGACCAAGGCCGCTCTGCGCCGGGCAGGCAGGGGGCGCCGGGGAGGGTTATTGACCCTGGACCCAGGCTGCATCCAGACGAAGCGCGCGGGAGGCTGTCCTGCGCGCCCTCCACCGCCCAACGCTCGGGCAGCCTGCCCCCTGGGGGTTGCTCGGCGCCCAGCCAGCCCGTGGTGCGCGGGTCGCAGCGCGCCCTCTCTGCCTCCTGCTCCTAGGCTGCCGCCTCTGGCTGTGTACCCTGCACTCCCGGCTCTCCGAGCGCTCGCTGGGCCCCTTCTCTCCCAACCTGCGCGTGGCTCTGTGGAGCCGGTAGCTCTGTTCTCCCGTGCCCCCCGCTCCCACCTCGGCGTCCCCCACTGCCCGCCGCAGTCCTCCCGCCGCGCAGCGCAGCGCCGGAGAGCGTGGCCGAGCGCACAGCGCCCACTACCGCAGCCGCGGGTCGGCGCAGCCCACCCGCCTGCCCTCCCGCCCGCGCAACTTCCAGCGGCCGCCTCGCAACTTTTCCCAACTCCACCGCCGCCGCCGCCGCCACTGTGACTCCCTCTGAGCCTGCTACCCTACCCAAACCCCAGAAACAAACCGAGGCTCGAACAGGCTCCCTTCTCTTGCCCGCCCCCCCATCCCCCGCGCCCTCCTCCTCCCACACCCGGGACTAGCTGGTTGGCCAGAGGCGACTCTCCCCCGCCTGGGGGGAAGGGGAGGGGAGGGGGAGACTTTCTCCTCTCCTCTTCCCCCCCACCCCACCCCTTCGCGCTCACTCTCGCGCGCTCTCCTCCCTCCCACCCCTAGCCTTTGCTGCCCCCACCCCCACCCCCACCCCCACCCCGGGGTTGCCACAGCTGGTCGGCGCGCGGGGCTGAGGGCTGCCCAGGCTCCTCCGGCGCCCAACCCGGGAGCGAGAGCGCGGGCGACCGGGCGCAGAGGCTGGGGCCGGCAGGTTGCTGGGGCTGCGCTGCGCCTGCCCTCCACCCTGGGCCCCGGCGCGAGAAGCAGCCGGCGCTCCCTCCCGGAGCGCTGGAGACAGATATGCAAGATGGCAGAGGAGGGGGAAAAGCCAATAGAAAAGGGATATTGCACCTACTTGTGGCCAGTTTCCTTGCCCTGCCTTTGGATCTCATGCTGTGCCCAGTCCTGCAGCCGCTGGTGTGTGGTTGGGGCTTTTTTTTCTTGGATCTTTTCCTTCTTTTCCTCTCCCTCTCGCTCCCTCCCTCTCTCTCCTGTTTCTCTCTCTCTCTCTCTCTCTCTCTCTCCCTCTCACCCCCTCTCTCGTTTCTCACTCTCCCTCTCCCACACACTCACTCTCTGTCTTTTCTTCTTTCACTCTCTCTCTCTCCCTCCCTCTCTCCCTTTCTCTCAATCCACACTCGCTATCTCTCCAGCATTGTCAGTTTGGACACCTTCGCACATGCGCGCTAGACGCCCCTCCAACATCTCAGCGCCGCCAAAAAAAGTTTGGAGCGATTTATCACTTTGATTTGGAGATCTTGTCAGATGGCAATCGCCGAGGAGGCGGAGAAAGAGAGCCGCGGGGAGGGCGGCGGGGGGCGGGGAGCGAACGCCGGGAGCCGGAGGGGAGCAGACACCTCGCCCAAAAAAAGGGGAGGGGGGAATTGAAAAGGCTTGGGCAGAGGATTGATTCCGTGTTAGAATCACCAATAAGCTTGTATCATGATTATTGTTATTGTTTTTCCCACCCATTTTTCTGTATCATCCATGAGGGAAGAAAGAAGTGAAGGGGGAAAAAAACTTAAAAAAAAAATTTTTTTTTAACCCTCCTCCTATTGAAGAACTAAAAGAGCTGGACCTTCGGCTAATAATCCAGGAGAAAAGTGAGAATCATCCTGAACTTGAGAAATCTGCTGCTGCCGCTGCTCCTGCTACTGAAGCTATTGCGGCTTCCGCTTTCAGAGTTGTAAGCAGAGTAAATAACTGGTTTTTTCCTCTATTTTAGTTGTAATACCAACGCTTGCTGCCATCCTTGGGACATTTCAGTATTCTTTCCCTACCAAGTAGTAATGATCACCCTTGATTCCCGGGTCCGGGCCGGCGCGGGCATTTGACATCCAAGACCTTCTGCTTTCCCAGAGGTCGGCTGTCACCTTCCGGCCTCCCCCACTGCTGCCCCGGTCGCCTCCCGGTGCAGCTCAGCCTGCCTGCCATTTTCACTCACTCGCTTAAACCTACAACCTCGGGGTCACAAGAAAGACGAGTGGCGGGGGGTGGGGGGGGTGGATTCACAAACTCTTAAAAAAATACATTGTTGAAATTTTCTTTGATTACAGCATTTACCAATGAAGTGTCAGTCAGATATGGGAACTCCTAAAGGGGCTAGCTGTGTACGAGGTATGAATCAATCCCAACTAGGTATAGATTTTCTTTTGGTACAACTTTCTTGCATTAACCAGTTTTGTTCAATACCTTCCGTGTGCTATTTATGTCCCCATTAATATCTGTTGCAAATCCTGCCAGACACCATAAAAGAAAATTACAATCTTTTCAGTCTCGGTACTGGAACAATACATTCTTGATGTTCAAGTTAAAGGAAAAGAAAAGCAGGTCCTGGGCATGAGTTTGGCAAAGATGGTGGAAGGGAAGGGGGATTGCTGAGAGTGCCCAGTTGTACCTGATGGTATTTATTATCAAATCTAGTACTGTGGGTATGAGAGAGCAAATAGCAAGGTTCAGTCCCAAATGGTATCAATGGCCTGCAAATCTCTTTATTCAAGAGACTCAAAGTTCAAAGAATTTGTCCTGGCTCAGGATGGCCACCATTTTTGTTTCTCCAGAGCTGTGTAATTCTGGGAGCATTTGGCTGTAAGACAGAGGTCCCTGGAGAACCAAGCTACAGGTCTCAAGGGAGACAGATGTATAAGGTTGAAATGTTAGGGAGGGAAGTGGGGAGGTAAATGAGGGAATTACACAGAACAGGGGTAAAACAACTTCTAAAAAAGAAGGTGCCACACACATGGGTACAAGAGAACTCTATTATCCACTCTGAATTAAAGAGGCACCTGGGTTTTTTTCCAGACCTAGAATTCCCGTTGTCGTGTGCATTAAGGTGAGTGTGCTAACACATTTGGTGTGTGCAAAAGCACCAGCCATTCCAACATTCTGTTAGGTTCCCACAGGTCTTTAACTCTAAAACTTCCCCCAAAATATGACTCCACCAGCTTCCCTCAGTTTAGATGGAGAGGTGCCTTCCTTCTGACCAGTAAATGTCCTCAAAGGAAAAGGAGAAATGGGGCTTGAGGGCCTTTGGAAAGGGGAACAAAATCTCTAGGGAGAGAAAAACATGAGGCTGACAAGAAGTTCATAAAGCTGCTTCTGATCCGTGTAAGGGACCCTCTAGGGACCATCCCCTAGGCCAGGGGACTGACTAGCAGCACCTGAAGATCCCAGCTGTCAAAATCTAGAAGGTTCTTGTCCCCAATCCCCATCTTCCCTTCCAGGCACCCAGGAACAGCTAAGCACCTTGCCTTGGGAACCTAAAAAAAAAGAACCGCCATCCTCCCCAACGCTCCTCCCGCTCATCCCTTTCACCTCATCCCCAGGGGGTCTGTCTATATGTGAGTTCTCTTGAAGAAGGGAGGTTAAGAAGGGTGCAGGAAATGTTCCCAGGAGAGGAAGGGACCAAGGTACCAAACCCTGAGATGAATGCAAGACCCACATGTGAAGCTAAGCTTGCTGTTGCTGCACGTGGCGCGTGGGGGAGTAGGGGGTGGGTTCTGCGAAGGGAACTGGGTGGGAGATGGAAGACTGAAGTAAATCAGAGTCTCCGAACCTCCAAACTTAAAGGTCCCTGACTTTTAAACTTTTCTAGAAGGGGGGTTGGCAGAGTGGGAGGCGGAATGAGGTACGGCTGGAGCACCCTCCCCTCCTAGTTTTTAAAGTCCCCGCTGTCGCTTCAGCGCTCCAGTCTTTCTCCCTGGTCTTTCCAAGAGTTTCGGGCCACCAGAAAATCCAACCTAACAAACAATAAATGCAAACTCTTCGGTGTCCCCAGGCCAAGCCATTCTGAAAAGACAAGGCATCGTCTTTTTCTAAAAAATAAAAGTATTCGCAATATCATTCGTTTTTTTTTTATTTTCAAATCTAAAAGCTAGGTTTCTTTTCCTTTTCCTCCTTTTCTTTTTCTTTCTTTATCACTTGCTTTCCGCCCTAAACGTGCGCTAACGAAGAGCTAACTTGCTAGTTCGAGTGTGTTTAACCTGATGGAGCAAACACCCAGCAGCAGCCGGTCACGCTGGCGACTGACAGCGCCGCGACCTCTGTGTGTCCGCCCCGGCCGGTTCCCATTCTCAAGTGCCTGGACCCCGTCACTTCCACCTGTCCCAGGTCCCAGCCGTGAGACCAGAGCAGGTGACTCTCTGTTCAGCCGCCCCTGGAGTTCCCGACACCCTCTGACGGGATGTCTAAGCTGGCCCAAGAGAAAAGAGGCCCCAACGAGTCGGCGGAGCTGCCCTCGCCACCCGCCCCCGCCCCATCTCCCGCCTTTCCCGCTCCTCCTGAAATTCGTTTTCTTGGGGGACAGTAGCATGGATTCCGACGTTTGCTTGTGTTTTCTCCCACGGAAGCGAGCATCCTGGAAGCAATGCCTCTGGAAAGTCAATACGTTTACGGGCTGTCTGGGTTTGCTTGTTTTATTACTGTCACTGTTTCGGGTTTTTGTTTATTTTTTTAGCAGAAGCGAAGAGCTTGAGATGGAAGTTAGAAGGGACATAGGGATTGAGGAGAAAGACACAGACAAGTGTATCCCTTCCCCCACTATGTTTTTTAAATTAATGTTAGAAATGGCAAATAACCGATTTTCAATACATTACATGCAACAGGAAATATTCCTTTCCTCTCATTATAATTGAACGGGCCCCACAATATCTTTGGAAGAAAGTTTGGATTCTTTATGGAGGTATTTCTAGGCCTATTGTCTTTGTGCGGTGAACTTTACATCATGCTATTCAATCACAACCTATATTCTCCTGGCTACCAGCAAGATTAATTTAATCATTGTAATGCAATTATTAATACTGTTTACCCAACGCTGGGTTTCAGGTTGGCTGTTAAGAAATTAAACTCTCGCTGGGTGACCAGAGCTAGGCAGGGGTTTCTTCATGTTGAAATGAAACAGTCCTCTTTATTTAGTCTCAGGGCTCCAGCTTTCGGCCACCGGCTCAATTAGCCAAAATGGAAACAATTTTCATTCATTGCAATAACTCACTGTTCTGGAGATCGCTTTCAAAATACACACTTTATTATTATACGCTGACCTCGGTGGCGTGGAGTGGCAATAAAAGAAAGAGGCAGAGAGATCTATCTAGCCCCCTTGGGCTATAATTATTAGAAATTAATTGGGTTCAGGACCCCGGGTAGCCTAGCTAAATTAATAGCTTGTCTAGTGGTTTAAATCCGAATTTTCAGTCCACAGGAGAGAAAGGGAGAGAGTCACAGACATGAAATGCAGACCCAAGGGACGCCTGAGTTTACTTGCAAGACACTCGTCTATTAAATAGTGTCCAGAATACGTTTGAGTTGAGGAGGGGGGGCTGAAGTAGGAGGGGGCGGGGGCGACAAGAAAGAATGGAGCAAGATGGGGAGGGAGGCTGAGAGTGAGCGAAAAGGTCTCGAGTTGATTTTATTCGATTTTTCTTGCCTGCATTGTTTTCGGGAGGGGTTGCATTTAGGGGTTAAAATAAAAAATAAAGATCCCGTGTACTCGGAGCTGTCGTGCCGGAGTAAAAGTGAAAAGGGAGCCTTAGGCAAAAGGAAATTACTGCGAGCCCGCGTGACCTTTCAGGGAGGTAATCAATCAAGTGATCAACAGGGATATTTATCATCGCTATATAGGACTACTTCGCCCTGCACAGGCGGTGTGGGGGTGGGGCTGGGGGAGCAAGAGGAGGGTGGAGACGCGCGCGCACTCACACACACACTCACAAAAGTTTCAACAAACCCGCTAAGCCTCGAGACAGAACACGTAGGCTTTAATAAATGTTAAGACTACCTGTTTTGTCTTACATTGTCAGAGGAACACACACACATACACATGTAAGCGCATATCCAGGCAGCAGCGGCTGCATGAAGGTGTTAACTTTGAATGATCCGCCACGCTTTGCCCTAAAAGGGAAGCTTGCAGAGAAATGCGCGCTTCGAACGCCGGTGAGGCGACAGCTCAGGGCTAGCTCGGCTTCGCGTCCAGCCAGGGAAAGGGCGCCGCGGGCCGCCAGGGTCGCGGGGCGGCTGGGGGCAACGGTCTGTGCCGCGACTCGACGCCGGGGCCTGAGACACGGAACAGCCTCCTCTTCCTGCGAAATCCTCGCGCTGCCAGGGCGACGCGGCCCAAACCAGGCGCGCTCGGGGCCAGCCGGCTCAGGCGAGCACGCGCAGCGGGGGTTCTTCGGCTGCAAGATTTCTGCCCCGTTTCCTTCTCTTCCCTGTAAAACTCGCCGTTTTGTGAATTGCGTTTTCGGTCCCGGATTTCTTAGCAAATCATTCGGTTTTACAATCCCGCTGCCTCCCCCTAGTTCTTCAACATCCTCCCCTCCAACTTCTGGTGTGTACATAAGGAAGGGTGAGCGGGGAGCCGTCCGTGCAGCTGGCTTTTAATAATGATGCTGATGGTGACATTAAATAGTCGATTTAAAATCTAGGCCCCCGCCCGCTCCGGGATTATAATCAGCAGTTCTTTCGAGGGAACCTCGGGCTGACTACTAGCCCATGGGGTCGAGGAACTATTTCCCGAAGGGTTTATGAAATGCAAGTTGGGGTGACGCGCGCCGCCTCCCAGGTAGCAAGCCTCGGCTCCCGCGGTGTGGGAATGCGGGGCCGCGCCAGGGCCGTGCCTATTGGCCCCAGAGGCGAAGCTCGCGCTCCCCGGCCGCCCTCTCCCGGCTCGGAGCTGCCTCCTCCCGCACAGCCTAGTCTGCGGCGCCCTCGCCTGGTTTCCTCGGCCGCGGCAGCTCCGGTGCTCCCGCCGCTGAGGGCTCCAGCTGTGCACAGTAGCCGCCTGGGCGTGGGGGCGGGAAACAGCTGGAGCGCCCCGGGGAGGCGCGGGTTGGGGTGGAAAGGAACCCAGCAAGGAGGATTATGAGGCGAGCAAACTCCCGGAGCTGCTACTGGTTTAGGATCAGGAGAAGCAACTTCACGGGGCACAAACCTCTGCCTTGTGGGAACCTGAGCTCCGGAAAGAAACCAGACTGCTCGTGAGCGTTGCCCTGGGACGTGTGGACCTCTTGGGGTCCCTCCTACTGAAAAAAAGAATGACCTGGGAGAGTATTTCTCCAGTGTCATGTGCATACGAATCGCCTGGGGACCTTGTTAAAATGCAGATTCTGATTCAGTAAGCTTGGGGTGGAGCCCAAACATTTCTCAACAAGCTCCTAGGTGACGCAGATGCTCCTCAAAGTGTGGTCCCAGACCGGCAACATCAAGCATTGCCGAGATTTCAATAGAAACTCAAGATCTCAGGCCCCAACCAAACCTGCTGAATCAAAACTGGCATTTTAACAAGTGATTCACTAGAACACTGAAGATGAAGATGCAATAGAAGGCGCCTGGCCAGGTTTTCTTTCTTCTGTCTTAAATCAGGACGCCTCTGTGACTGAACCTCATTTCAAATCCTGCTTTCTGCCGTGGACACGGGAGAGGATGGAGTCAACAAACCTATCCACGTAAAAGCTGCATCTCCTCTGGCTCACTGCAGAAACTCTAGACTCTCATATCCATTGACCACTGCGCTTAGGGGCCAAATGCCACCGGTGAGGCTTCCTACATTCTGGTCTGACTGACATCCCTTCCCGCCACTTTCCTCACGCCCCCGCCCCCTTCAGTATTTTGCTGCCAAGTCTATGGCTTTTATTTCTCCCTCCTTAACATTACAGTTTTTTGGTTACATATCTTCCTTCCCCTTTCAGCTGTAGACATCTTGAAAGAGATTACGCCTTGATTCTCCACTTTGTTTTTTCATCTGCAGCATGGAAACGGTCATTTCTTCCCACATAGGATTAATATATAAAAATGTTTTGGAAGCCATGAAGTTGAAAGACCTTAAGTATCAAACCACTGGAGGTTCAAATCCCAGTCCCCCCATTACCAGCTGTGGAACCTTAGTCAAATTACTGAACCTCTCTGAGTCCCAGTTACCTCCTCTGTATTATTAGAATAAGTGTGTACATCTTGCAGAATACTTGTGATTAAAGATAATGTATACAAAGCACCTAGTATGGTGCCTGCTACATCACAGAAATTTAATAAATTGAGCTATTTAAAGCTCCAAGCTTTAATATTTTGTAATCTGCAAAATGGTAAGGGTGTGCGTGTGTGTGTGTGTGTGTGTGAGAGAGAGAGAGGAAAGAGAGAGAGTCAGTGGTCAGAGAACAACACTGCTGTTCCCATTCCCATCTGTAAGAAGACATGTTCCCTTTGGTCAGCCGACAGCCCCCTCAAATAGCTGAAGCCTGAGGACTTTGATATATATAGAACTGGCTGGTGCAATTAGATATTAACATTTCAGTTTAAATGGGTCCGTGTGTGTGTGTGTGTGTAATGAAAGACAGAGAAGAAATGATAGGGAGAGAGAGAAGAAAGAGACAGAATAGTTTTAACTATGGTTTTGTTTTTTGTATTTTGTTTTTGACGGAGTCTCCCTCTGTTACCCAGGCTGGAGTACAGCAGCGCCATCTCAGCTCACTGAAACCTCCACCTCCTGGGTTCAAGGCGATTCTCCTGGCTTAGCCTCCTGAGATTACAGGGGCGTACCACCAGGCCCAGCTAATTTTTGTATTTTTAATAGAGACAGGATTTCACCATGTTGGCCAGGCTGGTCTTGAACTCCTGACCTCACATGATCCGCCTGCCTTGGCCTCTCACTGTGCTGGCTCCTTAGCTATGGTTTTGTTTGCTTGTTTGTTTGTTTGTTTTTTGGAGAGGGGGTCTTGCTCTGTCACCCTGGCTGGAATGCAGTGGTGCAATTTCAGCTCACTGCAACCTCTGCCTCTCAGGTTAGAGCAATTCTCTGCCTCAGCCTCCCAAGTAGCTAGGATTACAAGTGCCTGACACCATGCCGGGCTAATTTTTGTATTTTTAGTAGAGATAGGATTTAACCATCTTGGCCAGGCTGGTCTTGAACTTCTGACCTCGGGATCCACCGCCTCGGCCTCCCAAAGTGCTGGGATTACAGGCGTGAGCCAACAATCCCGGCCAACTATGTATTTTTCAGGGATGCTTGTGTGCTTGTGCTTTCACAATTCAGTTTTATATTAGTCAACACTACACTCAGTTCATCTCATACCAGGAGAATCCTGACCATCTCCCAGTCAGCCTGTAGCAACAGGACCTGGGCCAGTGAGACACACTGACAGATGTACTGCTCTTTCCGTGGCCTTATGACTGCACAACATATGCAGAGTCAGTATCTGAAGACGTGTAATGTTTTTATATTACCATGTTCTCTCCCTGCGAGATGGAAGCCCAAAGACAATTCAAAGGGGAAGCGGCTTTAATGGAGTAAGTGCTCTTTCTCTCTTCTTTCTTTTAAAATTATTTTTACACGCTTTTAAATTTGTTCGGTGTTTTTTAAATTTTCACTTCCATAAATCTGGTTGTTGCCCTTACTTTCAATACATGAAATTATTTACTAAGTCTAGATTCCTGCCAGGAAATAAAAGATTTGTAAAATTAACACCTACAGTACTTTTAAATTCTTTACTCAAACAAACAAGTGATTATGGTTGACATGAGAAAATATAGACATAAAGCAATTTAATTTGCCTAATAAACTTTTAAACTTGTAAGTATAGCAGACTTTCCACATCTTTTTAAAGCACAAACTATAGGATCCATGCTGAGACAGCTTATAAATGAGACTTCCTTGTAACAAGATCCTCAGTACTCAATAACTGAATTCCCTTGACTTAGGTCCAAGGCAGACCTGGCAACCCTCAAACTCTGCTATGGAGTGAAGTCCTATAGCCGTGACAGAGTGTGATATAGGTGTGCCCTGCTTTATGAACCACAATGTGATTATTCGCTTCGTGCTAGTTTATTAAATAATGAGTTCCCCTGAGCCATTTAAAATATGATTTGACTTACAAAAATCTGATTTATACTCACTTTCCCCAGAAACATACCTATTGAGGTAAAGCTGTGTTTTTTTAAATGATGATGCATGTCCCATAGCAAATGTTTTATAATGAAAAGTCCATTTTCAAAGATTAAGACAAGGAAGCATACCACTGTTCTGGGATTGGGAAAGAAACAATTTCTGTACAGATCAACTGTACACAGAAGAAACGGTAGGACTGATCAACTGAATTATCTACTTTGAGGGCTTATGTAGATATACTAGAAACCAGGAATATGATAAGATTGGGACTTCAAACATTTTAGAAAATGCAATGCTCTTGTACTGGGTTTTGATAGTAAGCTGTCCAAATCAACTCTATAAACACTCTTGAAAAATACACTTTTTACGATGGGAAGAATTTTCTGTTGCACAGAGGAACTGAAGAATAATTCTAGGGCTGGGTGCAGTGACTCCTACCTGTAACTACAGCACTTTGAGAGGCTAAGGAAGGAGGATTGCTTGAGCCCAGGAGTTTGAGACCAGCCTGGGCAACATAGCAAGACTCTGTCTTACAAAAAAATTAGCTTGGCATGGTGGTGCACACCTGTAGTCCTAGCTACTTGGGAGGCTGAGGTGGGAGCCCAAGAGTTCAAGGCTGCAATGAGCTATGATCATGCCACTGCACTCCAGCCTGGGCAACAGAGTGAGACTCTATCTTCTGAAAAAAAAAAAGAATTCTAAAATTTGTCTGTGCTTACACCCATTTAGAAGTAATAGTTTATCAGCAAAAAATCACCATCTAACTCATATCCAGGTTTTCACTTAGCTGTTTGACATTGAACTGGAACTCTGAAATTGGAGACATTGGCTTCATAAGAACATTTGCTATTCTTAAGGGCTCTAGGAGACAGCTTCAATTCTAGCTGCAGTGGAAACACCAATGCAGAGAAGCCAAGATAGTGAATGATATTTTGATGCATCTGTTTCTGTTCTGTTAATGCTCTACTGAGCTTTTCACGACTTTGTGTCCAAAATTTCTACAGAATCAACTATCATGCAGGTTTCTTCATCAAACCAATTGGGCAATCTGGTGTCTCTTGTGCCTCCCAGAGTGGGGCAACATGTAAGCAAGCAGCAAGGGCTACTCAGCTACAGGAACCTCCTTTTCTAATCTACCCTAGACAGCACTGCCTGCTTAATCTTCCTGAGGCACTATTCTAAAGTTGTCTTTCTTCTACGACAATTTTCAAGATCCCTCAGTTATTGTCAAGATAAAGTCCCGGCTTTTTGCCTCTCGTTCAAAAGTATTCTACATTGGGGAAATAGCAAGAGAGGTAGGGAAACATGGATGTACACAGAAGCAGCAAGGATTTTAGGCAGCCTATGTTATGGGATTCAAGAAGCAACTTTACTGGAAATCAGTTTGGAAAGATAGGCTGGACACGTGCCACGGAGGCTTAGAATCAATGGCAAAATTTAGGGGCTTTATCTTGAAGCTAGCTGAGAGATCCTGAAGATTCTGAACAGGAGAATGACATTATCAGAATTTGCCTTAGGAAGATTAAGCAGGCAGTGATGTAAATTACGTATCTTCTTCACATGTTCAGACTACCCATCTTTTAAGATTCAAGACAAACATCACCTCCTCCCATAAAGTTCTGATATGTTCTTTCAAGTGGAAAAACAATCTCTCACCATCACAGTCATGATCTCCTATGGCATCTCAGTTTTACATGTTGGTTTTGTCTGTATCTCTATGATCTCTCTTCATAGACTATAAATTCCTTGAGGGGATATTTGTATCAACTCTTCTTGTCTGCCACTGCTAAGGCATATTTTGCTCAAAAACTGTACTGTCTAAATGTAAGGATTCTAATTTTTAAACAATTTGAGAAAATCTTCAGCCATTACATTTTTAAATATTGCTTTTTCTTCACCCTCTCAATTCTTTTTTCTTGTTTTCTGCTCAGCTATATGTTAGATCTTCTTGCTCTATCTTCTGTATTTATTAGCCTCTCTTTCACAGATTCTCTTTATTATCTTGTGCTAACTTCTAAATAATTTCTTCAAATTTATATTCAAGTTCTCTTATTCTCTCTTTACCTCTATCTAATAAGCTATTTAAACTGTCAATTAAATTTTTTCATCTTAATTATTTTTAAAATTTCCATAATTTATATATGATTCTTTTTAAAATGTGCCTGTTATCTTTTCACACTGTCTTATTTTTTAATCTTACAGTTAAGTTTTCTGGTTGTTTTTGTTTTTTGGTTTTGTTTTGGTTTCGGTTTTGAGACAGAGTCCTGCTCCTTCACCCAGGCTAGAGTGCGACGGCATGATCTCGGCTCACTATAAACTTTGCCTTCCGGGTTCAAGTGATTCTCCTGCCTCAACCTCCTGAGTAGCTGGGATTACAGGACTGCACCATGATGCCTAGCTAATTTTTGTATTTTTAGTAGAGACGGGTTTTCACCATGTTGGCCAGGCTGCTCTTGACTCCTGGGCTCAAGCCATCTGCTGCCCTCTGCCTCCCAAAGTGCTGGGATTACAGGTGTAAGCCACTGCGCCTGGCCAGTTTAAGTTTTTAAACATTTCAAATATATTTCTTTTATCTGACAGCTCTATTATCTGAAGTTTCTAGGGATCTTTTTAATCCTTCTGGTTTGTTGATTGTTCAGGAAAATTGTTTTTCCATACTTTAGAATTTTAAGTTGTGAGTTCACCTTTAACAAGATTTTCTCTGTGGAAATCATGTTTAAAATTACTTGACATATCCTTTCAGAATGATTTTACCTTTGCTTTTCTTAGATTCTTGAGTGTTATCAATTTTTTCACTAATTTATCAGCCTGACATTTCCCAAACTAAACTATGGAGGAAATGTAATTAGAACCACAGATGTAAATGATAGGCCTGTTGGAAAGAATTGTCAAGGGACCCTTTTTTTTTTAACCCAGAGGCCGGATGAGATAGAAGCTTCCTTGTTATTTCTTTTTCTAGTGAGCTGATGATTTTCTAGACCAGCATTTCATTGATTATATAGCTCTATGAGACCCAGATTTATGCAAGGGTTATCAGTTCTTATCTCCCCAACTCATGTTGGGCCAGAGCTTTACTTATGTCCTGACTCCATGAGAGTTTTGAAACCTATGCCCTGAGTTCTCAAGGCTATTATCTCGCCTTCCACAACCATAGGCTGCCAGGATTTTGATTCCCATTGTGTTGGGCCCCAGAGACTTCCCTTACTTTTTTAAAGAGCATTGATTAGTTATTAAGCAGAATGCCTCAGTGATTTGTGAAGGGAAGGATTGCAGATTATTTAGTCCATAAAAATACTGAGAAGTCTAGACGTGAAAACACCTGTGATGATTTGCTGTGAGAGAATTTCAATTTTTTTCTTGAATCTTTTTACTTAAAAGAAATCTCTGAGTTCCAAAACAAAGGCAGGACTGAGTGTCACTTATAAATAGAATCACACGACAACAACTAATTATTAAGTGCTTACCCTGTGCTAAGTACTATACTGACATTTTGCATACGTTACCTTATTTTTGCAAATAACTCTATGACATTTTTAACCCCTGTTTACTAATCAAGAAACTGACATTTCCAGAAGTAAAATAACTTTTTGAGGTGGCCTGGGTAGTAGTATATTGAGCCACATTAAATTGCTGAGAGTCAACTAGTTTTTTACCCACAACAAAGCAGTTTGGCAGGGTTCAGTAACATTCAAATTAAGGTCTGACCAATTTCTAACCTCACATATCTTCTTTTGGACAACATGGCCTCTTCACCATGCTAATTATTCCTTCCTGTAGATTATCATAACACTCTTATACTATCTGTCTTCATTCAATTTTCCCATTGGACTTTCAGTTACAATAAAGCATGTACGTCTCTTTTCTCCAGTGGATTGTAAGCTCCTTGAGGGCTGTGCCTTAGCTCTGTATCCCAGGCCCTTTGCACGGTACTTGTTACATGGTAGGTCTTCATATGTTTTTTTCTTTAAATAAACTAAACTAGGCTATTCAAGTTTTAGTCAATATTTATATGCAACTAATGTGTTTTTGAGCTCTTCTCTTTCACTTCATTTTTCTTAGTGGCAGTTTCATAACATGGTCCCAAATGTTTTGACATTCTTCCCATCAAGACGTGGGATATATCTATGTCTTCTTTCCATGAATCTGGATGGGTTTGTGATTGCTTCAACTGATAAAATGGTGCAGGGTGATGTTATATGACTTCTAAGTTTGGCCATAAAAGCTCATGCAGCTTCTGCCTAGGTTTCTTGGAACATTTTCTCTCTGCAGGCTCCCTCTTGAGTGCTTCATCTCAGAACCCAGCAGCCATGCTGTGAGAAGCCCAATTCACAAAGAGAGCCCTCACTAGGTTCGCTGGCCAATAGTCACAGCTGAACCCAGTTTTTTACCTATTCCAGCATAGAGCCAGGTAGATGAGTGAAGACATCCCCAGATGAGTTCAATCCCAGCATTTTGAGTTCTCCTCAGGCATTTGAGTCTTTCCAGCTGAGGTCCCAAATATTGTGGAGCAGAGACACATGAGTGCAATAAAATGATTATTGTTTTACACCACTATGTTGGGGTGATTTATTGTGCAGCAGTAAATAAGCATTGCTTTCATTTTGCCTGTCTGGTAGGAACCACTATAGTCTGGTAAGTTCTGAAAACTCTAAAGATTGGGATGGTGGAAGATCCATTTCCCCAGTGATAAGAGTCTGGTAGTAGATGGCTATTCCTGTATCCAGAATCAAAACTGGGCTTCAAGTGGATTTAAGCTTCCAGACATCTTTTGAGCATTTGGCTCACACTTGTTTGCTGTGTCTTACTTGCTCTCTGTCCTCTTAAGCCTGGACCCGAACTGGCTGGCTGAGAACGGCAGTCTCCTAACTCGTTATTGTTATTCTCTTTTCTTGAGGCCGAACCTTGCTGCTAACATCCCTCATACTGACTCTGACATGCCTACCTGGCCTATAGCAGCCAAGCTATTCATTAGAAGCTGAGTCCTGCTTCTGGCCCAGAAGCCCTGGTGCCCATTCTACCCTCTCGTTCAGGACCACTCAAAGACTGATTCCAGACCAGGCTGTCAGCCAAGCTTTGCCTTCTTGGACTCTGGCCCCTCCTTAAAGGGGTGCAGCTCTTTCTTCAATTACCAGACATCCCAGTATGGCCCTTCTCCTTATCAGGACTTGTTGGCAAACAGCATGGCTAGACCCACCCTCTTCATTGCAATTAGTCTCACCAAATAGTCTAAGAGCAGACACACTTGCAGAGATATGGAGGCAGAATAATGGTCTCTAGGGGCAAGTGAACCTCCCTGAAGCCCAGAGGCAGAGGTGGCAGGAGTTCCTGGGGCAACACTGTGCTAGAGATTCTGTCATTCTGCCCTAAGCATTGTTCATGTTGAGAAGTAAGCAGGGATAGCTACAGTGTTTGGTTAGGCCAGTCCTATGCTGTGGAAGGGCATTTCTTCTAGTTGCTATGTGAAGCATCCAAACCCGGTTCTCTGGTCCTCCCAGAGATCTGTAAACTGTCTAAAATCTTTTAATAAAAGCTTCCTGCTTAAATGAACCAGAGTGTTTTTTGTCTGGAATTAAAAACAATACATTTACTATCTTCCAACATCTTGTGACTGTGTGAATCAGAAAATCCTAAAGCTGGAGATCATTTATTTAATTTTTGTTTGCAAGTCCCAACAGAAAGTACAGCCATTAATATTGAAGATCAACTATAAGCCCTACCATGGTAGTAGAAAATTAGCAAAATCTATGCAGTTACACTGACCAACCAATCAGGTAACATATTCAAATGCCGCTACTTTCAGTAAAACTTTTAATGTTAATATTAATAATGTTAAGTAACAAAGGTATTAATGTTGATAATAAAAAGTTATCATTATTATTAAATAATATAATTAAAGTTATTTAATCATTATAAAATAAATGTATGATTTACCTTAAAATTTAATATTTATCATGCAATTTTGGAATTGCATGGCAAAAGTATTTTTACTGATTAAAAAGTTTAGAAACTATTGCTTATCAAAAAGTTTAGAACTCGCCAGCGGGATGGCTCACGCCTGTAATCCCAGCATATTGGGAGTCTATGGCAGTCAGATCGATTGAGGCCAGCAGTTCGAGATCAGGCTGGCCAACACAGTGAAACCCTGTCTCTACTAAAAATACAAAAAATTATCCAGATGTTGTGGTGCACACCTATAGTCCCAGCTACTGGGGAGACTGAGGCACAAGAATTGCTTGAACCCAGGAGGCACAGGTTGCAATGAGTTGAGATCGCACCACTGCACTCCAACCTGGGAGACAGAGTGAGACTCTGTCTCAAAAATCAAACACACAGAAAAACAGTTTAGAAATAACTGCTGTGAATTTACTGTTGTGAATTCAAAGTATCCATTCTTTAAAGAGAATTTAAAGGGCATCTAATAAAATCCTTTGTGAAATTTTTTGACGACAGATATCTTTCTTCAAAAAAAACTCCTACTTCTCAAATACTATACTCGTTACCTAGATGACAAAGTAATCTGTAAACCAAACCCGCACTACACAGTTTACCCGTGCAGTAAACCTGCACCTGTACTCCCTGAAGCTAAACCTAAAATAAAAGTTGGAAAGAAAACAGTAACAAAAACAAGACAACAAAAGCTTCAATACCTAAGACAAAGAGTCCCCCCATCCACTCCTTTCCTGAAGGGTTCTGAAAAAACCCGTTTGCAAACCATGGTTATACTAGACCTCTCTCATTTTGCTGATTAGGATAGGAAATGACTTGGCCAAAAGTTACCTAATGATGGAACTAGGGCTCAACCTACATTCTCAAATCTCTTTTGGCCAAAAATCTTTCCATCATGTTACATTATTCTACTTAAATGCTAGATTTAAAAGAGTTCTGGTGATGCTTCCTAATTTGTGTTTCCTTTACAGTTCTGAAATGTTGAGAGATATTTGCAAATCTGAGGCTGGGGAGTATCTGAGAAACTGGAGGGAAATGTTAAATAACCTCTACCTATCACCCTCACCCTTAGCACTTCCAAGCAAAGCTGTTTATATAAGAACATTTTAAAATGAGTTCACTGTGCATTTTGTTTCTGCTTTCTTGCCTGCTGGCTTTAGTTGAAAGAATCTGGATTGGAAGTCCAGCCAAACACTTTCATCCAATCCAATCACAATCACATTGTCATCTGATAGAAATGTGGCATCACCCAAACCTCTAGTCTCTTGTTCACACATGTGGACTCTAATCAGCAAAGGAATAAGCTGTAGTGACTACAAGCAAGTATCTCTGAACTTGACTGAGTTTGATGACAGTGGTAATAAAAACAGTCTTTTCCATGATGAACACTACCAGTAAGTCAACAGTTCAAGGGGGATAGTTTTAAGAGTAACTAATGCATTAGCTCTTGTCAATGAGATTCCTTTTGGCAGTAATATATTCTAGGGATTAACTTAAACCAAATGTTTGTAACAATGGAAATGTATTCATGTTAACAGTTAGGATTATCATCCCAGTGAATATTTACTATAGTTACAGTCAAATTTGCTGTTTTGGACATTGCTTATTTTCATTTCTTTTTTATAAACTCCACTAAAAGCAATAAAAAGCATCCTTTAACATTTTTAAAGTGTTGCAATTTATTTTCTTTTAAACTGTTCTCTTTTTTTTTTGAGGGGCTGCTCTCCCTTTGCCCACACGGTGATGGTAGTGAGCAATAAAAGCTCTGCTTGGGAAAGTTCTGTAAGTTGGCCACATTTGAGCTCACCATGGTTGGATACTACATGGCATTTGTCCTTTGATTCCACATCTGTTTTCTGCCACTTGGTTACTTTGTGGTCATGCACGTGAATAAGAGGGCCAGTGCTGACTTTATAACTTGGGAGCTTATCTCTCCGGTTCCTGTACCTAGACAGAGATGATACAGGGACAGAAAGGTCCATATATACATAGCTTTCCATGAAACGAGCTTTCTGCTAGCCTCTGGAGTTACTCTGGCAATTTGTGGTTGCAGAATTCAGCAAGACTAGGAACTAGTGTTGTGTATCACAAATGCACTTTGTCCCTTAGAGGACTTTATTCTGAAATAGTTCTAACTCAATATTTTTGTCGGTTGCTATAAAGAAAATTCTTTTTTGATGTTGGGTCTGAAGCAGCTGCTATAGGCACTGACGGAGCAAGAGGGCATGCGGAGTGGGCGACAGCGGCGTGGGATCTGCCTCTCTGTGAGTGGCCCGGGGCGGCGGCGCCATGAGCGGGGGCACCCCTTACATCGGCAGCAAGATCAGCCTCATCTCCGAGGCGGAGACCCGCTACGAGGGCATCCTCTACACCATCGACACCGAAACTCCACCGTAGCCCTCGCCAAAGTTCGATCCTTTGGTACAGAAGACAGACCAACAGATCATCCAATACCACCTCGAGATGAAGTCTTTGAATACATTATATTCCGTGGGAGTGACATTAAAGACCTCACTGTTTGTGAGCCACAGTGTTCTTTGCCTCAAGACCCAGCTATCGTTCAGTCCTCACTAGGCTCATCGACTTCTTCATTCCAGTCCATGGGTTCTTATGGGCCTTTCGGCAGGATGCCCACATACACTCAGTTCAGTTCAAGTTCCTTAGCTGGGCGGCAGTTTGGTGCTGTTGGTGTTGCTGGAAGCTCTTTGACATCCTTTGGAACAGAAACATCAAAGAGTGGTAACTTATCCCCAAAGTAGTGTGGTTGGTTCTGCCTTTACACAGGATACAAGATCCCTAAAAACACAGTCATCTCAAGGTCGTTCAAGCCCTCAGTTAGACCCTTTGAGAAAAAGCCCAACCATGGAACAAACAGTGCAGAGCGCCTCGGCCCACTTACCTGCTCCAGCACCTGTTGGGAGAAGGAGTCTTGTATCAACCAGGCCTTTGCCATCTACCAGCCAAAAAGCAATAGAGAATCAGGAGCACAGGCGAGCTGAAGTACACAAAGTTTCAAGGCCAGAAAATGAGCAACTCAGAAATGATAACGAGACAAGTACCTCCAGGTGCTCCTTCAGCTCCATCGGCGGGGCAGGGGAAGATTTGGTATTCGGCGAGATGGGCCAATGAAATTTGAGAAAGATTTTGACTTTGAAAGTGCAAATGCACAATTCAACAAGGAAGAGATTGACAGAGAGTTTCATAATAAGTTTAAATTAAAAGAAGATAAACTTGAGAAACAGGAGAAGCCTGTAAATGGTGAAGATAAAGGAGACTCAGGAGTTGATACTCAAAACAGTGAAGGAAATGCTGATGAAGAAAATCCACTTGGACCTAATTGCTATTATGACAAAACTAAATTCTTCTTTGGTAATATTTCTTGTGATGACAATCACGGAGACCAACCTGGGCTGAAGAAAGAAGATTAAATGCTGAAACATTTGGAATCCCACTTCATCCAAATCATAGTCATGGGGGATACAGAGGCAGAGGAGGTCTTGGTTTCCGTGGTGGCAGAGGGCACGAGGTGGTACCTTCACTGCCCCTCGAGGACTTCGTGATGGACTCAGAGGAGGTCCTGGGGGCCGGCAGTTTGCAGACTTTGAATATAGGAAAGACAACAAAGTTGCTGCATAGTCTACAAACAAGCCTCTGAAAATAGGTGAATTTCTAGCTCTTCATGGTCCTGAAAATTGATTTCAGTCTTTGCGAAGAATGAAGAAGTGAATTCGCTGTACATTTGTCACCAGCACTGGGTTTTAGTTTTTAGTTTGTTTTTCCGCTTAATTTCAAACATAAAATGCAGTTACTTTTTGGGGTGGAAGGCTCATCTTACAACATGAGCATTAAATATATTTGGAATAGCCGAAGCTTAAGTAATTTCTTATGTATAGTTAAACTAAAGCAGTACTTCAGTGGGACTTACAAGTATTTTTTTCATCACTGAAAGGTTTTTTTTATCACTAAATTGTATTTGGCAATTGCAAGTTGCCTGCAGATAGGGCCATGATACTGTGTTTTGAGCCACAGAAGGTTGTGTGTGTGTGTGTGCGTGTGTGTATGTATGTGTGTGTGTGTATCTTTTTCCTCCTTTCTTTTGGGGAATCCTGTAATAAGAAGTAGCTTATTTCGTCAGTTAATTAGGGTGCTGGATGGTAGAGAATTTTGTCAGTCAACTATCTACACACAGTAAATACTGTTTCCTAGGCAAAGGTAACTTTTTATATAGTTGTAAAATTCCATTATATTCCATTGCCAAGGAAACATTAAGAACTTTGTATACTTTGGGAGGCCGAGGCGGGTGGATCACAAGGTCAAGAGATCGAGACCATCCCGGTCAACATGGTGAAACCCCGTCTCTACTAAAAAAAATACAAAAAAATTAGCTGGGCACGGTGGCGCGTGCCTGTAATCCCAGCTACTCAGGAGGCTGAGGCAGGAAAATTGCCTGAACCCAGGAGGCGGAGGTTGCGGTGAGCCGAGATCGCGCCATTGCACTCCAGCCTGGGTAACAAGAGCGAAACTCCGTCTCAAAAAAAAAGAACTTTGTATAGCTGTATAAAAAGCAACTAATTTTTTAAAGAATAAACATTTTGAAGTCAGCAAACACTGTGTCCTTACAGAAGTTGATGTGCTGAGCAGCAGCATTATGGATGGGTCTTTTTTTCTTAGTTTTCCAGGCTTAACATTTTTTTATTTTGTTTTTTAATGTTTGGAACATAAATGAAGATTTGATACATTCTTTCATTACTAAAAAAGATAAATTATTCATACTCATTGTAAGAACTTCATTTTGTAGCAAACGGCATATCACAGATCTGTCCAAATAACCAGTATTTTCAGTATACAAATGTAAATAATCATAAGATGAGAATGTACTTAGCTGTATTTTCAAATAAGTAATCCTCCCCCCTTTTTTAGGACTTTAAAACTAGGCATCAATGAACCTGTTTTTCCTATTATGCCTGGAATTTAGTCATGATACCTTGACTCATTCCATCATATTTCAAGAGGATTCAGAATGTGAGGAATTATTTTGGCAGCCTGTAACACACAGCACCACTGGTCCTTGGGCCTGTGACCCGCAGATGACTCAGTACAGAGTCCATTGCTAATTATAAACTACTAGTGAGTCTTTTTGATATTTTAAGCACTAGTGTGAAAAATCTGGCCACTTTTGTGTTTTTATGAAGGTCATGGAATAAAAGGATCCAAAGATTTAAATATTTTTATCTATTTTGATTTTTTTTGTTAACTTTCTCCTTAAAACATTCAGTAGTGATAAAGATGTGGAAACTGCACTGTAGGAGAATTGGAATATTTAAAGCTGGTTGATATTTTTTATTTTAATTTTATATCTTTTATATAGCTCTACAAGGCAATGTTTTATAATTTGGTTTCATTATTAAGATCCAGTAGTTGGCAGCCATAGTTTAGATAATATTGTTTAGTGCTGTTTGCCTGCATGTTAACAACAAAACCTTTTAGAGCACCCACAAATCATGATATTGAACACATTTCTGAGGCATTCAGAGCATCAAAGCAAGTACTATGACAATACCTGTGTAGACTGAGATGTCCCAGGCGAATTTCAAGAAAGAAAACTGTAAATACTAGTTCCACTTGCTCTGAAAGTATGGGTTCACGTGTTTTCCCAGCCCTCTGAGTCACTGATTGGGGCATTTTGTGCCACAATAACTGGCAGCATGGCATACCTGAGTACACTTTACAATAGTAAAGCAAGGCTTTTATTCTAAAACAGAATAAAACTGTTCAATAAAAAAAAAAGAAAATTCCTTTTTTATCTCAGGCTATAAGTGACACTTTATCATGTTTTTTGTCTGTAGAATGAAAGAAAGAGATAGAGAATTTGTGCTTTGGGTTGTTTTGCTGATTGATTGTTTGTTTGTTTCTTCATCACTCTTGGCTATATAGACACAAGAGTGACAATTATTCCTCCACAACGAAGAGTGGAGAGGGGCTTCATGAGTGGCTTCAGAGCACCTATGACCCAGATGCCTTGAGAGGACCCCCACAGAGCCTTGCATGCAGGTGGGATCGTTCCTTACTCTCCCCAGCTACCACACCACAGTAAGCTCAGAGAAACCCAGGAGGGATCTTTGTAACAGTGAAAATGTGCTCATGTTAACAGCTGGGATTTTCATCCCAGTTAATATTTACTGTAGTTACATTCAAATTTACTCTTGTGGACACTGTTTGACCAATGGAGGAAGAAACTCTTGTTTATTCCCAAGTCACTCCCAGGTCACTAAACAAACACCAGCTGCAGAAGAGAGCAGTTGCCCAGTGCCCTCACACCTTCCAGCTAAGTGATCCCTCCAGTGTGAACTGATTACCCATCTTCCTATTAAGTGGCTTTTAACCATGGTTGCATCTATAATTACCTGCATAGCTCTTTAGAACACTGATCCTAAGGTTCCAATCCAAACCAACTAAATCAGACTCTTTGGGGAAGATTGATGAACATTCCTACGTGTTAATAGCTCCCCAGATGATTTCCACTTACTGAAGTACCTTCTCTGTAATAAGTCTTTGACCTCGTAGAGATCTTTGATCCACTGGCCCTGTTGCTTATTCACCAGTCATCACGCTCATTTCCTCATATCCAGATTCCCATAGTCCATAATTGCAATAATGTGCAAAAGCTCCATCTCGCCTCATTATTATATTTTCCTGGTAAAGTTCCCTAACAGAGCTAAACTTACTGCCACAGCTACTCTATACCTGAACCAAATCTCCTGAACATTCCCGGGGGACAACACTTGACCAACCATGTTAACTGTTTAATTTTAGATCCATGGCTACAAATCTCAATTGGACACATAGCACAGCTCAAAAATCCTATTATGCTTTCAGATTTTCAATTTCCCATACTACAGTTTCTATTCTCCCCGCCAAATCTTCTATATTCCCCTTCTCTCCCCACCACGCTTGGCTGATGATCTGGCCTCATCATTGACTGGGAAAATACAGAAATCAGAGGGGATTCCTTATCTTCCTACCTCCAAACCTGCAAAACCACCCACAACTGTATTCACACTGTTTGCCCCCTTCCATTTGCTGTACATTAACCATCCCTGCTCCTATGAAGACCAGCCCTCCAGTTTGATCTGGATCTCTCCTTCTCTTATCTGTTGAGAACTTCATTCCTCCCTCCATAAGAATACATTGCTAATTTATTACCAGAAGTTTACAAATAAGTATGTTTCAGTGTCTTTCGTCTTAAAACAAACCTTTCATAACTCTACATCCATCTTAGCTATCACACCGTGTCCCTGCTTCTCTTCACTTTAAAACTTCTTTGAAAACGCTTGTCTTTAGTCACTGTCCCTACTTCCTTGATACTTTAGTAAAAACACTACTATCAAGGACACCTTTACCTTGCAAACATCTTTTCTTTCGTATCTAAAAGGAATCTCAAGCTTAACATGTCCACAAACAATCTCTTTTTTCAGGTACTGCAAAATAATGTGGGCCTTTTCATTCTTCCTATTTCACTCAATGGCAGCCTTAGCCACTGAGTTAAGCTTTTTTCTTCTTCATCTCATGCCCTATGTATAATCCATCAAAGTGTTTTGTTGGCCGTTCTTCAAAACTATATCATGAATGCAGTCCTCTCTTTCCATTTCTTACCTTTCCAGCACAATCACTGTCATTCCTGACTCGGACACTCTCCTCTTTTCCACTCCTGTCTCATGACATCCATTTTCTGTACAGCAGCGTGGGCAAGGGCAATCTTTTAAAAACCTAGATGAGATCAGATCATGTCCAATAGCTTCCAATTATTATTAGAATAAGTTTTTTTTTTTTTTTTATTAGAATAAGTTTAAACTTTTTCCTAGGTCTGCCTGACCTGGCCCTCACCTACTCCTCCAACCTCATCTCAGATCACTCCTATCACCCATTCCCACTTTGCCCCAGCACAGAGGGCCCCTGAATATTCCAAAATCACTCTGTACTCAGACAAATCTCAAACCTTCTAGTCAGCTTGTTCTGCCTAAAATTCTTGCACCCTGGACCTTCTTTTGGCTAGCTCCTTCTTAGCTCAATAGTCATTTTCCTCTCCCTGACCATTCATCCTAAAATAACCACCACCCACCACATCATTTTTTATTACAGTATTTAGTTTTCCTTTCTTCTTGGAAAAAAAAAAAAGAAGAAGTGATTTTACTTTCCATTCCAAAAGTAGGTAAAGCTGCTTTTTAAAATATCGTCCAAAAATTTGTGTAAAAAAGGAAATGCTGGCCCAGTCGCGGTAGCTCACACCAGTAATCCCAGCACTTCGGGAGGCCGAGGCAGGTGGATTACCTGAGGTCAGGAGTTGGAGACCAGCCTGACCAACATGGTGAAACTGTGTTGTCTCTACTAAAAATACAAAAATTTGTATTTTTAGCTGGATGTGGTGGCACACGCCTGTAGTCCCAGCTACTCAGGAGAATCACTTGAACTTGGGAGGCAGAGGTTGCAGTGAGCCAAGATCGCGCCACTGCACTCCAGCCTGAGTGACAGAGCAAGACTCCATCTCAAAATAAATAATAATAATAATGATAATAATACGCAATCTTTAAGAGCAGTTCCTGAATTGCACAGGTAGGTATTACTGGCTTTCTCAAATGGCCTTTGGAGAGGTTTGAGATTTGGTGAGAATAATCACTATTTAAGTTGTAGCTCTGACATACAGGTCCTTTGACTAGGTCACATAGCCTAGAGAATTTTGGATCACAGATTCTGTTTCTCTGTCTCCGCAAGAAGCACCAGCTCAGAGACTTCTTTTTGTGACACTGTTTAACCTATCAGTATCTACGATTTGGAGTAAGCTTAATGATAACCCAAAGAATGATCTGGTCTTTACTTATCATAGCATAAAAGTCCTCGAATGGTTAGTTTCAGAAATAACTCTTTTATACATTAAATTTTCTTTTAATAAAAGGATATAACTAAGTTTGTCTCCTCCTGAGCGATAGTACCACTTCTGCTTTCAGAAGTTAATTAGGAGATGCCCAGTTTGAATTCTTTGATACCATTGATACCACTGATGAATGAGAAATGTACATGGGTAATCTTTCTTTATTGCTTATAGGAGTTAAACAGCACGTGTCCTATAGCATAAAATTCTCTTCCCTGAAATAATAATAGCTGTTTTGTTTTGACTTCAGAAATTCTGGAATCTGTGTATAGCCAACAGTAATTACTGCTCATTACAATAATCATCCCCATCAACCTGATCAGTCCCCTGGGACACAAGTCAGGGCCTAAGGAAATGCAACCTTACCTAGGATGATGAAGAATTCTATCTGAGGACCAGGGTAGCCTCTCTGGGAGCCAAATTTGGTGACTGATACTGACAGCTGTTAATATATTGAATTCCTAAGTGAGAATTTTTGTTTTAAGTGTTTTCTGAGTGAAACCATATTCAAAGGAACCCAAAATTTTGACCTCATGTTGAAAAGTCTTTACCAGTTCCATGTATGAAATAATAATAGAGCAAATGTGGATAAGTGAGAAGTTTGTCAAGCAAGGAAAGTAGTATCAGCAGCAACCACATTACAGAGATATGGAAACCAACCTCTACTTCTTGGTTTGGGAGTTCCCTTCAAAATAACATGTAACAGAATGGCTAGGAGAGAGGTAGGTGCTGGAGTGAAAGCAAGCACTGGGGGTGGTGTACAGAATAAAATCATTAAGCCTCAGGATTAAAATGGATCTGAGGCTTAAATCCCATTTTTAGTATTAGAGTGAACCTTTACTCTGTGCCAAACATTAGGTATATTTAGAGTTCAGAAGCAAGGGTCTTGGCTCTGTCTTTAAGGAGTTTATAGTTTTGACCAGACTATCCGTTCAGATGCAATTCTTTCAGAATGGCATTCAGATACATCCAAAAAAAAAAAAAAAAAAAAAAAAAAACATTTACAGAGGCTTAACTAAATAGGGTAATTTTCCACCCAAGCATTAGGTTCAGAGGTGGGCTATTCAGAGACATTCACGCTCTGGCTCCAAATATCTTTGCGCTCCACTATCATTAACATATGACTTTCTTCCACAAGCTAGTCACTCATGAGTGCCAGGTAACAGCTCTACTCCAGCTGCATGCCTCCTGCCAGGAAAGAAAGCAGAGAAAGAACAAAGAGGAGGGTAAGAAAGCTGCCTGAATCAGGAAAATAAAATCTTTCCCAGAAATCTCTAGCAGACATTGGTTTCTGTCTCCTGGCCAGAATTGTGTCGTAAGGCCACTTTATCTGCGAAGAATTTCGGGAAGGTAAGTACTTAAGCTAGGCATATTGCCACTCCAAGCAAAAACAGAGACTCTTGTAAGACAAAAAAAAAAAACGGGAAAATAGGGATTAGTTAACAACAAGCAACAACTGCAATAGACCAACAAGAACACTGACAATGAAACCATGGTATAATTTGTACATAATACAAATTATATGCAGAAAAGCACAGAACTCTCTATCTTCAAGTTGGGGGAGGTGTCATGGAGGGTTTCACTGAGGAGGGTAACACTCGGCTGAGTCACAAAGAAAGAATGAAATTGTCAAAGTAGACAAAAGCAAGAAATGCTTCAGGTGAAAATGAGGAAGGTTAAGTGGTTATGGAAAAATAGTTGTTCATCAGAATATTTTTATTTGCCACTGGCAGAAATGTAACTTGAACCCAAAAGTACCAAGGTAAAATTTCAGGCATTGCTGGCTCTAGTCACCCAATTGATGTCACCAAGACCCAGTCTCTCTCTCTTTCTCTCCATCCTTTGATTCTATAATAGCCAGCAAGCAGCTCCAGGTTTACGTCCCACCCTATGAGCAGCTTTAGCAGTTCCAATAAAGCTCTGAGTATGCATTTCATTGGAACAATGTGGGATATGTGTCCATCACTCTGACCTATCACCTTGGACAGGAAAATGAGATATGTTGATTGGACAAGCTGGGCTCTGTGTCCACCTCTGGAGCACTATTCAAAACACTTGAACTAAGAGCAGAAAAGAAGGTGTTCCAAAGGAAAACTGGAAGTAAATAAAGTAGGCAAAAAGTACAAATGTCTCAAACAGAGAACAAATTATTTTAGTGATGTTTCGAAGATATGATGCACAAGATACAGTTGAACAATTGGCTGATTTTGGTGAGGGGAAGGAAGATTCTGAAATGACACTGAAATTTAGGCTTAGGTACATAAGTATGATATTAGCATGAAAGAAGCTGATGACTATGCAAAGAGAACCAGTTGAGGATGGATGGCTGAAGAAGTTGGAGGCAATAATAATAACAATAAATAATACTAACTACACTTCCTAGCAAACCAAGGGATTGGAAGAGCAGGGAGCAGTATCCAGTACTTAGAACAAACCACTGGACTAGAAATACTGATTTTTAAAAATCTTCAGGCCTGGCCAGATGCACTGGCTCACACCTGTGATTCCAGCAGTTTGGAAGGCCAAGGCGGTAGGATCACCTGAGGTCAGGAGTTCGAGACTAACCTGGCCAACATGGTGACCCCTTGTCTCTACTAAAAATACAAAAATTAGCAGGGCGTGGTGACAGGCACCTGTAACCTCAGCTACTCAGGAGGCTGAGGCAGGAGAATTGCTTGAACCCAGGAGGCGGAGGTTGCAGTAAGCTGAGATCACACCATTGCACTCCAGCCTGAATGACAAGAGCAAAACTCTGTCTCAAAAAACAAAAACAAAAGAAAACAAACAAACAAAAAAACTCAGGCCTATCTTTGTTTAACATGGGCATTTAAAATATATTTATTTTAATATGCAAAGCACTCTGATTTTGAAATATTCCCAAATACATCCTACCTCATCTATCATTTATTACATTTTCAGTTCTCCTTTCTTCTTTCTCCTAGGTAACTAATGTCTTAAAACGTCAAAACAAAGGGTTAAATTAGTGACAGTTTGAGATGGAACAGTGATTGGAACCTACAGCCATGATGAAAAATAGCATCTAAACGTTTGAAGCTATATGATGCCAATAAGCTGTCTCTAAATCCAGTTTAATTAATGTGCAGCCTTTGTCTGCTCCAACGTGTGTGAATAAATCTTCAAAACCAAATTAGTATTTTAAAACATGAGTTGCCCAATATGATATGAGTTAACATACAAGGAAATGAAGATGACATTTCCATTTTGAATGAATATAATTTAAGATTTACAAACTTTAAATCTCTCTTACACAAATTTGGTCTTTCTTTTAGCTATAATACAGAATTAGTGACCTGGTTTCAAAAGAAAAAGGACAATTTTTAAAAATATTTCCTAAATCTCATTAGTCGTATTAATCGCTTAAACTGAAAAAGATTACTTTGAAGGTGTCTCTGGAATTAGCACTTCAACAATACTGCGATAACATATTGATAACAAATGAGTTATCAAATATTTGAGTAACAACTACTCAAAATTGATAAAAATTCAATTTCTATGCATGTTATGAATAACACAGATTATTCTGAAAGAAGATTAACATATGTAATATTACATATGTTATAGATATTGTTAGGCATCTAGGCTACAACCATTTCTCCCTTTTCTCCTTTCTAACAGAAACTTGGCTGAGTACAAGTATATGCTCTCCTCCCTAGGCCTTCTGCCGCAGGGGAGATTGGCCCTGCCCCAGTTTCAAAGAGTGAATCCTGACTGGTCTAAGATCATCATACTGGTACTATTCCCTTCACAATAACTAGTCAAGCATGTGCTTGTGTGATTTTAGAAGTCGGCTGGGAAGCAACTGGGAAGAATTTCCTCACTCATAAAGAAGCACAAGAGAGAGGCCATCTAGTATCTCTTAGAGGTTATTTGCATGTAGCCTGCAATTGCTGTAACTCCCTTGCCACCTTGAAGTAAGCTAGCCTGAAGACAGCCAATATACTGGATAAAACTTTTGTTTAAAGTTTTATCTGCTTAATATTATCTCTCCTGAAAGGTAACTGTGCTCCATAAATCACATTGTGAATCTGCTTCTTGTTTGGTAAGCGAAGATATCAACATCAAATTGGTTGTTGCAAATCAAATGTTCACATCACTATGTTTTTTGTTCCACATCTGATCAGGAGTGGTGGTAATCTGTCTAGAATAATTTCCAAAGCTGTGTTTAGGTGTGGATTTATTTAATATATTTAAGAGCACAAAACCTCTCAGGGTAGATATGTAGAACTGATAACATAATTGGGAACTAAAATTAAACTATTAATGAGTGACATTTTATTTAGATATTCTTTAGTCTGCAGAAAATGACTAGAACAACATATTACTAATTTAAAACAATTATCCAGCTAATTTTCTTTTTTGAATAGTGTGTTTAAGTTTTCATATTAGTGTAATATCCCTATGGAACCATTTAATCATAGAAGGCTAATCTTTCCCTACAACATTCTCTCCTAAATAAGATTTTCCTGAGAAACAAACTAAAATCCTTCTATTCTTGAACCGAGGATTCACTTATCTCATCTAGGCTGATTTGCTGGATAAGGCCATAGCATCAGTTTGTGTGAATGACCCAGTTTTCCTATCATTCAAAGATAAATTCTTTTCAACAATGCAGCCTGTTCAGCAATCAGTCCCAAAAATATGTAGGTCAAAGAGGGAATTGAATGAGAGAATGCCACGGCTTAATTCCATGTGTAATCACTCACAGCAAAGTTGCACACACACATACACACATACACACAGAAATGTCCTCTAACAGTTACTGGCATCATCTTTAGATATGAGATGGTGTGTTTAAAACATGGCTTCAGAAATCAATACATCAACAATTAGTTGGGCATGGGTCACTGTACCTTAAAAAGGGTAACAGTGGGGTGGCGTTGCTGGAGAAGATCAACTGTCTGGTTACCTGACATTACCTTCATGACATCACAGAAGTGAAAGGAATGATCACTGGCCCTATAGAGTTTTTTTGTTTTTTGTTTGTTTTTTTTTTGGAGACAGAGTCTCACCTTGTCACCCAGGCTGAAGTGCAGTGGCATAAACACAACTCACTGCAGTCTTGACCTCCCGGACGCAAGTGATCCTCCCACCTCAGCCCCCTAAGTAGCTCGGACTACAGGTATGTGCCACCAAGTCTGGCTAATCTTTGTATTGTTTTGTAGAGACGGGGTTTTGCGTGGCTGGCCTGGATCTCCTGGACTCAAGCAATCTCCTTACACCCCTCAGCTTTCCAAAGTGCTAGGATTACAGGCCTGAGAAATCATGCTGGCCTAGATTTAAAAATTTGATCTCCATAGTGCATCAGTTATCAGACTCAAGAAGACTACTTCATGATAAACACACAGGGGACTGATATGTAAATCAGAATGCCAATTATTCATCTAAATAAGGAATATGACCTTGACAAAAGAATGATCATTTTGGCATGTCCTGTTATCTTAGTTCATTTCTGCTGCTACAACAAAGTACCTTAGACTGTGCAGTTTATAAACAACAGAAACGTATTGGCCACAGCTCTGGAGGCAAGGAAGACTAAGATCAAGGGAGCAGCAGATTCAGTGTCTGCTTTATAGATGGAGTCTGTCCTCACATGGCAGGAGGGGGCAGACAGGCTCCCTCAAGCCCTTTTTATAAGGGTACTAATCCCATTCGTAATCCCCTCCCACAGGCCCCACCTCTTAATACCATCACCTCGGGGAGTCAGGTTTCAACGTATGAATTTGAGGGGAGGGAAACACAAACACTCAAACCACAGCACCTGTGTGTGCCTTGTAGGTAGTTAATATTTAAATCAAATTATAACCAGAAGGTTACTTGGTGAGAAATTTGAATGAAGGGAGTTATTGTATATGATTCAAATCTTTGATGGCCCTGGATTTTCATAGCCTAATTCAGTCATTTTCAAAATCTATTCTTATTAACAATAAGACATATTTTTAGGATAAACTCTTACAAAGAACAGATATACAGGTATATAGATACAGACATATAGATACCTTGGCTCTTCCCTCTCTCTGCTCTGATTAAACTAAGGTAGCCTATTCAGATCCCCACATGCTCAGCAACCCCATATCCTGGAGGGAACCAGCAGAGGATGGGGAGAGGAATTCTAGTAATGAGAGAGCATATCCAGAGATACAGAAGCATGACAGATTGTGGCATATCCTGGAAACTGCAAGTGGTTGGATAAGAATGGAATATAGTAATTGTGAAGAGAGGGGGAGAGAGGAGGCAGTAAGGGATCAGGCTGAAGAAGCAAGCAAAAAATAATAATGAAGGAAAGACCTGGTAGACTTTGCTAAATTATTTAGATCTTATATAGAAAGCTATGGAAAGCCTTAAAAGTATGTTTGGTAGGGCCATAACACGATCAAATTTCAGTTTTAGAAATATCACTACAGTTGAAAAATAGGAAATTAGGTTATCAGCAAGGGTACAATATACGCAAGGAAGATAGAAGGCCTGAATCCCATGCTTCTAGTGCCCACCCTTACCACCTTACCCATAGGATTTCACTGCCGTAACACCAGTCTTCCAGATGCCAGCACCTGCCTTGCATCACCTAAGAGCTTTCTACGACTGCTGGAGCCCACTTTGTTGGTTGTGGCAAGCTTGAAGTGTCAGAGAATGAGTGTCCCAGCAACATCTTCTAATCAGTGACAAGGAGACTGGTGTGTGACTCTAGAGCATGTTAGTCCCAGCTGGGATTAAACTCCAGTGGCCCACAGTGGTAGCCAGCTTGATAACAGAACTTTTGGCGACTTGCCCTTCCTTGTCTCACTTCCCCACTCTTCTATCCTTGTGGTTCTCACCTCCCAAATAAATGATTTGCACTCAAATCTTTACCTCAGAATCTGCTTTTAGAGTAATACAAAGCTACCATACCTGAAGGATGATGAGGGCTCGGATTAAGCAAAGAGTGGGAGACAAGAGAAGCAGGCCAGAGATACATTCAAAGGATGTGAAGACTAAATAGAAAAGACATTCGATAATTCCAGTCTAGACTGGCCTAAGCTGGACATATATACTTGGAAAAATGGGTTTTGTTATTTTGTGTTTAGCACATGAATCCTTTTCATATTTGGGAACAATAAAAGATGAGTAAAGGTAGGCCCCTTCCTCCCTTGAGAGAAATCAACAGGTGAGCAAATTCCTTGTTCCAAATCATTAGCACCCATAATCATGTAACCTGGGCTTAACCAATCAGACGCCTCCACCAGAATTTCTACGTATTGAGGGAATGAAACACAGAGACAAGGGCAGTCTGCTTCTGGATGGATGTGGCCAAGTTGAGAGCCCGGTGTTTCTGGGGCAATGGCAGCAGCAATGACGTTCTCTCTTCTGTAGCTCTCAACAGGTCAACTTAGGGGAGGGACCAAGAATTCATGCTAGTTTACCATCACGATAGGAAATACAAGTCAAACTCTGTCTTTGTTTTTTTGAAAAAGGATCAATGTTCTATTTCCTAACCTGGGAGGTAGGTTCATGACTGTTTTAGTTTTTGTTTGTTTTATATTAAGTATTCCTATGCATTTTAAACACCCTCTTGTATGTATATTTCACAATAAAAATTTTAAAACTGAGAAACATGGTTTTCTATAGAGGTAACAAAGGAGAAATTATGTTCAAGAATGAAAAGGATATACTATCTGGGATTTGCTTTGAAATAAAGGAGAAAAATAAAGGAGACTCATAAAACGTTGATAATTGCTGAGTGACAGAAATGATGGCCTTTTAGGATAGTCTCTCCAAACTTTTTAAAGTTTGAAAATTTCCCTAATTATAAAGTATCTTGAGCAGGACAGTGTGACAGGGAGTGGAGGATGAATTAGAAGAAGGAAGACACCGGCAGAAAGGGTATCCAGGAATCAGGAAGGAAGATTAATTTTGGGAATAATCCAAGGGAACCCAATGCCTCACAAATTAAATACGACCCAAATTAGTTGATTGATCTTAATTCAGAAAACTGGTAACTGACTGGAAATAGGATTAAACTTTGTTGATTCAGAAAACTGAAGCCTTGGAAATATCTGAAGACTTGAGTCACCAAGAGCCTCCAGATTCTTTTTTTTCTGGAAATTCAGATGCATCAGATCGCAGACTCCCCGCTCATCTGTGTGCCACCAATGGCTCACATTTTGCTTTGGTAAACTATTAACATTTTCTTCTCCTTGGTAGCCATTATCATTCTTGATATTAGTAATTCTACTTTCCTGCTCCTAAGGCTGAGAAAAGCATTTTCCCCAAGTAAATCCCCAGTCTTGTCTCCAATCTTGGAGAGCCAGGATTTTAAAGTGCCACATTATTACCTTGCTCCTCAAGCTTCACAGAACCATCTCCACCCCCACTCCTACCCACATCCCTAAGAAGAGGAACATGGAATAGATTTCCAAAGGGTTGTCTGGAGAGGATTTGAGTGACACCATCCTGGGCCACTAAAAAGAGCCAGTTCCCAAGGGGGAAATGCAATCTCTGCTTTTCCAGGGTTTCGTCCCCTTCTATTCAGTCTGAAAAGTCTGGGACATACTGCATTATACAGCTTTATTCACCATTTTCTCCCAGCATCCTATAGGGAATTTGATCAAAAAAGAATCCCAGAATATAAACCAGCCACACCTGCAAATTTTATTACAAGTGTGTTGTTTGTTTGATTCAGATGAGGGAAGAATGGTGGAAAATTAAGAGCTACGGGAAGATCGTCCTCACAGCTCAGCTCCTCTGCTGTGGGCTTCTTTCCAGTTGGTGCAACAGGAGATCTGGGGCCTGTGTTTGCTTTTCTTGGCATTCACAGAGGTGGTGTCTGTAGCTGAAGACACTGGGGTTGTTGCCAGAAGCCCTGCTGGAGCTGGGACTGTGTGAGTCCAGGTTCCAAGATCTCATCTGCTCACAGCGATGGGGAACATTTTGATCTTGGCAAAAGCTCTCATGCCGGCACTCCATGTCCACTCCATTCTTTTCCCTACTTCTCTGACCCCAAACAGAGCAGCAGAGTGACCTCTGGACACATGCAGCTGGGCAGCACCACTGTCTCCGGAATTCCTCATATCTCCCTGGGGAACTTGAAACAGTGGACACAAACATGACTACAGACTGCTAGTGACCTGGCAGCACGTTCACAACAGGCCCCGTGGGGAGAAGAGAAGAGCAAGCCTTCTTTCCCGGTGGCTGGTTCCACCATCGTGCCTGTTTCAGACACCAGGGAAGTAAATGTTTCAGCCATGCAAAATTAGCACAGTCTGAACACAGTTAGAAAGCAAAATACATTCCATGTAAGTAGGAGATGTGATCCCCTTCTTCAGGCTGTTGCTGATCTTTAACATCAGGGTGGGTGTTTTCGAACAATGCCTGAGCCAGGCCCTGGCTATCATTTGGAGCCCTTTGGAACTGTGGATGTGTCGGCCTATAAAGTCTTCCAAAACTGAGGTCCTCATTTATCACTCTGCCCTTGACCTCCCATTTGTGAGACCTTCCAGTCCACTTCCTGAAACTGTTACCTCATTCCTCCACACCCCAGCCATACCTCACACGCTTTCATACCCATGCACCTCAGTTCCACCCTCTTCTACGTGCAAAGGAAGCCATCAGTTCCTCCTCCACTTCTGAGTCGGTGTTTCTCCACTTGCAATCCACAGACAGGAGAGGCAAGGTCAAACCACCAGACTACAGGTTCTCAGTTATAAGTGGGAGCTAAAGACTGGGTACACACTGACATATGGGGAGAAATAATAGACACTGGGGACTTCTTTTTTTTTTTTTTTTTCAGAGAAATAAATCTCATTTATTTTGATTACTCTGCAGAAATTTGGATTTGTTCAAATATGTACAAATGTCAACATGACTATTTCTTCCTTCATTTCCTACTCACTTAGATCTTGGACCAAGGTTCAGTCTTGATTAAATTTAACCAAAATGTGCATTCTGTGAAACACTTGGTTCTTAAAATGGTTGTTGAGACTTTTAATGTCTATAATTTTTTTATACTCTTTATTTTATTTTATTTTATTTTATTTTTATTGTATTTTAGGTTTTGGGGTACATGTGAAGAACATGCAAGATTGTTGCATAGGTACACACGTGGCAGTGTGATTTGCTGCCTTCCTCCCCTTCACCTATATCTGGCATTTCTCCCCATGATATCTCTCTCCCACTCCCCACCCCCTGCTGCCCCCTCCCCTATTTCCCCCCAACAGACCCCAGTGTGTAGTGCTCCCCTCCCTGGACACTGGGGACTTCTAAAGGGGAGAGGGTGGCAAGGAGATAAGGTTTCAAAAATTGCCTATTGAGTACACTGTTTACTAATTCAGGTGAACGGCACACTAGAACCTCAGACTTCACCATTACAAAATACATCCATGTAAGAAATCTGCCTATGTACCTCTCAAAACTATATAAATTTTTTAAAGTTTTTAAACCAAACTACTATAATAAATTCACTCCCCCACCCATTCCCTCCACCACACAAACAGAATTTCTAGCTCTTCTTTCCCAAACTTTTAAACTTTTTCTGGATACAAACAAGAGAGTTTAGAGTTTAGAGGTTACGGTTAATGATGTGGTTTTAGTTGAGAAACAGTTTTCATTTATGTGATATAATTTTTAAGGTAATATTTATTGAGCTTTAATAGGTACTAGGTACCTGATTAAGTATTATCCTATTCAATCCTTATAACCACCTTTCTGGAGATAAAGAAATTGTTGTCCAGAGAGATTAACTTGCCAAAGATGATACAAACATAAAATGGTAGAGCCAGAATTTAAACTTAAGGCAAATTAAGCTCTGAACACAATCCTGAGCCTAGATCCCATGCTTTTAATCACACTATATATCATTTCCCAACCCCTAACAGTACCCCTCTTTTAAAACTTCTTGCCCTCTCTTTGTACTGCCTCTTGCCAAGATCATGATTACCTACTAACTTCAAGGCAAGTTTTCCATGTCACTCCATGATGCTAACCAAAACCTACCCCTCCATCTTTTTCTCTGCCATTACCCTAGGACTCTGCCTAGGTTAATTACTCTGAGAACTCGTTAATACCCTCCTATCAGTCAGGATGGTTTTGGCTACAAGAATCTAAACTCCCAACTCATGTTAACTTACTGATAAGGACATTTAATTTACATAACAGAAATTGTTAAGGATAAATCAGAATTCATGGCTGCATGACTGAGCAGCTCAACAATGGCATCAATAATTCAAGGATCAAGGTAGTTTCTGTCTTCTCGATCTGTAAACTTAATCCTAGAGCTGGTTCCCCTCAAGAGTTTAGGGAGGCTGCCAGAAGCAACTTGCTTCATGTTTTTTCTTGCTGTTGTCCCTGTGTGGTAAGGGGTAGGGGGTGCTCTCCTCCATCTATGTCTGATTGGATCATTTAGGTCATATGCCCTACCCTGCCAGTAGCAGGGGAATGCACAACATGATGGGTTTAATCCCAAATTCCTGAGTAGTTATCTAACAGCCTGCAGCTACCAGCTCTTTCAGAGATTGCCTCAGCAAAGAGCATGAACTTTTCATGTAGCATCAAGCCGATAACTAAGCAAGACGGTGGTCTGAAGGTCCAGCCATTTCCACCCTGTGCAAGGTTCCTTTAGTTGGCATTCACTGCCCTGGAGCTCCTCACTGGAAAGGCAAAGGGTCTGTCAGATCTGCCTCATGGTCCGTCGGCTCCTCCTGTACAGTCCTTCTTCCTCCTCTTTTCCTTTCACTGGTCTTACTCCTTAATGAGCCTCTGGGACTCCATCTCAGCACGCTCCCAGAGAACCCAGTCTACAGCAGTACCCTGCTAGCTAACCATGACTCCATCTTCACCTTCTGTCTCTATCCCACCCACATATCTTGTATGTCCAGAAAATCTGCCCTGCACCAACTACATTCCACCCCTCTTTCTAAAACTGGTTTTCATCTGCCTTAGGACCTCCAGTCCTTTAACCCATCCCCATTCTTAGTCCGCCAGCCACCATCTACATTCCCTTGCATCATGCCTCTGCCTGGACTGAATCTTCACCACAACTTTGCTATCACCTGATTTCTCACCTCCCAGACCCTAGGCCAATCCTAGGTCTACTGAGAGAAAACCTGAAAACTGCGTTTAATGGCTTAATGACAAATCCATGCTATCTAACTTTAATTAGATCCGCAGGGCGGCTAAGTAATTATTTTACTAATCTCTGTATACTTCCTGCATTGATGCCAAAAGTTTTCTCTCTTCACTTCCTAATGTCCCTTCCTCCTACTTTCTCCTCATACCCTGAGGATGAATTGTTAACCTCCTTCTTTTTCTGCTAATTAAGTATGTCTATTGCCTTTACCTATCCTGATCCATCACCCTCTATTTCCCTTGGAGAAATGGCCAGCCATGGGCATGTGAATCAAGCCAGACCAACAAAACTCTTGCAAAAACTATTGGAGGAGAAAGCTTTTGCTTGTTTGTTTTGGGGATTGCTAATCTGTAAAGAAGTAAGTCTGGTGCTGTAAGCCCCCATCTTGTTCCCAAAGGGAAGAGCCTGTCTAAGAAAAAAACAGAGGAAAGCAGATCAGCCCTTGAGAGCATTCTACTACTTCCAGATCCACCTGTCTTAAAGCTGTCACCCTATGAGACTTCTCAATTACGTGTTCCCACAAATTCTCTTTATGTGGCTGTACTTTCAGCCAAAGGTCTTGATCTATAAACTCCTTTCAATCTCCAAATTTGTCTCTATCTTCCCCTGTTGTGACGTGTTCCCACAGGTCTCTGACAGAAGTGCTGTCTCGTGTGTGCAGTTTTCCTTTCAGGCATTATTTTTCTTCCGGACTTTTTTGATCACTTACCCCTTCTCCGATGTCTTATTGCTCATTGCCCATATTCACAATTGGTATTGGCTGAATAAAATGTTACCAAGTTTCACAGGATCACAAGCTGAAAAAAAAAAAAAAAGAAAATGTTACCAAGCTATTTCAAAAGTGGGTCTTCAATGAAACTAGACAGAACACACAGAACACATTTCTGAAGAATAAGAATGTGGCTTTTTGACAGTGACTTTCTTTGCAGGTGAGCTAGGGAGAGACATGTAAAATGGGCTTTGTTTCAGATGAAAGCCATTATCCCTCAAAAGCACTATAAACTCATCACCAAATATCTCACCTGGCTGACTTTGAGACAATGTCGCACATTCATACCGTTTCCATCTTCTTCTCACTGGTAAAGTCAATGGGAAAAAATATATAGTGAGCTAACTGAACTAGGAAAATAATTTTATTATTCTATCCACAAATTCCTAATAAGTGTGATTAGCATAAATATTGTCACATCAGTAGAATGACGCTCCACTAATGAGATAAACATAATACACATCTGATATAATAACAATTTTAAATATATATATTTGTGTGTGTATATATGTATATAATAAAATTATTTTTAAAGGCAATATAATTAACTTGCATGAGTCAATTGGAGTTTACTCCCATTTACTAGTTGTGTGATTTTTGGATAAATTATTTAACATTTTTAAGTCCCCTTTTTCTCAATAAAATTGGGACAATAGCTATTTGTAGTTTGTTAGAACTTAATGGCTAATACAGTAGATAATTAATGTTAGGTGAATGTGAATCCAAAGTCAGTAAAACTTCTGAAAGGGAGTATATGCATCTGTTTGAAAAGTGTCCTTGAGAAGAATTTATTCCAACCATTTATATATTTTACAAATGAAATAAAGCAGAAGGATTTCTTAAAACATTGTCACCTAAAGCAGAAGAACAAATTTTCCTTTTTAATCAATGTTTTCCTACCTTAATATTTAATTCAATTAGATTAGGCTGAATGTTTCTGGAGAGACCTGAACATAACATAAAATGTGCCTACAGTTGGCCACAGCTTTTGCTGACACTTAATGAAATCCTTTTAATTACTCCAGCAGCCCTTGTGTTGGCTGCTGTGCTAGGGTCATTGGAAAACTCGACCCTGTGGTACTCGGGATACAAGAACATCTTCTGCTGATTGAAGCCTGTACCCTGTGGAAATGTTTTAATGCGGTCCTTGAAGCATGTTCTGAGAAATGCTGTCAACCATATTCTTCCTTGTCAGGTCTTTACTTGGTCAGGAATACTCAAGAGCTCTGTCTTTCTGCCTGTGGTTTACCACGCTGTCTTCCATTTGCTTTCAAAGCTGGTTTAGCTTTGTTCAATAAAGCAGAGGTAGCTGAATTAGAGGACAGCATCAACACTTCTCTCCCAGAGAAAATTTCCCATCAGATAAATCACTGAACCAGCTACCATATTCTGACACACAGAAGCCACATCCCTGCCACCCAATCATTCACTTGCAGCAAAACACTTTCTCAATACAGGGAACAAAGAGGCATGCCCAATGAACCATATGAAAAGCTGGGGTTGATCACAAACCCCCAGTATGAAGAATTTCAAAAGAAGAAGGAATGGGCAACAACAAAAAGACAACTTATTCATAATTCAAAGTATCACAGGTGATTTTTTAAAAACAGGCCAGGTACAGTGGCTCATACCTGTTATCTCAGCACTTGGGAAGGCTGAGGTGGGAGGATTGCTTGACCCCAGGAGTTTGAGACCAGTCTGGGCAACCTGGTGAGATCCTGTCTCTTAAAAAAACTTTTTGCCGGGTGCAGTGGCTCCTGCCTGTAATCCCAGCACTTTGGGAGGCCAAGGTGGGCAGATCATAAGGTGAGGAGTTTGAGATCAGCGTTAGCCAACATAGTGAAATCCCGTCTCTACTAAAAGTACAAAAATTAGCTGGGCATGGTGGCACGTTCCTGTAGTCCCAGCTACTTGGGAGGCTGAGGCAGGAGAATTGCTTGAACCCAGAGAGCAGAGGTTGCAGTGAGCTGAGACCACACCACTGCACTCCAGCCTGGCTGACAGAGCAAGACTCTGACTAAAAAAAAAAAAATTAATGTTGACCAGGCATAGTGGTGTGCACACATGGTCCCAGCTACTCAGGAAGCTCAGGTGGAAGGATCACTTGGGCCAAGGAGTTTGAGGCTACAGTGAGCCATGATTGTGCTACTGCACTCCAGCCTGAGCAGCTGTGTGAGACCCTGTCTCAAAAAATTAATTAATTAACAAACAGAAGACTGTTGGACTCTACTGTTTAATATAAACTAAAAGATATGACAATCCTTAAGACTCCATAGCTGATTTTTTTTAAAAACTCCTAAAAAAATAACATAAGAGCAAATATAGATGACCTTGGGCTTGGTAATGATTTTTTTAGATAGAACACCAAAGACTTAAACATAAGACCTAACACCATAAAAACCCTAGAAGAAAACCTAGGCAAAACCATTCAGGACATAAGCATAGGCAAGGACTTCATGACTAAAACACCAAAAGCATTGGCAACAAAAGCCAAAATAGACAGATAGGATCTTATTAAACTCCAGAGCTTCTGTACGGCAAAAGAAACATCATTAGAGTGAACTGGCAGCCAACAGAATGGGAAAAAATTTTTGCAATCTACCCATCTGACAAAGGGTTAATATCCAGACTCTACAAAGAACTAGAACAGATTTACAAGAAAAAAAATAAACCCATTCAAAAGTGGGCAAAGGATATGAAAAGCATTTATCATTTCTTGGTGTTATAAACGTTCCAAAGATACTCTTTTAGATATTTTTAAACAATAGAATATTGTTGACTAAAACTATCCTGTTGTGCTAGCAAACATTAGATCCCATTCATTCTATCTAACTATATTGTTGTGCCCATTAACCATCACCATTTCTCCCTCCCCACTGTGCTTCCCAGCCTCTGGTAACATTCATTCTACTGTCTATGTCCATGAGTTCAATCGTTTTAATTTTTAGCTCCCACAAATGAGAACACATGAAGATTGTGTTACTGTATCTGGCTTACTTCACTTAACATAATGTCCTCCAGTTCCATCTATGTTGTTGCAAATGACAGAATTTCATTCCTTTTATATCTGAATAGTACTCCATTGCTTATATGTACCACATTTTGCTTATCCATTTGTCTGTTGATGGACCCCTGGGATGCTTCTAAATATTGGCTATTGTGAATAGTGCTGCAATAAACATAGGAGTGCAGATATCTCTTTTTTTTTTTTGTACACACTTAGTTTTATTGTAACAAAGCAACTTGTACACTTTTAACATTTAAAACTGAGCATCACCTTTCCTTTCCAGTGAAACAAAAAGAAAATTTAAAAATAAACAGGAACAAAATTACACCAGATATCTCTTTGACATACTGATTTCCTTTCTTCGGGGTTTATACCTAACAGTGAGATTGCTGAATCATATGGTAGTTCTATGTTTAGTTTTCTGAGGAACCTCCATACTATTCTCTATAGTGGCTGTACAAATGCATGTTCCCACCAATAGTATATCAACATTCCCTTTTCTCTCTATCCTACCCAGCATTTGTTATTACTCTCTTTTGGAGAATAATCATTTTAACTGAGTTGAGATTATATTTCATTGTAGTTTTTATTCACATTTCTCTGATGATCAATGATATTGAGCATCTTTCTATATATCTATTTGCCATATGTCTTCTTTTGAGAAATGTTTTTTCCAATCTTTGGATTATTAGATTTTTTTTCCTATTGAGTTGTTTGAGCTCTTTATATTTTCTGGTTATTAATCCCTTGTCAAACGAAGAGTTTGGAAATATTTTCTCCCATTCTGTGGATTGCTTCTTCACTTTGTTTATTGCTTCCTTTGTTATGCAGAAAGTTTTTAACTTGATGTGATCCCATTTGTCCATTTTTGCTTTGGTTACCTGTGCTTATAGGCTATTGCTCAAGAAATCTTTGCCCAGACCAATCTTTGCCCCGGAGATTTTCTCCAATGTTTTCTATTAGTAGTTTCATAGTTTGAGATTTGAGATTTAAGTCTTTCATGCATTTTGATTTAATTTTTATATATGGCAAGAGATGGAGTATAGTTTTTTCTTAATATCATTTATTGAAGAGACTATCCTTTCCCCGATGTATGTTCTTGGCACCTTAATTGAAAATTAGTTCACTGTAGTTGTAAAGATTTATTTCTGAGTTCTCTATTTTGCTCCGCTAGTCTGTTTTTATACCGGTACCATGATGTTTTGGTTACTGTAGCTTTGTAGTATAATTTGAAGTCAGGTAACATGATTCCTCTGGTTTTGTTCTTTTTGCTTAGGATAGCTTTGGCTATTCTGGGTCTTTTGTGGTTCCATATAAATTTCAGAATTATTTTTTCTATTTCTGTGAAGAAAGTCATTGTATTTTGATGGAGTTTATGTTGAATCTGTAGATTGCTTTGGGTAGTATGGACATTTTAACAATACTGATTCTACCAATACATTAACATGGAATATCTTTCCATGCTTTTGTATCCTCTTCAATTTCTTGCATAAATATTTTATAGTTCTCATTGCAGAGATCTTTCACTTCTTTGGATAAAGTTATTCCTAGGTATTTTGTTTATAGGTATACATGGGATTAATTTCTCAACTTCTTTTGCAGTGTTCGCTTTTGGCATATGAAAATGCTACTGATTTTTGTACGTTGATTTTATCTTTTGCAAATTTACTCAATTAATTTATCCATTCTATAGTTTTCTTGTGGAGTCTAGGTTTTTCCAAGTGTAAGCTCATATCATCTGCAAACAAGGATCATTTGATTTCCTCCTTTCCAATTTGGATGTCCTTTATATCTTTCTCTTGTCTGATTGCTCTAGCTAGGACCTCCAATACTATGTTGAATAACAGTGGTAAAACTGGGCATCCTTGTGTTGTTCCAGATCTTAGAGAAAAGGCTTTCACCCTTTCCCCTTTCAATATGACACTAGGTATGGTTCTGTCATATATGGTTTTTATTATGTTGAGGTATGTTCCTTCCCAGTTTTTTTGAGAGTTTTTTATTATGAAGGGATGTTGAACTTTATCAAATGTTTTTCAGCATCAACTGAAATGATCATATGATTTTTGCCCTTCATTCTGTTGATAGGATGGATCATGTTGAATAATTTGTGTATGTTGAACCATCTTTGCATCCCTGGGATAAATCCTACTTGATCATGATAAACAATCTTTCTAAAGTATTGTTAAATTCAGTTTGGTAGTATTTTGTTGAAGATTTTTGCATCAATGTTCATCAGGAATATTGGCCTATAATTTTCTTGTTTTGATGTTTCTGGTTTTGGTATCAAGATAATACAGGCCTCATAGGATAAGTTTGGAAGTATTCCCTTTTCCTCTATTTTTCAGAACAGTGTCAGTAGGATCACCATTAGTTCTTAAATGATTGGTAAAATTCAGCAGTGAAGCCATTAGGTCCTGGGCTTTTCTTTGCTGGGAGATTGTTTACTATGGCTTTGATCTCATCTCTTGTTATTGGTCTATTGAGGTTTTGGATTTTTTCACAGTTCAATCTTGATAGGTTTTATGTGTCTAGGAATTTGTCTGTTTCTACTAGGGTTTCCAATTTACTGGCATATAGTTTCTCATAGTAGTCTCTAATGATGCTTTGAATTTCTCAATATCAATTGTGATGCCTCCTTTTTGATCTCTAATTTTATTTACTTGGGCCTTTTTAATCTCTAACTAAAGGTTTGTTGATTCTGGGTTTTTTTTTTTTTTTTTTTTTTTTTTTGGAAACATGGGCTTATCCTGTTGCCCAGGCTGGAGTGCGGTGGTGCAATCATAGCTCACTGTAGGCTTGATTTCCAGGTTCAAACAACCCTCCCACCTTAGTCTCCAAAGTAGCTGAGACTACGAGTGTGCACCACCTTGCCTGGCTAATTTTTTTATTTTTAGTAGAAAGGTCTTGCTATGTCACCCAGGCTGCTCTCAAACTCCTGGGCTCAAGCAATCCTCCCTTCTCAGCATCCCAAAGTGCTGGGATTATAAGCATAAGCCACCACCTCTGGTCTTGTTTATGTTTTCAGTAAAACAGCTTTTTCTTTCATTGATCTTGTATATTTTTGTTTTTGCAAAATTTTTATTTCTATTCTGACCTTTATTATTTGCTTTCTTCTATTAATTTTGGGTTTGGTTTGCTCTTGCTTTCCTAGTTCTTTAAGATGCACCATTAGGTTGTTTATTTAAAGTTTTTCTACCTTTTTGATGTAGGCACTTATTGCTATAAATTTTTCTCTTAGTACTGCTTTCACTGTATCCTATAGGTTTTGGTATGTTGTGTTTCCATTTTAATTTGCTTCAGTAATTTTTTTAATTTCCTTCTTGATTTTTTCATTGACCCAACAGTCATTTAGGAGCATATTGTTTAATCTCCATAGGCATTGTATTTTCCTAAGTTCCTTTTGTTACTAATTTCTAGTTTTATTCTGTTGTGGTCAGAGAAGATGCTTCATATGATTTCAATTTTTTGGAAATTTTTAAGACTTGTTTTGTGACCTAATATAGAATCTATCCTTGAGAATAATTCATTTGCTGAGAAAAATAATGTGTATTCTGCAGTCATTAGAAATGTTCTGTAAATATGTTATTAGGTCCCGTTGGTCTATACTGAATATTAACTCTAATATTTCTTCGTTGATTTTCTATCTGGATGATCTGTCCAAGGCTGAAAGTGGGGTAGTGAAGTCTCCAGTTATTGTTTGGCGGCTCATCTTTTTCTTTAGTTCTAATAATATTCATTTTATATAACTGAGTGCTCCAGTGTTGGCCGCATACATAATTGTTACATTTTCTTCCTGACTTGACCCCATAACCTTATATAATGACCTTGTCTCTCTTTATGGTTTTTGTATTGAACTCTATTTTAATTTATATAAGAATAGGCAGTCTTGCTCTTTTTGGTTTCCATTTGTATGGAATATTTTTTGTCCATCCCTTCGTTTCCAGTCTATGTGTGTCTTTCTAGGTGATGTCTGTTTCTTGTAGGCAATAGATAGTTGAAGCTGTTTTTGTTATGTTTTGTTTTGTTTTGTTTTCCATTCAGCCAGTCTATGTCTTGATTGGAGAGTTTAGTCCATTTACATTAAGTGTTATTATTGATAAATAAGGACTTATTCCTGCCATTTTATAATTTGTTTTCTGGTTGTTTTATGGTGTTTTCTTCCTTCCTGTTTTCTTTTTTGTGAAAGTGATTTTCTCTGGTGGTATATTTTAACATCTTGCTTTATATTTTTTGGGTAATGTTATAGGTTGTTTTTCTTTAAGGTTACCATGATGCTTGCAAATGACATCTTATAACCCATTATTTTAAACTAATGACAACTTAACACTGATTGCATAAACAAACTAAAAAAAAAAAAAGCAAAGAAAACTAGTATAAAACACTTTAACTTATACTTTAACTCCCCCCTGCTCCCACTTTTTAACTTTTTTTGGTCTCTATACCTTATCATACTGTCTATGGCTTGAAAAGTTGTTGTAGTTATTATTTTTGATAGGTTTATCTTTTGATCCTACTTAAGATATGAGTAGTTTACACACCAAAATTAAAGTGTTGTAATATTCTGTATGTGCACATGTACTTACAATTATCAGTGAGTTTTGCACCTTCAGATGATTTCTTCTTCCTCATAAATGTCCTTTTCTTTCACAAATCCCTTTATCATTTCTTGTAGTATGAGTCTGATATTAACAAAATCCCTCAGCTTTTGTATGTCTGGAAAAGTATGTATTTCTCCTTCATATTTAAAAGGTATTTTCGCTGGATATAGAATTCTAGGATAAAAGTTTGTTTTTTCTCTTCCCCCTCAGAACTTTAAAGCCACTCACTTCCAACCTATAAGATTTCCACTGATAAATCTGCTGCCAGATATATTGGAAGCTGGGCACAATGGCTCACGCCTATAATCCCAACACGTTGGGAGGCAGAGGTGGGCGGATCATGAGATCAGGAGTTTGAGGCCAACTTGGCCAATATAGTGAAACTCCGTCTCTATTAAAAATGCAAAAATTAGCCAGGCACGGTGGCACGTGCCTATAGTCCCAGCTACTCAGGACACTGAGGCAGAAGAATCGCTTGAACTCGGGAGGTGGAGATTGCAGTGAGCTGAAATTGCACCACTGCACTCCAGCCTGGGTGACAGAGCAAGACTCTGTCTCAAAATAAAATAAAATATAAATATAAATAAATATTTCTTCAAATTAAAAAAACTGAAGATAAAAGAAATATACCTCAACACAATAAAAGCTATATATGACAGACCCACTGATAGGATGATACCGTATGGGGCAAATTGAAAGCCTTTCCCCTAAGATCTGGAACAAGACAAGGATGCCCATTGTCACCACTGTTATTTAACATGTATTGGAAGTCCTAGCTAGAGCCATCAGACAAGAGAAGGATATAAAGTGCATCAAATTACAAAGAAAGAAGTCAAATCATCATTGTTTATAGATGATATAATCTAATATTTGGAAAAACCTAAAGACACCACAAGAAAACTATCAGAACTAATAACAAGTTCAGTAAAGTTGCATGATACAAATCAGCATACAAAAACCTATATGCCAATAGTGAAAAATGTGAAAAGGATATGTTTATAGCCACATATAAAATTAAATACCGAGGAATTCACTTAACCAAAGAAGTGAACAATCTCTACAACGGAAACTACAAAACACTGATGAAAGAAATGGAAGAGGACACCAAAAAAATGGAAAATATTCCATATCCATGGATTGGAAGAATCAATATTGTTAAAATGTCCATGCTACCCAAATCGACCTGCAGATTCAATGCAATTCCTATTAAAATACCAATGACATTCTTCACAGAAATAGAAAAAAAATTCAAAAATGTATATGCAACCACAAAAGACCCACAATAGTCAAAGTTACCCTAAGTAAAAGAATAAAACTGGAGGAATCACATTACTTGACTTCAAATTATACTACAAAGCTATAGTAACCAAAATAGCAAGGTTCTGGCTTAAAAAAAAAAAAACCACATAGGCCAATGGAACAGAATAGAGAATGCAGTAACAAAGCCATACATCTGCAGTGAACTTATTTTCAACAAAGGTGTAAAGAACATACACTGGTGAAAAGGCAGTCTCTTCAATAAATGGTGCTGGGAAAACTGGATATCTATACACAGAAGAATGAAACTGGACTCCTATCTCTTGCTATATACAAATATCAATCAAAATGAATTAAAGACTTAAATCTCAAACCTCAAATTATGAAACTATTACAAGGAAATATTGGAGAAAATCTCCAGGACAATGGTCTGGGCAAAAATCTCTTGAGCAATGCCCCACAAGCACAAGCAACCAAAGCAAAAATGGACAAACAGGATGAACTCAAGGTAAAATTCACAGAAAAGGAAACAATCAATAAAGTGAAGAGATAGCCCTCAGAATGGGAGAAAATATTTGCAAACTACCCATCTGATAAGAGATTAACAGAAAATATCTAATAATCTCATCCAAAAAATGAGCAGAAGATTGGACTCAACATTTCTCAAAAGAAGACATATAAATGGCAAACAGGCATATGAAAAGGTGCTCAACATCATTGATCTTCAGAGAAATGCAAATCAAAACTACAATGAGATACTGCTTTTCTCCAAAAGACAGCCAAGAACAAATGCTGGGGAGGATGTGCAGGAAAGAGAATGCTGTACACTGTTGGTAAGAATGTAAATTAGTACAATCCCTATGGAGAACAGTTTGGACATTCCTCAAAAAACTAAAAACTGAGCTACCATATGACCCAGCAATCCCACTGTGAGATATATACCCGAAAGAAGGGAAATCAGCATATGGAAGAGATATCTGCTCTGTCACATTTATTGCAGCACTGTTTCCAATAGTTAAAATTTGAAAGCAACCTAAGTGTCCATTAGCAGATCAATGGATAAAGAAAATGTGGTACATATATATAAAGGAGTACTATTCAGCCATAAAAAATAATGAGATCCAGTCATTTGTAACAACATGGATAGAACCAGAGATCACTATGCTAAGTAAAATAAGCCAGGCACAGAAAGACAAATATCGCATGTTCTCACTTATTTGTGGTATCTAAAAATCAAAACAACTGAACTCATGAATATAGAGTAGAAGGATGATTATCAGATGCTGAGAATGGTAGTGAGAAGGTGGCAGGGGCAGGGAGAGGTAGGGATAGTTAATGGGTACAAAAAAAATAGAAAGAATGAATAAGACCTACTATTTTGATTCTGTTGAGAGTGAAAAGAAAAATCAAAAAAGAAAAAAGGGCCTACTATTTCATAGCACAGCAGAGTGACTATGGTCAATAATAACTTAATTGTATACTTTAAAATAAAGACTGCAGTTGGATTGTTTGTAACTCAAAGAATAAATGCTTGAAGGAATGGATACCCCATTCTCCATGACTTGCTTATTTCACATTGCATCTCTGTATCAGGACATCTCATGTAACCCCTAAATACATATGCCTACTATGTACCCACAAAAAATAAAAATTAAAAAAAGCTAGAAAAAATTAAAAATCAAAAAATAGGGAAATAGGTTTTATGTTTTATATACATGCTTGATACATATTCATAAAGGAACTGGGGTTACTTTTTTTTTTCTTTTTGAGCCAGGATCTGGCTCTGTCACCCAAGTAGGAATGCAGTGGTGTGATCTCAACTCACTGCAACTTCTGCCTCCCCAGCTCAAGCCATCCTCCCACCTCAGCTAGGACTACAGGTGTGCACCACCACTCAACTACTATTTTACATAATTTTTATAGAGACGGGTTTTGCCATGTTGCCCAGGCTAGTCTTGAACTCCTGAGATCAAGCCATCCACTGGTCTCAGCCTCCAAAAATGCTGGGATTATAATAAGCGTAAGCCATCATGCTCAGCCCCTGAGATTACTTTTTAGACAATATTGAATTATCTCAATACCTTATCATTGGCTTAACCTGGTCACACAACCAGTATATCCCGCAATCAATTGATTCTTGTTCACAATTCAAGAAACGATGTGCATTTAAGCAATGCTGTATTTACTAACTAAAAAAAAGTACATGAAATCAAGAGACTTCTGCCATTGAAAAAATATAATAAACTGTTCTACAGAGAAAAGTTGGTGGCTGCCACTTTACTCTAGTGGTGAAGGGAACAGGATTTGGGAGTAAACTCACATAGACTGAATCCACTATATATGTGACCTTGGGTGAGCAACTTCATAGGGGACAGTTTCCTATCACACAATAGATTCCTCATGGTGTTGTTTAAATAATGCATATAAATTGTTTAGCACAGACACTTGTTTAAACTCAATGAAAGAGCTACTTTCATTTTGAACAATCTGTTCTTTAAATGTTTCTCTTTACATTCAGGTAGATGTACATGCTTGCAGAAGAAAAACAATAAGAATACAAAATAGGTAGAAAAATGGAAAAATCAGTGGCCTCTGTGGAACAATTTGTGGAAGCTGAAAAAGGCTTTCCTAGTAAGACATATCTCACCAAAGGGGCCCAGGAACAGTTTAGAAGCTCTAATTAAAATTCAGTTTATTCCTCAGGCGAACCCCCATGAACATGTAGATATTGTAGAAGGAGATTAACCCATTAACTAGTAATATTTAGCATGGCATATTAAACAAATGCTAGTTTAATAGCTAGTGGCAGAATTCATCTTACAGAACAGTCTCTGTTTGGTGACAAATAGAATCCTTATATGCCAGGACTGATGTGGAAAGAAAGAGTCCCTGGGGTACAGCTAGAATAAGGCAGGAATAAGACAGAGAGAGCAAAACTGTTCTGCATGAGAAAAGAACAAGGGCCAAGGTGTGTGGATCACCTGAGGTCAGGAGTTCAAGACCAGCCCAGCCAACATGGTGAAACTCCATCTCTACTAAAAATACAAAAATTAGCCAGGCGTGATGGCAGGTGCCTGTAATCCCAGCTACTTGGGAGGCTGAGGCAGGAAAATCGCTTGAACCAGGGAGGTGGAGGTTGCAGTGAGCCGAGATCGCGCCACTGCACTCCAGCCTGAGCAACAGAGTGAGACACTCCCTCTCAAAAAAGAAAAGGACAAGGATTTCGGGGCTGGGAGCAGGAGACAGTCTGGGAAGAGGAGCAGACCCGGAAGCAGAAGAAAGGAGGCTCTAGGCCCTCCTCCCAGGCCAGAGAGGACTGCAGCTTCCCACTGGGAGGAATGGCCAACAAATTTTGAGAACAAAAATATCTCAAATTTTATTTTAAGTAGGGTTATGAAGCTGCACAAATATAATAAATAAAATTGCTATAAAATAAAATTATTAAATAATTATTATTTACTTATTAAATAAAATTATTTTTAATTAAATAATTTTATTTATTATATTTGTGCAGATTTATGACCCCAAACCTCAGGTAAGATCCTACACATAGCCCTAAATTGTCGGGACTTTAGGCAGTGAAGGGATTTGGATAATGTCCAGGAAGAAGACACATGCAGAAGTGCGCAGAAGATACAGAGTGGGCTAACTGCACAGTGGAGGAGACCTCCAGAAACAGAAAGGTAGAATCCAACAGCCGAAGTCCAGAGCACGAGCTCTCCCAAGAGTTCTAGGGTGAGGGCAAAAGGTGCAGGGAGGCAAAGGGATGCCTCCTTTCCCACCACATTTAGGATAAAGGGTTGAGTCTGTCTAATTAAATCTCAAAGGGTGAAGTGACCCAGCTGCACGTTGGTTCCCCTAGCTCTCTTTCCTCCTTGCTCTCTAACAGCTACAGAAAAGTTAAAAGCAGGACACAGAAGACCTAACACCCAGGGCTGACAAAAGGGTAACACACGGATTAGAGGAGAAAGCTGGGAGGGACGACACACAAAAGGCATCAAATGGAGACACCTTAACAGAAGATAGTTACTATGAATAGAGCCCGGGCACGGTGGCTCACGCCTATAATCCTAGCACTTTAGGAGATGAGGCAGGTGGATCATATGAGGTCAGGAGTTCAAGACCAGCCTGACCAACACGGCGAAACCCAGTCTTTATTAAAAATACAAAAATTAGCCTGGTGTGGTAGCACCCCTCCTGAGGCAGGAGGACCACTTAAACCCAGGAGGTAGATATTGCAGTGAGCTGAGATTGTGCCATTGGGCAACAGAGCGAGACTCAAAAAACATGTGTGTGTGTCTGTGTGTGTGTGTGTATGTGTATATATATGTGTAATGAAAATATATAATGAATATAGAAGGGCACCTGTGGCTTGAGCAAGCCCTGAAGAGATTACAAATTAACATTTTAAATATTATTCACCTAAATTTAAATTTGGATATACGTTATGTGGGTAAGTAATCAAATACCAGACTGCTTGTGATAAATTACTTACAGGTATTCAATCTGTAACATGACAAACACAATGAAAAAAATCAGGAATTTTTTTTTATGAAAATGGTACTTTTCTTCGAGCAGTCTGTTTAAAGGAGTTAAATTAAGACATGAAACGATCATATTAGCCTTAATTCTTCTCAGTTATTAATTGAACACCTTCTTGGAAACATGCAGATAAAAGTCCCACCTTGGAGAATTTGAGACGAGTCAATGGAAATGAAGAGAAATTAGCAAGATGTACCAGTTCACACTCACAACCATCATGCTCTGTTTATCCAAAGCTGCCTACAGATGTATAATATTAAATTAAACCTTTAATGTATTCTGATATCAAGGGAGCTTACAATCATAAGGCCTGTACTTAGGTTCACACTTGGGTCTTTGTACATAGTAAGGGCCAAAAAACCAGGTAAACAGCAAAAGGCTGTTGTGAAACAAGATAAATGAGAGTTCTGTGTGTTATCAAGAAATTCAGGCTGTTTCCTATGATGAAAAATACAGAGATATACATAGTCACTATATTCTTAAGAACAATAGTTCCTTAATGCATTCATTTACAGGCATATTAATATGATAAAAGAAATGATGAAAATTGGTTCTTTGCCTGAAGAAAGACTTGTTATAAATAGGAAAGCTGGCCAGGTGTCCAGTGATCCTAAAAATAGTTAAGCTTCCACTGTGAAACCCATCACCATACACGAAATAATGAGAGAAACACAAGCTCACTCCATGAAAAACATCCACCAAGAAATAGCCAAAATAATTCCCTTCATTTGACCATAAACCCATCAAAACTTCATAGACTGTGGTTACATTATTTATGCAGTACCTGCATTCAATAAACCTTACATGCTGTAGTGTTCTTAAATAATGAATGAGTCAGACAGACAAACTTTCATGGGACTTGTTCTCTGATAGAAATTCAAGTATCCATGTAAATCTTCAGAATCCTGAGGAATTTTCTACCAAAATTTTCTACTGAAGCAGCCACCAACACAAACTGACCTAGAAATAGCTTGTAGCCCATTCCTCCTTGACTCCTCAAAATATTTTGTTTTTTTTGAGATAGTATCTTGCTCTGTTGCCCAGGCTGGAGTTCTATGGTGCAATCTTGGCTCCCTGCAACCTCCGACTCCTGGGTTCAGGCAATTCTCCTGCCTCAGCCTCCCGAGGAGCTGGGATTACAGGCACGCGCCACCATGCCTGGCTAATGTTTGTATTTTCAGTAGATACGGGGTTTCCCTGTGTTGACCAAGCTGGTCTCCAACTCCTGACCTCAGGTGATCCAACCACCTCAGCCTCCCAAAGTGCTAGGATTACAGGCATGAGCTACCACTCCCAGTCAAAACATTTATTTTTAAAAATCTAACTACTTCAGTGTGCAAGGAGTGTTATAAAAGAAAAAAAAATTCTAACTACTTAAAGTGAATCACTTTTATCCTTTAATAAAAAAAGGAATTTGGCCAGGCACAGTAGCTCTCACCTGTAATCCCGGCACTTTGGGAAGCTGAGGCGAGCGGATCACCTGAGGCCAGGATTTCAAGACCAGCTTGGCCAACGTGGTGAAACCCGTCTCTGCTAAAATTACAAACATTAGCCGGGTGTGGTGGCACCCGGTTACTCGGGGGTGCTGAGACAGGAGAATCGTTTGAAACCGGGAGGGAAAGGTGACAGTGAGCCAATATGGCACCACTGCACTCCAGCCTGGGCAACGAAGTGAGACTCTGTCTCAAAACAAAAAGAAATTCAAAAGGATTATAACCAGATTCTGAGAGGCTGATCATCAACTATAGAAACAAGGAAACAGTCATTTTTTTAATAAAAAGTAGCCCAATATTAATGTGTGTCATAAAAACCTTTGAAGTCTTAATTGGCGTGATGTCATGGAAAGTAACCCTAACTGATATAACCAGCAGATGTGATCCACTGTTTCTTCTCCATTGCATTTTGTTTCCAGTTAGATGTTTGGGAATGCAGTGGTAGCCTCTTGTCCTGCCTCCTAGCAGTTTTGTCTGCAAAGATTTGTTTTCCCATCCACAGTCCTCCAAAGAGCAAACTGTCAATGGAACAATTTTGACAAATAAATGACCTGTTTTGAAATACAAAACCAAAAGCTATAGCCAATAAACAATCAACTTAGTACCAAATGTTATATATTAAAGGTATATGTCAATGAAGGATAACACTTGTCATACAAAAATAAAAGCTAGAGAGTTATAGATGATATGCCAATGTTCTCTCATCACAGTGCACAGTATCATAATAATTAGGCTTTCAGAGGATAGAAGATGTTAGATGTGGAGGATAAGAATACATATTATCCCTTTTTTTAAAAAAAAAAAGCTCGTTTATTGTTATATCACAAAACTAAAGCTGTTTAACTGGTAGAGGAGCTATTTTGTTTACACCTTCACCTGTAATGTTTGAAATTTTTGAAGCTGTGAAGCCATTACTTACCCAGCTCGAGAAATGCACTTCTAAAGTGCATTTGAGGAGATCAACAGGAGGATCTGATCAAAGAGAAACTTCTCCCAAAGCCTAGTCTTCGGCCTTCCTCCACTACTCCTTTGAGAAGGAAAGAACAAATGTGAGCCTTGGGTACAAAACTGGCATTGTTTTATTTATTTCTTACTTTATTTCTTGATTTAAAAAATGTAAAAAGACGGTGGCTCAAGCCTGTAATCCCAGCACTTTGGGAGGCCGAGGCGGGTGGATCACGAGGTCGAGAGATCGAGACCATCTTGGTCAACATTGTGAAACCTCATCTCTACTAATACAAAAAAATTAGCTGGGCACGGTGGCGCGTGCCTGTAATCCCAGCTACTCAGGAGGCTGAGGCAGGAGAATTGCCTGAACCCAGGAGGCGGAGGTTGCAGTGAGCCGAGATCGCACCATTGCACTCCAGCCTGGGTAACAAAAGCAAAACTCCGTCTCAAAAAAAAAAAAAAAAAAAAATGTAAAAAGCTTATAAATTTCTAGGCAAAAAGCATACTTCAAAAAATCTAAGCAAAAAAACCTCGATGGGTGTGTAACAACATCTGAGCATAAACTTTAACAGAACAAACTAAAACCTGTTAGCTTAACCTCTCTTGCTCCTGCCCCAGACTATCCGCCCACAGGTTCTCTTTGTTCACCAGATCCAGCAGCCTTCTCTGAGCTGCTTGCCTGTCTACCCTGGAGTGAAAGGAGGCATAGTTTTCATCTGCTCACATACTTTTATACTCCTTCAACCAAGGCTTAAAAAGTAATATTGTACAAACATGCAAACTGTTTCTGACTTCAATTTACAATTTTAAATAGGCTGATTTCACTTTACAGAGTGAGAGAAAAAAAAATCTAAGTCTGCAGTTATTCATGTGAGTGGGCTTTGTGCTACAGGTGAAGAGATATTGCCATCTACTGTCGAGAAAAAATAAAATGGTTAGGCCAAAAGTTTTCAGCCTTCTTGAGGTTTTGACAGATCATAAATTTAAAATGGAAAAAACAATGACTTTCTGAAAGTAGTCAGTTTCTTTTTAGTTATACAGCTATCTGCATTCACAAAGTAATTTGAGAACTAGAGAATAAAAAGCATAATCCAGAAAACTTTCTTCCCTAAAATCAGAAAAACTGCTATAATTATTCTTAGTTTTGATTAAAGTTGAAAGCAAATTATGTTTTCTTGGGTTCCATTTGGCCCACAATATTAGCTACTGCAATCGAGAAGAAATGTAAGTAATGTCTCTTTTTAATTACCTTAACATCATTTCAAAATTTACCTTACAAATCGGTAATTTTGTTTTATCATAAAAATCACTGGATACACTCATGGCAGTCAGGTTTTGTTGTTGTTTTGGGTTTTTTTGTTTTTTGTATTTTGGGGGTTTTCTTGAGACAGAGTTTTGCTCTTGTTGCCCAGGCTGGAGTGCAATAGCACCATCTTGGCTCACTGCAACCTCCGCCTCCTGAGTTCAAGCGATTCTTCCACCTCAGCCTCCCAAGTAGCTGGACTTACAGGTGCCTGTCACCACATCCGACTAATTTTTTGTATTTTTAGTAGAGACAGGGTTTCACCATGTTGGCTAGGCTGGTCTCAAACTCTTGACCTCAGGTGATCTACTCACCTTGGCCTCCCAAAGTGCTGGGATTATAGGCATATGCTATCGGGCCCGGTCCAGCTTTTAACTCTATATTTAGCTATTAATATTCTTTTAAAAAATAGAGTAGCTACCATTTAACCTTATTTAGGCCTCTAGTAGTACATACGTAAGCTCAAATTTACAGAAAGCCTCTTTAGGGCAAGAAACTACCATAGAAGCAATGCATCTGAGTCAGAGAACCCAGCCGTGTTCAAACTCTCCCACTAGGAAAGGGAGACAGAGCTCTGAGCCTCAGATCAGTCAATGTGAGGAATGACCTGTCTTTGTTCTGGTGGCTGGTGTTGAGCTGGAGAAAATGATTTGGTGGCTGAAATTCAGTTGTTTTTGCACATAAAAAAGTATTTTCCCCTCTAAAGAATATTTATTTAACTCTGTCAACAGCCAAGCACCACACCACGTCCTGTAACAGTTATCTCGTAGTCAAGAGACACGGATGTGAAGCATAATCTGTGGACTGTGCAGAACAAGCCCCCAACGTGAATGTCTGTGAAAAAAAGGGAAAAAGACCTTTAATCTTTGCAGTGTGTTAGGCCAAGTATGAAAGCTGACTACACGCTATGCACTTTGCAGGATGTGTCTGTGTGTGTATCTGCGTATGTGTCAAGAAGTTAATGTTTTTAAAATTGGTAACTGATTTTGCTATATTGACAGTTCTGGTTCCAACCATTATGACTTATTCTGCTGGCTTCATTAAGATATTGTCATCATAACTAAGACTGGTATAGCACTTACTGTTTACAAAATGCTCTCATGCATGTCACAATTTCCTTGTTTAACAAACACGTACTAAACACCAACCCTGCGCATGGTTCTCGCAAGCTTCAGGAATACAAAGCTAAAAGACAAGGTATCCCATCTTTCAAAAAGCTTCACAGTCTAGGGGAGGTGAGAGGGAAGCAAATCTCACAACTGGATTTTAAAACCAATGTTAAGGCTGGGCGCGATGGCTCACACCTGTAATTTCAGCACTTTGGGAGACTGAGGTGGGTGGATCACAAGGTCAGGAGTTCGAGATCAGCCTGACCAAAATGGTGAAACCCCATCTCTACTAAAAATACAAAAATTAGCCAGGTGTGGTGGTGCTCCCCTGTAATCCCAGCTACTCAGGAGGCTGAGGCAGGAGAATCGCTTGAACCCAGGAGGCAGAAGTTGAAGTGAGCTGAGATGGTGCCACTGCACTCCAGCCCAGACAACAGCCAGACTCCGTCTCAAAAAAAAAAAAGGCCAGGCGCGGTGGCTCACACTGTAATCCCAGCACTTTGGGAGGCCGAGGCAGGTGGATCACGAGGTCAAGAGATCGAGACCATCCTGGTCAACATGGTGAAACCCCGTCTCTACTAAAAATACAAAAAATTAGCTGGGCACGGTGGCACCTGCCTGTAATCCCAGCTACTCAGGAGGCTGAGGCAGGAGAATTGCCTGAACCCAGGAGGCAGAGGTTGCGGTGAGCCGAGATCGCGCCATTGCACTCCAGCCTGGGTAACAAGAGCAAAACCCCGTCTCAAAAAAAAAAAAGAAAAAAAAAAGAAGGTAGATGTCCAGTGATAGAAGAATGAAGGGGCACTATGTAAAATGAAAGATAATAGCTCTGTTTCTGCTTGGAGGGACACAGCCAGGATCTAGGAAGGCATAAGTAATCAAAAACTAAATAGCACATGATCTAGCAGGGAAGGGAAATTTCCTGAAAAATCACATGTCATTGTTGGATACCACAGGCTCACTAGGTATCGGCAGATGAGTCTGGTGAGGAAGTGTCAGGCAGAGGTGTCCTGGGCATATATACCTAATATTACATGGAGAAGGTAAAAAATAAAGATTATAGGAGGAAAGCTTACAAGCAGAGAAGCAGCAGAGTGTCCAAAATCCCCTCAACTCTCATTATCCAACAGCTTGGGCCCTGTGTAGACGGGCCACATGTCCATGGCTAACCTTGCAGTAGAAAGACACCCTGCCCTACAATCCTCTAGGAAACAGGGAACATCTATGCACTTGGATGTCCCGTGGTCTCTGCAGCCCAGGAGCTGGCATCTAACTGTTCTAGTGGGCTAACTCTAACTTGCTGAGCCAACTTTCTACTCATCTACCAAAAATGGGAAGGAGATGAGCCTCCAGTACATCCAGATCTATTGCTTCTAAGAGGAATGCAGAACAGGAACTGAATGAAGTCTCTTGTCTGCCGCAGCAGGGAGTTGATTCAAAACCGCAGGTGTCAAGAAACAACCAACTGCTCTTTGGCAGAGACATAATGGGATCTGATTTATATTTTAAAGAGGTCATCAGCATTGTACAAGATAGGTGGAGGATAGGAGGCCAGCAGGGAGCCATTGCAGAAGGTCAGACTAGGGGGTCTGACACAGAGCAGAGAAGGTGGGGAGGAGCAGTCAGACTAAAGAGATACCACACAGAGATGGAATTGACAGGACTTTGAGAGTGCTTAGATGATGGCGATAGGGGTACAAGAAGGAAAGAAGAGAGTCTCGTATTACCTGGTGTCTGACTGAGTAGCAAGATGGATTGGGGAAGAGAGTAAGGAGGAAAATAGAAATCAATAAGGCTACTTTTTTCAACTTTTTATTTTGAAATAACTATAGATTCACAGGAAGTTGCAAAGATAGTACAGAGGAGTTCCATGTACGCTTCACCTGACCCCCGCCCTCGCATAAAGGAGACATCTTTCATGATTATAGCACAATATCAGAAGGAGAGAATTGACACTGGTACAACACAGGTGTGTAGCTGTCATTTGATCACACCAGTTGATTTCTGTAACCACCAATTCAATCAAGGTTCAAAACTATTTCATCGCCACGAAGATCTCCCTCATGCTACCCCTTCACAGTTATAGCCCCCTTCCCTCCACCACCCCTATTCCCTGGCAGCCACTAATCTATTCTCCATCTCTACAATGTTGTTATCTTGAAGATGTCATGTTAATTGAATCATCCAGTACGTGACCTTGCATGATTGGTTTGTTTCACGTGGCATAATGCTAGAAGTACACCCAAGCTGTTGCATGTATCAGTAGTTTGTTTTTTTATTTCTGAGTGATATTCCATGGCATGGATGTACCAGTTTGTTTAACCAGTCACCCACTGAATGATGTTTCATTTTTTTTCCAGTTTGGAGCTATTAAAAATAAAGCCACTGTATGGGCCAGGCGCAGTGGCTCACACCTGTAATCCCAACACTTTGGGAGGCCAAGTGAGGTCACCTGAGGTCGAGAGTTCAAGACCACCCTGACCAACATGGAGAAATCCCATCTCTACTAAAAATACAAAATTAACCGGGCGTGGTGGCACATGCCTATAATCCCAGCTACTTGGGAGGCTGAGACAGGAGAATTACTTGAATCCAGGAGGCGGAGGTTGCAATGAGCCAAGATGGAGTCATTACACTCCAGCCTGGGCGACAAGAGCAAAACTCCATCTCAAAAATAAAATAAAACAAAATAAAAGCTGCTGTGAACAATTGTGTAAAGGTTTTTGTATGAATGTAAGTTTTCATTTCTCTGGGATAGATGTCTAGGATTACGATTGGTGGGATATATGGTAAATGTGTGTTTAATTTTTCCAGAAATTGAATAAGGCTAATCTTTCAAGTTTAGTATTATTTTATCCCCACTTTGAAAGTAAGAAATGGGAATTATGGTGATTAGCAGTCCAGGTTTTGGAGATAAGTAGACTTAGGGTTGAATCTGCCATTGCCATTATCAACTGTGGGATTTGGCAAATTAACCCTGATATAGTTCACTGTCATTTTATCTCGTGTAGATCTTTATAACCTTTCAATGACTTAAGCACCAGAATGGTAATTTCCTGCTTTATTGTACACAGAACAAGTAGGATTCCTAGGTATGAAGTGCACAATTATGCCAGTTATCAAATAAGGAAAAGGGAAGCTGGGCTGAATAGAACTGAGAATGTAGGAGAAAATGGAGCAGATTTTACTTAGGTTAAGATGAACAGGGGGTATACTGGAGACTGTGATGGGGAAAGAGAATCGAAGTGGCTAAGGTTTGTAACTGTGCAACTGAGGGTGGATCTAGAACAAGCCAGTCTCAAGGCTCATACAGAAAAAAAAAATGATGTGATATGTGATTTGATGAAAGACTCTTCAATACAGCAGGTTTCTGGTTACTGGTGGGTTTCTAAGCTACAGGAGTTGTGAGGGATTCAGAGATAAAAGCAAAGGGAAGGATGAAACGTGTAAAATCAATTCAGCAAACATTATGACTTACCCTTTGCAGGTAGTTTAAGGCGAAGTTGAAAAATAAAGGTGTATCATGTTGAGATGGGGCTGACGATGGGATAAGACTATTGACAAGAAGCCAGGTCCAGGTGCAAGTCTAGAAAAACAGGAAAGATCAAATAGAAGCAGAGATTTAGACAATATATAGCTGAGTTCAAGAAAGCCAACAGAAGCAACAAACAGAAGAAATATGCCTAAGTTCAGGCAACCAGAGTCAGCTATTGGGAGGTCAGCAGAATTATGGAGCAAGTGGAGTGCATGAATATCTGATTTTAGAAAACAGACTTTTTGCTTATCTATTTTCTGCTGTCTGCTGTTCTTGTGAAGGCCTGGGCCTTTGAGTATCAGTTCTAGCCAGGAAGAGCTCAAAGACCTGCCATAATAGCCTATCTTTGATGAGAATAAAAGATTGAGATTACCTCACATAAGATTAGTAGAGGTGGCTGGGCGTGGTGGCTCACACCTGTAATCCCAGCACTTTGGGAGGCCGAGGTGGGTGGATCACGAGGTCAGGAGTTCAAGACCAGCCTGGCCAACATGGTGAAACCCCATCTCTGCTAAAAATACAAAAAGTATCCAGGCATTGTGGCAGGCGCCTATAATCCCAGCAACTTGGGAGGCTGAGGCAGGGAATTGCTTGAACCCGGGAGACGGAGGTTGCAGTGAGCCGAGATTGTGCCACCACACTGCAGCCTGGATGACAGAGGGAAACTCCATCTAAAAAAAAAAAAAAAAAGATTAGTAGAGGCTAATGCATTGGTTAGGATGCTTTTGGCTGCAATAACAGTTAAACACAACTCAAAGAGCCTTACACAATAAAGAAATGTGTAATGTGGCCCAGTGAGGTGTCTCATGCCTATAATCCCAGCACTTTGGGAGTCTGAGGCTGAAGGATTGTTTGAGCCTAGGAGTTCAAGACCATCCTAGGCAATATAATGAGAACCCATCTCTACTAATAAAAAATAACAATAGCCCTGCATGGTGGTGTGTACCTGTAGTCCCAGCTACTAGGGAGGCAGAAGATCTTACGAGCCCAGGAATTTGACACTGTAGTGAATTGTGATTGTGCCACTTTACTCCAGCCTGGGCAAGAGCAAGACCTTGTCTCAAACAAACAAAAAGAAATTTATAGGCCGGGCATGGTTGCTCACGCCTGTAATCCTAGCACTTTGGGAGGCCAAGGCGGGAGAATCACCCGAGCTCAGGAGTTCGAGATCAGCCTGGGCAACATGGCAAGACCTCATCTCTACTAAAAATACAAAAAACTCGGGCTGGGCGTGGTGGCTCACGCCTGTAATCCCAGCACTTTGGGAGGCTGAGGCGGGTGGATCACGAGGTCAAGAGATCGAGACCATCCTGGTCAACATGGTGAAACCCTGTCTCTACTAAAAATACAAAAAATTAGCTGGGCATGGTGGCACGTGCCTGTAATCCCAGCTACTCAGGAGGCTGAGGCAGGAGAATTGCCTGAACCCAGGAGGCGGAGGTTGCAGTGAGCCGAGATCGCGCCATTGCACTCCAGCCTGGGTAACAAGAGCGAAACTCCATCTCAAAAAAATATATATATATACAAAAAAGTAGCTGGGCGTGGTGGTGCATGCCTAGTCCCAGCTACTTCGGAGGCTGAGACAGGAGAATTGCTTGAACCCAGGAGGCAGAGATTGCAGTGAGATCACACCACTGCACTACAGTCTGGGTGACAGAACGAGACTCTGTCTCCGGAAAAAAAGAAATTTATAATGTGACATAATAAAGTCTAAGGATAGGGAATTCCAGAGCAAGTCAAAACAACAACACAACAATAGCATCAGAGCAAGTCAAGGACACCATCCATTCCGTCTCACTCTGTCATCCTCATACTTATCCCTGATGGCCACAATGTATTCTCAGGATAAATCCAAGACATTTATTTTGGGGATTTAGGATCAGAGCATTTAAAAATTTATCTGGGTTAGTTAAGTGTTTTGGTTAGTTGAATTCTAACTGACTGAAATTCTTCTTTAGGTCATTCTTTGTTTTTTGTTGTTTTTTCTTAGAGACAGAGCTTTGCTCTGTTGCCCAGGTTGAAGTACAGTGGCACTATCTCCATTGCAACCTCTGCCTCCCAGGTTCAAGCAATTCTCATGCCTCAGCCTCTTGAGTAGCTGGAATTACAGGCCTGTGCCACCACACCCAGCTCATTTTTGTATTTTTAGTAGAGACAGGATTTTGCCATGTTGGCCAGGCTGGTCTCGAACTCCTGAACTCAGGTGATCTACCCACCTCGGTCTCCCAAGGTGCTGGGATCACAGGCCTGAGCCACAGAGTCCAGCCTAGATCATTCTTTGTATTTCATATCTCGTCCAAGATTTCACTCTAACATCATGATCAGCTCGCTTTCATGATTTTAGATGAATTTCCTTTATTCCCATTCTCAGAACATGAAGAGATGACGCTAAACATTTCTTTTGAGGAGGTAAGTGGTACACCTTAAATTTGCATAGCAGTATACTTTCACATAGTTTGCCTAATCTAATCTTTACAAATATTTGTGAGTTAGACAGAGCAGATATTAATAGCCTCATTTTAGAGATGAGGAAATAAAGGCTGAAGTTTAAGTGAATTGCCCAAGGTCACTAAGAAACTACATGGCAAAACTGGGATTTAAGCCCAGATATTCTCTCAATTCAGTGCACTTTCTACTTGTGGGGACAATAAATCAGATTTCTCTGGGCCAGTGCAAATTTTGCATATCAAGTCACAGTCTCCCCATTACTTCACTCAAATATGTTGAAACAAGAGTTGGTTTTTAAATTAGAAAACACAAACATTATAATTAAAACTATGGGAGGGCTCCCAAAGGAGGAATCAGGTCAGAGACTCAAGCTAGTACTCTAATTTCAGTGCAATGGAAGAATGGCTATGCCTTATCCCTTCCCACTCTACAACTGAAAAGTGAAAGGAGAGTTTAATGAATAATATGGAGACGGGGAGGTTGCAAGGACAGAAGTAGCATTGCTTAAGGGAGTGCTAGATCTTGCTCACCCTCAATTTATCCTATATAAAATTCAGTAATACTAGCTAGAATACATAATAAGACAATCACCTTAAAACAATCAATAAACGTAGTTTGAGTATTTGAAGAAAAAAGAAATCCTTGCACATGACCCAGGCTCTAACTCCAGAGAAAAAAGAAGCCATAAGATATGAACTCCCTTAACTTCCCCCCATCAAATCTTTAAACTGACCTGTTTCTGAGGTCCATTTCCTTTCCTTTTGCTCTTTTCTATGGAAAATCCCTCTTCTGCCGACTGCCTTCCTAGAAACCTTTCTCTAGTTCCAGTCATCAACCTGTTTTGCTCTTCAGACCCCTTCCTATTGTGCATAAACACTGATATTCAAAACACCCTCCTTCAACTCACCTAACTCTCCTATTTCTCTCCACTCCTTCATAAACTAAAGAACTGTCTCTATCTGCCATCTCTCCATCAAGTCCTACAACTCAATTCTCAATCTACTGCATTCTGGCTTTTTGCCTCCTCAGACCACCAAAGCTACTCTTAGAAATAGACAGGATGAGGCCGGGCGCGGTGGCTCATGCCTGTAATCTCAGCACTTCGGGAGGCCGAGGCGGGTGGATCACGAGGTCAAGAGATCGAGACCATCCCGGTCAACATGGTGAAACGCCGTCTCTACTAAAAATACAAAAAATTAGCTGGGCATGGTGGCGCGTGCCTGTAATCCCAGATACTCAGGAGGCTGAGGCAGGAGAATTGCCTGAACCCAGGAGGCGGAGGTTGCAGTGAGCCGAGATCGCGCATTGCACTCCAGCCTGGGTAACAAGAGCGAAACTCCGTCTCGAAAAAAAAAAAAAAAGAAAGAAAGAAATAGACAGGATGACTATATCAAGTATTGTCTAAACCAGAATTTTTGAAAATACTAAATCCTCCTCCCCTGCCCATTGTGCTATAGCGTAACACCCTGTTCATTTCCTTCACACCCTGGAATTCTGTACTTACTAGTTTACTTCTGTCTGTCTTCTAGTTTACTGCCAAACTTTAGGGATACTGAAGTTTAGTTGCCCTGGTGCCTGGAAGACATTCCCAGCACCTGGCATAACGCTGACATGTAGCAGGAGCTCAATATACTTTTTCAGATGAATGACACATGAATAAGTAGATGAAAAAATAAATACCGTGCAGAACACTTTTGGAAAATAGTGGTATAAATAGCATAAAATTGAGAATACTATAGCTGGTACATCTTTGTGCTCTATTTAAAAAATCAACAACTGAATCTCTGAGGTAAAGGTTGAACAACCCAAAAGGGTCAGAGTTGTCACCAGGAAAAAAGGTAAGAAGAATGAGTGGAGAAAAGTCGAGAGAACTGGTGAGTTCAAACCATTTCCTCTATTCTTCTCCTTTGATACTTGCTTGCTCTCCATATAACCTTATTTTAATTCCACACCTTGGACCAGCACAGAAAATTACACTAATGAATAGGTAAAATGATCTTTCTTTTTTTTTTTGAGATTGAGTTTTACTCTCATTACCCAAGCTGGAGTACAGTGGCGTAATCTCGGCTCACTGCAACCTCTGCCTCCCGGGTTCAAGTGATTCTCCTGCCTCAGCCTCCCAAGTAGCTGAGATTACAAGTATGTGCCACCACACCCGGCTAATTTTGTGTCTGTGTGTTTTTAGTAGAGACAGGGCTTCATCATGTTGTTCAGGCTGGTCTTGAACTCCTGACCTCAGGTGATCCACCTGCCTCAGCCTCCCAAAGTGCTGGGATTACAGATGTGAACCACTGCACCCAGCTCAATCTTTTTGGTTAAGGAACACTATTCTGTCTGACAGAGGGGTGAACTATGGATGTGGAAGTCAAACACTCAGAAGGATTATCAACAGCAGTGCTCTCTTTGCTATAGTCAGGTTGTTGCAATGAATACCAAAAGAAGATTTATTCCATAACAGGAATGACACTTTGGACAGCTATCAAATAACATTTACTTATCTTTTTAACAGTCACTTTTTAAAGATTAACTTTAAGACAAATATTTAACTAGATAGATATTCTCCTATCAGTTATACATCAGTCACATGAATCTCTCTGTAATAAACAAGCAATCAAATAAGGCGAGAGCCACTATTAAGAAAAGGAAAAATGGGAGCGGGAGATGGAGAAAGGTGAGAGACCTATGCGTTATTATTGTTTATCTCATTATTGAAAAGCTACACATTGGACACATACACAAAAAAGAAAAAGTCTTTCACCTCTGAGAATAAATATTCCAAGCACACTCTGTGGTCCCAATTTCCTTTTTTTTTGAGACAGAGTTTCTCTCTGTCACTCAGGCTGGAGTGTAGTGGTGCAATCTTGCCTCACTGCAACCTCTACCTCTTGGGTTCAAGAAATTCCCAGCCTCCCAAGTAGCTGGGACTACATGCATGCATCACCACACCTGGTTAATTTTTTTGGTATTTTTAGTAGAGACAGGGTTTCACCATATTAGCCAGGCTGGTCTCGAACTCCTGACCTCAAGTAATCTACCAACCTCAGCATCCCAAAGTCCTGGGATTACAGCATGAGCCACCACACCAGGCCCCCAGCTTCCTACTTTTGGGGCCTACATCCCGGAATAGCACAGGGCTATCAACAAGATTGGTTCTGCCCCAGAATGGCAGCCCCTATGCCTTTCCTATTTAATATTACAAATAATCACAAACCATGTCGATGGTATTTGTTAGCTACAAAATGTCTCAAATAGGAGAAAATTTACTTGCAAACGTAGCATCTGAAAGCTGCCTGTCCTGTCTTTACAATGCCATCTATCACTGTATGCAGGGAAGAGTAGTACAAAATGGGAGACGAGCTAGTCCCAGAAGTCTCTGAGGCATGCCTCCTGTGTTGTAGAGAACATTTCCTTCTAGGACAGAAGCTACCGTAACCTCTATTCTAGGACAATGCCACAGTACAATTATTTTGTAAGATAGCAATCACATCGCAGTCATGCCAATTTTTCTGCATCAGTTAAGGTAATCTTGAGTGAAGCAACAAAATCCCTGACTCTAACTGGCTAAAACAATCAAGGTGATTCATCAGCTCATGCATTTGAAAAATCCAAAGGCAGGGCAAGCTTGTGCACTTGAAAAGTCCAAAGGCAGAGCTCCGCCTCTCTTTCTGTGTTTCCCTTCTTTGTGAGTTGACTCTGTCCTCAAACTGGCCTCCTTCTTAGTTGCAAGTGACGAATAGGAGCAACACTAGTTACTTATATCTTCTTTCCCATTAAAGGGGAGGAGACCCTTACTTCATTCAACCATGAAACTAAAGTTCAGCACTTTGTTCTGATGAAGCCATCCCAGAACCAATCATGATGGCAAGAGAGAGGGGATTAGAATCATCCCTGGATACAGGCAACAGTCAATCCATCCCACCTATAATGCATGGCTGCAACTGAATGCAGGAGGAGGGTGTGATGCAGGAGAGGCACCACCATGTATGCATCCTGCCTCTGCATTGATACCCTTGACCCCGTGACTTAACACTACACACACACACACACAAACACACACACACACCCCTGAGAAACAGACTGTGTTTTTAGCCACTATCTCTCTCCCTGCCATCTTTACCTCCTGCTTTGTCAAAACATTTGGCAGGGAAAGCAAAGCAGGAAAGAAGATGAGGAAAAATAAAAGAAAATTTTATGTGTCCTTCATTTTAGCAGTGGAAGGACTCTGGAAAGGATTGAATGATTCAATCTGCATAGCTACTCAAGGTTTGCAGCTGCAGCCAGATCTACTCCTGTTGACAATCAGATATACATAGTGATCAAGATAAATTCTATTTGGGGAAATTCTAGAAGAGAAAGTAAAATAGGTAGGTTGCCCAGAGGCACTATACAAGTCTGGACAATTCTCCTTCAAACCAAATACTACCCTTTGTGTTAGTCATGCACTCTTAGTGATTAAGTAAAGGAACAATCTAAAAACATAAAAAATGTTGTGCATAATTATTCACAATAGCAGTAAAAAAACTGAAAACAAGTTAAATATTCATCAGTAGGTGAAGTGTTACATAGATTATGATACATCCATTAAATGGAACAGTAGGCAACAATAGTAAATAATGGTTCTAAAGTCCCCATAATAACATGGAATAATATTTATCATTACTAAATTAAAAAGCAGAATTTGACATATAATTGTCTAAAATGTATACATCAGGTATGATCATGTAAAACATATATATAAAAATAGATAGGAAAGAATGCATCAAATACTGACCTGAATTTTACTGAAATGTGTTTTCTATTTCTCACCTTTTTATGATATTGTCAAATTAATTTTGTAACTGAAAAACATTAGAAAGTACAAATTTTTTTTTGAGATAGAGTCTTGCTCTATTGCCCAGGCTGGAGTGCAGTGGCACAATCTCAGCTCACTGCAGCTTCCACCTCCCAAGCTCAAGTGATTCTCCTGCCTCAGCCTCCCTGAGTAGCTGGGATTACAGATGTGCGCCATCACGCCCAGCTAATTTTTTTGTATTTTTAGTAGAGATGGGGTTTTGCCATGTTGGCCAGGCTGGTCTTGAACTTCTGACCTCAGGTAATCCTCCTGCCTCAGCCTCCCAAAGTGCTAGGATTACAGGCATGAGCCATTGCACCCAGCCTAGAAAGTACTATTAATAACAGATAACCACTTAGCATTTGCCTCTGTGCTGGTGAAATCAGTTAATAATTAGCTGGTTTGTTCTTTGCCCCAACAGCACTCCATCATGCATTCAACAAACAATTATCGAGCATCTGTTATGTACTAGGCACCTGGGAACTATCAATGTGCTAAAATGACTTGGGTTTTGCCCCTATCCTTATAGCCCAGTGAAGAACACAGATAAGCAAATAATTTATTGCAAATTAGGAAAACATATTATGAAGGTAATCAACAGAAGGTCCTAAGAGGAGGGTAACCTGCTTTGGAAGGGGGTCAGAGAGGATTCTGAGGAGGTGGTATGTAAGTTGAGACTTGAAGAGAAGAAGGTGCCAGAAGCCACAAGTGCAATTTAAGCAGAGAACCTAGAGTGAGAAAGAGCTTGGGACAAAGGAGGCTGGTGTGGTTGAAGCACAGTGCAAGAAGGGAATAGGGTGTATTAGTTTGTTTTCACACTGCTGGTAAAGACACACCTGAGACTGGGAAGAAAAAGAGGTTTAATTGGACTTACAGTTTCCCATGGCTGGGAAGACCTCAGAACCCTGGTGGGAGGCGAAAGGCACTTCTTACATGACAGCAGCAAGAGAAAATGAGAGAAGCAGCAAAAGTGGAAAACCCTGATAAACCCATCAGATCTTGTGAGACTTATTCACTATCAGAGAACAGCATGGGAAAGACTGCCATCAAGGTAACTGAATGATTCAGTTACCTCCCCCGTGGTCTCTCCCACAACACATGAGAATTCTGGGAGATACAATTCAAGTTGGGATCTGGATGGGGACACAGCCAAACTGTATCAGAGGGGTAAGCAAGGGGCCAGATTATGCAAAGCCTTGATAAGAATTTTGGATTTTATTCCAAGCGCAACATGAAGTCACTAAAGGGTTGTGTAGAGAAAAAACATGGGTCAGTTAGCCTTTTAATACCATCACTCTAGTATGATTGTGAAGAACTAATCGGTAATGGGTGAGAGGCAAGATAAGAAGTAGAAAGACCTGTCAGGTCTTTGTAGAAGATGATGAACTAGGCTGGGGCGGTGGCTCATGCCTGTAATTCCAGCACTTTGGGAGGCCAAGGCGGGTGGATCACTTGAGGTCAGGAGTTCAAGACCAGCCTGGCCAACACGGTGAAACCCCGTCTCTACTAAAAATACAAAAATTAGCTGGGCACGTGCCTGTAATCCCAGCACATACGTGCGTGTAATCCCAGCTCCTTGGGAGGCTGAGGCAGGAGAATCGCTTTAACCCAGGAGGCAGAGGTTGCAGTGAGCAGAGATCACACCACTGCACTCGAGCCTGAGCAACAGAGATCTCAAGGAAAAAAGATGGTGAACTGGATTAAGGTAGTGGCAATGAATTATACTGGAAGATTTCAGGGTGTTTTCAAAATAGACCAGAGAAGACCAGGTGTGATGGCTCATGCCTGTAATCCCAATATTTTGGGAAGCCAAAGTGGGAAGATCACTTGAGGCCAAGAGTTCAAGACTAGACTGAGCAATATAGCAAGATCCCAACTCTCAAAAAAATTGTTTTAAAAATTGGGCTGGTGGTGCACATCTGCAGTCCCTGTATTTCTCACCTTTTTTGTGATATTGTCACATTAATTTTGTAACTGAAAAAATTAGAAAACATTATTAATTACAGATTACTTAGCATTTGCCTCTGTGCTAACTCCTGGGCTCAAGTGACCCTCCCACATCAGCCTGAAGGCTGCAGTGAGCTATGTCACACTACTGCACTCCAGCCTGCGAAACAGACCAAGACCAAATCTCAAAAAAAAAAAAACAAAAAACCAGAGGACATGTTGTGGTGCAGGGAGAATGAGACATCGACAATAGTGCCCAGATGACTGGTATGAGCTACTGGGCGTAGCAGTGGCATTTACAGAAATGGGGAAAGTGAGGAAAAATAGATTCTGGGGGTAAAATGAAGAATTTAGTACATTTAAATAACACAAAACTGCACCATATAATTTTCTTATATAATCTCTCTCTCCAGGAAGACCTTTAAGGATGAAGAATATATTTTTCACCTTTGAAGTCTCAACACCCTGAACAACAAAACATGTTGCAGACTAGGTATTTAGTGTTCCTTAAATGAGCATCACAACTTTGCAAGTATTTCATTCATTCCAGTGTAATAAGATTCCAGTCATTGTGAAAAGCCATTTAAACAGTTTTCCTTACCAAGGAAAAGCTAATTGATGATTAATTATTCTTTAACTTAAAGAGAATGAAAAAGTATGTGATTTCTTAAAATTATTTGTTGCTTGTTTAGTTTTCAATAAAGTAAAATAGCAGTTAAAAGCTTAAATATGTGTGTTTACATTCTTGGACCTGCTACTGACCTTTTCAAGTGATTTTACCTCCCAGTGTTTCAGTTTCTCCATTTGCAAAAGGGAGATAATGGTGGTTGCCTCATCTCACAAGGATGTCATGAAAATAAGTCAGATAAATTGCTTTGCCCTCCTTGGAGAGGGGCTCTAGAAAGTAAGCATTATTAGATATGATGATGAATACCCACAACTTCAAAGATATTTTTAAATTGCGTCCCCCTCCACCCCAAGTCTTTGAACATGTTAAGCCTATGAATAGCACTGGGTTAGGTGTTTATACATTTCTGGCAAGCTTTCACCTCTTGTTAAAGCAGTAAATGGTCTTTGAACAAACGTATTTCTCATTCTTCAATAACTATGCTTCCTTGTTTGTACACTTGAAAGATGATTATCATCTGGCATATGAGGTCAAGCTGAACTCCTCGGTGCCATTACAGTTCTAATGTAGCTTTGAGTTTTTCTTCCAAGGTTGAAAATAAGTCATATACTTTAGCAACCCACTCACATTTTTTAAAAAGATTGTGGAGGAATATAACTGTTTTTGCAACTGACATGTATAATGTTTTTCATTTTAGTTATAATATCCTCATTGACCGTACAAAAAATTCAGTATTTGTATTTCTTCATTTTTGTATTTTTCTGTTTTCTTTAAATTGCTTTTACTTGCTTATAATTATGCCTTTTAACACTTACACAGCCAGCCATATACAGCCTTAAATATCATTAAAGTGAAAACCTAGAGCCATAAGACAAAAAAAAAAAGACAATCAAACAAACATCATCTAGAGCGAGATTCTTCCTGCAGGTGTGCATCAAGTTCCTAACTGGTGTTATTTTAAAAATTCACAAATCATTAGCACTTCCACCCTTCTCCACATATCTCTCAACTGTATACCCGAGTCAAAACCACTTCCTGCTGAAGTAACTACAACATACTCACTAGAGCACCATAAAATCATTACTTGCAAAGTAAAGAGTAAGACATACTTCTCCTCTCATTAATAATACTAGTTGCTGTCATATGCATTATTCATATATTCCCCCCACAACCACCCTTCAAGGTAAGTCTAAGTACATCTGCTTGACACGTGGAATCTAAAGGTGTGTGACTTATGCTAGACTTCCTCAGCTAGGTTAGAACAGGGTAAAAGTACGGGACCACAATAATACCCTTATTTTCATGTCTTCCTGTTTCCTTTTTATATTAAGGAAGAAATCAGAATTTGAGGCAATACAAATAACCCTATACACTTTGATACCTACCTAGGATGGGAGATATAAACCAGAGTAAAGGAAAAATATGGGAAAAATGGCCTCATTTCCACCAAGGGATGGTGGAACGCTCTTCACATCCCATAAGGACTGACAGAATGGACACTGAAAGATAGGCCCACCCCTCAGGCAGAACTACTGGAAGAAATGTCCTAAGCCCTAGACATGAAGGAGTAGCACTACTATTTTCAGAATATCATTAAAATTTAATTTTGAAACTTCTCTTTAGTGATATTCCCGGAAACCTATAAAAGATACCAACAGTGTCAACTCCTCTCAAATACATTTATTTTGGGTAGGTCTTAAACTGGTAGGGTGGTCCAAACCCTCACCCTTCCAGGGAAAGCATTCAGGAATGCTTAAATTTGCCTAGGCCAAAGGTCACAAATTAATAACCTATAAAGCACCAGATTTTATTTCAAAAGGTTTTTTGATTTGCCCAATGCAATGACTTCAGCTATCAACAACCTAAGCTAGGAGGTCCCCAGGCCGTCCTTACACCTGAGAAGCTGGCTGCAAATCTGGGGGTTCCCACTACCCCTTCAAGTTTCATAATTAACTGAATGACTTACAGAACCCGAGAAAAATGTTATTTCGGTTTTATTATAGCAAAAGGATTTTCATTATGGTTATTATTAGACTTATTATAGCAAAATGATTCAAGTCAGAACTAGCCAAAGGGAGAGACACATAAAGTGAGGTCTGGGAGGGTCCCAAAAAGAAGGTTCCATTATCCCTCTCCTCTCCTCATGTCCTCAGGGACACATTTTCCTCCTAGCACACTGAGTACTGCCAACCAGGGAAGTTCATTCAAGCTTCGGTGTGTCCAGAGCTTTTATTGGGGCTTCATTACAGGCATGACTGGATGAATCACTAGTCATGTGGCTCAGTCTCTAGCCCTTCTCCCCTCTCAGGAGGTTGGGCTAATATCATGGGGCCCAAAGCCCTAACACTCTTATCACATGGCTGACCAACCCCCAATTATGAGTCATCTCATTAGCATCAACTATTAGGTCTAGTCCAAGGGGCCTACAATGAAAAGACACTCCTACCATTCTTGGTGAATTCCAAAGGTCTAGAGGCTACTTCCCAGGGTTCAGGAACAAAGGCCAGCCAAATTCTTTATTATGCACTTATATAATAAATTTATTTCAATTTAGCTACCAACATTTTATAATGAGTGGTATTGACATAAAAATCTGAATTTTTGTCTTTTCTGCAATATTGACAATTTTAGGCTCCATATCCAAGAGATTGCTGCCTCCTTAAAAAGGGACATGCATTCTCCCCACCATCTCTGTAGTCTCTATTTTCTTATTCTTGGTGTGATTCACTTCCTTGTTTCCTTTCTGTCCACTGCAGACATTTAAATTTGCAAATCCTGGCCTAATTCTTATGTATTTTTGCTGTTTTTACTTCCATCACACATTATTACCTTAACAGAATGAACATGGAAGGAATGACAGTTACCCTTTGTCATTTCATTCCTATCTTAAAACCACTCCTCCATTATAGTCTGAGAGGGTGGGTGCATGTGTACACATGCTTGTGCCCGTTCCGTCTATTTGTCTCTTAAGTCTTGAGCCAGACTAACATGGAATTTTGGCTGCAGAACCAGGACAAGCTGAATTAAATTAAAACTCAATGTCATCCTCAGAGTCAAAACCCATAACCAACCCTGGACCTTACAAAGGAAGTCCCTCATTCTAAAGGACAAAACTAAAAGCATGTTTCTCAATATTTTTAAAGCTCTATCTTCCTTCATAAGCATAAAATTCTCACGTCCTTCTTTATGTGAAATGCAACCTAAGTAACCGAAAATAAAGCGAACAGGCCATGTGCAGTGGCTTACACCTGTAATCCGAGCACTTTGGGAGGCCGAGGCAGGTGGATCACAAGGTCAGGAGTTCAAGACCAGCCTGGCCAAAGTGGTGAAACCCTGTCTCTACTAAAATTACAAAAATTAGTCGGGGTCTCTACTAAAATTACAAAAATTAGTCGGGCCTAATGACAGGCACCTGTAGTCCCAGCTACAAGGGAGGCTGAGGCAGGAGATTCCCTTGAACCTGGAAGGTGGAGATTGCAGTGAGCCGAGATCGTGCCACTGTACTTTAGCCTGCGCAACAAAGACTCCATCTTAAAAAAAAAAAAAAAAAAGTATCATTTGCAAACTTCATATACCCTTCCTCTCACTATACCCCCACTTTGAGAATCACTGGTTTAAATATAAGAGGCATGAAACAAGCCCTAAGTACATCAGGAGCCATGTGGACACCTGCAGTCTCTCTCAGATACAGGTGTCACACAGACCTTGAAGTACAATCAACCCTCAACATTTATAGCTTCTGTATTTGTAGATTCACCTGTTCACTAAAATTGTTTATAATCTTAAAACCAATACTTGCAGCACTTTCACAGTTATTCATGGACATGTGCAGAGCCCTGAAAAGTTTTATTTCCCCAACACATAGGTGCCCAGTTCTGCCTTTGTAGTCAAAAAGGACACTATAAACAAGTGTCCTATTTCTGGTCTACTTAGTGGCAAGTTTTCCCATTTTTGTGCTTTTAGTTGGTGATTTTGCTGTTTAAAATGACCCCCAATCATAGTGCTTAAGTGCTGTCTAGCATTCCTAAGCACAAGAAAGCTGTGATGTGCCTTACAGAAAAAAATACTTGTGTTAGATAGGCTTCATTCAGGCTTAAGTGGTAGTGTTGTTGAATATGAGTTCAATGCTAATTAATCGATAACGTATCTTAGGATGTCTTTAACAGAAACACACATGAAACAAGATTATGTATTGATTGGTTGACAAAGATGTTGTGACTGAATGTTCCCAGAAACCCAATCCTGTATTTCCTCTGGGAGCAATGGTTCAGTATTCACTAATTCAGTGTTCACAGAGACTTCACAGACTGTAACTACTGCAAATAACTACAATCAGCTGTGCTTGTAAAATAGTGAAACACACACAGCACAAAATCACATCAAAGAATGCTGGGGTGGGAGGTGGATGTGGGGTGGAAAGCAAGGTTACAACCTTGGTTATTTTATTTTAAACCAGAAAGTGATGATGGAGTTAATGCTAGCCATCTGTCCCAGGCTAACCAACAAAGCCTGAAGGTGGAACGCAGTGAACAGAACACTGCACTAGAAGTTGCCAAGCCTAGCTTCTGGTCTCAACTCCACAAAAAATTAACTTAGACATGTAAATAAAATCCCTCTCAGCAGCAGTTTCTTCATCTGCTAGAGTTACTCAAATCTGTGGCAATAAGAAGTCACTTTTGCCATAATTATTATGTACAAAAGTTTTCACATAAATTGTCTCACTGGATGACCTGTATGGTCTCTCTTTACTCCAGAATTATATAAATTAATCATTTTACCAAAAAGAAACAATATATCGAATGTTTATAATATTAAGAATTGTGCTTTGGACTGTTTATAATAGACATGTCAGAGGGAAATGAGCTAGAAACAACTACAGACTTATTTTTAAATTGAGTGTATTAAATCACTGTTTTCTTTTTAAAAATGAAAGAAAAACATTCCCAGTCTGTGGCCATTCTTGCCTCGAGGCCCTGCACCACCACGAATGTTGTAAATGTGGAGAAGCTAAAGTACCACTAGATGGAGTAAGAATAAAAGACATGCCTATCTCTGTAGCTCAAGGAATCCCCGCCCTCTTGAAAAAGGGATCTTAGGCCTGGCGCGGTGGCTCACGCCCCTAATACCAGCCCTTTGGGAGGCCGAAGCAGGCGGATCCACTGAGGTCAGGAGTTCGAGACCAGCCTTGCCAACATGGTGAAACGCCATCTCTACTAAAAATACAAACAAATTAACCGGGTATGGTGGTGTGTGCCTGCAATCCCAGCTACTAGGGAGGCTGAAAGAGAATCGCTTGAACCCGGGAGGAGGATGCTGCAGTGAGCCAAGATGGGGCCACTGCACTCCACCTCTGGGCAACAGAGCAGGACTCCGTCTCAAAAAGAAAGAAAGAAAGGTCGAAATTTTAGATCACCTTGAGTAAAATGAGGCTTAGTGAAGCTGAGCTACTTCCTCAAGACTCTAGTCAAAGTTCTTGGCAAAATCATAACTACAATTTCATTCCTTACTTTCCACAAAACCATGCTGACGCGAAAACACTTTTTCCTTAGAGAACATTACCAGCAACAGTGGACTCTAGAATTTTTTGCACATCTCTTATTTCTAATAGTGCTGAGAAATGTTATCTGCTAGACAACTCTAGAGCACCTACTTTAGGTAATAGGTTAAAAAGCTATAAACATACATGTTCATAAATTTACTGACATGATCTTGACTGACCTTTCCAATCATCAGGATTCCAGCTATCACACTAAAGGGTGTGCCTTTATATACACACCCCTGGCTGCTGTCTCTCTTGGCAACTATCCCCAGAAGAGGGGTCCTAAGGAACTGAAGGTTTGGATTTGGAATGGAGTTACCTTGTCCTGACGAGTGGGCAGAAGGGCCCGTTTGTTTCTTTCAATCTAGTGGGCCATCAGTTTATTTTCTTAAAGAAAATCAGAGCCAAGAATCTTGTAGGAGACTGGGGGCTGTGAGGTGGAACATATTCCTCTGTACATTTCTTTCCCGTCTTTAATTATGCCTAGTGTTCCGTTATTGGAACGCTAAGCTTGTGAGGGTTATTTATATCCTACTGCTCAAGGTCATTGCCAAGGTTTGATTTTTCAGAAAAAAAAAATTTTGTAACTTCCGGCACAAAGTGACAACCATTTCTTTTTCTCTCTCTGAGACAGAGTTTCGCTCTTGTTGCCAGGCTGGAGTGCAATGGCGCGATCCTGGCTCACCGCAACCTCTGCCTCGCGGGTTCAAGCGATTCTCCTGCCTCCGCCTCCCGAGTAGCTGGGATTACAGGCATGCGTCACCACTCCCGGCTAATTTTTGTATTTTTAGTAGAGACGGGGTTTCTCCATGTTGGTTAGGCTGGTCTCGAACTCCCGACCTCGGGTGATCCGCCCGCCTCGGCCTCCCAAAAAGTGCTGGGATTACAGGCGTGAGCCACCGCGCCCAGCCAGGAACACAACTTTCAATTGTCGTTTAGATTTTCTAATTAAATATTCACTAAATGTTTAACGATCTCTCAAAAAAAATCACTCCTCTCCCACACCCGATTGAGGGGACTGGGCCAGATCTCCTTTGGGAGAAGCAAAAACCGCAACAAAACGTGCAGAGCAGGAACTAAACTGTAATACAACCATAAAAGGGAACAAAAAGCAGAAGACAGGAGAACCTACGCAGGAACCGCTCCAGGTAACGCTGGCTCACTGCCCATTCATTGTGGCCAACTTTGGAGGTGCCTTCACGTCTCCTGCCAATTTGCAGCACACTGGCCCAGACAGGTTTCGGGGGGTTACAAGTCCCCGCTGCCGGCGAGGGGTGACAGATAACGCAGAATGGGCGTCCCCCAAGAGCAGGAAAGCGAACTGCATGTGTGAGCCGAGTTCTGGGTGCACGTCCCACAGCTCAGGGAAGCGCGCCGCGCGCGGGAACTCGCTCCGTTCCTCTTCCTGCGGCCTGAAAGGCCTGAGCCTCACCCTCGCCCCCGACACACCCGCGGCTGACAGAGCCCAACTCTTCGCGGCGGCAATGGGCGCCTCCGGAGAAGCCCCGGGCCGACCGCGGCCTCCAGGCGGGGTTCGGGGGCTAGGCAGGCTACCCGCCGCAGGTCCCCGGGAGGGGCGAACGGGCCAGCGGCTGACATTTTTTGTTTGCTCCAGAATGAACGGTGGAAGGCGGTAGGCCGAGGCTTTTCCGAACGCTGAAAGTCAGCGAGAAAAACAGCGCGCGGGGAGCAAAAGCACGGCGCCTACGCCCGTCTCAGTTAGGGTTAGAGAAAAAATGGCCGCCACCCCTCCCAGGCCCACCCTCCGCAACCCGGCGCGCTGCCCGGCGAGTCGGCTTATAAAGAGAGTGGTCGCCGACAGCGCGGATTGGCCAAGCTAACTCTCGCGGGAGGGGGCGCGGGAAATTAAAGTTCCATTTCCGGCCATGAGGAAGGACGCCGCCCCTCCCCCCCGTCGGAGACAGGCTTTGAGTCTACTTCCTACCTTCTCTAAAGGTGAAACTAGCTAGAGGCTTCAGAGGGCCGTTTTTCTATCCTCTGCAGACCAGACGGGGTTCACCTGGACTACCTTAAAAATGGAATGCGTAGGAAGCGTTTTAGGGCCCAGGACGCAGAACACCGATTCCCAGTTCTGATCCTTACATTTTTTTGGAGAACTTTGTGAAAATAGATTCCCCGGCAGCACTGACTAAAGCGGAGTCTGGTCTCGGCTTGGCGGAATGGGTCCGAGTTCCCACCCTGCCCCTTCTGCTTAGAATGCCTTCCCCAGCCTCTCCTTGCGCAGAGGACGGCTTTTAACAAGTGTAACTTCTACACTATTCATCTTAAGGACTGAATCTCCCTTTTATTAGGAAAGAAAGGCTTTTCAGTCATTGACTTTGCTTTGCTTTAAGGTAGTGCTGTGTTGTGATGAGGCACAAAGCGGGGAATAGTCCACTATAAAGTGTAGCGGTTTGTTTTTTTTTTTTTTGAGATGTAGTCTCGCTCTGTCACCCTAGCCGCTATCGCGACTCACTGTAACCTCCGCCTCCCCGGTTTAAGCGATTCTCGTGTCTCTGCCTTCTAAGTAGCTGGGATTACAGACGCCCGCCACCGCGCCCGGCTAGGTTTTGTGTTTTTAGTAAAGACAGGGTTTCACTATGTTGCCAGGCTGGTCTCGAACTCTAGGGCCCGCTTCGACCTCCCAAAGTGCTAGGATTACAGGCGTGAGCCACTGCGCCCGGCTGCGAATTTTCATAATGGCCAGTATAGTGTAGTTTTACCTTTACTGACAGGATAATCTTAAAAGTTTTACTCGTGTTCAGTTGGGTAAACTCCGTGGAGTTGTCGCTATCGGTCCTCTATCTAAAAGAAAAGTAAAATCTCTCTCTCCCCTCCCCTCTTTCTTCCATAGCATCAGCCAGGTTGTATTGCTTTTTTTTTTTTTTTTTTAGACGAAGTCTTGCTCTCGTCGCCCCGGCTGCAGTACAATGGCACGATTTCGGCTCACTGCAACCTCTGCCTCCTGGGTTCAAGCGATTCCCCTGCCTCAGCCTCCAGGTAGCTGGGATTACAGGCGTGTGCCACCACGCCCAGCTAATTTTTGTATTTTTTGTAGAGCCGGGGTTTCACCATGTCGGCCAGGCTGGTCTTGAACTGCTCACCTGCCTCGGCCTCCCAAAGTGCTGGGATTACGGGCGTCAGCCACCGTGCCCGACTAATTTTGTTTGTATTTTTAGTACAGATGGGGTTTCACCATCTTGACCAGGCTGGTCTTGAACTCCTGACCTCGTGATCCACCCACCTCAGCTTCCCAGAGTGCCGGGATTACAGGCGTGAGCCACCATGCCTGGCCTTGGTTGTAAAGTTTTGTAAGGACAGAATCTGACTTCTGTAATTAACACTATTGCACTTAGCACAGTACCTTACATAGAGCAGATGCTAAGTGCTTTGAGTTATGTATCAACACTACCACCACTATTGCCCTTAGCACAGTACCTTACATAGAGCAGAGGCTAAGTACTTTGAGTTATGTATCAACACTACCACCACTATTGCACTTAGCACAGTACCTTACATAGAGTTATGTATCAACACTACCACCACTATTGCACTTAGCACAGCACCTTACATAGAGCAGATGCTAAGTGCTTTGAGTTATGTATCAACACTACCACCACTATTGCCCTTAGCACAGTACCTTACATAGAGTTATGTATCAACACTACCACCACTATTGCACTTAGCACAGTACCTTACATAGAGTTATGTATCAACACTACCACCACTATTGCCCTTAGCACAGTACCTTACATAGAGCAGATGCTAAGTGCTTTGAGTTATGTATCAACACTACCACCACTATTGCCCTTAGCACAGCACCTTACATAGAGCAGATGCTAAGTGCTTTGAGTTATGTATCAACACTACCACCACTATTGCCCTTAGCACAGTACCTTACATAGAGTTATGTATCAACACTACCACCACTATTGCACTTAGCACAGTACCTTACATAGAGTTATGTATCAACACTACCACCACTATTGCCCTTAGCACAGTACCTTACATAGAGCAGATGCTAAGTGCTTTGAGTTATGTATCAACACTACCACCACTATTGCCCTTAGCACAGTACCTTACATAGAGTTATGTATCAACACTACCACCACTATTGCACTTAGCACAGCACCTTACATAGAGCAGATGCTAAGTGCTTTGAGTTATGTATCAACACTACCACCACTATTGCCCTTAGCACAGTACCTTACATAGAGTTATGTATCAACACTACCACCACTATTGCACTTAGCACAGCACCTTACATAGAGCAGATGCTAAGTGCTTTGAGTTATGTATCAACACTACCACCACTATTGCCCTTAGCACAGTACCTTACATAGAGTTATGTATCAACACTACCACCACTATTGCACTTAGCACAGTACCTTACATAGAGCAGATGCTAAGTGCTTTGAGTTATGTATCAACACTACCACCACTATTGCACTTAGCACAGTACCTTACATAGAGCAGATGCTAAGTGCTTTGAGTTATGTATCAACACTACCACCACTATTGCACTTAGCACAGTACCTTACATAGAGCAGATGCTAAGTGCTTTGAGTTATGTATCAACACTACCACCACTATTGCACTTAGCACAGCACCTTACATAGAGCAGATGCTAAGTGCTTTGAGTTATGTATCAACACTACCACCACTATTGCACTTAGCACAGTACCTTAGAGCAGATGCTAAATGCTTTGAGTTATGTATCAACACTACCACCATTCTCTTAGCTTCCCACATTATCTCAGACGCTTCTTTTCCCTTCATATCTAATTAGCCACCAAATCTTGCTAGTTTTTGTAATTTCTTTTTTTTAATTCCTATTGTTAACAATCTTGAGTACTAGATTTGCCACTTTATATCTGGACTAGTGACTTTCTAATTGATCACCGAATCTCCAGGGCCTTCCCCATTCAATTTATCCTCCAAACTATCGCCACATTCATCATAACATAGTTTCCTTATGGCCCCTGCTTTTAATTTCTCCCCTTTATCGGATATTTAGCAGTTAAAGCCTTTTGGTCCCTGGCCTTCGCTTGACCTGCTCTTGCTCTGCTCTTCACTTAACAAAACCAGTCTAAGCTGGGCGTGGAAGTACACACCTGTGGATTCAGCTACCTGGGAAGCTAAGGGTGGAGCCCAGGAGTTGGAGGCTGCAGTGAGCTATGATTGCAGGACTGTACTCCAGCCTGGGAGACAGGGTAAGACTATGCCTCTAAAACTAAATAAATGAATACATACATAAATAAAAATTTTAAAAACAAACAAAATCAAATCAGTCTATTAAACGTGCCCTGAATATGCTTTGTTCATTCTCATCTTTAGCAATTTTTTCATTTTAGTATGCTTGCCTGGATATCTGCTTTCCATCCCAATGCCACCCCTTCCATGATGGCACCCCTCTGCTGTGGAGTCTCTTTCCTCACCACAGCAACCTTCTTTCCCTAAACTTCAATAAGCTTAAATCTTGTCACTCATTTGGCACATAGCATATTGTACCACAAATTGCTCTCTTCCAAAGGAAATATAAGCTCACCAACGTCAGCTTACAGAAGAAACCCCATAGGAAACATTATTTTAACTTGGTTCTACTCAATAGACATCTGTTCTTGAGCTTCACCATTATTATCCCCCCACCCATTATAGAAATACAACAGAAATATTGGCCTCCCAATAACTGAGGTATTTTCTATTCTCCAAGAAACATATAATATCCAAAGTTTTCTGTCACATATACTCAAAACATTTTCTTCTGACCGTTTTATCTGTATTTCAGAAGCATCTCTGGTGTACTATGTTGGGTCCAACTTCTTTAAATTCTGCAGCAGTGATCCACATGTCCTGAAAGGCAGACAAGGATGCAAGAATAGAACCTCCCATCCACACTGATATTTTCATTTCTGGAGGAGCTGTAACTTGCACAGGGGTGTTGGCAGGAGCCACCTTTGCTATATCCTTAACTAACCGCTTGTCTAAACCAGGGAAAGAGGTTGATCCCCCAGCAAGGATAATATTGGAAAAGAAGGAATTCCTCAGGCCTATATCACATTTCATTATGCTGCTGAAACATATCTTATCGATGCCAGGGGCCTCAAGGTTCATATGATACGGAGAGAAGAGGGCCTCCGGACAAGAGAAGAGTTGGTCATGGAGCCGTAAGACCTTCCCGTCAGGTAGTTGGTAAACTTTTTCTAGACAATCAGGTTTCTTGGCCATTTCCTCTTCGTAGTTCATTGCCACATAACAAAAGGTCTCCTTGATGTCTTCAGCAATCTTTCTGTCTGAAGCACTAAGCAACAAGATACCATGGTTCTTCATTAGCACCATGAGGTAGTTGGTGAGGTCAAGGCCGGCCAGATCCAGTTGCTGCACACCATGAGGCAGACAGTAACCCTCAAAGATGGGTACACTCTGCGTAATCCCAGCTCCTGAATTCAGCACAAGGCCAGTAGTGAAGCCAGCAGCAAAGAGAGCTAGCACAGCCTGGATGGACATGTAGAAGGCAGGAACACCCAGATGCTCAAAAAACACTTCTGTGATCTGTTGCCGGTTGGCCAGTGGGTTCAGGGCTGGCTCAGTAATCAAGACTGGACCATCACATGGCTTCAGCTTCAGGTTATAATCATAGATATGCTTCCACATGATCTCCATGTCCTCCCATGAAGTAATGAGACCTCGCTTCACTGGGTAACTGTAGGGAGAGCAATAAGATCAATTATTTTTCTAGTTTCTATTGTCTTCGACCCTCAGTTAATCACCACATTTATTACCAATATCCCTTTATGGGCAGTAACTGCCACAGCCTCTCACAGAAGGTAAATGTCAGCCAAAATGAGCACAGCTACCGACCACCTCTGCAATTTTTGTTGCTTTCCATTTTCTCTCTCCTTTGGAAGTTTGTGACTCTTAAGAAATTGGGGGCGGGGAGCGGGAGGAAAAAAAAAAAGAAAAGAAAAAACTCGGGCCGGGCGCGGTGGCTCACGCCTGTAATCCCAGCACTTTGGGAGGCCGAGGCGGGTGGATCACGAGGTCAAGAGATCGAGACCAACCTGGTCAACATGGTGAAACCCTGTCTCTACTAAAAATACAAAAAATTAGCTGGGCATGGTGGCGGGTGCCTGTAGTCCCAGCTACTCGGGAGGCTGAGGCAGGAGAATTGCCTGAACCCAGGAGGCGGAGGTTGCGGTGAGCCGAGATCGCGCCATTGCACTCCAGCCTGGGTAACGAGCGAAACTCCGTCTCAAAAAAAGAAAAAAAGAAATTGGGAAATTTCCACAGTATGGTATAGTTTATGTCAATTGAAGAGAATAACCCAAGTGACAAAAGGAGCCACGAGTTAAGTAAAATTCTTAAATGAATTAGTTCGATAACTTTATAGCTTGAATAGATTTGTATAGTCACAGAGAGCAAAATGTTCACTTTTTGGATGTGCAGTAGCCTCGGGGATCTGTGGCCTGCGCGTCTGTAGTAACTCCAGCTGGCTGGGACGTTCCTGCTCCCGGCTTCCTGATCCCTTCTGTCCCCATGGCGCACGTCCTTTGGGCTCCTTCCCTGCCCCCGCCAGCCTGCTGGGAGGAGGAGGCACCTGACGGACAGCGAACTTCTCCAGGCCTGAGCTTGGTCGCCCACGCGGAGTTCGAGCCCGCCCTGGGCCGCCGGGCTCTGGCCCTTGGCGCGGCCGATGATGTTCGGGTAGATAAACCGGGGCTCCCGGGACCCAGCCAGGCCCGCCTTGATCACTCCCGAGCCGTTGTCGATCACCACCGGTAGCTGGTAGCAGTTCATGCCGCCGGCTCCTGTCTCCGGGCGGCTCTGGCTACCGGCTCTGCGGGGGCTGACTGACCGGAACCCGCGTCACAGAGGCTCCCTGCAGCGCCCGGACACGCCCGAGTCTGGGGGGCGCAGCCGGGGGCTCGGGAAGGCTCCAGGCGCTTGGGATGGTTGGACGCACCGTGCGCCTCACGGCCCCGCCCGCTGTTGCTTCTCGCAGGAACTGGGCCACCCCAACCCCGGGAATCCCGGAATCCCAGTATCAGGAAAACCCGACTTTCCTATCAAAGATTCAACTCTGACACTCACAAATGCGTTTCTCAAATACCCGGAAGAGCCGGCCGGACGCGGTGGCTCAGCCTGTAATCCCAGCGCTTTGGGAGACTGAGGCGGGCAGGTGACGAGGTCAAGATCGAGACCATCCTGGCCTCGGTGAAACCCCGTCTCTACTAAGATAGAGAAGATTAGCCAGCGCGCGCGCCTGTAGTTCCAGCAACTGGGGAGGCTGAGGCAGGACAATTGCTTGAACCCGGAAGGCAGAGGTTGCAGTGAGCGGAGATCGCGCCACGGCGGAGACAGACAGAGACTCTGTCTCAAAAAAACAAACAAAAAAAACCAGAAGAGCTATAAAAGCAAAAGCAGTTTTATTTTCCAAAGCCACTGAATTCTGGTTAACAGGTGGCGGTTCCGGGGAGTTCTAGAATTCGCCCTTGAAACTGGGGGAGATCGATCAAGGAAAAAAAAAAAAGAAAGAAACTGGGGGAGAATGAGACTTAAAAGGGGAAAGTTGTCGCAGGAAGGGAGGCAGTGTTGTGGCTTCTGAAACGTTAAACTTCTAAAATGAGGGGGGAAATGTTGGAATTTAAATTATTTTTAAGTACTTTTATTATTGTTTCTGTACCCTGGGCAATGCTTTGTTGTGTTTCTTTCTTGTGGTTTCCAAGCAAAATGTACGCAATTAAAATAGTAGTTCCACGCTTTAAAAAAAATATTTTCGGACTATATCCTTACGGTGTAATCTGCAGGCCTCATTCCCTAGTCTTGATTTTTAGCCTGAAGGATGTGCCTGCCTTTTTGCAGGAAAAGTGAAGTTTCTCAGGTCATATGAAATTCAAGTTTAGAAAAATTTAAAAGTAGATTGCATGTCAGTAAACGCATCGTGGTGTGTGATTATGCATACTCTGTAAAGAACTTTGAAACAAGCAGTCAACTTAGTACCTCAGCTTGGTCTTCGAAAGCAAGAGGAGGAAATTCAAAACTAATTTTACACGTCCTTCCACCAGAAGCTGAAGGGATGGCTTTTTCGCGGCTAAGAGCAGCACCGGGGCGGGGCTCGTGGCTCCGCGCGTGGCTGGCCCTCCCCGGTCTCCGAAAGCCCCCTGCTTCGCCCTGGACTCTGAGCACCTCAACGTGCGAAAAGGATGTGTAACAAAACGCTTCTTTCCCGGGAAAAAAAAAATGCACCCAAAAGAAGGGAAACTTGGTAGTGCCTGGTTTCTACCGCGGTACTCAGGCGCTTTCAAAGAAAGTGCATGCGGATTCAAACTTTTGAAATAATTTCAGCACTGTTAAATTGGGCTTAGGTTATTTTTCACTTTCTGGGTTTTTTTTTTCTTTAAATAAATTATATTAATTCCACTAATTTGGTCTTAATGGCTTGACAATTGGGATATGACACATACATATCAAGATCTTTACAAACCCTTTTGCACAGCGAGGTTTCCGTAGTGTAGTGGTTATCACGTTCGCCTAACACGCGAAAGGTCCCCGGTTCGAAACCGGGCGGAAACAACACTGTGCGTTTTTTTTTCCCACTTAAGGAAAGTGTGACGACCGTAATATACGCCGGTCTTTAAAAAGACATGCTCTTGACAGCAATTTGGGAATTTGAACTGTACATATTTATGTTACTTTATTCGTTCACGTTTTTATGGAAGGCTGGCTACGTGGAAGGCGTGCCATTGATAGCAATTTGAGAGTTTCAACTGTACATTTTTATGTTACTTTATTCGTTCACCAAATGTTTTCATGGAAGACTTGCCACGTGGAAGACGTGCCCTGGGTTTTGAAAAATGAATTCGACTCACCAGCTAATACTGAAAAAATAATGTACAGCCTAGAAGGAGAGACTAACGTGTAAAAGTGGTTAGTCCTGTCGCCTCCGGAGCACTTTTGTATTGTCACTTGGTTTTTCATCTTAAGTCGATGTAAATAATCGAATTAAAAATCTTCTAGTCCAGACGCAGGAAAACCTTTTCCGGTATAAAGCCCACCTTCCTCTAATGTTGCGCATGCCCACTGTGCCCAGCTGCTCCGCTTTCGAGCATCCTAGACTTCTGTCACCAGGTAAGGACATCCTAGAAGCTGAGCTACAGTTGGCTGGGGCGCACAAAAACCTGGAGGTGCCAAGAGTTTCCAGGTACGTAAGCGGGAAAGGGGTGCCGAGTCTCAGCTAAAAAATCCTCCATGGCAGAGATCCGAGTACACATGCAGCAGTTTCCACCGATGGGGCCCCGAGGAAGGGGAGGATGATGGGAGAAGACGAGCGACTACAGGCCCCCGCGCGCAGTGCGCAGCTGGCTTCTGGAAAGAGGCCCGCGATGCAGTGCTGCCCGGCCTCGGCGCAGAGCCCCGGCGGAGCGCCAGACGCTGACTGCCCGCACCGGAATGCTCGCGATGAGAAGACAGGCGGAGTGCCGCGAGCGAGCCAGCCTTCAGCTCCGTATCCATGACGCCTGCTGCTTCGGGGGACCCCTGGCCGGCTGGGGAGCGGGTCTCTGTGGGCCATCCTGTCCCGCCCTGGCCGGCGCCGGACCCCCACGGCCCGGGAGCCTCCCGCGCTGCCACGGGATGACAGAGCCGGACGTGACGCGACCGTGGAAGGAAGGGAGGGGCGGAGCGTGGCGCAGTGACGTCCTCCCAAGATGGCGGAGAGAGAGTGAAGAAACTGTGTTCCCCCCTTGGGTGGCTGTCGGTGAGTTCCTACTTCGGCCCCAGCCCCCCAGCCCCGCTCTCTCCAGAACACTGGCCATTGGAGGGCAGGCTCCTTGGAGTTCCGGCATGGGTCGGGGCGAAAGTGGAAGGCTTGGGCGAGGCGGCCCCGGCGGTGGCCTGGGCCACAACCTCTGCCGTGGGGATTCGCGGGAGTGGGAGCTGGGCAGAGGGCAGGGCGGCAGAAGCCTAGGAGGGACTGACTTTGGTTGTCACTCTCGGAAGCCGCCTCGCGTGGAGAGAGAGAGCGGGGAGGAGGTGTGGCCTCCTCGGCGCGAGTGGTAGAACCTTTGACAGCAAGCCGTGGCCGGGTGCATTCCCCGCTCCCTGGGCGGCAGCCTCGCGTTTTGGAGAAAGCGCACTGGGGAAGCTACAGGTTTCGACGATTTGAGAGCAATTTTTTAAAAACTCGAACTGTTCTCCCCCATCAGCCGCAAGAGATCATGTCTTAGTGGTTTTAAAAAAATTTTGTTACATAAGTATGTCTACTGAGCTTGAAAATCTGAGGGTTCAACTGATGTAAAAGGGTCAGGTTTTGCGGTGCTTTTTTCAGGTGATTGATAGAAGTGTTTCCGTTCACCGTCATTTATTGATATGTCTAAACGATTGTGTTAGTTGGTCAAGGTAAATAAAGATAGAAAGGCACTCATCCCTTCATTCTTAACCATATATGTTTGATAACAGTTTTCAAGGGGGGCTAGAATTGTTAAAGTTACGTCTTCTGTCCCTTCCCTCGCCAATTGCTTGGGTGAACGTTGACGAAAACTTACGGTTACTGATTTACTATTTCTTTCTGTCTTTTAGATCAAGGGTAAAATTCCATTCTGATATCAAAATGCAGTATTCTCACCACTGTGAGCACCTTTTAGAGAGACTGAACAAACAGCGGGAAGCCGGTTTTCTTTGTGACTGCACCATAGTGATTGGAGAATTCCAGTTTAAAGCTCATAGAAATGTGCTGGCCTCCTTTAGTGAGTATTTTGGTGCAATCTACAGAAGCACTTCTGAGAACAATGTCTTTCTTGATCAGAGTCAGGTGAAGGCTGATGGATTTCAGAAACTGTTGGAGTTTATATACACAGGAACTTTAAATCTTGACAGGTAAAGTACACATTTTATTTTCAGTTATAAAAGCTAGTCAGTACTCTTCAGAGCTGAAGTAGATTTGTATTTTTTCTATCCATTCTCTGAACTCAAATTCTTCAACTATTTATGCACACAATGTTTGTTTTTATAAAGAAATCAGTGTCACTGATTTGGGATAAGCAAGCAATATTTCATAAGCACAAAACGCACAGATATTAAACAGTAAGATTTCTACTGAAACAAAGCCTGTGATTTCACTTATGTAAACTTGAACATCAAACACAATGAATTTTTTTTTCTTTTTTCCTTTGATACGTGCTCACTGTCACCCAGGCTGGAGTGCAGTGGTGTTATCTCGGCTTGCAGCAATCTCCTCCTCCCAGATTCAAGCGATTCTCCCACCTTAGCCTCCTGAGTAGCTGGGACTACAGGTGTGGGCCACTGCACCTGCAAATTTTTTTATTTTTGGTAGAGACAGGGTTTCACCATGTTGGCCAGGCTGCAAACACAGTAAACTCTAAGTGACTTCCAGTTTCCCATTGCTTTTTGGTCCTTAAATTCCTCTGGTCTTCTCTCTCTCTTGTTCTCCATCCCTTACATCTTAAGGTACTTGAGGGGATTGTAGATGGGGAAGGAAGAACCTCTGTGCTCATATAACAGTGCTGCCATTACCCACCATAAATAGTGTGCAGAACCTCTTCCTGATCTTGATTCTGGAAAATAACTTATTTGGAAAATGAATGGCAGTGACTCCTGTTATCTCTACTAACCTACCTACCAGTACTAATACTGAAGTAAGGTTAGAGATGCCAGAATGCTTCTCTAAGATGCTTACAGCTGTCACTGTATTAACAAGAAGTGGGTTTTGTGGACTCGATAATGCAGGCACTGTGTCTCCCCTGTATAATGAGCCATGTAATTAGATTAATACCAATACATTTACTGATTGTAGGGGAAGAGGTGGAGGAGATAAAAGCAGAGAAACTGATTACATTACCCCTGTCTTATTTCTGCCTCTCATGAAAGTGTGAACATGAGTAGACTGTTCATAATCTTCTGCCACAGGAAGATTATAGGCTTTGGAATTAGTTCTTGCCTGTCAGTCACTGTGTCTCCTTGAGCATGATGCAGTCTCTCTGGGCTCCAGTTTCTCTATCTGTAAAACTGAGATGGTAATAACTACTTCGAGGCTAAACAAGCTTTTACTTGATCCTTATTCACTTCCTGGTGAACATTAATTTCTTTCTTTTTCTCTTCTTTACCTTCCCCTCCCCCTTTAATTCCACATTTCTCAGAGAAAAATTAGAAAAATAAATAAAAAACAAAATAAGAGACACCTAAAGTCTGCTACCCACTGATAACCCGTTAACCTTTTGATATATATTAATTCATTCTTTTCCAGATCTCCGTAGAGATGTGCATATATGCATTAAGCAAAATTCCTCCCTCCCTTTTATATTGCAACTTGTCGTGGAAATATACTTATTTAAAGATCTAGAATCAGGGTGCTCATTAATCCTTTTGACAAGGAAACATTCTTGTGTAAGAAGTATCCAGTATGGGGAGGGGAGAGAGAGAAAAGTAAACTTTCGTGCTATTTTGGAATTATTTTTAAATTTTGGTGTAATGAAATCTTCAAGTGAGTTCTGTATAAGTTGATTAAAGGAAAAGAATAGTGTGAATTTTGGCTGGTCTTCAATTTAGTGGCTTCCCTTTCTCAATTATGCCAAAAAAAAAGTCTTAAATTGATTTGAATACATGGTAGAGCACTTTTCTTTGAGACTTCATGGAAAGAACCAATGTGAAGAATAGCCAGGTGTTTTGTTCAGTCTCTTTTGGACCGTATCTTTCCTGGGGAGCTGGGGAGCTAATTCTTTGAGTTCAGCTAGAAATGTAAGAGAGGATTTATACCAAAATAGAAAGGCTTATAACTTACTGATTAAGAAAACAGGTAGAATAATAGAATTAAGTTGTCTTGGGGGCCAGATTACCTAGGTCAAATCTTGGTTCTAATTTTCTGTGCTCTTGGACAAGTTAATTTATTTCTTTGGACCTCTGGTTTTTCATTTGTATGTAAAATGAGGATTTATAATAGATTTCATAGGCATGTTCTGAAGATTAAATGAATTAATCTTATAAAGCATTTAGGCATATACCTGGCCATATGTAATTAAATGACCTTCAATGACTCTTCACAAGATGAAAGCAAGTTCAGAAGCACTGTTATCTATAACACTTGTAAATGAAAACAAATCTGTTATTGAAGTAAACAAGTGTTGATCGGTGCTCTTAACTGTGACTTAGATTGTAGCCATCTATGAAATAGTTTGTATGAATTACTATTTCAGTATTGAACAGTTTTTTTTTAAATAGCGCCTTGCTATAATTTTTTTTTTTTTTTTTTGAGACTGAGTCTCCAGCTGTCGCCCAGGCTAGAATGCAATAGCATCTTGGCTTACTGCAACCTCCACCTCCCCGGTTTAAGCATTTCTCTCACCTCAGCCTCCTGAGTAGCTGGGATTACAGGCACCTGCCATTATGCCTGGCTAATTTTTGATAAGAGACGGATGGGATTTCACCATGTTGGCCACGCTGGTCTTGAACTCCTGACCTCAGGTGATCCTCCAGCCTCAACCTCCCAAGTGCTGGATTGCAGGCATGAGCCACCACACCTGGCCTTGAACAATTAATGTATGACTTCCTGCTGTCTTATGTGGTTTTAAAGGCTACCTGACCTTGTTATCTGTTTGGTGGTTCATTTTATGAACCACCAAACACAACTAGAGACCAAAAGATCTTTTTTAGTGGCCCAGCCCGAGACAATTTTTAAAAAGCCATTGTGATGCTAAATTAAATAAGGTGAAACATACATGTGGCACTTGAGGCAAAGCAAGTTTAATTAGAAGATGATGAGAACATAGGTAGAGATTTGTACATACTGTAGGATACTTTTGGAGATCTTAGAGGTTCATGACACTAGTTATTCTTAATTTTATTTCAAATGTTAGTCCTTTTTTAAAAAAATAGTATCAACAGCACTATATTTATATTGTTAGCTATGATTAAAACCCTTTTCTGGCTTATACTTAAAGAGGTAAAGAGATCATCTTCCTAAAGAAACCATGTTTAGGGAAAAAATCAAGTAGGAAGATTATTTGAGGGTAAGGGCTGGGGGGGTGTGTGTGTGTGTGTGTGTGTTTATGTTTGTGTGTTTCCATCTAACAAACATAGTCATATTTTTAGTGTTAATACCAACTCAGCTCTAATTTTACAGCTAAGAAAGTTGAACCCCCCCGAGATGCTGACCACCTTAATTAAGTCAGCTAGTAATGCCAGAGCCAGTGCTAGATTAATCAAACAACCTTTTACCACATGGTGAACTTCTGAAGGGCAGAGACTGTTTATTTCTTAATATCTTGTTACCATACATGGTAAATGCTGAGTAAACATTTGACTAGAATATTGAACAAGGTGACTTAAGTCTTTGTCTGCAACTCTCCTATCACAAACACTCCAGCTAATTTGGGTTGAGTATCACCAAAAATGTGGGAGGGTTGCGAGGGAGAGTTAAACCTTCTAAAACCTTTTTCCTCTTAGTGGCTTCCTCTGGGCAACGCTGGCATCACCAGGGAGTGTGTTAAGAAATGCAGACTGGTCTGGTGGCTCACACTTCTAATCCTAGCACTTTGGTAGCCTGAGGTGGGAGGATCACTGGAGGCCAGGAATTCGAGACCAGCCTGGGCAGCATAGTGAAACCTTGCCTCTACAAAATAATTTAAATAGCTGGGCTTGGTGGTACATGCCTACAGTCCTACCTACTTGGGAAGCTGAAGCAGGACAATCACTTGAGCCCAGGAGTTGAAGGCTGCAGTGAGCTGTCATTATGCCAGTGTACTCCCACTTGGGCAACAGAGGATTACCCCATCTCAAAACAAAAAAAAAGAATTGCAGAATCTCAGGCCCCATCACAGACCTGCAGAATTTGAATCTACATTTAACAAGATTCCTGGGTGATTCACATACACAATGAAGTTTGGGAAACATAATTAAAGCCCCTCCCAGGGGAGCAGGAGAAGATAGTAGGAAACAACTGTCATTAGACTTTTCCTCTTGCCAATCCAGAAAAGTTGGTTGCTATCTGAAGAGGCCTCCGGATGAACGGGAGGAGGTAGTGAGGTGCCAACAGCTATTTTTGTGTTCTAGGTTTTTTAAAAGCCAGAAAATTTAACATTTAATTTTTCTGCGGTAGTTCATTGACAGCTGTGAATAGCCATTATCCATCTCTTGAAGTTCTGTAAAATTGGAGATTTTTACCTAAACATTATTCTGAATGAATTTAAAAATGTATTTTTCTCTTAGTTATATGCCGTTTTCAGCATTCTACTTCATTAGGTCTTTAAAATACATTGAAGTATATATGCAGCTCTGTTTCACAAAGTTTTTCTTTGATCAGAATATTGTCATGTAGCCTTGTTTCCTTACAGTTGGAATGTTAAAGAAATTCATCAGGCTGCTGACTATCTCAAAGTGGAAGAGGTGGTCACTAAATGCAAAATAAAGATGGAAGATTTTGCTTTTATTGCTAATCCTTCTTCTACAGAGATATCTAGTATTACTGGAAACATTGAATTGAATCAACAGACTTGTCTTCTTACTCTGCGAGATTATAATAATCGAGAGAAATCAGAAGCATCTACAGATTTGGTTCAGGCAAATCCTAAACAAGGGGCATTAGCAAAGAAGTCATCTCAAACAAAAAAGAAGAAGAAGCCTTTCAACCCCCCGAAAACAGGGCAGAATAAAACAGTGCAATATCCCAGTGATATTTTAGAGAATGCATCTGTTGAATTATTCCTAGATGCAAATAAACTGTCCACACCTGTAGGAGAACAAGTTGCACAAATAAATGATAATTCAGAACTCGAGTTGACATCAGTTGTGGAAAATACTTTTCCAGCACAAGATATTGTGCAAACTGTTACAGTGAAACGGAAACGTGGAAAATCACAGCCGAACTGTGCTCTGAAAGAACACTCTATGTCTAATATAGCCAGTGTCAGGAGTCCTTATGAGGTGGAGAACTCCGGGGAAGAGCTGGATCAGAGGTATTCCAAGGCCAAGCCAATGTGTAACACATGTGGGAAAGTGTTTTCAGAAGCCAGCAGCTTGAGAAGGCACATGAGAATACATAAAGGAGTCAAACCTTATGTTTGCCACTTATGTGGAAAGGCATTTACCCAGTGTAACCAGCTGAAAACCCATGTAAGAACTCATACAGGTGAGATGGGTGTGTGGGAGATATAACTACCTTTATACTGTGACTAAAATAGTATATTTTTATAGTGAGTACTTAGCACACACTACTTGTGACCAAAATTTGGTATATTTTTCTATTCATCCAAGTATTTAACAGTGTTAAACTATTGGAAATTTATTTGTAATTGTAACCACGTGTTTAATGGCTGTTTAAGCCCTAATGCGTCAACTGTTCATACCATTTTCCCTCAAAATAAGCGTGTTCATTCTAGCTTACCAGATATTTAACAGAGACAAAGACATTAAAACTGGTAAAGAGAAAATGTAATTACAAATCAGGCCAATTTTCGGATATTGCCAACACTTCTCATTACACACTTCTTAGACTTTGTTGACCTTTGAACGTGTTCATTAGAATTACACATACGGTGTTTCCTCAGCATCCACAGGTTCCTTTATTCTGCATGTCCTCTGGTGGCCAAGTATGAGCACACATTGGTACTTTTAGATTCGTACTTTTAAAAATGCTGTATGTACTTCTCTCATTGTGAATTCAGAAACACTAATTTCTTCTAATTCTACTGGTGTTTTCAATGGTCTAGAAAGAGATTTTATTTGTTTTCAGTTCTAGCAGTAACATTTTCTGAATACCAAAGCTAGTATTGTTGAAATTTTGTATGTCTTATGAAACTAAAACACTGTTTTCTTCTAAATATAAATTTTATGTACTTATTCCTTTAGGTGAGAAGCCATACAAATGTGAGTTGTGTGATAAAGGATTTGCTCAGAAATGTCAGTTAGTCTTCCATAGTCGCATGCATCATGGTGAAGAAAAGCCCTATAAATGTGATGTATGCAACTTACAGTTTGCAACTTCTAGCAATCTCAAGATTCATGCAAGGTAAAAAACCAGATGAGTTGTTTAATCTTTTAGTCTTTTAATCACCATAGGCTTATGAATAGACTATTATACTAGAATTCAGGACAGTAGAATTCTAATTGTGGTTCCACCAAACAGTGTTAACACATTCAAGGAATCACAGGGAAGCCATGGTCACTGATAGGAAATAAGCAGGCTGGGGGGAAGCTGATAGGAAGTAAGGTCAGTCTGGTCCAGAATGCAATTTAAGAGGATCATTCAGGCTGCTCTAGGATTATAAGAGTGGAATCGGGGTAAACAGGAATCTATAGATAAAACTCAAGCAAGGGTGTTGGTAGTTCAGACTAGGGTGGTAGCAGTGAAGGAAATAAGTAGTAATAGATTCTGGATATATTTTAAAGTTTGAAATGACAGAATTTGCAGACAGATTGTATATGAGGTCTGAAAGAGAGTCAAAGATTATTCTGGCAACCCCTATAAAGATGGAGTTGCCATTAACTGAGATGGAGAAGGTTTGTGGGTAGAACAGCTTAAGTGGAAGTGCAGGAATTTAGGAGTACAGTTCTGAGCATGTTAAATTTGAGGTGACTTATACTTCTGAATAGAGATTACCATAGCTAATTGGTTATCTAAGTCTGCAGTTCAGGGGACTGGTTTGAGCTGAAGATACCAGCATCAGCATATGACAGTATTTAAAGCTATAATCCTGGATAAGGTCACTAAGAGAGTGATGTGGACAGAAGAAATCAGAAGATGGTCCTGAGGCACTCACATTTTACGGGTTCTGGGAGATGGTGTGAGAACCAGCAGAGGTAACTAGGAAGGAGCGGCCAGTAGAGGAGGAAAAGCATGAAAGTGGGCTGCCCTGGAATCCAGGTGAAGGAAGTTATTCCAGATGGGAGTGATCAAATGATGAATTGTAAAATTCTGTGATAGGAAGATGAAGACTGAAAATTGATGTGGGTTTAGCGAAGTGGGAAGTCAGCTGTGCTCTTAACAAAAGCATCATTAGTAGAGGCTAGTAGAGAAGAAATGGTAGTAGAATACTTGGAGTCTCAAGGTTTTGGTAAAGGGGAGCAGAGAATGAAGGAGCAAGTGAGGTCAAAGGTCTTTGTTTTTATTAATATGGGAGACATCAGTATATTTGTATACCATAATCCAGTGGAGTGAGAAACATGGATGATATAGGATTGGAGAAATTGCAGAAGTGATAGGTTCTCAGGTATACAAATTGGAATTGATGGATTCAGATGAACTGTCATCCTCATGTTATATGAATTTTTCTCAGTGAAAGCAGGGATGTCAGCTGAGAGTGACAATGGGCAAAGAGAGGCTGATGATTTGAGGAGAGTTTTGATGAGTCAAAGAGTGACTAGACTCATGAAAATAATTGCCTGCAGTATTAGGATCCCACTGACAACCTTATAAAAGATCATGGAAAAACTTTTTGAACTGATCTCAAAACTATTGTTTTGATAGAAGCTAAAATATTTGTTTTCGGCATTGTTTACACTGAAATAACTACTGATTTTAAATACATAGTCTTGGCTTGTTAAGATGACATGAAATAAAATGTGTAAAAAATCTTGCTATATAGATTGACCTCCAAATTGTTTTACTTAAACATTATATTTATTTACTAATAGGAAGCATAGTGGAGAGAAGCCATATGTCTGTGATAGGTGTGGACAGAGATTTGCCCAAGCCAGCACACTGACCTATCATGTCCGTAGGCATACTGGAGAAAAGCCTTACGTGTGTGATACCTGTGGGAAGGCATTTGCTGTCTCTAGTTCTCTTATCACTCATTCTCGGAAACATACAGGTAAGTTTGACAGGGAGAGACTACTTAAAATAAAGTTACAAATAAAAGAATTTGGGCCTTTACCAAAAGTAGATTGGAAACTTTATAGTTAGATATCTCTCTATACTTCTGTAAGCTATGTTTATGATTTTCACATATCTGTTAAACATCAAAGCTGACTTATTTTCTAGAGTAATGCAAGGTGGGTGAAATAAATTATGTAACTTACACATTAAAATCAGTGAGATAATTTTGATAATACATAAACTTGCAATGAGATGCATTTTGTGAGTTTAAAAAATCTTTTCAGCTTCCTAAAGGGTCATCTCCTATAGTTAGGGTTGGGGAGTGGGTTTGGGTTGAACATGGATTTTGTTTAACTTCTGAAGACCTTTCCTACACAGATATTCTGAGATTTGCAAATTAAATAATTCAGACGCAAAATAGCAGTTTGGAAGCAAACTGTGTTTTTAGGGGACATTTTTTAAAAGACTTCCCTACTTGCTTTTATTCTCCTTTATTAATATAGTAGATAGCAAGAATAGAAATGTGGGTTTATGAATTTACATGTTCTTAATCATAAAAATCAAAGTCCTTGCCCAAATCATCTCTACTAGAAGGGACATTTGCAGGAGTAAAGTTTTAATATATGAAAACTTACAAACAGTATAAAATAATTACTAGTATTCATTTACTTGGATCACTGAAAATACCTCTAAAGTATAATATAGAGAGGTTTTAAGTCATATTTCAGAAAAGCTTACTTTAGGTTATTTGTAATTGATAAATATTATATTGGTTTAGTACACCACTTCGCTATCTTTTATTTTCCGTCTAGGTGAAAAACCATACATATGTGGTATTTGTGGGAAAAGTTTTATTTCCTCAGGAGAGCTCAACAAACACTTTCGATCCCATACAGGTCTGTGTTTAGGGAGAATGTATTACTTTTTGTTCTCTCTTAATTTCTTTTTATGTAAATCTTGATTTTTAAGCCATTATGGACTATATGGTATCTAGTCATACTATACCTATAGCAATATTTTATATTTGCATCTGTATAAATATCAACTTATTTGCTTATCTTTTTTTTTTAGTTGTTTGGAGTATGAATTAAATTTGTTAAAGAATTGTGTTGATTTTCCAAGAAATATGCCAGATAATCAATAGTTTTTAAATGATTTGGATTAAATTGCACAGATATACCAAGAAATGAAAAGGAATAGGTAATACCAATATAACATCAGATTTTCTTATTAAACAGTGTTTAGTATGCAAGTTTTAGGAACAAATTTTAATTTTGACATGTTTATTGTAAAAATAGTTTGTAAATTGCATGCAGAAAATATTGAATGTAAAAAATTTTAAAACAAAGGAAAATGCCACTTTGAAAGAGTACTGTTCTGACATTTTCTTTTTAAAAATTCCTCCTCATAATTCCTGCCTAGAATAGTATGGGTACTTAATTGAGATTTAGTAAGTTTTTGGTGACTTTATATTCTCATGCGCTTTAGTTTACACCATGAAGAACTGAACAGTTCTTATTTCCAAAGAGGTATAATATTGTAGCATGTTGTCAGTACGTTTAAGTATTTTCTAATTCGTTAGGTACCTGAGAGCAGAAACAATGATTATTACACATACTTTCCCACAGCTATATCTCTTAGCCAGTGTCTGGCATATAATTGACACTCACTAAATATTTCATGGAAGTGCAAAACTAGGTTTTTGTTTATTTGTTTTAGTTTGCAAGTAAATTTCTTTTCATGAAAATGTTCCCTTTTCCTGAGGTACAGATGTTTTGTATAAAAGAGTGACTAGGTTGTGTAGAATCTTTTGTTTCACTATATTATAACCAGGTGATTGATAATTTGAAACCAAATTTAAACACTATAATAATTTTTGCCTTGTGTTCATAAACATTGATATTTTTGTCTTAGCTAGCAGCTTTTAAAATATTGAAGTTTAAACTTTTTCATTTGTTTTTCAGGAGAAAGACCATTTATCTGTGAATTATGTGGAAATTCTTACACTGATATTAAAAATTTAAAGAAGCACAAAACAAAAGTCCATTCTGGTAAATGCCTCTGTGTGTGTGTGTTTTAATATAATTTGGTGCTCATATTGGTGCTGTTCCTTAAAATGCTGAGATGAGATGTACATTTAAGCAGTTTAAATCAGATGTCTGTTTTGAAAAGTAGACATCTACATAGGAGGAAAGTAGCTTTTTTGCAGAAACATTCAACTGTGGATTTCTTTTCATATGGAGCCTCTTATTAAAAAAATACTTGAAACATTTCCTCCTTTTAAAACCTGACTTAATAACAGTCCGAAGCATGAAGAAACATATAAGTAAGCTATATGTCACTGTTCCTCATGCTGGAGTCTGGATAACTCAGGGTTTACTATGGTTATTATGGACAAAAACGGGTGTTATCAACACTAATCCAGAAATGTTTAAGAGGAAATAGGGAAACAGGTAGCCCTACATTGTTATAATATATCAAAATGGAAAGCCAGACCCCAAGGTTTGAGTCTGTTGGTTAAAATGAATCCTTGAAAAAGTTTCCCTGTGCTTACCATTTTATTCTGTCATTGTTAGAAATGACACTGGGTCCCTCTGGTGTGTAAAGATGATAGTAAGTCTCTTAAAATAAATGTAAACATCATAACTATTAAGTTAGAAACATCTGAAAACTGTAGTAAGTCATTAATTTAAGCACTTGTTAAATTTCTATGAAGTGTACATAACTGTTTAGGGAATATGAAGTTGAACAAGGCACAGTTCTGGTACTCAAAGAGCTCACAACCTGGAGTTTGAGACCAGAAACCTCAATACATAGTTACAAGGGAACATGTAGGACATAATCAACACTAAAGTACTAAAGAAGATACTAAGTTTTTCTGAGGTAAGTACTAGAAAAAGCTCAATTTTAGGGAACTTGAAGGTTGGAGAAGAGTTCAAAGATGGAGATGGGAAGAGAGAATTCATTCCAAGCAGAGAACGTCGTAAAGAGTCAGTGGGACAAGAGGAAACCTTGGCTAGTTGAAATGAAGATTAGCTTGGGAAGAATACAGATCATTACAGTTTTGTCTACCTAACAAGGACAGTGAAACTGAAATCATGTTGATACTTCAGAGTAACAGGAGCATGTTAAAGCCATTTGAAAATTTGAAGGCAAAAGTACATCTTTCATCAATGTGCTAATTGCTCCCTTGAGTAGAGCAGAATTTCTCACCTGAAAATATATGAAAGTACCAGACATATTCTGAACTCGCAGAATATTATAAACTACTCATTAAAAGCATTCAGTGAACAAATAGAGTATTTCTTACCACTATTCAGTACTTTGAGGGAGTTAAAGAGTATAACTTGACATTTACTCTCAAAGAATTTCCAGTCTAGTTGAGGATTCAAGGTATACCTGAGTAGAATGGCAATAAGAGATAGATGCCACAAGGCAGCATGTGAAAATTGACAACTGTGTGGTAAATAGATAAAACAGCTCACCCTGTTTCATTCTTAATCAAGTCCATTTTTTTTTTAATGGAGTTGGTGCTTGAACTTAACCTTGAGGCCCAGATTGAAATTACATAGATAATGAGGAGGGCATATCTACAAAAAAGAAACTGCTTGAGTAAACTTGGAGGTTGGAATGTAATTTCTAGGAATGGTAAGTACATTAGTCTACCTCGGGGGTTTAGTTTTGTTTTTGAAGATAATGTAAATTTTTTTCTCCCTTCCATTACAGGTGCAGATAAAACTCTAGACTCCAGTGTAGAGGATCATACTTTGAGTGAACAAGATTCCATACAAAAGAGTCCTTTATCAGAAACTATGGATGTGAAACCTTCTGACATGACTTTACCATTAGCTCTTCCACTTGGGACTGAGGACCATCACATGCTTCTGCCTGTCACAGATACTCAGTCTCCTACATCAGATACATTGTTGAGGTCAACTGTGAATGGATATTCAGAACCACAGTTGATTTTTTTACAACAATTATACTGAATGTGAGGAATATGGAATTGCTAAGATGTCATTGATAGCAAACATCTCTGGTAAGGTGCATAGATTCATATTAAATTCCCGTTCACTTGAGTTGTGAGCATTATTTTGCATTTACTGAAGTAAGAGCACCTGATGCTGCATCACAACTGCAGTGTTTGTTTTTATCTTTGGCTTTTATGTCTATACACACAGCTTTTTTTTTTTTTTTTTTTTTTTTTTTTTTTTTTTTTTTTTTTTTGAGACGGAGTTTCGCTCTTGTTACCCAGGCTGGAGCGCAATGGCGTGATCTCGGCTCACCGCAACCTCCACCTCCTGGGTTCAGGCAATTCTCCTGCCTCAGCCTCCTGAGTAGCTGGGATTACAGGCACGCGCCACCGTGCCCAGCTAATTTTTTGTATTAGTAGAGACGGGGTTTCACCATGTTGACCAGGATGGTCTCGATCTCTTGACCTCGTGATCCACCCGCCTCGGCCTCCCAAAGTGCTGGGATTACAGGCTTGAGCCACCGCGCCCGGCCCTTTTTTTTTTTTTTTGAGACGGAGTTTCGCTCTTGTTGCCCAGGCTGGAGTGCAATGGCGCGATCTCGGCTCACCGCAACCTCCGCCTCCTGGGTTCAGGCAATTTTCCTGCCTCAGCCTCCTGAGTAGCTGGAATTACAGGCACGCGCCACCATGCCCAGCTAATTTTTTGTATTTTTAGTAGAGACGGGGTTTCACCATGTTGACCGGGATGGTCTCGATCTCTTGTCCTCGTGATCCACCCGCCTCGGCTTCCCAAAGTGCTGGGATTACAGGCGTGAGCCACCGCGCCCGGCCTACACACAGCTTTTTAAGAAATGAGTTACGTTGCACTATTTTGGGTGGATGAGTTTTATTTTCTTTTAAAGCTGCCTTAATTCCATTTTTATTTTGCATTTTAGAATCGCCCTTTATTTACTACATCAGCCAGTTAATGTGGTTCAGTTTTGACTTGTGGGATTTAAAAATTTTACTGCCCTCAGAATTTAAGCAAAATCCATGATAGTATCAGCCCAAGAGTGTGTTGTTACTTGTAAGCCCCACAGAACAATACATAAACTATGGATAAAAAATAAAATTTCATATTTCTGCTCTTGAAAATTTAGTTACTGAGTAAGAATTGTGCTATTTCTCTATTAATATATTCTGTTAGAGATAACTTTTCTAATGAAACAAAAACATGTTTCTCAAAATCTAGAAAACTTCATATAAATTTTTGTTCATTTAGGACTCAGTATTCTGGAGAAAACCAATGGTCAGTACTTTTGGTTTGAGTTATTTAAGATTATACTTTCAAAATGAACTTTAAATAGATAATTGGTGTTTTTATCTCAGCAAAGATGGTTTCAAAATTTGATTCAGTTTGTTTTATTCAGTTTCTAGAATATTGGAGATCAAAATATACTGAGTTTTGAAATATTTTGGCAAGCCTCTCTTATGCCTGTTAGGCACTTTTTAAAAGAAATACTAAATTCCAAAAAGAATTTTCTAGATATAAACTTAATGCATATTAGAAATCACTTGACTTCTAAATTTGGTACATTTTATTGGGTAAAGAGTTAAGAAATTAACTTCAGTTATAAGTAAACATTTTGAGTTAGCAGAAAGCCAGCTTATTAAATATTTTATATTCGAGTTTTCTGTAAGTTTTGGGTTTGTTAATTTTATAAATAAAACCACAACTTTTGGTGGTAGTTGTAGTTTCACAATGGTCCATTTCCTTCAAAATGAATATAAAAAATTCCTTATTGTCCCGATATTTGCACCACTCGTCCCTATACCACTTTTCTCACATATTAATTTATTTCATTGCCTGATCTTTGGATATGAAATTAGCAGTTCCACAAAGTCAGTTTTTATAGTCCTGATCAAATACTATGGTGACATTCTTCCTTTTTCTTTTTTTTTTTTTCCCCATAAGGCTGTTTCTCTGTGTGAGATGACATCATTTCTTATTTCTGCCATGGTGTGGCTTATTTGTTTTCTGCTTTTAAACCACACCTGTAGTACAGTTAGTATGTTTTTTATTGGTATTGATTTCTCTAATTCATTAATTTTCCTTATTTGGGACCCAAGTCATAGGAACCAATTAGAGGACATAATAAAAGCACTTAATGCTTGTAGTCTGTTGCGATCTTCACTATTTCAGAGCACACACAGTATTTTCTTTCTTTTTTTTTTTTTTGAGATGGAGTCTTGCTCTGTCGCCAGGCTGGAGTGCAGTGGCGCAATCTCAGCTCACTGCAACCTCCGCCTCCTGGGTTCAAGCAATTCTCCTGCCTCAGCCTCCTGAGTAGCTGGGATTACAGGCACACACCACCACATCCAGCTAATTTTCGTATTTTTAGTAGAGACGGGGTTTCACCATGTTGGCCAGGATGGTCTCTACCTCCTGACCTCGTGAGCCACCTGCCTCGGCCTCCCAAAGTGCTGGGATTACAGGTGTGAGCCACCACATCCAGCCCACATACCATATTTTCATAATAAATTGCCACTGGTGGGACTGACCTAATTGAATAGAGTTTGAAATACCACCTTTGTATGATACAAATTTAATATTTGATTATTCATCTAAGAAATCTAACTACTCATGTGTATTAAGTTAAAATACTGGATACACATATTTATATTTGTATAAATAAATTAAATAAAATTTATAAAGCATTAGAATGTTCATCTAATGTCTTCTGGGTTACATTTGATAGGAATTTATTGGAATGTGAAGAAATTAAAATTAAAAGACTCAGCCTCTTGAGGAAGTTTGCTAAAATGGAGAGGTTGTGTTTAATTTATATCTTCATTAATCCAAGCATCTAACGAACAGAAAACTGCTGCAGTAATGTCATGATTCTCTAAGGGCAATAGCTGCCAGATTTCCTTTGGTATAATTAGCATTTTGCCTTTGCATAGACTAGTCTTCAAATTTATTATTTTTAGTATTATTTGATATGATTGAAATGGCTAAGATTGAGCTTTTCTTGATCACATTATCTGCTTCTTAGCTAAAGTAATTTTATTTAAATTGACATGGCTTGAGTTGTCATCATCTTCTGCTCTTCCAGAATGACGTGTAAAGAAAATTTGAAGACAGTATCCCTTCTTTGCCATTCTTCTCTTCATGCTGTGCTATTATTTATCATAATATGCATATATTTAGTTGTATCTGGTATCATTCTAACACTCATAATTACCATTTTAGTTAAGTCCAACTTTAATTATATTTGTTATAATGCAGTGTTTTGGGAAAGGTCTATTAGTAATTATTTTCAGTATTACAAATGTTTTTGAAAGTCTTTAGAAGCTGAAGATCTTATTGAGAAACTATTTTCTAAATGAATTTAATTTTGTTTTATATTTGTATCAGACATGCCTATTGTATTGTTAGATTTTAGACTATTTTAAAGGAAACCGTAGATTATATAAATTTTTTTTTGCTGTTTTTAAATGGTATTGTTTTATGTTTAATTTCACAGGATGATTTTGATAGACAAATTTTAGAAGATCTTTTTTCAAAGGTAATGGTTCTGTTAGTTCCATTGCAACGGTAGCTTATCATTTCTGTGTTTCAGTCCTACAGAAATTGTGCAAGTGAGTAGTTGAAATAATGTACATGTACTAGTTTTTTTTTAAGTATCCTAAATAGTTCTAACATTTAATGCATATCAGAAACATGTTTAAGAAATAACAGTATCCAGGCCCATTCTATGGCCTTTTATATCTACTGAACCAGACAGATCCTAGGGCATATGTATGCTGGAAAAGCCCCACAGGTGATTTTAATGTATACCAAACATGTGAACTATCTTCTTTTCTTTTTTCTTTTTCGAGACAGAGTCTCACCCTGTTGCCCAGGCTGGCATGCACTGGCATGATTTCGGCTCACTGCAGCCTTTACCTCTTGGGTTCAAGAAGTTCTCCTGCCTTAGCCTCCCAAGTAGCTGGGACTACAGGCATGCACCACCACACCTGGCTAATTTTTTGTATTTTTGGTAGCGATGGGGTTCACTATATTGACCAGGCTGGTCTCGACCTCCTGACCTCAGGTGATCTGTCTGCCTCAGCCTCCCAAAGCGCTGGGATTACAGGCATGAGCCACCATGCCCAGCCTTAAACATTTCTTGGTGTTTTACCTTTGGAAGCAGTTTAAAATGATGCTCTTGAATATAATTTTCAGTATTTTACCTGGGAATTTTGAGTACCTAGAACTTGACTAGAAATACCATCAAGTAAAATTATTTAAATTCTACATTTTTACTCATTTATGGACAATATTGATATGTAGTTACTAGAGCATTAATTTTTTGAGATAATATAGTCTTCTCTTCTGTCCTCTGCAACCCCTGCCTCTATTCGTTCAAAAGAGGTTTGCTGTACAGAGGCTCCTTGGCTTACAGGTCTATCATAAGTCAAGGAGTATACTGAATATGTATTAGTTTCGCACATTGTAAAGTCAAGAAATCGTAAGTCGGGGACCATCTGTATTTGTTTAAGAAATTAGATAATTACCATGTAAACACAGTATTTACTTTCAAAAAAAATTTACTAAAACACCATGGATGTGAGCATCCACATATTTGGATAACAATATCTGGCCAGTGTTTCAAATGCTGGGAAAAAATTCAAATCAGAATACATAAAGCTGCAAAGATAAAAAAGATAAACTACCCTTAAGTTTACAGTCAAATGGAAATCCCAAGCATGAATATAACTAGCAATAAGAAAAGCCAGAATGGTGAGTGTTTTCGTAGGGAAAGGCAAGAAAGGAAATGGCTGAGCAGTCAATAGGAGTAGAATGGACAGAGAAATGGTCACTTCTTACCTGGATAGGCAAACAAGAGGAGATGGCTGATAGGATGAATTTGCACATAGCTGTTGAAGAATGAACTAGGCAGAATGGAGAGAAAGCATTAAGTAGAGAGGAGATGGAAGTCAGAGCCACGTCCAGTACTACACATATACCATCTTGAAATAGTTTCTCTACCCATACTCTGCTGAAGGAGTGAGATTAGATAGCCAGGTTTGTAACCCATGTTCTCACATGCCAACCACAGTTGCGTGCTGGAGGGCAGGGATTAGACAGCCACGTTTCTAACACATGATTCCGTACTTGTGACCACAGCAACAAGATATTTTACCAGGGAAAAACAATTCATAGGCCAGACTGAGCTGGTCAGATTCTTTCTCAAAAATTTGAGCAATGACATTCTGAGACAATCAGGTAATGATACACCTATAAATGAAAAGATCATTTAGAACTGGCCTAGAAGTCAGTGAAGCAACCTAAAGTCTAAAGGAAATGATGAGTAAGCAGAGAAAGCTGATCTATAGAATAAAGCTAGGAATGAAACAGGTTTGCAGAGCCAAGACACTGCCCTAAAGAGATCCGAAGGGGCTTTAGTTTCTGTCTTTGCAATCCCACTGAGGTGACAGAGCCATGATCATTTTCTGCACCTGGATGCCAGTGATTGTGGTTGTTGTATCGTTATGTTAAATCTCCTTTTTTTTTTTTTTAAACAGGCTGAGCCACTTTATTTTCCTTGTAAGCAGGCAGCACCAAATTGAACACCTAAGCTTTAATCTTGGTGACTGAGAAGATGGTGATGCCATTGACATCAAGATAAGTCTTAAGGAGCACATTTAGAGAAGGGAAGCAATTTTGAGGTACCGAATTTGATTGGTGGTGAGATATGTATGAAAAGTCTGGTAGTGGTTGGAAATGGGGCCTGAACTAGGAGAATTTAAAGCTAGAGATACAGACCTTGCAGCTAATAATTTATAGAAATGATTAAGGCAGCCCTGGGAGATGGTATCGGAGAAAAAAAGATAAGGACAGAATTTGGGGGAAAATTCATTTAAAGGATGAGCAAAGATGGAAAAGGAGATGGGAAGTTACAACAGAAAGATAGGAAGAAAACCAAGCTGGCACGAATTTTGGGAGACTAAAGTGCCTTTGTAGCGGTCACATGGTACAGAGAATCAGGATGTAAATCTGAGACAACATTGGGTTGGATAATTGGAGTACAATGGTCCTTTGGAAGGCAGGTGTAGTATGACAGTGGGAGCAGAACCAGACACATGATTGGAGTAGATATTAAGAAGACTTGATAATGAATAATACTATAGAAAAGTTTGAAAAGGAGAACTTAAGGCAGACGATCATTATTTTCTCAAGTATCTGAAAAGCACAAACTATTTTTGCTTTCAAACTTGAAACATTGTAAAATGAGCATAAAACGATCTGCAGCAGTGTAAGGTGAAGCAGTCTTTGAGCTAGGTCTTAAAGGATGACTGCTAAGAGGAAAATGAAATGTACAACAGATACAATATGGTTGCAGATTTGCTGTTTATAATTTAGATGTGCAGAGGAAGTGAGAGTTTTCCTGTGGAACTTACATGTCCTTCCTCTTGAGCCCATACACAGTGGTAAGTCTAGGAAAAATTAACTTTTGGTCTTAGCCAGTTTAAAATCTAGTCTGATATAAAGGGAACAGAATTTATAATATCTTAAGGGATTTTAAGGTAATGCTTAATCTTTTGGAGAAATGCTGTTTTATTCCTGTCCTTTGTCTCTGTAAAATAGTGTCCAGACACATCTTACAAGACAGTGGCATCAGGATAGATGGAATCTTTCTTGAGCTCTTCCATTCTCTGGGCATTATACTGACCTGTGTTGTAGCAGAAAGCAGCTTATAAAATAAGTAACCAAGTCTTTCCTAGTCTGATGAGAGCCCGGTTGTACTTGGTTGAACTGACTTCATCTCAGTTCTCTTGGATTTGAAAAACTGTCTGAGGCTCTATCACCTGCAACTCTGCCCCAAGCAGCAGTGTAGGTCAGCTTACAGGTTTACCACGTGCACCCCATTGTGGGCTCAAGGTAAGCCTACTTGCTTCCCCTTCAGCCATCTTCTGAATCTCTCTTTAGGGGAATACGGGAACTTGTGGGTCCCTTCCATAGCACACAGGAAGAGATAGTAGCCTGGGAAAGCAAACTCTTTGCAGAATCCGTTAGACTCCTTACTGCCCAGCATGTGAAGAATACTACAAAGCAATAAAAAGTGAACAAACTATTGCTACATTAAACAACATAAATGAATCATACTAATATAATGCTGAACAAAAGAAGCCAGACACAAAAAAGGTGTGTACTGTGTGCTTCCATTTATATAAAGGTCAAGAACAGGCAAAACTACTCTGTGGTGTTAGAAGTCAGGATAGTGATTGTCTGTGAAAGGAGGGTAGGAGGAGCTGACAGCACTGACTTGTTGGAAAGAGGTATGTGTGTGTTTATATCTATTTGCCTGTATTTATGAAATTGTTATTAATACCTGTCTGTAACACCTAAATAGGATAGGTAGAATACTTTTTCAACTTCTGAACTTTGAAATCTTTGAAAGTCACTGGTAATTTGCTACTACCAATAAAACCTTTTTATTAATACTACTTAATAACTTTCAGTTAGATACCTGTAATGAACTTTACTTGTATGCTATTTCACTGCTTGGTTATGTTTTCATTATAAAAAGAATTTTAGTCTAGTTCCTTGGCCTGTTTCTCCAGGGTTAGAATTTTAGTCACTATATTACAAAATTTCTTTAAAAAAAAATTATTGTACTCTGGCCAGGCATGGTGGCTCACACCTGTAGTCCCAGCACTTTGGGAGGCTGAGGCAGGTGGATCATGAGATCAGGAGATCAAGACCATCCTGGCCAACATGGTGAAATCCCATCTCTACTAAAAATGCAAAAATTAGCTGGGCATGGTGGTACATACCTGTAGTCCCAGCTACTTGAGAGGCTGAGGCAGGAGAATTGCTTGAACCAGGGAAACAGGTTGCAGTGAGCTGAGCTTGTGCCACTGCACTCCAGGGTGGGCGATATAGTGAGACTCTGTCTCAAAAAAAAAAAAATTAACCATACTCAGTTTTTCACAGTGGACAGCTATACAAAATTTAATACAGCCATTATCTTTTACACATTTGAGAAAAGTAACTTGTTTTAATTTATGAAAGAAAACAAGTAGGCTATAGAATATTAATCTCTGTGAAAGTAATAAGACAAATTTATGAAAATTATTTTAGAGCTTCTTTATCATGGCTGTTGACCTACAGGAACAAGAGCAAAACCTGCATTAGATGAGTGGTCATAAGATTCTCCATAAGTTGATGTCCAATAATAATGCTTTTTAAGGCCGTTGGAGACTTCTGCAAGATACACGCGTCCATCTACCACAAATGGCTCCACATCTGTATTGTCTGGTTTTAGACGACCCATTTGAATTAAATGTGAATATGCCTAGGATTTTTAAGAAAAGAAAAACTACATCATTAAGAAAAAATGTATTCAATTTACAGTCCTAAAATAAATTTAAATATTTAAATTAGCCATGCTAATTTGTAGTTTAAAACAAAATATTCTGAATTACATTGCTGAATTTTAATATTTTCCAGGTATTGTAGGTAGATTTTTATTCATTTAATTACACACAATGAAATTATAATGTTGCAAACTTATTTCTAAGTTTTAATGTATTAGACATGTTTTTGTCATTTTGTATTCCTAGAGTTAATTTTCTATACTACCAGTTTTGTGGACCAAAGCTCCTATGGTCAAAATTTTCAAGTCCCTCATAGGTTCTTAAGTTGGAATAGGTAGGGGGACTGGGTAGGACAGCTACTGTATACATTCCAAAAATCTGCTGATAGCTAGTTACCCATTCCTTAGAAAAATAAAGGGAATCCCAGATTTGGACATACAATTATATAGAGTTTATGATCCCCTTGAATCTAATCTGCAGATTTATGCTAAGAGAGACAATTCCATAGTATTAGATGCTGGACTATTAATTATTTCTTCATTGTAGAATTTTTCTTGCTTTCCTTCTTTTTTTTTTTTTTTTTTTGAGACGGAGTTTCGCTCTTGTTACCCAGGCTGGAGTGCAATGTCGCGATCTCGGCTCACCGCAACCTCCGCCTCCTGGGTTCAGGCAATTCTCCTGCCTCAGCCTCCTGAGTAGCTGGGACTACAGGCACGCGCCACCATGCCCAGCTAATTTTTTGTATTTTTAGTAGAGACGGGATTTCACCATGTTGACCAGGATGGTCTCGATCTCTTGACCTCGTGATCCACCCGCCTCGGCCTCCCAAAGTGCTGGGATTACAGGCGTGAGCCACCGGGCCCGGCCGTAGAGTTTTCTTTATACATTTTTTTGTTTGTTTTGTTTTTTGTCTTTTGAGACAGAGTCTCACTCCTGTTGCCCAGGCTGGAGTTCAGTGACACTGTCTCAGCTCACTGCAATCTCTGCCTACCAGGTTCAAGCAATTCTCCTGCCTCAGCCTCCCGAGTAGCTGGGACTACAGGTGCACACCACCACATCCAGCTAATTTTTGTATTTTTAGTAGATGAGGTTTCATCATGTTGGACAGGATGGTCTTGATCTCTTGACCTCGTGATCTGCCCACCTCGGCCTCCCAAAGTGCTGGGATTAGAGGCATGAGCCATAATCCTTAGTATCTATGTAAAGAGTCATACAAATATGTTGAGCTGTCAGTAAGGTTGCCATTATAGAGAAAGGTGGAAATTTAGACATTAAAATATTTAAAAGTCAAATTTGCTTTCTGCTTTAGCTTGTCATTCATCATTAGTTCCAGTTCCAAACTCAACTTATTCAGCTCTGGTGTGTAGAATCTAAAGGATTGTGGATTTTTTTCTAAAATTAAGGGTTGGTTTTTTTTAGGCGGGGGGGATGTGACAATACTGTATGTTTTATTACTCTTTTCAGTGGTGGAATTTTGGTTAGTCCTTTTGCAAATTTTGAGAATGTTAACATCTACTTTTCCCCTTATTCTTTCCAAATGAAAACTGTTACCATAATTTCTGTTTTGAAAGTATTATCAAAGACTGTCTGTATTTATGTGAGCAATATGCCAAATATTTTGATAGCTTGTACTGTATCTCTCCAGTTCCATATTTTGGTATAATTGTTAGGGAGCAGATCAGAAATTTTGCTACATCAAATCAATAATTATGATTTTTTTTTAACCTTAGAGGAATTAGAACTGTGTCATTCAGTGATGTGTAATACTAATATATGGTATTTGATATCTTTTGTTATTTCAACCACCAAACTCTCTAGTAGCTAATTTTTAGGACTTACGTTAATTATCAAAACTGCAGTGTCTCACTGTGTAACCATTTCTCAGGCACCTGTAAATACTATCTGATGTTAGAGAGATGATCCCAGAAAAAGCCTTCAGTGAAGGAAAAAACTTAAAACTTACTACACACGTAGCCTCATCAAATTTGTTTCCCCAAATGTAGATATGAGAGAATGTGAGATTTGTTTTCATTGATTGTGAAAGTGCAACAAGTCCTTCTCCCTCTATGTTGTTGCCGACTACTGACAACCTGAAACCAGTAGTTCCACAAAGAAAGAGTGCAAAAATTAGCAACAGCATTTATTACAAACATTTTCTTGTACAGTCTTAGCATTATTCTTCAGTATATTTTAATGTAGTGGTAAAAATACTGACCATTTAATTCCGAAAATCCAAGAAACTTAGTTTTCTAATTAGATCCTTAAGGTACCTGGTAGAGGTAACTACATTTTGAAAGTCTTTTGTTTTATATTATTACGTAAATGTTTGAGTGGATAGCAGATATATTTTTCTGGATAAATCCATCCAAGTATTTTATTCTTTAGTTCATTCTTATTTTTAAAAGTCTGATCATATTGAATGCTTCTGATTTTTCTATTAGAATTGAGGATAAATAACATAAGCAATACAAATTTTCTCCTTAATTTGAAGGAATTGTTAATAGAATCAGTCTAATTGTAAAAATTACGTTTGAAAAATAGAAATGTTTACTGTAACAATGTCAGTTTAGAAGCTCAGTTTTCATATTTCATGATAATCTGAAAGGGTTTGAGGTTAGAATTTAATAATTTGCTCTTCTGTTATTTTGATTAAATATAAAACCATACTAACGCTTTAAGACTCCTGTTGTGTGAAGTAAGAGCTTCACTGAGATAGTTTGCACCTGCATTTTCTATTCTGTTAAAGGAAAGATCTATTACTTCCAGGGTAGTGTTGCTTTTCAGTACATCAGCCACATACACCATTCCATCCTGAGTTATTTTATTGCTGGGAAAGAAAAAATAGTTATATTTGAAAATATGAAATAGTGTTTTTATTCATAGTGATAAGATGCTTGAAAACTTAATACTTTCTGTTTTAGTAGAGGTTTATTTTAGTCACTTGATTTCCAAGAAAGTTAATGAAAATTCACCATAAAATACTGCTTTCATTCTTGTTTACACAACTAAATTGCTCATTCATGTTACAAAAAGATAACAGTATAACGTAAATAAATATTAAGGCTTAGGACAAAAGGTTGACAAATGGTTGCAGTTTCTAATCATTGGAAATAATGTCAAACAGAGTATCCCAAGTACCATGAATATTTATATAAATTAGTCCCATGATTTAACTTTGAATTATTATTATTATTATTATTATTATTTTTTTTTTTTTGAGATGGAGTTTCGCTCTTGTTGCCCAGGCTGGAGTGCAATGGCTCGATCTCGGCTCACCGGAACCTCCGCCTCCTGGGTTCAGGCAATTCTCCTGCCTCAGCCTCCTGAGTAGCTGGGATTACAGGCACGCGCCACCATGCCCAGCTATTGTATTTTTAGTAGAGACGGGGTTTCACCACGTTGACCAGGATGGTCTCGATCTCTTGACCTCGTGATCCACCCGCCTCGGCCTCCCAAAGTGCTGGGATTACAGGCGTGAGCTACCGCACCCGGCAACTTTGAACTATTAACATGCAAATTATCACTTACCAGCTGACATCAAGGTAGCGCAGGCTACTGTTCAAATACAGTGCATCACATAACTGTTGTATACCACTGTTTTTCATATCATGCTTACACATGTGTAGTGCAACAAGACAGTGATTTTCTTTTAACATGCGGCCTACATGGACTGTGGACTCTTCCTAAAAATGGATAAAGTCTTATTTCTAAAATATAATTTTGAAGTAGTACATGTTTATTTCAAACATATGCTGTTATTTAAATTAGCTTTTTTAAAAGGTTATATTGGTTAAAACTGCATTTGTTTGGTCTATTTAAAAAGTATCTTTGCCACAAATGATATCTTCTACCTCCTCAGAAATGAGGGTAGCAGGCACTTGTAAAATATGGTGACTAAGTGATGTAAAAGGCTGGTTAATTTGGATTTTTTAAAAAACAATAATCAGTCATTTCAAAAGGAAAAAAAAACAATTGGTCCCATCATGTATAGAGCATGTAATCCATCTTTTGAGTCTCTAAACATTTTTTGTAACTTCCATATGTTCTTGAACTTAATTCTTGATCTCTACTCTTGATGGTTTTCAGACAAAATAGACATTTCCCAGTCTTGGTTTTATATTAAGAATACACTCATTAACCCTGTGATATATCTGATTCTTCCCTTTTATAATCATCTCAAATTCCTAAGAGGTTTTATTCTTGTTTTCTGATCATCAGAAGACTATTTTTTAAAGTTCCATAATCTAGCCGCTTCTAGGCAAAAGATACGTAGCATCAATGAATATTTGAATACCGGGCATTTTAAGTTTTTAACAAAATCAGAGCATATTTTCAAATGAATGGCCCAAAGTATTTTGTGATAAGAAGTGCTCTTGCATGATTGCTGTATAAGTTTTTTAGTTACTGGAAATGCTGATGATGAACATAGATAACTATATATATGTTCTTGCTATATATAAAACTACTTTGAAAAAAACTTTAAATGAAACCACATAGCAATAGCAGAAAGTACATGAGCTTTATAAAAATCAAATCTGTCAATACCAGCTTTACATTTTACTGGCTACATAGCTTTGGGCAAATATTTTCATCTTGCTGAGTCTCAGTTTCGATTTTAGTAAAGTAGTTGAAATTATGCTTTCCTCACACATAAGTTAACAAAAAGTATCTAGCACAAAATAAGTGTTCCATAAGCGGACTACAAAGCATTTATTGTTGTTCAATATTCTCTAATTCTGTATTTGCTGAAATTGCTTTGACACTGAAAAGATATAACCAAAGGAATGCTACGTAGAATAGGATCTTTAAAAATGCTAACCAACCACTTAAGGGGGTTCCACTATTGCTCTCCCTATTGCCAGGCTCGGGACAAACCCAGTATGTTTTTGTGTTTGGGTCTTGATTGCAGTTTTAGGCTGCAAAGGTTGAAAGCTGGGCTATCCTAACTAAAGCAGGAACTATTGTCAGAAATAGTAAAGGGTTTTAGTCCCATTCACTGAGTTTGTGACTTGATTTGTCTAGAGTGGCACCTGGAATCAGTATTTTTCAAGCTCCCCAGATAATGCCAATGAGCATTAAAGGTGAAATCCTATATCTTAACAGCTGTTTGTTATCCCATTCCTCCATGGTAATAAAACAGTAATACCCCCCAACGTTTGTTTTTTTTTTTTTTTTTTTTTTTTTTTTGAGACAAGAGTTTCGCTCTTGTTGCCCAGGCTGGAGTGCAATGGCGCGATCTCGACTCACCGCAACCTGCGCCCCCAGGGTTCAAGCAATTCTCCTGCCTCAGCCTCCTGAGTAGCTGGGATTACAGGTTCCTGCCACCACTCCCGTGTAATTTCTGTATTTTTAGTAGAGACAGGGTTTCACCATGTTGGTCATGCTGGTCTCGAACTCACAACCTCAGGTGATCCACCCGCCTCAGCCTCCCAAAGTACTGGGATTACAGGCATGAGCCACAGCACCAAGCCAAAACAGTAATACCCTTAAATGGAATAGATTTGCAGGTTTGTATTGGAACAGCAAAGGAGGAAAGCACAAGAGAATCCTACTCCACAACCATTTAAGAGTAGAATAGGGCCGGGCACGGTGGCTCACGCCTGTAATCCCAGCACTTTGGGAGGCTGAGGCGGGTGGATCACAAGGTCGAGAGATCGAGACCATCCTGGTCAACATGGTGAAACCCTGTCTCTACTAAAAATACAAAAAATTAGCTGGGCATGGTGGCACATGCCTGTAATTCCAGCTACTCAGGAGGCTGAGGCAGGAGAATTGCCTGAACCCAGGAGGCGGAGGTTGCGGTGAGCCGAGATCGTGCCATTGCACTCCAGCCTGGGTAACAAGAGCGAAACTCCGTCTCAAAATAAAAAAGGTAGTGGCTGTCCTGGAGAACAAAACAGGCTAGAGCCTAGCTGGCTGTCAGAAGTGCCAGGCCGAGAGCAACAAGGGTGCTTTTAATAAGAAGCATCCTCAGGTGGATTTAGGAATGACACCACTCAACATATTTTAAAAAGAGATGATGCTTATGATGTGATCTCCTGTATGTAAATATATTTCCACAGAGATAAAATCAGAAATTTTTTATTTTGCCTTCAAATCTCCTGTCATGTCCTCAATCTGAGAACCTCCCTAGCACACTAAACCTCCCCTTTGATTTCGATTACCCTCCTTATGTCCCCATGGCACCCTGAGCATATCACTCTCCAGACTTGTTGAGCTCCCTCCACCTAGACAAAATTCATTGAAGACAAGTGCTATGTAATTTAGTTGACTATAATACCTCTAGCACCTAACTAGCATTGTGTCTGGCTTAAGGTTTCATTCAAATATTCATGGTCTGAATGAATCATGAGTGAAGCAATTCACTGCATGGCTACTTTGAGCTGTATTTTGCTAGTCTGTTAAGTATTTTTTAAAAAGGAATCTATTTGAAGATTCCGAGGATCTTGTTGAACAGATTGGATTTATGTATATGAAACAACATGATGTAAAACCACAAAAATTCTGGTACCAAAAAGTGCAGAGATAAAGAGAGATCTACGTAGGAAAGAATGCAAAATACACTTCTGTATATGAGAATACTACTTTTAAAATATTGTTAATTCTCAGTTATTCATGCTAAGGAGGAACAGTGAGGTGGATAATTTTAAATTATCTAAGGTGCTTTGGTCATTTAAAAAATTCAAAGTTTGGTTGGGCATGATAGCTCATGCCTGTAATCCTAGCACTTTGGGAGATCAAGGCAGGCAGATAGCTTGAGCTCAGGAGTTCAAGACCAGCCTGGGCAACATGACAAAACCTTGTCTCTGCCAAAAATACAGAAAAAATTACCTGGGCATGGTGGTGCATACCTGTGGTCCCAGCTACTCAGGAGGCTGAGGTGGGAGGATCACTTGAGCCTAGGAGACGGAGGCTGCCGTGAGCCGAGATTATGCCACTGCACTCCAGCCTGGGTAAGAGTGAGAGACCTCATCTCAAAAAAAAAAAGTTCAAAGTTCAACATTGAATTTTACTTACTTATTTATTGAGACGGAGATGAAGTTTCACTCTGTCACCCAGGCTGGAGTGTAGTGGTGTGATCTTGGCTCACTGCAACCTCTGCTTCCTGGGTTCAAGCAATTTTCGTGCCTCAACCTCCAGAGTAGCTGGGATTACAGGTGCCTGCCACCATGCCCAGCTAATTTTTGTATTTTTAGTAGAGACGGGGTTTTGCCATGTTGGCCAGGCTGGTCTCAAACTTCTGACCTTAGGTGATGCGCCTGCCTCAGCCTCCCAAAGTGCTGGGATTACAGGCATGAGCCACCCTCCCCGGCCAAACATTGAATTTTAAACACTGAACTTTATATAGTGCTTTGACCGTTTACTTTTCCTAATAGATATGTTATTGTTTATACCAATGATAAAGAGAGTTCTTATTTCCTAGCTGTTTACGAGTGATAGGAGAAGAAAGCCACCCAGAAGGATGTTAAGGAGCTAGAGTCTTGAAAGTAGGAACCATGTTTTTACTCATCTTTCTGTCTCCAGCAAGCAGCTTACCTATAGATAGGATCAAGTCCAGACTTTCCAGACTGCTATTCACATACATTTGGCTTTTATTACTCATAATTTCAAAAGCGTAATGGCTCAGCCATACCAATGTAACGAACAATAAAACAGTTCACACTGGGCTCTTATAGTCTGGCTTTTAAAACCTTCACTATTTATGCTTTCATCTTAATTACTTTGACTTCACCTCACAGGTTTACTCAGAACTTGAGTTTCAAGAGAAAAGATGACATGTTTGCTGCTTAAATAAGCAATATCTAAAAGCATATTTAGTTATAAAAGGCTTACCAAGGATGGATATAATTATCCTGTAAACATTTTTACAAATAGTAGTTTATAAAGATATAGTAAGTACATCTCTAAAAATACAATGTATTCATGTACCTTGACATAAACCTTTAGTAGTACCTTAGTTTTATTCATGTTGTTATATTAACTACCATCACTTTGAATGCATACCTGTTCACCATACAGGATAGGTCGGTTTAGGTTTATTGCCTTAATTGCTTGGTTTCGAGTTAGTACTGTAGCAATTGCCATCACACTTTGCATCCCCTAAAAACAGGTAAGTTTGTTAAGGAATCTTACAAAGTATATAACAGTCTCTCTACGTAAACATTTCAAGATCAGTTACCTGCATTCTCATAAAATTGTTTTTAAAATTTAAGCATTCCTTGCACTTTGAATTATAGGTTGATCAAATTCAAAAATGAATTGTTACTGGAGTTTCTTAACTTTTCAGTATCCATTTCCTGGGTGTTTGCCTCTAGGTTTACTCCTACACCTTCAAGCTCCTATATGGATCCCAGCTAGAGCTCATACTACTTAGGAAACACATAACTTTATGCAAACGTTCTTTTATATTCATACGAGTACCTTAAGTGTGTGTGGTGAGAAGAGGTTACTAATCACATTTTTCACAGATCCCACAGGCCTCCCTTTCTCTGTCTGACTGGAAGGGCTTAGTTCTCCCCCATATCTGTGATGGACACTACCATACACACCCAGCTAGTGTGCTGGAAACCATGGGCTTCCTCTCACTCTGCCATTCCTCTTCCCAGTTGATCAGTAAGTCTTACAGGTTCTGCTGCCTCCAAAAGATGTCTCAAATTACTCTGTTCCTGTCCATCTCTGTGGCCATCACCCAAGCCCAAGTCCTCACCTCTCACCTGGACTACTACAGTAACTAATTGGTCAGATGGCTTCCTCTTGCCACCCTTTAATTCTCCATAGAGAAACCAGTGATCTAAAACCACCAATCAGATTGTTACCCCTTAGAGCCTTTGCATGATTTCCATGATTTGCTTTTATAATACAACACCCACTTCTTCCCCTTACCCATGACCCACACCCCACACAGCTTCGCCTTATCTGGTCCCCATAAGCCTCTCCACCTTGACTTTGAGGCACTCTTAACTTGGTCTGCTCAGCCATTCTGACTTCTCAGATCTTAAATATTGTCAGACTTGCTATTTCATTATTCATATACCACCCTCATGATTTTTGCCAAATCTGAGTATGCAAAATATTTACTTAACACTGTATTTGTTTTTTTTTATTTTTTTGAGATCGGGTCTCACTCTGTCACCCAGGCTGGAGTGCAGTGGCACACTCAGGGCTTATTGCAGCCTTGACCTGCTAGGCTCAAGTGATCCTCCCACCTCAGCCTCCCTAGAAGCTGGCATGCACCACCATCCTTGTCTAATTTTTGTATTTTTTGTAGAGATGGGGTTTTCCCATGTTGCCAAGGCTGGTCTTAAACTCCTGGGCTCAGGCAGTGTGCCTGCCTTAGCCTCCCAAAGTGCTGGGATTACGGGCACGAGCCACCATGCCCAAACTTTATTTGACACTATGTACTTAATACTTTCCCATTAAATCAACTCACTTTTTCACTTATGTTTATTTTAAAATAAAACTTTGTATCACTGCTAACTGGAAAATTGTAATCCCTTGAAATAAACAGCATCTGTAAAAATAAACATATGAGTATGAAAATTACCTCACTCTGCACCAGGAATGCCACCCATGCCACACTTAGCAAAGCACTATCTTTTTTTTTTTTGCCAAATAAATGACTGCATAAGGGAAGCACTGTCTTAATGTCTGTGCATGCTGGATGCTCTGCCTGGAAGGTTTTGACATGGACACTCTCCATGACAGTTTTCACTCGTCCTTCATAATTTGTAAATGTTACCTCCTCAAGTCTTAGGCAGCCATCTGTAGCAGAATTACTTCTCCCCATTATCAGAGTACTGAGTCATCTTTGTACCACTTTCGTCTATTTCTTTACTGGTGTTTTCCCAACTAAAATATAAGTTTCATAAGGGCAGAGGCCATATGATTCACTGTTGAATCCTTAGTATCTAGCACAATGACTAGTAGGTGGAGACGATCAATACCAAATTAATGTCTTCCCTGAACCACACTGGCTGCGCCTACCACCTTAAAAAAGTTAACTCAGCTGGGCGCGGTGGCTCACGCCGTAATCCCAGCACTTTGGGAGGCTGAGGCTGGCAGATCACGAGGTCAAGAGCTCAAGACCATCATCAAGGCATGGTGAAACCCCGTCTCTACTAAAGATACAAAAATTAGCTGGGCGTGGTGGCACACGCCTGTAGTTCAGCTACTCAGGAGGCTGAGGCAGGAGAATTGCTTGAACCCAGGAGGTGGAGATTGCAGTGAGCCAAATTAGATTGTGCCACTGCATTCTAGCCCAGGCAACAGTGAGAGACTCCATCTCAAAAAAAAAGTTAACCCTGGCCTGGCACGGGCACAGTGGCTCATGCCTGTAATCCCAGCACTTTGGGAGGCCAAGGCAGGTGGATCACCTGAGGTCAAATGTTCTAGACCAGCCTAGCCAACCTCATGAAACCCCATCTCTACCAAAAACACACACACAAAAAAATAGCTGGGTGTGGTGAGAGGCACCTGTAATTCCAGCTACTCGGGAGGCTGAGGGAGGAGAATGAATTCAGGAGGCGGAGGTTGCAGTCAGCTGAGATTGTGCCACTGCACTCCAGCCTGGGTGACAAGAGTGAGACTACAAAAAGAAAAACAAAAAAAAAACGTTAATCCTTCAGACCTTCAGAATCTGAGAGCCTCCTGGCCCATCTTATTTTCATGTCACATTGATTGTGCGTTAATCTGAGGCTATACAACAGGTTCCCAAGAGTAGGCCTGAAGATTTGAAAGCATGTCAGAGAAAGTGAAGCCTGGAATTTGAAGACACGCAAAAAACACAAATTTCTCGTTATCAGGCCAGGTGAAGGCTCAAAGCAACTGTCATCTTTTTTTCTAATTTTTAGAGGCAGAGTCTTACCATGCTGCCCATGCTGGAGTACACTGGCTGTTCACAGGCATGGTCATAGTGCACTGTAACCTCATCCTGCGCTCGAGAGTCTCCTACCTCAGCCTCCTAAATAGCTGGGACTACAGGTACATGTCATGTCACCCGGCTTCAGAGCAGCTTTTAGCATCATCATTTTAAGTTTTTATGCTACAATATAAATAACTACTAAAAAGTACTTTTGTTTTGAGGCAGAGTCTCACTCTGTTGCCCAGGCTGGAGTGAAGTGGCATGATCTCAGCTCACTGCAGCCTCCACCTCCCAGTTCAAGCAATTCTCCTGCCTCAGCCTCCTGAGCAACTGGGATTACAGACTCCTGCCACCAAGCCTGGCTAATTTTTGTATTTTTAGTAGAGATGGGGGTTTCATCATGTTGGCCAGGCTGGTCTCGAACTCCTGACCTCAGGTGATCTGCTTGCCTGGGCCTCCCAAAGTGCTGGGATTACAGGCGGGAGCCACTGCACCCAGCCTAAAAAGTATTTTCAAAAGTAAAAAAAAAAAAAAAAATTGTATGAATAAAGTAATATTTGTTTAATTAAAGTAAACATGATCTTTTTCTAAAAATTGCATACAGTTTAAGATGACCTATATAGATGGAAGTTTAGGAATATTTTTATTCCTAAACTTTTCTGTGTTATTGTTTACTATAGTCCGATTTTATTAATTGTGCTATTATGTCTAATTTTTTAAATTTTTACAATTTAAAACATTTAATTTTTTAAATTAGACAGTACAATTAATAATTTAAATTAGACATGATAGTACAATTAATAAAATCAGACTATTAATTGTACTATTATTAATTGTACTATTATGTCTAATAGTACAGTTATGTCTAATAGTACAATTAATAAAATTGGACTATAGTAAATAGTCTTTTCTCTCATTAGATATAACAGGCAAAATTAATCATTCACAAGACTCTCATTTCACTGGTCTCTAAGACCCACTATCTGGATGATTTTCTCATAACCAATTTACTCACAAGATCAGAGTCACCCAGATCTAATTTCTCTAAGGATGAATTAATTTGCAGCATTGCAGCAAAAAACATTCCACCTGTATTTTCAATTTTGTTTCCAGTCATTCTTAGGTATTTCAGAGTCTGATTCTTCTGAAAAGGAAAAAAATCGCAACTTATTTAATTTTTAATCCACAAAATTCTATAAATTAAATGAATTAGGAGACTGCATTACTATTTGCAGACTCCAATTTTTGGGGAGATAGAACAGGACATATTCCTTAAAGGTAACATTGAATCTCCCATAACAGATAAAAATCTAGTTTAATAGTTTAGTAGAAAGAATGCCCAAGAAACATGCCCACGCAATAACCAGTAAATAAAGCATATTTCAACAAACTTTCCTTTCACTGGAAAAATCTGTACATTTATCTTAAGAAAATAATAGCACTTCACTTTTAAAATGGAGGTGAAATTCACATAACAAAAGTGACCATTTTTAAGTATACAATTCAGTAGCATTTAATACATTCACAGCATTGTGCAGTCATCACCTGTAGCTAGTTCTAAAACATCTGCATCATCCCCGAAGCTGGTCCTGTACCATTAACCAGTCCCTCCCCAGTCCTCCTATATCACTTTTAAGGTAATATAATTTGATAAATATTTCACAAAGGAAATTACAGACATTTCATCATCCTAATGAGTAAATATTAGGACATATAATAGTGTAAATAATTATCTCTAAATTCAAACCCCTCTGTGATCAGGAGAACAGGATGTCCTCTCACCACTTCTATTTAACATGGTGCTGGAGATTCTAGCCACGGCAATTAGCCAAGAAAAACCATACAAATTAGAAATGAAGTAAAACTCTGTAGGTGACACCATCTTGCTTAGGGAAAATTCTAAGGATTCCACCAAAAATACCTGTTAGAAGTAATAGATGAGTTCAGCAACATAGCAAGACATAAGATAAATATACAAAAATCAGCTGTATTTCCATATGCTAACAATGAACAACTTGAAATTAAGAACAACAATTCCACTTACAATAGCATCCAAAACAATAAAACGGAACAAATTTAACAAGTGTAAGACTTCACACTGAAAACTACAGAGAATTGCGGAAAGAAATGAAAGGCCTTGAATAATTAAACATCTCATGTTCAAGGCTTGGAAAACTTAAGATGACAATACTCCCCAAGGTGATCTACAGATTTAACGTAATTCCTATTAAAATCCCAGCTGCGGCCGGGCGCGGTGGCTCACGCCTGTAATCCCAGCACTTCGGGAGGCTGAGGCGGGTGGATCATGAGGTCAAAAGATGGAGAACATCCTGGTCAACATGGTGAAACCCCATGTCTACTAAAAATACAAAAAAATTAGCTGTGCATGGTGGCGCCTGCCTGTAATTCCAGCTACTCAGGAGGCTGCGGCAGGAGAATTTCTTGAACCCAGGAGGCGAAGGTTGCGGTGAGCCGAGATCGTGCCATTGCACTCCAGCCTGGGTAACAAGAGCAAAACTCTGACTCAAAAAAAAAAAAAAAATCCTAGCTGCTTTCCAGGCGCGGCAGCTCACACCTGTAATCTCAGCACTTTGGGAGGCCAAGGTGGGCGGATCACCTGAGGTTCAGAGTTCGAGACCAGCCTGACCAAGGTGAAGAAACCCCATCTCTACTAAAAATACAAAATTAGCCAGGCGTGGTAGCACATTCCTGTAATCCCAGCTACTGGGGAGGCTGAGGCAGGAAAATCACTTGAACACAGGAAGCAGAGGTTGTGGTGAGCGGAGACTGTGCCATTGCACTCCAGCCTGGGCAACAAGAATGAAACTCTGTCTCAAAATAAAATAAATCCCAGCTGCTTTTCTTGCAGAAATTGATTAACTGACCTAAAATTCATATGGAATGCAAGGGACATAGAAGAGCCAACACAATCCTGAAAGAAGAACTAGGACACACTTCTTGATTTCAAAACCTACCACAAAGCTATAGTAATCAAGATAGTGTGGTAGTGGCATAAGGATAGACATATAGATTAAAGGAACAGAATTGAGAGTACAGAAATAAACTCCCATATTTATGATCAACTGAATTTTGGACAAAGCTGTCAAGACAATTAAATGGGAGAAAGATAGTCTTTTAACAAGTGGTGTTAGGACAAGTGGATATACACATGCAAAAGAATAAAATTGGGACTCATACTGTATTCAAAAATTAAAATGGATCAAAGAATTAAATGAAAGAGCTAAAACTGTAAAACTTTTAAAAACATTAAACCAATCACAAAAGGCCATATATTGTATGATTCTGTTTAAATGAAATGTTCATAAGACGCAACTATATAGAGAGATGAAGGTAGGTTATGACTGCCAGGGGCTGGGGAGTGGGGGGTAGAAAAGATGGAGAGGGATTGCTAATGAGTTTAGGGCTTTTCTTTTTGGGGTGATAAAAACGTTCTAAAAACAGAGATAGTAGTGATTCTTGCACAGCTCTGTGAATGTATTAATACTTGAAAAAAAACACTGAACTGAAGACTTTCAAAGGGTAAATTTTACGTATGTGAATGAAATCTTAGTAAAACTATGACTTCAAAAATTTTCATGTAATGTATACACTTTAATAAAGTAAATAAAAATATATATTCCTATAATATTAAACTAAGTTCACTTCAACATTGGACTCTGTTGGTTCCATGCTATCAGAAGTTGAAATTTCCAAATAAAACGTTAGTTTGAAGTACATAAATGCTTACATGTAGTGCTTTAGCAATCAATTCTCCACCTTCAGGCCCAATATCATTAAACATGAGGTTTAAGTAAGTGAGATAAAGTTGCTTCTATAAGAGAAAAGAAGCTATTACACATTATTATTGGAAATTGGTTAACTTTACATACATGTATATACATACACACATACAATATATAAAGTATTTACCTCAAAAGAAAATCTTTATAACCAAGAAAAACCGTATCCTAGCAAAAACAACTACCATTAAGGGAAAAAAAAATCATTCTCATGTAAACAAAATATAATTACAATGTAAATGAAAGGAAAAACTATATTTAGTTTTGATCAGTCTGAAAGGTGGATATGGTTTATATATTTAGTCATGGTGTACAAGTTTGCTAAAGGTAACTCAGGAGCTCTAGCCACCAGCTTCGTTGAGACCAAATCCACAGTGGGTTTCCAGTGTATTTCAAGTGTTCTAGCACAGAGTTGGGACCCTTGACATTGGGTAAAACTGGTATTTTGTGTGTGTGTCATCAGACTAACTGGTTTCACTGTAAACAGAACTAAGGACATTTTATAGTAAAATAATACCTGAAGCAGTTTCGCAGCATAGTATGCACCAACATCACTTATAAGGTTATATCCAATATCCAAACCTGAAGCACAGATGAATAGAAGCTGATATTCCTTATAAAGAATGCTTAAAATCAGATCAATGAAAAGCAGGAGGTATTGATTCTTATGGAAGCATACCATTAATATACAGACAATTCTTTAAAATTCTGGAAAGAATCCAAAAATCTTCACCTGTAACTCTTTCTACTGACACTAAGCGATTGTTACCAGCAATGTTTAATGTGATTCCTCCTTCTAGTCTGTTAAAATACAAAAAAAAAAAAAAAAAAAAAGTTGAAATAGAAACCCAGTAAAGAAGTAAAAATATGTTTCCTTCATGTGTAAATAATCATATCACAGATAACATTTACTGGAAGCAAGCATATAGTAAGTAGACTTCCAAGTATGTATTTATACTGGGTAACTTAAAACTACTTAACATTCTGCAGACTGTAAAGTGCTTTAAAAGATCCCATATAATTTATCTCTCTCTCACACACACAGTATCCCCACTTTATAGATAACAACATTGAAAACTTCAATGATTTGCTTAGATTCACCCAGCTCAGGCCGGGCACAGTGGCTCATGCCTGTAATCCCAGCACTTTGGGAGGCCAAGGCGGGCGAATCACCTGAGGTCAGGAGTTCAAGACCAGCCTGGCCAACATGGTGAAATCTTGCCTAATAAAAATACAAAAATTAGCTGGGCATGGTGGCAGGTGCCTATAATCCCAGCTACTCTGGAGGCTGAGGCAGGATAATTGCTTGAACCCAGGAGGCGGAGGTTGCAGTGAGCTGAGATCACACCACCGTACTCCAGCCTGGGCAACAGAGCAAGACTACATCTCAAAAAAAAAAAAAAAAAAAAGAGTCACCCAGCTCACAGGAGTTAAAGATCAGTCTGGAGCCCAGGCTTGGATACTCCTGCTCTAGTGCTCTTCTCTAACTACTGTACCACCCTAAAACCTACTAACACTGTTGCTCATCTGCTTACTTACCCAAATCAAAAGATATGTCCATTTTACCAAGCATTTTCAAATGGCTATAAAATCACTCAATATTTTAAGATTTTCATACAATGAATATAAGCAAACACTATTGATGTAATCAAGTATTTGTCTTTCTTACCCCTTTTTAATTTCTTCATCCAGTTCTTGGAGTACATGCAATATAAAAGGATTAATTTTCTGGGACTTTTCCATACACAGATTAGAATACTGTTCCTGAAGACCAGATTCTGGAGATTTTGAAAAATAAATGCATCCTTCATCACATAAACATTATTCCAGAAGCTTTTTGTTTAAAAAAAAAAAACACAAAAACTATACTTCTTTCAAAGATATGAGTTGTGTGTGTGTGCAGTAGGGGTAGAGAAGAAAAGGAAACAAGGATAGAAAAAGAGAAGAGAAATAAAAATAATGAATGCTAGAGAGAATTAAAATGCTGTTTGGAGAACTAGGGCCATGGAAGCACCCATGAGGCTTGGCAGACACTGACTCAGGTGAGCACCCTAACTTGGAAGCGACATAAAGGGAAAACTAAGCTCCATTATGTACCAGGCCGGGTAGCTGAGGAAAATGACTTCTAAAGAAATTGTAGATTTTATCCAAAACCATGCAGCTAATAAGGGCAGAGTGCAGAAGCAAACTGATTCCAAAACCTCTTTCCACTGTGTCCTGTTGGATTGCAGGGACTCAAGGTTACTTTGTTTGTTTCTTTTTTTTTTTTTCCACCTCAGCATCTCAGCATCCAGAGGAAAAAGTTTCTCAAACTAGCTTCATATAAAAACAATTTTATCCAAGAACCTAACTCAAAAGGGATCTGAAAAATCACCTACTCCCACAGGCTTCTTGGAAACCCTCTACACCATCCCAAGTTTGAATATAACTCAGTTCTTCTTCACACCAAATTGAGGCCTGGCTCACAGAAGCTCTTCTCCTACCCAGTCTTCCATTTCCTCTTTGTAAAGGTGACTTTTCCCTAAGTTCTTAAGAAGATTGAAATAAAGCAAGAGTTGAGATCTCCTTTCTGTTGTACATGCAGCTTTCCTTATGGCCTTACTCTTTTCAATAATACCTTAAAAGCATCTTCTGCAAGGCCTACATCTTCTGGGGTGGAAGTTATGCTGTTCCTTTTCTTAGATGCACAGGCCACTGTCTGTCTTTGTTTTCTGTACTTCTACCTTTTGTGGATGTCTTTTTAAAATTTGTGCACAGAGATCTCATTGCTCAACCAGCCTAGCTTTTTAGGGGCTGGCTTTTCTTCTAAGTCTCTACATCTCAGAAATGTCGTTTACTGAGAGTGTCCTTTACACTCTGAAGAATAGTTTGCTAAACACATCTGCAGAACAAGATTTAACATGAGGAGCATTATATTTCAGATGGCAAACAAAATTTTCTTAGTTTTTAATAATCTTTTTTAAAATTAATATACTTATTCCAAACAATTTGGAAATTCCTTCCTTCCTTCCTTCCTTTCCTTCCTTCCTTCCTTCCCTCTCTCCCTCCCTCCCTCCCTCCTTCCTTCCTTTCCTTTCTTCTTTCTTTCTTTCTTTTTTTTTTTTAATAGGGTCTCACTCTTTTACCCTGCCCAGGCTGGAGAGCAGGAGTGCAATCTTGGCTAACTGCAAGCCTGTCTCTCGGGTTCAAGCAATTCTCCTGCCTCAACCTCCCGAGTAGCTGGGACTACAGGCACACACCACCACACCTGGCTATAAAGATGGGGTTTCACCATGTTGGCCAGGCTGGTCTCGAACTTCTGACCTCAAGTGATCAGCCTGCCTCAGCCTCCCAAAGTTCTGGGGTTACAGGTGAGCCACTGTGACTGACCAGATATTTCTAATATTAAAAAAAATAATACATGTTAATCTGCAATCCCACTGCCAAAGAACCACCACAATTGAGGTCTAAGCATACATAATTCCTATAGTTTTTCTTTTATATGCATAGTAAGTATTTTTTAAACAAAATTGAAATCTTTGGATATAGTTGTATTTGCTGTTTTTTAATTAACATTATATTGTAAACAGTTTTACCATGTCACTATTCTCTGAAAATTTTAAATGTCAGCATAATTTCTGTCATGTGGATAGATGTACATAATGAAAAACTTCACCTATTATATTTTAGAAAGTTTTCATGTATTTAAATGATATTGTAGCACAGTATTGCCTAAACTATATTTTGTGGAATATTCACGTTCTACAGGATGATCAAAGGTGTTCCAAATAGAATAGGAACGCCTCTTATTATCAAGTAATTTTGAGAAGTGCTGAAATAAACAAAACTGTACAGAGATACAATACTAGTCAGGATATTTAAAACATGTTAACTGTCTTCAAACGAACTTTGAAAATAGGGAGGATAAGAATGCTGCATTTCCGGCCGGGCGCTGTGGCTCACGCCTGTAATTCCAACCCTTTGGGAAGCCGAGGTGGTCGGATCACTTGAGGCCAGGAGTTCGAGACCAGCCTGGCCAACATGTTGAAACCCTATCTCTACCAAAAAATACAAAAATTAGCTGGTGTAGTGGCGTGTGCCTGTAGTCCCAGCTACTTGGGAGGCTGAGGCGAAAGAATCGCTTGAACGCGGGAGGCGGAGGTTGCAGTGAGCGGAGGTGGTGCCAGTGCACTCCAGCCTTAGCTACGGAGCGAGACGCCATCTCAAAAAAAAAGTCTCACTTGGAATGCAATTTAGAAAATGCTGCTTTAGCGCCCTCCCCAGGAAACAAAGCAAGTAGATCACAAATGGAAGTTGGAGCTACGCTCCCACTGGGCTGTTTTCTTCCCTACTCTCTTCCTTGGTATTAAAATAAAGATTGCCCTGAGACTCTCCAAGATGCAGCGCTGCCCGCAACACAACGAAGGCACAGAAACGTGTCAGACTACAATTCATTTCCAGGAAGGCATGAAGGAATCGACTACAAGCTAAATACAGCCCAACAAAGTTATAGGGATAATATTTAACTAGCCATAGATCTACAGTATTTAAAAGCTTCTGCTACTCTTCCTTTGATTTAAAATTCACCTATGTATTTTGCATGGCAAGATTTTATGGCACCAATTTATTTCCTAGACTGTATTCATATTAGAAGGAAAATAGTTTGCAAACTGCAAAGCAAAAACTAGGAAATAACCCGGCTACGCAAGAAAATGTCAAGAATCTAACCCAAATTTCATTTTTACATCCATGCCTCTGGCAGCATGTTTCGCAATTTCCAGAGAAAGGACTTATTCGGGAGGCAGTTCCCTCCAAAACATGCTTTTCTATACTTAGCCAAGCACTGAGAAAGCCAAGCGATGCGCACGAGCCAGACGTGGGCGCCCCACCCAGATTCCGCAGCGTGTACATTTGAACGAGTTGTTATCCTAGCTTAAAGTTCCTCTCACGCCAAAGGCAGAGCCTAACACTGCCCATCCCCTGGGTGCGGTGAGTATTATTAAGCCTCCGGACACAGTTCCGTATCCACAAACATGCCTTAAAACGAGCACACAGAACGGAAATGGCGGGTAGCGGGTGGGCGTTCAGGGTAGGCTTAACCTGCTAAGACCACTCATGGGCGCAGAAATGTTTAAAACTGAGGTGGCAGAGAGCTGCAAAGTCAGAACGGTATCAAGACCCTCATGCCCACCTGTGACCTGCTCTCTGGGACTTTCACAAAAAGGGGGCTGGGAAGAGCCCCCCCCCCAGACACACCCTCCCGGAGGCCCCGAGAGCATGGCGACCGACAGCGTCATCTGTCGCGCAAAGGGCGGCCCCTCGCGGCGGCTGGGGACTCCTCTACCGCCCTCTTTTCGGGGCGCCCCAACCTCTGGCCACAGCTGGGGTTCCCAGAGGCACCCTCCCGCCGAGTCGCCTTGGGTGGCAGCCTGCTGGGAGGACTCTGGCGTGCGACCCCCGCGCCCCTCACGCGTTTCGTCTGGGCCAAGCCGCGCAGACGGGCTCCTTGCTTCTTACCGCGCTGGCCCCCCAGGGCCGCGCCCGGAGAACGAGCCTGAACGGAGGCCAGAGCCGGGGCCGGAGCGGAGGAACCGGCCGGCGCCCTGGCGGTCTCCCGGGGGCTCCCCATGCTCCCTTTACCACAGGCCGCGGCGGCCGCGCTGCCATGGCGACCGCGCGCGCGCTTCCAGCCCGCCTGCAGCAGTGAGGCGACGCGAGCCCCGGCGCCGAGTCCCGCCTGCTGCGCCTGCCCGGGCCCTGAGGCCTGGCCGCTGTGGCGGGCCTGTCGCCCTGCCCTGGTTAAAGGCAGCCCGAGGGAGGGCGTCCTGCTCCTCTGCAGGGAGGAGTTCCCGAGGTCTGAGGGGCTGCGCTGCTGAGCTAGGAACTGCGGCGACGAGGAAGATGATGACAAAGCCTCCTCCCGCAGTGTGTGCACCGGCCTGCGGGGCCGGCGCAGAGGCAGACAGTAGCATCCGCACCTGATAAGGACGTAGGGCTTTGGGAACGTAAAGGCTGTTGTGCTCCCAAAGGGCGGGGCCCCCGGGGAGGCCTTCTTGAAAGAGGTGAAGTCTGGATGGTCCTAGCGAGGCGGCCGGAGGGCGGAAAAGCTTGGTGCGTTCTGGGCATGCGCAGGTACTTAAGTATCCAGATCAGTTAAAGACAGCGGGGAAGCGGGCAGGGCCGGACCCACCCGTGTCACCCACAGCCCAGGGGTTCCATCTAGATCCTGCTGCTCCTGGCACAGAATGCCAATCACTGAAACAATGAGAATTACCAGGGAAGAAGGCTTTAATCTGGTGCTGCGGCCGAGGAGATGGGAGATCAGTCTCAAACCCATCCCCCCAACCAACTAGAATCAGGGATTTACACAGCAGGAAAGAAATGTGACTACATGCAGGAAATCAGGAATTAGGGAGGGGTAGGGAAGAGGAGTTGGTCAACAGCAATCAGGTGGTCGCTTAGGCAATCATGATGGGTGAGGGGTCTGGTGTCTCGCTGTCCAGATGTGATGATCTGGTAAGTTTCATTTCCTTGATAGTGAAATGGGAAAAGTTTCCTTCTCCCCCTTACAAGGCGTGTGAAGGTGAGACAGGAAAATAGGATCTGGAGCCGGGAACATAAAACCGATTTACAATTCGGCTATAAGAGGAAATATCCTCTCCATAGGGCATACACAGAAATGACTTTGTAACTTTACTTCATCCTCCCCATTCACATAGGGCGTACTGGAAGTAACCAATGGAAGCCTCTAGGGGGTCTTTAAACTTCCAAAAATTCTGTAACGGGGCGTTTGTGCCCCTATGATTTGGCCTGCTCCCACACTGTGGACTGTACTTTCATTTTTACTAAATCCCTTCATTCCTTCCTTGCTTTGTTTGTGAGTTTTGTCCAATTCTTTGTTCAAGACGCCAAGAACCTGGACACCTTCAGGTAACAATGGGGGTGTGACTTGCTTCTTCGGTGCCCCTCTGCTCAAACCTCTAGGGGGAGCATGCAGACGGGCAGGTTGTGGGGCACTTGGGCTCCGAACCCATGGCAGCGTCTAGGGGATGAATGCTTACAGCTCCTGAAGCCCCAACGGGCGTGTGTCACAGGATGCTCTTTTATTTTGCGGTCTATAGGGGTCTTGTATTAATCAGCTCAATTAGATGTGGGCTCCACGTCCAGCCACCTGTGTGCTCATCTGCCGGGGTGTTCCTCTCAACGTCCAGCCGCTTGTTTCTGTGCCTGCTAGGGTCTCAGAGTGTTTGGTTGGCTGGCTGGCTGGCTGGCTGGCTGGTTGGTTGGTTGGTTTTTTGAGACAGAGTCTCGCTCTGTTGTCCAGGCTGGAGTGCAGTGTCAGGATCTCGGCTCACTGCAAACTCTGCCTCCGGGCTTCAAGCAATTCTCCAGCCTCGGCTTCCCGAGTAGCCGGGATTACAGGCACCTGCCATCACTCCCAGCTAATTTTTGTATTTTTAGTAGAGACGGGGTTTTACCATGTTGGCCAGGCTGGTCTCAAACTCCTGACCTCAAGTGATCCACCCGCCTCAGCCTCCCAAAGTGCTGGGATTGGGATTACAGGCCTGAGGCACCGCGTTTGGCCTTTTAATCCATTTTGATTTGATTTTTGTATGTGCCTAGAGATAGGGGCCTAATTTCATCTGCATATGGATATCCAGTTTTCCCAGCACCATTATTGAAGAAACCATCTTTTCCCCAATGTATGTTACTAGTACCTTTGTCAAAAACGAGTTCACTGTAGATGTACGGATTTATTTCTGGTTTCTCTATTCTGTTCCATTGGTCTATGTATCTGTTTTCATGACAGTACTATGCTGTTCTGATTACTTTAGCTCTGCAACATAATTTGAATTTAGGTAATGTGATTCCTCCAGTTTTGTTCTTTTTGCTCAGGATAACTTTGGCTATTCTGGGTGTTTTGTGGTCCCATACAAATTTTAGGATTATTTTTTCTATTTCTGTGATGAAGGTCTTTGGTATTTTGATAGGAATTGCAATAATCTGTAAATTCCTTTGGGTAAATGGACATTATAACAGTAATTATAATTCTTATCCAGGAACATAAAATATCTTTCCTTTTTTTGTGTGTGTCCTCTAATTTCTTACATCAATGTTTTATAGTTTTCATTGTATAGATATTTCACTTCTTTGGTTGATTTTTATTCCTAGGTATAAATTTTTATTTGTAGCTACTATAAATGGGATTATTTTCTTGATTACTTTTTCTGATTGTTTGCTGTTAACAAATATATAAATGCTATTGATTTTTGTATGTTCATTTTGTATCCTGCAACTTTACTGAATTTCTTTATCCCTTCTAATAATTTTTTTTTTTGGTGGAGTGTTTAGGATTTTCCAAATACAAGATCATATTATCTGCAAACAAGGATAATTCGAGTACTTCTTCTTCAATTTGGATGTCCTTTATATATTTTCTCTTGTCTAATTGCTCTAGCTAAGGCTTCCAGCACTACATTGAATAACAGTGGTGAAAGTGGGCATTCTGACGTTGCTCCAGATCTCAGGGAAAAGGCTTTCTGTTTTTCCCCATTCAGTATGATACTATCTATGCACCTGTCATATATGGCTTTTATTGTGTTGAGGTATCTTCCATCTACTTCCAGTTTGTTGAGGGTTTTTATCCTGAAGGGATGTTGAATTTTATCACATGCTTTTTCAGCATCAATTAAAATGATCATATGGTTTTTGTCCTTCCTTCTGTTGATTGATAGGATGTATCACATTGACTGATTTGTGTATGTTGAACTATCTTTGCATTCTGAGATGAATGCCACTTGGTCATGATGAATGACTTTTTTTAATGTGTTGTTTAATTCAGTTCGCTAGTATTTTGCTGAGGATTTTTGCATCAAGGTTCATCAGGGACATTGCCCTATAGTTTTCTCACTGTTTTGTTTTTTTTTTTTTCAATTATACTTTAAGTTCTGGGGTACATGTGCAGAGCATGAAGGTTTGTTACATAGGTATACATGTGCCATGGCAGTTTGCCGCACCCATCAACCTTTTATCTATATTAGGTATTTCTCCTAACACTGTCCCTCCCCAGCCCCCTACCCCCGACAGGCCATGTGTGTGATGTTCCCCTCCCTGTGTCCATGTGTTCTCATTGTTCAACTCCCACTTATGAGTGAGAACATTTGGTGTTTGGCTTTCTGTTCTTGTGTTAGTTTGCTGAGAATGATGGTTTCCAGCTTCATTTATGTCCCTGCAAAGGACATGAAATCATTTTTTCACTGCGTAGTATTCCATGCTCTGTATGTGCCACATTTTCTTTATCCAGTCTAACATTGATGGTCATTTGGGTTGGTTCCAAGTCTTTGCTATTGTGAACAGTGCCATAATAAATATACGTGTGCATGTATCTTTGTAATAGAATGATTTATAATCCTTTGGGTATATACCCAGTAATAGGATTGCTAGGTCAAATGGCATTTCTAGTTCTAGATCCTTGAGGAATCACCACACTGTCTTCCACAGTGGTTGAACTAATTTACACTCCCACCAACAGTGTAAACACATTCCTATTTTTCCACATCCTCTCCAGCGTCTGTTGTTTCCTGACTTTGTAATGATCGCCATTCTAACTGGCATGAGATAGTATCTATTGCGGATTTGATTTGCATTCTCTAATGACCAGTGATGATGAGCTTTTTTTCATCTGTTTGTTGGCCACATAAATGTCTTCTTTTGAGAAGTGTCTGCTCATATCCTTCACCCACTTTTTGATGGGGTTGTTTGGTTTTCTACTGTAAATATGTTTAAGTTCTTTGTCTATTCTGGATATCAGCCCTTTGTCAGATGGATAGATTGCCAAAATTTTTGGAATTTTCAGCCTTATTGCGCTGCTTTCTCCCATTTTTGTGGATTTATCTACCTTTGGTCTTTGAAGTTGGTGACCTTCAGATGATGTCTCTAAATGGACATTCTTTTTGTTGATGTTAATACTATTCCTTCTAACAGTCAGGCCTCTCTGTGCCAGGTCTGCTGGAGTTTGCTGGAGGTCCACTGCAGACCCTGTTTGCCTGGGTATCACCAGCAGAGGCTGCAGAACAGCAAAGATTGCTGCCTGTTCCTTCCTCGGGAAGCTTTGTCCCAGAGGGGCACCTGCCAGATGCCAGCCAGAGCTCTCCTATATGAGGTGTCTGTACCACTGCGAGGTGTCTCCCAGTCAGGATACACAGGGGTCAGGGACCCATCTGAGGAGGTGGTTTGTCCCTTATCAGAGCTCAAACACTCTGCTGGAAGGTCCACTGCTCTCTTCAGAGCTGTCAGGCAGGGTTGTTTAAGTCTGTAAGAAACACAGCTGCCTCTTCCCCCAGGTGCTCTGTCCCAGGGAGATGGGAGTTTTATATATAAGTCTCTGGCCGGGGCTGATGCCTTTTTTTCAGAGATGCCCTGCCCAGAGAGTAGAGGCAGTCTGGCCTCATCGGCCTTGCTGAGCTGCAGTGGTCTCTGCCCAGTTTGAACTTCCCAGCCACTTTGTTTACACTGTGAGAGTAAAATCGCCTACTCAAGCCTCAGCAATGGTGGATGCCCCTCCCCACACCAAGCTTGAACATCCCAGGTCAAGCTCAGACTTCTGTGATAGCAGCGAGAATTTCAAGCCAGAGGATCTTAGCTTGCTGGGCTCCCTGGGGGTGGGTACAACCGAGCCAGACCACTTGGCTCTCTGGCTTCAGCCCCCTTTCCAGGGGAGTGATCGGCTCTGTCTCACTGGCATTCCAGGCGCCCCAGTGGCCTGGGGTGTGGAAAAAAGGCTCCTGGGCTAGCTTGGTGTCTGCCCAAATTGGCTGCCAGGTTTCGTGCTTGAAACCCAGGACCCTGGTGGTGTAGGCACCGAAGGGGGTCTCCTGGTCTGCAGGTTGTGAAGAACGTGAGAAAAGTGCAGTATCTGGTCCGGAGTGCACGGTACAGCCCCCTGCTGGCTTCCCTTGGCTAAGAGAGGCCATTCCCCGACCCCCTGTGCTTCCCCGGTAAGGCGACGCCCTATCAGGTTGCCCTCCGTGGGCTACACCCACTAACCGGTCCCATTGAGATGAACCAGGTACCTCAGTTGGAAGTTCAGAAATCACCTGCCTTCTGCATCGATCTCGCTGGGAGCTGCAGACGGGAGCTCTTCCTACTCGGCCATCTTCTTTATTTCCAGTTTTCTCTTTTTTGGTGTGTCTTTGTCTGGTTTTGGTATCAGGGTAATACTGGCCTCATAGAATGAGTTTGAAAATAGTTTTTCCTCCTCTGTTCTTCAGAATAGCTTGAGTAGGATTCGTATCAGTTCTTTAAATATTTGATAAAATTCAGCATTGAAGCCATCAGGTCCCAAGCTTTTCTTTATGAGGAGACTTTTTATTATGACTTTGATCTTGCTACTTGTTATTGGTCTATTGAGGTTTCAGCTTTCTTCATGGTTCAATCTTGGTAGATGGTATATATCTAGGAATTTATTCATTTCTTCTAGGTTTTCCAATGTATTAGCAGATACCTGATCTTCTGAATTTCTGCTGTATCAGTTGTAATGTCTCCTTTTTAATCTCTAATTTTATTTATTGGATCTTCTCTTTTTTTAAATCTGGCCAGAAGTTTGTTGATTTTGTTCATCTTTTTAAAAACCCCAACTTTTCATTTCATTTTGTTAATTTTTTGCATTCTTTTTATTTTAATTTTATTTATTTCTGCTATAATTTTTATTTCTTTTATTCTACTTTTTCTCTTTTCTCTCTCTCTCTCCGCCCCCCCCCTTTTTTTTGAGATGGAGTCTCACTCTGTCACCCAGGCTGGAGTGCAGTTGCATCATCTCGGTTCACTGCAACTTCCACCTCCCGGGTTCAAGCGATTCCTGAGTAGCTGGGATTACAGGCATACACCACCATGCCTGGCTAATTTTTGTATTTTTAGTAGAGATGAGGTTTCACCATGTTGGCTAGGCTGGTCTTAAACTCCTGACCTCGTTGATCCACCTGCCTTGGCCTCCCAAAGTGCTGGAATTACAGGCATGAGCCACTGCGCCCAGCCTACATTCTTTTTTCCTTTTCTTTTCTTTCTCTCTCTCTCTCTCTTTTTTTTTTTTTTTTTTTTTTTTTGAGACGGCGTTTTGCTCTGTCTCCCAGGCTGGAGTACAGTGGCATGATCTTGGCTCACTACAACCTCTACCTCCTGGGTTCGATCGATTCTCCTGCCTCTGCCTCCTGAGTAGCTGGGATTAGCCACCACACCTGGCTAATTTTTGTATTTTTAGTAGAGACAGGGTTTCACCATGTTGGCCAAGCTGGTCTTGAACTCCTGAACTCAGGTGATCCAGTTGCCTCAGCCTCACAAAGTGCTGGGATTACAGGCATGAGCTCCCACTCCCGGCCTTCTATTAACTTTGAGGTTTGATTTGCTCTTGCTTTCCTAGTTCTTTAAGATGCATCATTATATTGTTTATTTGAAGTTTTCCTGCTTTTTTGATGTAGGCACTTATTGCTATAAACATTTCTCTTAGTTCTGCTTTCGCTGTATCCCATAGGTTTTGGTATGTGGTCTTTCCATTTTAATTTGTTTCAAGAAATTTTTAAATTTTCTTAATTTTTTCATTGACCCAGGTCATTCAGGAGCATGTTGTTTAATTTCCACGTGTTTGTATGATTTCCAAATTTCCTCTTGTTATTGCTTTCTAGTTTTATCCCACTGTGTTCACAGAAGATACTCAATATGATTTCAATGTTTTTGAAATTTTTAAGACTTGTTTTGTGACTGAACATATAGTCTACCCTTGAGAAGATCCATGTGCTGAGGAAAAGAATGTGTATTCGGCAGCTGTTGGGTGAAATGTTCTGTAAATATCTAGGTCCATTTCGTCTATAGTGCAGATTAAGTCCAATGCCTCTGGTGATTTTCTGTCTTGATCTGTTGGATGCTGAAAGTGAGGTGTTGAAATCAATAGTTATTGTACTGGGGTCTGTCTCTAACTGTAGTGATATTCGCTTTATATAACTAGGTGCTCCAGTGTTGGGTGCATATATATTTATAATTGTTATATCCTCTTGCTGAATGAACCCCTTTCTCATTATATAATGAAATTTTTGTCTCTTTTAATAGTTTTTGTCTTGAAATCTATTTTGTCTGATACATGTATAGCTACTTCTCCTCTTTTTGGTTTTCCATTTGCACGGAGTATCTTTTCCCATTCCTTTATTTTCAGTATATGTGTCTCTTAATAAGTGAAATGTATTTCTTGTAGGCCACAGATTGATCGTTGGGTCTTGTTTTTTAAAATCCATTTAGCACCTCAAATGCAATTCCTCAGAGCCCAGCACAGCATCAAGATTTGCCCAGGAATTGCAGTCCTTGTGACCTAGACTGTCTTTCAAGTTTATTTAGAACCCCAGAGCACTTTATCCCACAGTGGTGGGGCTAGCCAGAACTCAGGTTCCACCCGCTGGCATGGATGATTCCCCTCCGGCTAGGGCTGGTCTGAATGCTCCCTCCATGCGCACCACCTGAATTCTACCCCGTGTTGCTTTCCACTGTGACAGACAGCATTGCGTTCCACTGCAAAGTCCCACAATCACTTTCCTCTCCCTCCCCGAAGCACACACAGTCTCTCTCTGTGCCACATGGCTGCTGCTGGGGGATGGAGGAGGGAGGGTTCCGACAATCCAAGACTGTCTTTCCTACCCTCTTCACTGCCTCTTTCTTTGCTAAATGTCAAAACCAGGTACTGTGATTGCACACCTGATTTTTGGTTCTTATGAAGGTGCTTTCTTGTGTGAATAGGTGTTCAACTTGGTGTTCCTGTTGGAGGGGATGATTGCTAGAGGGTTCTAATCAGCCATCTTGCTCTGCCTCCAGGATTTTTTTTTTTTTTTAACAAGACCTATTTGTACAGAATTATCTCAGCTATGACTCCCTTTTTTTTTTCTGGTATAGGGAAGGCATGTTTCACATGGGAGTTTTTATCTCCTGTTTTCAAGGAGGGAAAAGGAAGATGAGAATCTGCTTCTTCTTGCATCTGCCATTTTTCAAGTGTCTTTAGCTTAAAGTAATCCTCATACCAAAGTGGCGTATTTCGGGGTGGCAAATTCTGCCACTCTTTATTACCTACGTGAATGTCCAGTCTGAGGTCAATTAAGGCTACTTTTAGTTCGTTTGTGATTAATTGGTTGTTAGAGGGAAAAGATCTGCTGAGTGAAGTTTTAAGCAAAATCTTGAAATTCTTTAACTAGAAATGTGTTTTTATGCTAGCAGAGAGAGTCACACACCCTATCAACCTCAGGAACCTAGTCTTACCTATCTAGTTTGTGCATAGTCAGACTTGGAAAAAAAAAAGTACCAACACTCACTGTAAATTTGCAGGGCTGATCAGTTTCCTAAATGATTTTCTCAGGCATTAGAGTTACACAAAGAAAAGCTCATTGTTAAACTATCCAAATCTTGGCTCCTGCAGATGAAGATGTGACAATTATTCAATTTAGAAACCACCCCACCATAATATTGGATTGTAATAAGTTAATTTGATCACATTTAGGTAGCAATCCCTAGGGAAAAAATGGCCACTAAAGATCCAAGCTTCCCCATTCTCATTTACTGTGGCTGAATTATTGGCAAAGCTATTGCAAACTGGGCTTTACAATCTCCTTTTATTAAATCCACAAATGAATGTGAAATATGGGTGGATATATAGCTTTCAGAGGGCTGTCAAATTGATGGGATATGTGATTAAGGTGAGATAACATATACACACAATCAGATATTCTAAGCAGGTCTTGATGGAGAAAGATGAATGTTAGGATAAATAAGTTCTTTAATGTGTTTGGAAGCTCAGGCACCCTCCTATTAATTCTAATTATGGTGGCTAATCCATATAAATTTCCCCCAGGTGTCTTTGTAGTAACGCTGCAAAATAAAATCAAGTGTAAAATCTCACACCCAGGAAGAATAATTTTAATAAATGCCAGGTTTTCGGTAAACAAGTGATGTTAAAAATCTAGGTGAGATTGTGTCCAATTCTCTGCTCCTACTCCCACTTCCTACCATGTGCTGAGAAGAGCCCTTTTAGTTATATAATTTCTTTATCTGTAAAACAGGGCTAATAATGATGCCTCCTACATAGGATCATTGTGAAGATTAAATGGGTTATTTTAAGAAAAGCCTGGAGTATGTAATCAGTGTTCTAGGTGTTCCCTGTTTTTACTTGTTCTATCGCGTCAGTCTAGATACTGTGGAGAATTTTCAGAAAGTTGCAAGCAGGAAACTGGAGATTTTGTCTCACAGGACTGAACAGTATTAGAGAAATTTAATCTGCCTGACGACTAAATAACAAAAACGTTGGAGACAGCTAGTTTTCAACATAATCAATATTACATCTTTCCTTTTCTTTACATAACACTGCCTTGGAGCTGGTTTTGAGGCCAGGCATAAAGCGACAAGCGCCTGAACAAAGTTATGTTTTGAGGAACAGCAGTATTATGTATGGGGCTAGAAATGCATCCTCTTCATCTAGGGACTAGGCTTCTGTGATGGATGAGAGGCCCAGATACTCCAGCAGGACTGCCTTCATCCTAAAAAGAAGTTCAAAGCTGCTACAGCCAACCTTGCCACTACCGTGTCATGTTCTTCTCTGCCTTCCCCCATACATAGACTGTGCGTGTGTGTGTGTGTGTGTGTGTGTACTAAAGACTTACTCTTCCGAAATACAACACTCACATCTTGCATTTATAAGCTCTATAAGCCTAGTAGTGTATGTCTGCTGATTTTGTTTTCATTAAAGAAATTAGCTCCTTTGCATTTTCATATAAATTTTAGAATCAGCTTGTCAACTTCTACCAAAAAAAAAGTTTGCTAAAATTTTGATTGAGATTGCATAAACTATAGATCCAATTGGGGGAAGATTGATATCTTAGCATTCTTGAGCATTCTAATCCATGGACATGATTTATCTCTCTGTTTATCAAAGATTTTCATTTCTTTCTGAGTTGGGCTTTAGTTCATTTCAATTAACTGCACTTTCAAATGTCTTGCTTAGAGTTAAGATCCTTCCAGCCAGGCTTAGGTATGTAAGACCAGGAAACTACAGGACCTCTCTCTGTTTTTTAGTCCGGCCTACAATTTTCCCTATGGCCACTTGGTCAAAGTCTAATGGGGATAACTAATTAGTGGGGAACACTGACTTTGCATTTGGGGCTACTCCAGATTCTAATCCACTATGCCAACCCACACATGGCTGTTAAAAGTTTGTCTGGTTTCTCCTTTGCCTGTGCCTATTAAAGGGTTGTTTCTCTGCCTGACAGTCCTCAAACTTGCAAATGACATTAGGCATGAGTGGGTCTGCTCACTGGTCTCTAGTTATTTAGGAAAGGCTGGTGCATCTCTAGAATATAGTTTTTTTGTTTGTTTGTTTTTTGTTTTTGTTTTGTTTTTTAGCTTTCTTTGTATCTTTGACTCTCTGGTGGCTTTAAGGTAAAATACTGTATTTTAAAATATGAGGTTTTTCCCCAGTGTTTTCTCAGTGTTATGGTAAAAGCAAGGATCTTTTGCAACCTTCTACATCCTACTGGAAACATTCAGAATAGGCATTTTTTTAAGTTGAAATTAGGCTGGGTGCAGTGGCTCACACCTATAATCCCAGCACCTTGGGAGGTCGAGGCAGGTGGATCTGAGGTCAGGAGTTTGAAACCAGCCTGGCTTGCATGGTGAAACACCATCTCTACTGAAAATATAAAACAAAAAATTAGCTGGACGTGGTGATGGGTGCCTGTAATCCCAGCTACTCAGGAGGCTGAAGCCGGAGAATCCCTTGAACCTGGGAGCCAGAGGTTGTAGTAAGCAGAGATCGAACCATTGCACTCCAGCCTGGGCAACAATTGCAAAACTCTGTCTCAAAAATAAATAAATAAATAAATCTGAAATTCATCTCTTCTTTTCATGTGAGTCTACGTGTTAGGGGAAGGAGTTTACACTTTAATTCTTCTCTTAACATGAAATGCAAAAACCTAAATTTTATGTTCTGTCATAATTTCAAGCACTAAGTTTAATTAACTAGGTTTTAAGTTTATTTTTCTTAAGGATAGCAAGTCTGGTGGCAGGTAAATTCTGATTCTTTTTTTCATTCTTTTCACAATATTTCAGATTTTGAATATTTGAACGTTTCTTCACAATAATGTCAAAAGACGTAAAGTCAGTAGAACGTTCACCTAAAATTCCTCAGAGAAATGATCCACAGCATGTCAATGATAGAACATTTTTCATCAATGCCTCTAATCAGAGCTTGACTGCCATTCCGTTGGAGATCTTCGCATTCACAGAATTAGAAGAAGTGCATTTGGAGAACAACCAGATTGAAGAAATTCCCCAGGAGGTTCAGCGTTTAAAGAACATAAGGGTCCTTTACCTGGACAGGAACAACCTGCGGAGCCCGTGCCCGGCTCTGGGGCTGCCGAGTAGCCTGGAGAGCCTGGAGAGCCTGGGCCTGAGCTGCAACCGCATCTCCTCCTCCTCCCTGCTCGTCGTCAGCTTCCTCCGCGCCCTGCGTGAGCCCCGGCCCTACCCGACCGACCTGAAGGAGGTTCCCGTCGTCATTTGTAAAAACCTCCCCACCTGCAGCTGCTCGGACTGGCCGGAAACCACCTGAAATGTCTGCCCGAGGAAATAGTGAACCAGACCAAGCTGAGGGAGATCTACCTGAAGCGGAACCAATTTGAAGTTTTCCCCCAGCAGCTCTGCGTTCTCTGCAACCTGGAGATCACTGACCTGGACGAGAACAAAATCGGCGCCGTCCCAGAAGAGATCGGGCACCTGACGCGGCTGCAGAAGTTCTTCGCGGCTTCCGACAACCTCCCCGTTCTGCCGGCGTCCCTGTGCCAATGTAGCCGACTGTCAGTGCTCGATTTATCCCACGACCTTCTCCACTCCGTCCCGAACAGCCTCGCCGAGCTCAGGGAGATGAGTGGGAACCGCCCGGAGAAGGTGCCGCGCCTCATCTGCAGATGGACCTCGCTGCACCTGCTGTGCCTGAGAAACACCGGCCTGCGCGGGCTGCGGGGCTCCTTCAGGCGCCTGCTCAACCTGCGCTGCCTGGACCTCAGCCAGAACCGTCTGGACCACTGCCCACCGCAGATCTGCTCGCTGAAGAACCTGGAAGTCCTGGCACTGGATGACAATAAAACAGGGCAGGTACGGATTCCCTTTCTGGCTGTCACTATGCCGGATCACTTGAGGTCAGGAGTTTGAGACCAGCCTGACCAATATGGTGAAGCCCTGCCTCCACTGAAAATACAAAACTTAGCTGGGCGTGGTGGCGCGTGCCTGTAGTCCCAGCTACTCGGGAGGCTGAGGCAGGAGAATGGCATGAACCGGGGAGGCAGAGATTGCAGTGAGCCGAGATCGTGCCACTGCACTCCAGAGTGACACTCCGTGAGCCTCCGTCTAAAAAAAAAAGAATAGAAAAGAAAAGAATATAAAAGAAAAAAAAACGAGATTTTTCCCATGTGGTTCGTATGGGCCAGAAAGAAACCGATAGATGGACATAACGGTGAGGCTGATTTTGGCTGCACTAAAGTAGGAAATCTGATGGTTAGAAGAAGCCATAGAAGGTAATGAGCTTTTCTTCACAGGAGGTGGTGTTTAGATAACGACTGGATGGCTTGCTATAGTATGTATGCAACCACTGTATTAGAGGCTTGGAAGACAGAACCTTCCTTAGGCCTTGCAGTCCTGAAAGTCTGGCACTCTGTGAATGGCGGCCCAGTTCCCACATAGGGTTCACAAGCCTGGGTATTCACTGGAAAGCAGAACACGACAGGATGGGGTCATAACAGCGTTCACTGAACGCTGATTACAAGTGGTGTGAATATATGTTTGCTTCCAACTGAGATTTCAACTGAAGTTTCAAAATTATTAAAGCCTTTTAGAATGAAGAGTCACATCACTAAATTAGTTCTAATGACTGAATTTATTATGAATGCTATTAATGCAACTTTACACATAATTCTAGTATTTTTCTTTCAATAGTGTCAAGCAGTTGCCACAGTACAGTTCATAAATGGCAAGAACGTTGGTTAAAAATTGCTCCAATTTTATTTATTTTTATTTATTATTATTTTTTTTTTTTTGAGATGGAGCTTTGCTCTTGTTGCCCAGGCTGGAGTGCAATGGCGCGATCTCGGCTCACCGCAACCTCCGCCTCCCAGATTCAAACAATTCTCCTTCCTCAGCCTCCCGAGTAGCCGATATTACAGGCAAGCACCACCATGCCCAGCTAATTTTTTGGTATTTTTAGTAGAGACAGGGTTTCACCATGTTGGTCAGCCTGGTCTCAAACTCCCAAACTCAGGTGATCCACCTGCCACAGCCTCCCAAAGTGCTGGAATTATAGGCATGAGCCACCACACCCAGACTTTTTTTTTTTTTAGCTAGATTCTGGCTTTGTTGTCCAGGCTAGGGTGCAGTGGTGCAATTTCAGCTCACTGCAACCTCTGCCTCCCACGTTCCAGAGATTCTCCTGCCTCAGCCTCCTGAGTAGCTGGGATTACAGGCACCTGCTACCACACCCAGCTAATTTTTGTATTTTTTAGTAGAAACAGGGTTTCGCCATATTGACCAGGCTGGTCTTGAACTCCTGACCTCAGGTGATCTATCTGATTGGCCTCCCAAAGTGTTGGGATTAAAGGCATGAGCACTGCACCCGGCAAGGAAAAAATTGGTCTAGTTTAAAGTAGTGCATAAAAATGAAGAGCAGAAACTTTAGATCTACAAGTATAAATACTATAATTTTCCATCAGTAGGAGAGGCTAAGTTACTCCACTTGTTTAGCAGTCTGCCTCAAAACCAAAAGCCCAGTTTATTTGCTGACAGTTAATAATGATCTTCACCTGAAACTTGTCTTTCTGGAATACTTCCAGTTACCTTCAGAATTGGGCTCACTTTCAAAACTGAAGATACTTGGACTAACAGGAAATGAGTTCCTTTCCTTTCCGGAGGAAGTCCTTTCTTTAGAGTCTTTAGAGAAATTATACGCTGGGCAAGACCAGGGATCCAAACTTACCTATGTGCCGGAACACATTGGGAAACTGCAGGTAAGCCTCCCCCGATGAGCTGGCTAAGAAGCCACTGCCACTGTCCCTTAGATTGGCTGAAACAGAAAATATGAGGTCCCACAGGCTGGATGTAGAATCATCCATACTAGATTTCCAGCTTCAAACAGTGGAAGCAGAGGTTTCCCCTGTCCGTGAACAACACTTGAACATTTTATTGTGATACTTCTTTCCACTGTGTGACTTGGTGTGTTTCATTTACAGAAATTGGGTCATACCTCTTTCCATTTAATTTCCACTTTTTATAAGTAGCCCCCTGAAAACTGGATTATTTTGAAGTTAAAAATATCATACAAATGACATGGCTGGGAGCCTGCATTTTGGTGCCTAGGATTCCCTGTAAGGGGAAGTGTGACCTCTCTCCGTGCTGGGAAAAAGGAAATCATGTTGCACCAGCTTCCTAGGTCTACAGGACTGTGAGGAATACTTGCAAAGCAACAGGATAACCTCGTGCAAAGTAGCCATACCAGGGTGTCTTCATATATTCATCCTTTAAAGAACTGTTGTTTTTTTTCATGTTCCTGTTGCTGCACTATTTTTTTTTTTTTTTTTTTTCCGAGATGGAGTTTCGTTCTTGTTGCCCAGGCTGGAGTGCAATACCGCAATCTTGGCTCACTGCAACCTCCACCTCCTGGGTTCAAGTGATTCTCTTGCCTCAGCCTCCCAAGTGTCAGGGATTATAGGTGCCCGCCACCCCACTCAGCTAATTTTGTATTTTTAGTAGAGACAGGGTTTCGCCATGTTGGTCAGGCTGGTCTCGAACTCCTGATCTCAGGTGATCCACCCACCTTGGCCTCCCAAAGTACTGGGATTACAGGCGTCAGCCACTGCTCCCAGCCTGCCGCACTCTTCATGATGATAAAGTAGGCGTGGGCCACCACATAACCCCCAGTCATGCGATGGCATGTACAGCATAGGTAGTTCTCACCATGACACAGCGTCTCTATTCCTGTTTCTCCAGGCCTTTGCCCTGTGTTCGTAGAATACCTTTCCTCATCTTGTCCTTCGTAAATGTCATGTCACAATCTTAGGGTGAAGTGCAAACATCAGATTTGTGCCCAGTGAAGTTGAAAATAGTTATTTCAAATACACTCAAACCCATTCCCTATGCATCTTGGCTACTTTCACTGGGGCAATATTGGGTTGATATTTGAGGCAGTTATTCTGTAGCAACTGCCACAAATAGCTATTAAAAAGGAGTTAATGATAAATGTAGTTAAATTATTCAAATTATTTTCATAAAGTCCCGATGAAACAAATAAGCACTAGATGTCTGTAGCCTCTTCTCCCTGCATAAATGGAAACCGAGTTTAATGGATTTACTCAAAAATAACTTTATGTCTTGATGATGGTCCTTTAAATATGTTTTTTTCCTTTATCCCAGTGCATAAGTTCCCCATTGAAAGAAAAAAAAAATGCATGGGCACCCACAGATGTTCTGGTTATTATAATTAACTTATCAAGGCATATTATTATGGTATATTCATATTATTTCAGAGTCTCAAGGAGCTATATATAGAGAACAATCATCTGGAGTACCTGCCCATGTCCCTGGGGTCAATGCCTAACCTAGAAGTTCTTGATTGCCGGCACAATTAGCTTAAACAACTTCCAGATGCCATTTGCCAAGCACAAGGTGAGGGAACTTAGTAGATCCGCAGCCTGGTAGAGTTTGTGGCCAGCATTTCCCATAGCGAATGGCTTCCTTGCTTTTCTAAAGACCAATCTCGGTGTTTAGAGAATTGAGTCTATCCATCACTTCTTTGCAGGGCTCACTTAGCGGCGTGGGGGAGGCCAGCTGTCCTGATTAACATAGCTAAGTCTTGCAAAGGCAGTTGTTTATTGGAATGGAAAAGTAAATAGCAACTGCTAAGAAAATTTGCATTCACCCATATGTCCATTACACTACCAACAATAATTTACTGCACACTTACTGTATGCCAGAATTTGGAGCTGGGGTCCTGCAGTAAATTTCATCTAGGTCACTAAGCCACTTGAATAAAGGAAAAAGTAATTGGCCCAGAGTGGTGAAATTAGCAGGGAACTTTCAGAGCTACACAATTGACCTGGAAAACTATAAATGATTCCTATGTAAACTCCCAAACATTTTCCAGGAGACTAAGCCGTTCTTTGTCTGTACATTCACCCATCTGCTTAACATGCTTTTGCTGAGCACCCACTGGGACCAGATTTTAAATGTTTTTTTCCGAATTCTCTAGGCTTATGCACGTTTTCAAACTATGGCTATTCTTTAATGAGAAAAGGATGAAGGAATGTCTTGCCTACTCACAAGACATTCAAACATTGGGGGCTGGGCTGGGCATGGTGGCTCACACCTGTAATCTCAGCACTTTGGGAGACGGATCACCTGAGGTCAAGAGTTCAAGACCAGCCTGACCAACATGGCAAAACCCCATCTTTACTAAAAATACAAAAATTAGCTGAGTGTGATGACACTCTGCCTGTAATCTCAGCTACTTGGGAAGCTGAGGTAGGAGAATTGCTTGAATCTGGGAGGTGGAGGTTGCAGTGAGACAAGATCGCGCCACTGCACTCCAGCATGGGCAACAGAGTGAGACTCTGTCTCAAAAAAGAAAAAAACAAAAATCCTGGGGGCGAGGGGTTGTGTGCATTGTATGCAATACTCTTTAGTAACGCTCCTCACCATGAATTGCTACCGTGTCTTGGTCCCTGGAGGAGTGAAATATTCTCAAATATTTTCAGTGTTTACTATTTTTCTGTCTCTAATATTATTGACTGGCTTCAACAACTTTGAACTGTTAAAAAGAAGTTGTAAAAAAAAAACTTGGTTTGCCTTATTTAATTGGAAGCCTTTTATTAGATGGCACAGCAAAAGACAGACTGGACTAAAGAATGTACTTTGATATGATCTTTTTTGAAATGTGTATAATTTTACGTTCTTTAAATATTCAGTCTCATGACCACATTTTTTATATTTATCTTCTCTTTTGGTGAACCACATATAGAAAAGTGACTGAATTTATAAGTCATTTATCACTGAGTAGTATTTAAACATAATTTTTCTCTTCTCCCTCCTTACTACTGGGTACTACCAAACTTTTCATCCCTGTCTGTTTGGTAAAATGCTGCATTTTGGTGTTTAATGTACATTTCTCTCATGGAGTGGTGATTTTAAGCATCTTTTTCATACTTATTAAGCATTTTTGTTTCTCTTTCAGTGAACTATTTAAAGATAGTCCATTATGCTAAAAAACCAGCTTCAGAGCATTCTATATAATATGATAATATTTTGATTTATGATGTTTTATAATTTCTTTCAAAAACTTAATTTGCTTGTCAACTTGAGAGTAGCAAGGGAATGACTGTGTGAACCAGCTGTCTCACATTCCACAGTCTTTAGGGATCAGGGAGGTAACACCAACGTGCCAAAGCTTGTAGCAATCACAGGGAGTAGTGAGCCCTGTGGGAAATGGCATGAAGCATGCATTTTTCCAATACTTGGCCAGAGGCAGTGGCTCACACCTGTAATCCTGGCACTTTGAGAGGCCCAGGTGGGTGGATCACTTGAGGCCAGGAGTTCAAGACCAGCCTGGACAACATGGTAAAACCCATCTCTACTAAAAATACAAAAATCAAAAATTAGGTTGTAGTGAGCCCAGATCATGCCACTGTACTCCAGCCTGGGTGACAAAGTGAGACTCTGTCTGAAACAACAACAAAAACCCCTCAGTACTCTGCTGACCTGAGGAACTGCAGGGTCTGAGTGATTTTTGCCAATGGGCTATCAGTTTCAGCTAAAAACTGTTGCTCTAAACAAACAAACAAAACATTTGGAATATCTGGAGACTGAATTCTGTTCTCTTCATTAAGAGAAGGAGCAAACATAGAGATAGAACTTTTATTAGATGGTATAAAAAGTTTTGTGTATCCTTCCTCTCATTCCTTTTGCAAATGCAGAATTGGATCCCTCACATATGTGGGCAGGATTAGGTGACAAGTTAATATTGTTTGTTCTTAAGATTGATCCACCATTTAAAAAAATATTTTCAGCTTTGAAAGAATTACTGCTGGAGGACAACTTGCTCACCCATCTTCCAGAGAATTTGGATTCCCTAGTGAATATTAAGGTCCTGACACTGATGGACAATCCCATGGAAGAACCCCCAAAAGAAGTGTGTGCTGAAGGCAATGAGGCCATATGGAAATACCTCAAGGAAAAAAGAAAAAAGAATATAATGGCAACAAAGGTAACATCAGCCCAGATTCTTGATAACAGTTTTTTTAGAGGGAGCCTAATGTTAAACACATTACAGATTATCCTATGGAGCGACTCTTTGCACATCTACACCCTTGTCCTGCTTCTGAAAAGAGAAGTTACTTAGCTGCTTTTATGTCCCCAGGGCTATGTAAGAAAATTTTTAAATGTCAGCCCTAGCATTTCTGTCTTTTATGTTCCTTATTTCTTTGTTCAATAAGAAGCCAACAAATAGGCAAAGGAAACCAAAACTTCAAAATTTCAAATCAATCTAAAATTCTTAGGACTGTTTCATTGGAATGAAGAAAGCTTGCATTAACAAAACAAGTAAAATAAGGTTGACAAATTAGAAGTGAAAGTATTTATAGACAAGAGGCTGAGCCCAGGGTTCTGAGCTGCCACCAGCTAGGATTGAAGGGCTGAGATCCTTGAAATTCTGCTCTAGCCCATTGAGCCCATGGAGATATAGGATACCCCAGACAGGTCTGGAATGTGTCCACTTCAACCAGTGTTCTTTATTCTCCAACTGGTCACACCCAGATGACTACATAAGCCCCCCGATTAGTGTCCCTGCTTCCATGCCGGCTCCCCTCCAACACACCTTCTGCTCAGTAATTGCACTGATGCTATTAAAACATGGGCTAGAGCTCACCACTCCACTGAAATTGGCATCTTCCGTTTCACTCAGAGTGAGAGTCAAGTCTTTGGTCTGTAAAACCCTCTCTCAATAGCCCTCAACCCTATCAGACCTAATATTCTCCCTTTATGATCAATCTTTTGTGATACCTCTTTTATTCCAAAGCAAATTCAGAGATAATAAAAATCTACAAAAGCACATACTTTTAATCGAAATAATGCCTGAGTTGCAACATAGAAGAGAAAGAAAAGTAATTTATATAAAATATGTATTTCAGGCCAGGCATGGTGGCTAATGTCTGTAATCCCAGTACTTTGGGAGGCCAAGGTGGGTGGATCACTTGAGGTCAGGAGTTCGAGATCAGCCTGACCAACATGGTGAAACCCCCAGCTAATACAAAAATTAACCGGGCATGGTAGTGTATGCCTGTAATCCCAGCTACTCTGGAGCCTGAGGCAGGAGAATCACTTAAACCCAGGAGGTGGAGGTTACAGTGAGCCATGATCGTGCCACTGCACTCCAGCCTGAGAGACAGAATGAGACTCTGTCTCAAAAAAAAAAAAAAATTATTTCAATGTATATATGCTCAGGATGGATTACACTTGAAAGAATGAAAGTTGTGGTTTTTAATTGAATACTTCCTAAAAGCATTTTTTTTTTTTTGAGACGGAGTCTTGCTCTGTCACCAGGCTGGAATGCAGTGGCACGATCTCCCAGCCTCCCAAGTAGTGGGACTACAGGCGCTCACCACCATGCCCAGCTAATTTTTGTATTTTTAGTAGAGACGGGGTTTGGTTTCACCATATTGGCTCAATCTCTTGACCTCGTGATCCGCCCACCTCGGCCTCCCAAAGTGCTGGGATTACAGGCGTGAGCCACCGTGCCTAGCCCCCTAAAAGCATTTTGAAAAATCCCGCACCCTTTTTCACATTCTTAAAATGATATTTAACATTATTGGCACAAGTTTGAATCATTGCAAAGGATGTAATTTCCAGTGAATTTTAAATGTCGACATTTTAAAATAGATCTGTTAGATCAATATTTTAAATGTATCCAGTGGAACTGAGTATCATTAGGATTTGTCAACACCAATTTACAAATACTCAAATAAGTAATTTTATAGGCAGAATTTTTATATCATATTTCTTTTCTTCTTCAACATGCATGTCCATTCTACTTTCCCCTCAGAATTGATCCTAAAGTTATATAGATATACATATAAATCTTTTATAGATTGTTCTTTTGTACTTCTAGGCAACAAAAATATTTATATAAATTAAATTTTAAACATTTAAAAATGTATATACATTACAACTATTAGCAGTTTAACATCACCTAAAACAACATAAAATTTCTTACAAATTTTAATAATTATTAGGATTTTTTAGAACAGTATAAGGAGTTTTTTTTAATGTAGTTTATATATTCATGTATAAATGTTGCTGATTATTAGAATAAGTCAGGGTTTATTATAGATTCTACTCCGGATTTTCATTTTACAGATGAAAGCCTTAAGAAACCTTGTTCATGTAGATGGGTTAATGAGAATGGAAGAAGCTTTTTTTGCCTGTAATGTTTTCTTTTAAATAACAATGCTTTCATGCATCTCTGAACTTATTCCAGATTTATATCCCCCAAATCAATAGCAAGTCTTAGCTGACATGTCAACTAGTCTTACCTTATTTATCTTGAAGGTAGAATTAGAAACCACCTGTCTTGCAAAAGGATTGGTTAACCAGTCCTCAGAGTCAATCATTCTCTCATCAACGCTTATACTTGAATTATCTTTTTCTTTTTTGTGTGTGTGTGTATGTGTGTCCTAAAGATTTTTGTAGTCCAGGGCAATGTGCCATAGTAAGATTCAGGTGTTCAGGTTGGTGCAAGGCACACCCTCCTTCTGTGGAGCACCAGAGGGGCAAGTGAGATGGGGCATCCACAGTTATGTTCTCGGGATGATTTTAGGAAGGGATGCAGCTCAGGAAATAAGCTGTCTTCAACTTATCCATGCCTGCACACCGTTGGAAAGGCTTCGTAGACCAGGGTACAGGCTGCACATTGAAGACTGCTTAACCTTAAGACCACAAAAAAGCTCCATAAATTTCCAAAATGCCTCTAGAGAGCAGTGCTACTCCCTGGATCCTGGTTGGTCTGCTGTTTTCACTCCCCAACTCATCTTTCCTGCTCTCACTGGGCTTCAGTCACAAGCAGATCCCTGGTGTTCTTCCAAGGACCAAGCGTGCTCTGGCTCAGGGCCTTAACACTGGTTCTTCCCTGTGCCCAGAGATGCTTCCCCCAGATATGGGCAAGATTCTGGTCCTCACTTCATTCCATCTCTGCTTGAATGGCCTCTTATCAGAGAGCCCTTCCTTGATCCACCTTATATGAAACAGCATACTCCCATCCACCTCTTTCATTTGTTCATTCATTCATTCATTCATTTATTGAGCTTCTACTATGTACCAGACACTGTTCTAACCATAGAGATACATCAGTGAACAAAACAAATATTTATGTCCTCACAGCACTTAAAATCTAGTAGGAGGGAAATAAAAGCATGAAATATAAAATGTAAAATTAAATACTATGTCAAAGAGTGCTACTGTTAAATTTAAAAAAAAATCAGCCTAAGGGGAACTGAAATTACCTGTAGTGTGTAGAGGTGGGGAAGTAATTGATTTAAATAAGATTGTCAGAGTAGGCCTCATTGAAAAGATGACAGTCTTGGCTTAGGCGACCACAACAAAATACCATAGAACAGGTGGCTTAAACAACAGAAATGTTTTCTGACAGTTCTGGAGGCTGGAAGTCTGAGGTCAGAGTATCAGCATGATTGGATTCTGGTGAAGGCTCTCTTCCTGGCTTGTAGAAGCTCCCTTCTCCCTGTGTCTTCATACGGCAGAGAGGGAGAGTGAGAGAGATATTTCACTAGAGAGTGATAGCTCTCTGATATCTCTCCTTATAAGGCCACTAATCTCATCATGAGGGCCCCACCCTCATGACCTCATCTAAATCTAATTATCACCCATAGCCCCCTCTCCAATTTCCATCACACTGGGGATTAGGGCTTCAACATATGAATCTGGGGCAACACAGTTTAGTCCATAGCAATGACAATTGAGCAAACCCTTGAAGCAGTGGAGCCGTCTGAATACTGAGAAGAGTTCCAGGCAAAGGAAGCAGCGAATGTACAGGCTCTGAGTTAGAACTGTGCCCGTGTGTCTGAGCAGGGAGGAAGCCCGAATGGCTGGAGCAGAGTGAGCCAGGGAAAGAGGAGTTAAGAGGTTAGGAGGGTCAGGTTTGGGGAGGCAGATCAGAGAGGGCCTTGTAAGCCATATAAGGACTTTGGCTTTTATTCTGAGAGAAATGGGGAGCCACTGGATGAGTCTACTACTAGAGGAGGGGTGTTGTTGGGCAGGTAGGAGGGGATGGGATCCAGGGGACAAGTGAGGGCTGGCTTTAGGCAGGAGCACAGACAGCCGAGTAAGGAGCTGGAAGGCAGGGAAGAGCGCTCAGATCCCCTCACCATGCACGGTGGCTCACTGTAGCACTCATCACCGTCTGTCAAATTAAACATTCATGTGTTTATTTCTCACTGTCTCTTCTCTCACTAAAATGTGAGCGCCATGAAATTGAAGCAGTTATTTCACAGCTGTTGCCAAAAAGTCTAGAACTTTTCAGGACCTGGCACATAAAAGCAATAAATGCATTTTTAAAAAATTTGCCTGAATGCTGGCCGGTTGAGAAAAATAGAAAATAAAATTTAGAGTTCTAATCACATCCCATTGTCTACATCTTCAAGACCACCTATCAGAAAAAAGAGATTTAACAATCTCCCATTCATCATGATACCAGCCGATGCTGAATTTGGGTTTATCTTGCTTTCAGATTCAGGCGTGGTGGTGTGGAACAATGGTACGGAAAGGATTTGGGAAATTCAGTGAACTAATAAAAGCACGAAAGAAAGGAAAGGCATCTCCAAAAGATAAGAAAGGAAAGAAGGATGTAAAAGAAATACCAGGAAAGGAAAATCAGAAATAATCCTAAAAACTGATAAATTGGGGTAATGAACCTTGATGGATTAAGAAGGCAAAATATCTAGCAATTAGATGCCTACTACGTTAAAAATTATTCATAAAATTATGTTTATGTGTAAAAATAAATGATTTTTAAAAAAATTTTTTTATTTTTTTTTTTATATAGATGGGGTTTCACCATGTTGGTCAGGCTGGCCTTGAACTCACGACCTCAGGTGATTCTCCTGCCTTGGCCTCCAAAGTTCTTGGATTACAGGCGTGAGCCACCACGCCTGGCCAAATAAATGATTTTTACTTTGACTGAAATGTTTACGGATACAATGATATGACACCTTGGAATTGCTTCTAAATAATATGGGATGGGGAGGGGAAAGTGGGTAGGAATACACGTGAAACAAGATTGGCCATACGCGGATAACTACAGAATAAGGCGATGAGTACACGAGGGCTCATTATACTATTTTCCTATGTTATTTATTTTTTATTTCTTTCAAGACAGGACCTCACTCTTGCCCAGGCTGGAGTGCAGTGGTGCAATCTTGGGTCGCTGCAACTTCTGCTTCCCAGGTTCCAGCAATTCTTGTGCCTCAGCCTCCCGAGTAGCTAGGACTACAGGCGCCTGCCACCACGCCTGGCTAATTTTTATATTTTTTTGGTAGAGATGGGGTTTCACCATGTTGGCCAGGCTGGTCTCGGACTCCTGACCTCAACTGCCCTGCCCACCTTGGCCTCCCAAAGTGCTGGGATTACAGGCATAAGCCACCACACCCATCCTGCCTACTTTTGAAACTTTTATTGTGAAATAATTATAGATTCACAGGAAGTTCTAAAGAAACGCTTAGGTAGGTCCATGCCTTGCTCAGCCTCCCTCAATGCTGACCTCTTGCATAAGTGTAGCACAGTAACAAAACCAGAAAACTGACATTGGTACAATCAACAGTGCACTCGTTTGCGTATATGTGTGTGTTTGTATAATCCTATGCAATTTTGTCACAGAGCTTTGTGTAACCACTATCACAATCAAGACACGGAGTTGCTCCCTTGCCACAAGTTTCCCTTGTGCTGTTCCTACTGTCCGCTCCTCTCCCAGTTCCTAACCTGTTCTCCATCATCTCCATCATGTTGTCACTTTGGGAATGTCACATAAATGGAAATGCACAGTATGTAACTCCGACTGGCTTTTTTATTCAGCATAATCCACTTGAAGTCTGTCCAAATGGTGGCCGGTATCAGTGGTTGTTCCTTTCTGCTGCCGAGGAGCACTGCACAGTCCCACAGTTGATTTAACCTTTTACTCATTGTTTCTAGTTTTTTGCTATTATTAACAAAGTTGCCGGGGAGCATTCATGCATAGGTTTTGCATCTGCACAGATACTCATGGAAATCATGGGAACGCCCAGGGAATTCATGGTATTCTTTTATATCATGCAGCCCAAAATATTCCCTTTTATAGCATTCAAAACTTCCTCATCCTGAACACTTTTTAATTTGGAGTAGTGTTGATTTTAAATTTGCATGTCTTTCAGGCAGTGATTACAATACTAATTTGAGTAGAGCATGTCAGAATAGAAACGCGTAGACACACATCTCTGCCATGCAATGACGCTCATGCTCTAGCAAAAGAAAATCAAAAATTTCAAAAATAGTTTAATGCAACACAGAAAGTGTCATTAATGAACTAAAGAAGTTTGATGAGGCAAATTCCATTTCAAAGAAATGCCTAAAGGCAATATGTAAACAATTTGTCTTTTTAAACATGAAAGGTTTTAATTTATTCTAACAAGATGTATTTTTCATACTGAGTTTTAAATTTTTAACCACTTTTTACTAAGATTTATATGTCAGTGACTATCATTACTGTCCATGGTTTATATCTGAAATAAAATGCACCAGAACATAAAATAATAAACCTTAGGAGACGCTTTCAGAGAAAAACCTACATAGACCACATTATGAGACATATAATAACAGTGATGATACATGAAACTATTAGCTAGTGCCTTTCACGTTAGAATTACACATACGCATACACACACACACTTATATTTAGAATACAACTTGTAGGAAAAGAGAAGGCAAAACATTTCTGGGCAAGAGAAAACCAGTTGCAGTACCAGAATCTAAACACTTTTTGCAAGGCTTCTAAACAGTAAAGGAACTAATTATATATCCAAAACGAATCTATTGAAAAATGCCATTTTTGTATCATAAGACAGAGAATAATGGCATGTTCACATTAGATATTATATACACATATTTACAAAGCTCTTGTAATAGAAGTCCCATTAAACGGCTCAGAAGTTGATGTTCAGTTGATGACACTGGAATTCGTTCATGTTCTTTTCCTCTGGAGAATGATTTGTAGCTTAGTAGGACAATGGGAAATCAGCTTCCTGAAACCCACCATGGTCAAAGCGAATGCTTCTTTTTCTGTCTTGGCCAAACCATTCTAGTTCCTCCTCCTGTGAAGCTGGGAGAATCCATCGTTTCATTCCTATCTCAGTGATCTGAGGAAGTTTGGTCACAGCGCACAACAAGTGTCTAAACCACCGTCCACAACCTCGAAAATTTGATGGTCGAAGGCTAACATCCAGCTCGATGAGCTCGTTGAGGAACTGCACCTTTTGGCACAGCATGGTCCACCCTGCATCACAGATGCTGTCATTATAGCTCAGGTCCAGCTTTCGCAGTTTGGCCAGATGACCCGTCTGTATAACCGATGCTGGAAAAGAAAATCACTCTAAATGCCAACATGCAAGAATACACTCGGCCATGGCTATTCCCATTTCCCATAACACTGTCTCTGGACTAGGAATGACACGATTAGTAATTAGTAATGATTTGTTATTAGCAGCTTCATTCAGGACATCTGAAATTAGTAGCAGATTTCCTGTCTGTACATCCTGTGTACAAGCTTTTTTATTTCTTTTTCCAAATCCCAACCCAGTAATTATTTTTTGTCAAGTTCTTGCTCTCTGCTCCACTGGAGTCCCAGCTCTTCCTACAGACTTTCTCTAATTAAATGTAAAGAGTGGTGGCTCATTGGCTTTGACTAAGGACCATTTGTAAATAATCTCCTTGCTGCTTATACTGTTTAATTGTTCATTCATTCAGTCATTCTTCATTCAGCAATTATTTCACCGAGCAACTTTCCATGTGCAGAACATACCTGGATAATTTCCAGTTCACCTTAGAGACCCCCAATACACCAGACAGTTTTCCCTTTGAATAGAACATATCAGTACTACCTACAATGGCACTTAAAAATGATAACTAATGTACAATCTGAGCTATTTGATCAGAAAATAAATAAGTTAATACTGAAATAAAGAATTCTGTAAGAGAAGGCAAGAGAGCTAACCAAGGCAAATGGGGCATGCTTCCCTTTTCAGCCAAACCCAGGAATGGATGGATGCACGGGTGGCTGAGCTCTCAAACTCACTGTGGAATCAAACTGTCAGCAAGTTTGAAAGTGTTGGAGTTGGAGCATTCTCCTTGATCTGAAAGTCGTGCCGTGTGAGAAAGGACTGAAAGACTTGGCCGGGCACGGTGGCTCACGCCTGTAATCCCAGCACTTTGGGAGGCTGAGGCGGGTGGATCACGAGGTCAAGAGATCGAGACCATCCTGGTCAACAAGGTGAAACCCCGTCTCTACTAAAAACACAAAAAATTAGCTGGGCACGGTGGCGCGTGCCTGTAATCCCAGCTACTTGGGAGGCTGAGGCAGGAGAATTGCCTGAACCCAGGAAGCGGAGGTTGCAGTGAGCCGAGATCGCGCCACTGCACTCCAGCCTGGGTAACAAGAGCGAAACTCCGTCTCAAAAAAAAAAAAAAAAAAAAAGAAAGACTAGGGCACATTCAGTCCTAGAGGGAGAAAATTTGAGGGAGACCTGGCTGTTGCCCAACACCATAGGGCTGACGTGAGTAAGAAGGAGCTGAATGTTTCAGCTCACTGACGGACAGATGCACTGGCTGAAAGACACCCGAAGACAGATTGGGGCCTAGTGGGAGGCCTTCCTCCTGCTAAGAGTCGCTCCATAATGCTGGGGCAAACTGGAAACAGTTCAGGCAGAATTGTGGTGGTCATTATTAGAGAGCCTGTGAAAAGGATTTCTCTCTGATATTGATTAGGAGGTTGGATCGAGACTTCCAAGATCCCTTTCAACTCTCAGATTCTATACAACTCACCTGATTGCTGCATTCATTCCTGGGTTTGGCTGAAAAGGGAAGCATGTCCCATTTCTTCTTTTATTTTCCAGAAAGATTGTGTAAAATTGGTATTATTTCTTCCTCAATTGTTTCACAGAATTCACCAATGAAGCCATCTAAATTTGGAATTTTCTTTGTGGGAAAGAGCCCTCGCCTCAACTAAAAATACAAAAATTAGCCAGGCGTGGTGGTGTGCACCTGTAATCCCAGCTACCTGAGAGGCTGAAGCAGGGGAATTGCTCGAACCCAGAAGGCAGAGGTTGTAGTGAGCTGAGATAGAGCCACTGTACTCCAGCCTGGGTGACACAGAGAGACTCCTTCTAAATAAGTAAATAAAATAAACAAAATGCAGACATGCACACACCTCATGAGTACAACAACCCTCACCCATCCACATACCCTCTTTCCACCAGCGGAAGTGTGGACAGGCCACTTCTTATTTTTTAAAAAAAATGCTAAATTTTATGTTTTCAAATAGATATTACATGCCCATCGAATAACATTCCAAGGTTATACAGTGAAACTAAACTGTATAAATTTTATTCAGATTTCACCCATTTTTCTGCACCTATCCTTTTTCTTTTCCAGGATCCAGTCCAGAAATGCCACATTTCAGTTACATGTATGTTCTTTGGTTGGTTTTTCTTGAAACAGAGTCTTCCTCTGTCACCCAGGCTGGAGTGCAGTGGGGCAATTATAACTCACTGCAGTCTTGAATTCCTGGACAGGCCACTTCTACAGACAAACTTCAGGTCTTTCTCAAAGGAAAGTGTAATACTGGCGTATTTCTTCACTATTTAATATGTAAAACTATATTACTATTTTTCATAGCTTCTGTTTCTTAAAATATGCCACTGATGAAGTGTTCAAGTGTGGTGCCTCCAAACGTAAGTCCTGTGGTTATTACAGCATAATTCTTGCATAATACATAATTTTTCGGCCCATGTGTCGTGCCATAGCAAAACTGACTGGTATATACACTGAGAACACAGATAGAACTGCCTGGAGTGACTGTTCTGGCCCTTCATTTGGAGACGTGCTCATTGCTTTGGAATGCCGGCAGCTGATGGCTGAATAGTGATTGAGGTGAGAGGACAAGGCTAGCTGGGGGACAAAGGTAGTACTTTCTGATTCATTGTTTTATAATGGGAAGTGGACTCATAGAATGATTTTAGGGAACATTTGGAATATTTTCACTGGAATCCCACAGTGCAAAAGTTATTCCTTATTCAATTATCTTTCCATCACTCTAGACTGACGTGGAAAAAGTGTCAGATTGGTACCACAGTATGCCTGTAACCTCTCTCATCTTTTTCTAATAGAGAGAAGGAGCCTCTAATCAAAGCCATGAGCAGTCTAATATCTATGAGAAATGATATCTGTATTTCAGTTACAGCGATAATCAGTTTCCTGTTTAAATAAAAGCATTTAAATTAGAGTTAATTTAAAGGAAAAGTTAAGTAGTAGTGCAGGAACCATGTTGATGGGGCGAAATGCAGATGACTGCAGTGGGAGCACTCATGGAGCGGGGAGGTGTGGGACGGAGCTGTTTGCCTTTCAGGAACCTCCCCACCTATCTATATCCATATTCTTTTATGAAACATCCTCCACTGCCATGTGGTTTTAGAATTGCCTTTGCTCATTCTAATTAGACCTCTCAGCAGGTACTGGGGAGAAGGGAATCCGCAGAGGGCTTCACCCTAGGTCTCATGCCTCCTCAACCTCCCCACTCCATGCTTTGCGGGGGTGGTACCCTCTGTTCTGTGTGCCGAGACCGCTTGGAACAAGTAGATACACACCCAGGAGAGCCACGTCCTCTGTCACCAGGGAACAGCTGCTCAGCCTCAGCACTTGAAGAGACGTGGAAAGCTTTAGTGTTTCCAGAAGCAGCTTCAAGTTGCCACCAACACACTTGTTCCAAGAAAGATTGAATACTTCTAGAGCAGAGAGGTGAACGGAGGCTTCAGCTAAAAGTGATAATGATAAGAACAGCAGTAATTCAGGTTTTCTTAGAGATCGTAAGCTTTGGATTTGAGGAAACTGGTCTAGGCCAACATATTAGTATGACTGCGGTTGAGAAAGTTGTAAAGACTATTTTCTGCTGCCTTAAATTCATGGCGTCAATGTATGTTGTCTGTTTTTATTTGAAGGAATATTGGAAACTTTAGCAAACAAAAACTTGATAAATTGGAATTCACTGTCCAACTGGGGTTTCTTTCCTTCACTTCACATGTTGGAAGGAGAGAAACGCAAAGTGCTTGGACAGCTCGTCAAGATTTCCAGAATGTGTCCTGGTTGGTGCATATTCCACTGCACGGTCATTGCTGAGGTTCAGATGGGCCAACCCTCCCTAAGGGTCTGAAATACCAAAACGTATTTGTGTTTACTTCACAGCAATTATTGCAGGCACGGAAGGCAACTAGTGTATTTTGGAAAGATTTTTAAAGAAAAGTAAAAGATTTTCTGCTTAATTTTCAGTTGCCCCCCAAAGTTAAAATTAACTGGAATATCTTATTCCCAAGTTAATTGCACTTTAAACTATTCTGTTTCTAGAGAATAACGTGTTCAAGGGGAAGATATATATCCTTTTATAATATCTAGTAAGAATATCCCTTACTCACAGTACAGAGATCTACATTAAGGAGAAATGGAACTTTTCTTCTAAAAATGATGTAGGGAAATATATATTTATTTCATTTACTTAATTCAGATTGAATGGTAGCTTTATGTCAGATGATATAATTTAGTGTAATACCTAGTTGATCATGATTCATTGATTTTGCAGCTAGAATTAGAAAGACCTGTGCCTTCTAATGACCATTAATTCCTTAAAAAAATTTTTTCCCAGCCTTGGCAACATGGTAAAACTCCGTCTCTACCAAAAGCACAAAAATTAGCCCGGTGTGGTGGCATGTTCCTGTAGACCCAGCTACTGGAGAGGCTGAGATGGCATGATCACTTGTAGCCAGGAGGCTACAGTGAGCCATGATACTGCCACTGCACTGCCGCCTGGGCAGCAGAGCAAGACCCTCCCAAAGTACTGGGATTACAGGTGTGACCCACTGCATCTGGCCCAAGTTCAGAGTTCTTTTTTTTTTTTTTTTTTTTTTTGAGATGGAGTTTTGCTCTTGTTACCCAGGCCGGAGTGCAATGGCACGATTTCGGCTCACCACAACCTCCGCCTTCTGAATTCAAGCAATTCTCCTACCTCAGCCTCCTGAGTAGCTGGGATTACAGGCTCACGCCACCACGCCCAGCTAATTGTTTTTTATTTTTAGTAGAGACGGGTTTCACCTTGTTGACCAGGATGGTCTCGATCTCTTGACCTCGTGGTCCACCCACCTCGGCCTCCCAAAGTGCTGGGATTACAGGCGTAAGCCACCGCGCCTGGCTTTATTTAGGGCATTCTTGCCCTCCTTTTCAGCCTGAGTATTTTGTTCAGCCCATTTTTTTTGTTCAGCTCTTGTAGACTTTGTCCTCACCATGCCCTGCTCCCAGGGCTCCCTCAGCATCGTTCATCTCATTATCCACATGTGTGGATGGGGAAAAGTCCCAGGATATGTAGCCTTCCGCCCTGCTGTCTTAGGATCCACGGACCCACCTGTAGACAGTTGATAGGTATGCTTGAAGGGCTGCCTGTGAGCTTCCTAAAACTGATTACAGTTATTCTGTGGGGAACAGTATGGTACATTTTCTGGTTCTAAAAATCTGGAATGAGACTGCCTGAAATCAAATCCTGGCTCTGGCTCCTATGACCTTGGTTATCTCATGTACTTAACATCTCTGTGTTTCAGTTTCCTTGTCTGCAAAATATAAAGTGGGACAACGGCGCATGCCTTATACAGTTGTAAGAATTACATTGGGTAACGCATGTAAAGCTCTTGGAAAGGGGGCTGGCACACAGGATATGCTCAATAAATGTCAGTTGCTACGTTCTGCCCATTTGGTGACAAGTGCAGTGTCAGCAAGTAAAGGGAGATATTTTGAAACAAAAAGATTGGTAGCACTTTTCCACATCGATCACCCGGGGAACTAGCAGTTTGTACACACAGTGCCAGGGTCCCCAACACCACCCCCTTTACTTGCTGACTGCAGTTGTCACCAAATGGGCAGAACTTTCAGATTCAGTAGGTCCCTGATGTGACCTTAGGCATACCCAGACTCCCGAGAGCACATAAATCCTGTGCGGAGTGATTGCGTGGCAGTCAGTTCACCTCAGACTCTAGTAAATGCCTCACTTTCCCATCAGATCCGCAGCAATCCCAACTCATACTGACACCTCCGCAAAACTACAAGTTACCATGGATCTGATGACCCAGGTTGGTTAGAAACACTTTAAATTTTAAATGTTAAATCTGCACATACCATGGGCAGGCGTGGTGGCTCACACCTACAACCCCAGCACTGTGGGAGGCCCAGTAGGGTGGATCACTTAAAGTCAGGATTTTGAGACCCGATTGGACAACATGGTGAAACCCCATCTCTACTAAAAATACAAAAATTAGCCAGGCATGGTGACATGCGCCTGTAATCCCAGCTACTGGGGAGGCTGAGGCAGGAGAATCGTTTAAACCTGGGAGGTAGAGGTTGCAGTGACCCAAGATCACACCACTGCACTCCAGCTTGGGTGACACTGTCTCAAAACACAACAAAAACGCTGCCTATACAGGTCTATGTCCTGAAAAGAAGACAAATTAGTACTTCACAACTTTGGCTGAGCCTCAGAATGAAACACAGAGAAAAAGAGGTCTCCTTCTCACATTATTGCGTGGTTCCTGCAGGGATCTGATAAATTTCTTACCGAGAGCTGTAAAAGTCTCACTCTCCAAAGCACAGTTGTTGATGACTAATGACTTCAATGCCGGTAAAAATCGGAGCCTGCTGAGTAAGTTTTCAGAAGAACTGCCCATGTTTTTGTTGGCTGATAAATCCAATTCTTGAAGATTTGAGAGTAGAGGAATGACCTGGGCTGTTAAAATATCGACAGTGACATGTCTTTAGGCACCAGCTCAGAGAGAGTCTTCTGGGTGTTTGGCTCCCACAGTCTGTCTAATCTGTCAGTCAATACAGCTCTCCCCAATCCCACCCTCTCTCCCTTACACGCCCCAATCCAGCCATCTTCCCAGCATGCTGCTTGGGCTTTCCAACTTCCAAGATCCTTTCCAGCCTAGAAGAGCAAAGGCTGTGGAGACAGAGAACGAGATTTTGGATCTGCTGCTAAAGAACTGTGTGATTTTGAACAAGTTAATGAACCTCTCTGAACCTCAGCCTTCTGCAATCTGAAACTCTTAGCCTTCTCTAATTCACATGGTCATCGGGAAGGTAAAATGACTTCATGAAGATCAAGTGCCTGGCACATACTAACTGCTCAATTAATGTTTGAAATTATAATTCTTTTCTCAGAATGTAAGTACCAGTAAGGCAGTGAAGACAAGCAATCAGCACAGACACCTATTGGTAACAGCACTCTAGTAAGTGGTCCTGAGGGGCTCGGCTGGGAGTTACCCTTGTTCGCAATCTTTTGGCTACTTTTCCTGCCTTAGCCCCAGCTCTTACAGTGCGCCGGATCTCTACAAGGCTGGCTTACCTCCTCGAAGCCTTGCAGGCCCACCCACACCAAAGTAATCCCTGGTCACTATCACAGCGCCCACCACTACGTGATATTTTCTCGTTGATATATTTGTTTTCCGTCTTCCCTCACTAAAGGCAAGCTCTGTGTGTATAGGAACTACCTCACTCCCAGAATGGGAACTACTGGAACATCAGAGGTACAAACGTCTGTGGGAGGAGGAAGAGAGATGAGGGGAGAGAAAGGGGAAAGGCAGGGAAGGCAGGTGGGCACTTATCAAGTCAACAGGTAGAACCATTTCTCCCTCTTCTAACCCCCTCAGCACTCTGTATTTCGCCATGGAGTCTGGATATGTATTGGTTTATTCCTGCCCCTGCTATAACGAAGCTCCCTGATAGCTGGGATTTTCTGCAGCCCCTGGCACAGTGCCCCACACCATTAGAGGATTCATCAGTAGCCACTGCTTAAAGGATCTGTACTTCCATTTCTTTGGAGCAATTTACAATGATCGGATAAAGCAACGTTCAATTATTTAACATCATAAAGTGTAAAGCAGGATGTATTTTCATTTCAATCTTTTCAAAATTAAGCAGAAGGAGAACAATGCAATTCATTACAGTTATTAAATAATTCTTAGTTTCCCAGGGCCTTTCACCCATGTCAGTGGCTGTGAACCTAAGACCTAGGTAAGGGAGGCTTAGTCCTCTGTTATACCAGTAGGAACAATCGAGGTCCTCCAGCACTGAATAACAAAATGAGATGTGGTGTTCATGTTATTTAGTTGTACCAAGGGAATCTGGCGGACCGATAACTCATGAATGTCTTCCTAGGTATGAAGCTCGGGCTACGATAAGTAAAGATGGTAAGAACCCATAAGCCTCCATGCAGAGCTCAAAAAGGGATTATTTTGTCACTTTAAAATCTTCATGAAAGCCTTGAACTCTTCCCATTTTCCCAAATTGAGAGATAAGAGTCTGAGAGATACTTTAGCGGGTTTAAAAAGATAGACGTTAGACCTAAAAACCTATTTTTCTGTCTTCCTCCCAAAATTGTACTATAAACAACCAAAAACATATTTTTATTCTCACTGTGACCTCATTCATTCATTCACAGTCAACATGCATTTACTTGGTGCCACCATGTGCAGGTGCCTGTGCTTCAGCAGTGGGAGATGCTAAACGAGACACCTCTAGCCTGGAATTGCCCATGACCTGGAGAGAGAGCACGGGCCCAAGGCCAGAGCAGGCCTGGCATGTCTGAGAAGCAGCAAGGGCAGTGACTGGGGTGGAGTCAGGAGTCAGTGACGGGGAAGGGAGGAGAGTGGATGAAGTCAGAGTGACAGAGTGCAGGGAGACTCCTGTAATAATCTAAGCATGAGACAACTGCGGCCTGGACCAGGGTAGTAGAGGTCTAGATGGTGAGCCATGGTCTGATTCTGGATGTACATTGAAGGCTTACTGTGGCCACAGATGGGATAAAACCCTTAATCTCAAGGCTACGCTTGCTCTGTTATGGGAAATTGCGTTTCTATATTACATGTTGTAATTACAGAACTGTGTTTGCGGTAGGAAAGTAAGGGTAGCTGCCTAAAGCTGTAACGTGTAGCCATCATGCACCACCCCGCTGACTCTTCTTCTGTAACTTTGCTTGTATCTGAGTGGCCTGACATCACTTGTTATTCAGAGAGCCTCAATACGCTTTGTGTTGGCATTTGGTTACAGATATGTAACCTGTTGGTAATCAATCAACTTTGTGACAATAAGAGATTTATTTATTTATTTATTTATTTATTATTTATTTTTTTGAGACAGAGTCTCACTCTGTCACCCAGGCTGGAATGCAGTGGCTCAATCTCGGCTCACTGCAACTTCCACCTCCTGGGTTCAAACGATTCTCCTGCCTCAGCCTCCTGAGTAGCTGGGATTATAGGCATGTGCCACCATGCCCAGCTAATTGTTTAATTTTTAGTAGAGATGGGGTTTCACCATGTTGTTCAGGTGGTCTCGAACTCTAGACCTCGTGATCTACCCGCCTCAGCCTCCCAAAGTGCTGGGATTACAGGTGTGAACCACCACACCTGGCCAAGATTTATTTCTGAACAGCAACATAAATTCAAAATTTTCCCTAAGTGCCAAATCTATCATTTGCAGACATGGATAGGAGGAATTGAGATTCACTAACATTTACTGGGCATTTAATACATGCCAAATACTATGTTGGGGCATTCACAGAACTTTTATGAAGTCATCTTTCCAATCACTTCATAAAAAGTAAATTTAAGTGTACATATCAAAATTTTCAAGTTTCCAAACATAGGCCAAGATTGCAAAAGTCTTTCTTTGCTGTGCAATATATACTTACTCAGTGACATCACATCATCTGCTGTTAGTGAGCACTGGTGAAGATCTAGGACTTCCAGATGCTTTAGCATGACCACCTGAGCCAGCGAGTCTTCAAAACCTCCACCTAGATCCTTATTGCAGGAAAGATCTAATTTCCTCAGCTCACTCAAGTACCTAAAAGCAGCATCTATAAAGAAAGTCAGAATCCCATTCTGATAACTGGACACAGTAGTATACCTACAGTCCCAGCTGCTTGGGAGGTCAAGGCGGGAGCATTTCTTGAGCCCAGAAATTTGAGACCAGCCTGGGCAGCAAAGTGAGATCCCATCTCTCTTTTTTTCCCTTTTCCTTTTTTTTTTTTTTTTTTTTTGAGACAAATCTTGCACTGTTACCTGGGCTGGAGTGCAGTGGCACGGTCTTGGCTCACCGTAACCTCCACCTCCTGGGTTCAAGCAATTCTTCTGCCTCAGCCTCCTGGGTAGCTGGGATTACAAGTGCCCACCACCACACCTGGCTAATTTTTCATATTTTTAGTAGAGACAGGGGTTTCACTATGTTGGTCAGACTGGTCTCGAACTCCTGACCTTGTGATCTGCCTGCCTTGGCCTCCCAATGTGCTGGGATTACAAGTATGAGCCACTGCGCCCAGCCTCCCATCTCTTAAAAAAAGAGAAACCCCTCCCGGGCACAGCGGCTCACGCCTGTAATCTCACCACTTTGGGAGGTCGAGATGGGCGGACCATGAGGTCAAGAGATGGAGACCATCCTGGCCAACATGGTGAAAGCCTGTCTCTACTAAAAATATAAAAATTAGCTGGGCGGGGTGGCACACACCTGTGATCCCAGCTACTCTGGAGGCTGAGGCTGGAGAATCACTTGAACCTGGGAGGCGGAGATTGCAGTGAGCTGAGATCTTGCCACAGCACTCCAGCCTGACGACAGAGCGAGACTCTGTCTCAAAAAAAAAAGAAAGAAAAAAAGAAAAAAGAAAAAAAAGGAAAGAAAAGAAAAACCCCATTCTGACGTATTGCAAGGTGGTAAGAAGGTGTGGAGCAGGAGGGGGCAGTGGTGCGGTAAGGGAGGCTGAGGGAGCACACTGTGTTCACAAAAGACCAAAGGACGAATAACCGTAGACTTCCTACCCTCTGGCCCTCTGTGGACCTGACCATGATTTCACACACACGCTCCCTAAGATCTGCATAGATTGCTAAGAGTTTTGACATGAATCCTGCAACTACACTTGAGTATCCTCTCTTATGACACTTGAGCATTGGAGTTTACATAGATTTTTAGACTTATTCAAGCTGCAGGTGAATATTGCAGGCTCTGTAAGTTGAAGGGAAAAACACAGTGTCATTTCCTATTCTCTGTTAATATTGATACTGTCTACAAGGAGTAAGTTTTAACCGCAGACGCCATCAAAGCCGTTCTTCTCATCAGTACCAATTCCTTCCCACGACTGAGCATATAACGCTGACGCTTTCAAAAGAGAAAACTAGTAGTTCCAGCAGCAAAGAATTTTTCACAGTGTTTATCTCAACCTAAAATAGACTGTCCTTTTCAGAGTCAGTCATATTAAAAGCCCATTTTTGTAATCATGAAAACATATGTTCTCTGTAAAATATTTAGAAAATAAATAAAATATAAAGGAGACTTTTTTTTTTTGAGATGGAGTCTCTTCTGTGATCCATATTGGCTCATTGCAACCTCTGCCTCTGGAGTTCAAGCGATTTCACGGCCTCCCAAGTAGCTAGGATTACAGGCTCACATACCAGCACGCCCAGCTAATTTTTCTATTTGTAGTAGACACGGTTTCACCACGTTGGCCGGGCTGGTCTCAAACTCCTGATCTCAAATGATTCCCCTGCCTCCGCCTCCCAAAGTGCTGGGATACAGGCATGAACCACAACACCCAGCCTAACGGGGATTTCAGTTACCCATAACCTTATTCCCCAACACAACCAGTTTATATTTTGCTGTATTTCCTAGTAACTTTTCAATATGTATATTTACATGTATATCATATATATTTATACATGTAATCTTAAATTCAGCCATTGTTAACTCACCCAATATTTTGACACTCGTTTGTGACAATCCACATGAATGTAACTTCAGTACTTTCAGATTTGAGGTACTTTTTAATCCCTGAGCAATACTGTTTAGACTGCCACCAATGTCTCTATTCATGGAAAGATCAAGTACTTCAAGACTTTGCAGCACAGGTAGCACTTGACCTAAAAGGCAAGGAATCCAAATAAGAAGTGCATGTAGGAAGAGGGTGGAGTTTCAGGTCTCCTGGGGATAGAGTGAGCCTCTCTTTAAATTCAGGATAAGACAAAACACAGCAAACTTAGATTCCCAACCTATCCAATGGGCATCTTTGCTTTTTTTTCCGGGATAGACTCTTCAAATTCCGCTTACCCAGAAATGCCCCATCTTCTGACGTGAGGGCGCAATCCACAAGCTCCAGGATTTGTATCTTGCTCCCTTTTTGGAGCTTCTGAAGGATCAGAGGCAAATTTCCTCCCACTTTACTGTTCCAAGACAAATTTAGCTCCTCAAGTTCAGGAATCATCTCAAGTGCTTCTCCTGTTAGCAAAAAGGCCGGAAAATTCTCTTGGTCACTAGTCAGAAAAGCAGGGAATTCATTTCAGAATCAGCACAACCGTTCTTTTTTTTTGAGATGGAGTTTCGCTCTTGTCACCCAGGCTGCAGTGCAGTGGCACGATCTTGGCTCACTGCAACCTCCGCCTCCCGGGTTCAAGCAATTCTCCTGCCTCAGCCTCCTGAGTAGCTGAGATTACAGGCATGCACCACCGTGCCCAGCTAATTTTTTGTATTTTTAGTAGAGACAGGGTTTCACCATGTTGGTCAGGCTGGTCTTGAACTCCTGACCTCGTGATCCACCCGCCTCAGCCTCCCAAAGTGCTGGGATTACAGGCGTGAGTCACTGCGCCCGGCCACAACCGTTCTTAATGGAGTGTGGAGACTGAGCCAGGTAGCGCCTTGTTCGGCACCGAGGAACAGGGACAAGGAAAGAACCCAGTTCCTTCACAGCAGGGCGCACTTCTCTACATTTACAGGCGCAGTCATTCCAGTCCCTCCAAAATTCTGAAGCCATGCGTATAAGCCAAAAAATTGTTGTAGAAAAATCCATCTATTGCTAGGGTGGTTTTAGGAAGCTGCTTTTGTGGCGGTTCATCTGCTTTCCCTCAGCCACCCCTTCTGGGATCAGCATTCCTGAGAAGTTTGACCAGGGATAGAAGTGAGGCAGGCCGGGCGCGGTGGCTCACGCCTGTAATCCCAGCACTTTGAGGGGCCGAGGCGGGCGGATCAGGAGGTCAGTAGATCGAGACCATCCTGGCCGTGGTGAAACCCCGTCTCTACTAAAATGCAAAAAATTAGCCTGGCGTGGTGGCGCGCGCCTGTAGTCCCAGTTACTCACGTGGCTGAGGCAGGGGAATCACTTGAATCCGGGAGACGGAGGTTGTAATGAACCGAGATCGTGCCACTGCACTTCAGCCCGGTGAAAGAGCAAGACTCCTTCTCAAAAAAAAAAAATGAGGCAAAGCAGGTAACCAGCCACCACAGAGTAAAGGTCTCTCAACAATATCACATGCAGATATATATATATATATATATATATACTTAGAAGAAGAATATCACATGCAGCTGGGTGCAGTGGCTCACAGCTATAATCCTAGCACTTTGGGAGGTCAAGGCAGGTGGATCACTAGGTTAGGAGTTCAAGACCAGCCTGACCAACATGGTGAAACCCTGTCTCTACTAAAAATACAAAAATTAGCCAGGCGTGGTGGCACACACCTGTTATCCCAGCTACTCAGGAGGCTGAGGCAGGAGAATCACTTGAACCCGGGAGGTGCACCCCTGCACTCCAGCCTGGGCGACAGAGCAAGACTCTGTCTCAAAAAACATACATATATCATATGCAACTGAACTGACCACTACAGAGAGAAACACAATAGAGCATCAGGCACTAGCAGCTTAGAACAGCCACACTGCCTTAGCGGGTAGAGGAGGGCACAGTGAAAGAGGGATGAAAACTAACATTTCTGAAACCATTTCACACAGGAAAGCTCCCAGGGCTACAGAGTGGAGGCTGGGAGAGAACAGGAGACATGACCAGACAGATCCACCCTTAGGAATGATTTTCACTGCCTTGCGGGTAGAACATATACATAGAAAATGTACTTTCTCAATGTGCAAACAATTAAGCATTCTGGTAAGTTCCCTGTATCTAGAAGCTTCTTCTACTACCTGCCCCTGGGTTTGAACTTCTACCATTGGTGTTTTGGTTTTTTGTTTTTTGAGATGGAGTCTCGCTCTGTCCCCAGGCTGGAGTGCAGTGGCATGGTCTCTGCTCACCACAACCTCTGCCTCCCGGGTTCAAGGGATTCTCCTGCCTCAGCCTCCCGAGTAGCTGGGACTACAGGCACACACCACCACGCCCAGCTGATTTTTGTATTTTTGGTAGAGATGGGGTTTTACCATGTTGGCCTGGATGTTCTCCATCTCTTGACCTCATGATCTGCCATCCTCGGCCTCCCAAAGTGCTGGGATTACAGCCATAAGCCACCATGCCCAGCTGCTTCTACTATTGTTCATTCATTCTATGGATTAAGTTTTAGGAGTCCAGCAACCCCATGCTAAAATGCATATTCTCAGGAGTTATGGTATCCTAAGCCAGCAATAAACAGTTATCATTTTGTGTGCGATTGCCAGTCTACTGGGGTGACTTTCTATAGCCCTGAGGTGTCCCCCAGGATCTTGGAGAAGGAGCTCATGATTGATTAGTTATGTCTGCAGTGGTCATGGTACTGAAGTGCCATGCATTTGCCACCTTGTACTAAACGATTATAATGGGTGTAACAATTTTGAAATGCCTTCTGATTTACGTTCTCTTATTAAGAAACCATTTATTTTCCCTATACCCATCTGCATTAAGGCTGAGTGAAGAAGACAGAGTATGGATGATAAGTAAGCCCCTCCTGATGAGAGAGGATGCAGAAGTCCTTCCAGAGAAGAAATGACTCTGGAAGAGGGAAAAGGGCACAGATACCAGAACAACAGTGCAGACTCTCTCCTGGACCAGGTACGTTTGCAACAGGCCCCAGGGCAGAAATTCCATTTTCTTGTTTTCTAAGGATGGAGGATCAGGAAAAAGATCAAGTTAATCAAAGAAAATAAAAAAGTTGTCTATTTTATTTACACCTGGGTAAATGGTATGTTAAAATTGTGAGTCTGCTACACAATAATCAGTTACTTACTGTGGGGCTAAATTGATCATGTAAACCTACAGAAAGGTGCCTTTAGATGAGAGGATGGAGAAAGAAGGACGATCAGTTTTTGAGCACCTATTATGCGCCAGGCACGTAGTACGTACTTTACAGAAATTGTTTAATCCTCGCAACAATTTTTTGAGAGGGAGGTTGTCCCTATTTCAGATGTAAGAAAACTGAGGCTCAGAAAAGTTAAATTATTTCATGTTCACATTCACAAAGCTAGTTAAAAGTGGCACTAGGGGCTGAGTGTGGTGGCTCACGCCTGTAATCCTAGCACTTTGGGAGGCCAAGGTGGGCAGATCACTTGAAGTCAGGAGTTTGAAACCAGTCTGGTCAACACGGCAAAACCCTGTCTTTACTAAAATACAAGAATTAGCCGGGTATATGGTGGTAGACATCTGTAATCCCAGCTACTCAGGAGGCTGAGGCAGGAGAATTGCTTGAACCTGGGAGGCAGAGGTTGCAGTGAGCTGAGATCGCACCACTGCACTCCAGCCTGGGTGACAAGAACAAAATGCCATCTCAAAAAAAAGGGTGGCAACCACTAGGATTTGAAGTAGGATCTGGCCAACCTGAGATGGGTAATGTTTCTCTTCAGCTACAGGAAGCACAGGCCAGGGGACGTCAGCTGCCCCATTTCCAGGGAAGGACTGACAAACGGAGCTATCTGGCATAAAATGTGGTGTTTTTACAGAAATCTTTAAAGAGATGTAAAGGATTAAAATAAGTCATGAAAATAAGAAACTTCAGCTCTAAAGAAGAATAAAAAGTATCAAAGACATCGAATAAGCCAGCAAGCATGTCAGAACAACAGGTAAGTAGAATGACTGTACAAATTTAATCCTACGTTGCATATATAAACCAACTCAACGGAGCTTCCGGTTCTAGTTAAACTATTCACTTAAAAATCTTGTTTTGTTTAATTTTTCAAATGGGGGTGGGAAAATAGAAGGGAGAGGTATTATTTTGGAATTGTAAAGACCTTAATTGTTGTCTGCTGTAACTCCTTTATTTTACACACGTAGTAACTGAGACCCAGTGTGAGCATGTTTTACAATAACCTCCATTTCAACTCCATGAGGCCTGGCGCGGTGGCTCACGCCTGCAATCCCAGCACTTTGGGAGGCCAAATGGGCAGATTACGAGGTCAGGAGTTCGAGATCAGCCTGGCCAACATGATGAAACCCCGTCTCTACTAAAAATACAAAAATGAGCTGGGCGTGGTAATCCCAGCTACTCAGGAGGCTGAGGCAGAAGAATCGCTTGACCTGGGAGGAGGAGGTTGCGGTGAGCTGAGACTGCGCCACTGCATTCCAGCCTGGGCAACAGAACCAGACTCTGTCTCAAAAATAAATAAAATAAAACAAAAGAAATGCATTCATCATACCCAGTGCTCGAACGTCATCAGTGGTAAGTCTGCAGCTACCCAGCCTCAGGATTTTTAATTTGCTGACCAGATGCATTTGCTGAGTGATAGAATGGAGGGTTCCACCTACAAAATCATTCCAGGAGATATCCAGTTCTTCCAAGTCCAGGAGAAAAGGCAGCAAGGTAACTAGAAGTGAACAGAAGAAAATACAGATATGGGTATGTGACTTGTGATTTGTAGTAAATAAAATGCAATGCCTACGTGCACAGGACATAGTTTTGTACCGTAAGGGAACGGACGGGGGCGAGCATGCTGACTTTTGGCAAAGCAGGGAGCCTGTACAACTGGAGAAATTGTAATGTTACATTTTCTGTTTCTACCAAACAACTGCAGTCTGAAAATGCAGGGGTGTGTCACTAAGATTTCATACAGCCTCTTTTCCTAAACTCAGCTCGTCTTCACAACTTAAGGAAGGCTCAATTAACTTGTTTAAAACAAAAAAAATAGTAATGCTACTCCTGCAATTCTCTGGGACCACTCAGCAGACTTGGGGTTACCAGGTGGGTAGCTGAGCCTGTTTTATCTGCTCATCTCAATGGGAAGGCCCCGTCTTCCTGTGTGCAAGGTCTGTGGCATACAAACCCATTTCTTTCAGGTCTGCCGTTGTTAATCCGCAGTTATTCAAATCTAGACACTTGTCGACAGCCTTTTCGCCCAGCTTCTGCAGGAACTGCTCGTTTTCCTCCACACTGGATCTCAGTTCCGTTTCTGAACTGAGAGGCTTAGCTGTGCGATAAGCATAAAAAAGAATTTGCCGTTGATGGATGTATGAAAGATGCTTAGTGAACACAATCAGACAAGTGACAAGACTGCACAACTCTGAACTGGCCTGTTAGGAGAAGCTCAACTCAGAGGCAGAGCCATTTACTGGGGACGAAGCTTGACTAGCCACTGTTCCTGCCACCACGTGCCCAGACACTGCTTCAAGGAGCCAAGGAACTCAGTGGCTTTTCTATCGTGACCTGACCTGGGCTTCTCAGCATGAAGACAGACAGAGCTGCATTCCTGGGTGAGAAGCAAACCTCCCAGCCCAGCATTTGAGATGCTTACTCGAAGGGCACACACAGCTTTGGTGGATGCAACTGCTAGGGAGGAAGCAGAGACACCTGCCTCCTAAAACCAAGCAGGTGAAGAGGGGAAGGCATCAAAATCACCATCAATGAGCTTCAGATGGCTCCACAGAGTGGAATTCCTGCCAGTCAGTTCCTAGACCATTAATTGGCAAACATAAATCCAGAGAAAGTAGGCCTTGGAGAGCTTTTGCTCTTTCTCACCTCCCACCAGCAAGTGCATTTGGAAAGCCTTGTTTGTCCCTCTTGTTACCGTGCCACCCTCACCAGCTTCCTCTGTAATGACACTATAATAACATGATAGCACTATAATAGTAAAAGCTATCATTTTATTAAGCACAGACTGTGTATTCATTCTTCGCCTACTAGCAGGTGCCATCATTTGTTTTTCTTTTCTTTTCTTTCTTTTTTTTGTTTTGAGATGGATTCTTGCTCTGTCACCCAGGTTGGAGTGCAGTGGCACAGTCTCAGCTCACTGCAACCCCTGCCTCCCAGGTTCAAGTTATTCTCCTGCCTCAGCCTCCCGAGTAGCTGGGACTACAGGCACCCGCCACCATGCATGGCTAATTTTTGTATTTTTAGTAGAGATGGGGTTTCCATGTTGGCCAGGCTGGTCTCCAACTCCTACCTCAGGTGATCCACCTGCCTCGGCCTCCTAAAGTGCTGGGAATACAGGCATGAGCCACCATGCCTGGCCAGGTGCCAGCATTTAAGACATACATGAAATACATCATACTTTTATAAGGAAAAATGAATATACATGTACTCACAGTGATTTTAAAGCGGTTTTGTAAGTGAAATGTACAACTTTAAACATATAGCTATGTATACTGAAATCCAATAAAAAATTGTAAGTTCTGGGAATATGCAGTAATATTTTATTAACCCTGACAAAAAGGTGTAAGACCACATAGCTAAGAAGAAATACATTGGTACCAGTGAAAATTAAAAGATAGTAGGATTGCAGTAGTAATACATTTAGACCAGATGATTAGCAGGATAATAAAAACTACACCTCTAATCCACAGCAGTCTTTGTTGGAATGATTGGTGTTATTACCACATTTCACCAGTAGGAGGCAGCAGTATCCACCATTTAACCTTTCCACTCTCCTCTTCCATTTTTACAGCACATTGGACACGAGGTATTTAATTCTGAGTAGAGTTGCCAGATTTAGGAAAAACAACAGGATGCCCAGTTAAATTTAAATTTCTTTTTTTACTTTCTTCTTTTTTTTCGAGATGGAGTCTCACTCTGTCATCCAGGCTGGAGTGTAATGGTGAGTTCTCGGCTCACTGCAACCTCTGACTCTCAGGTTCAAGCAATTCCTCTGCCTCAGCCTCCCAAGTAGCTCAGATTACAGGCGCCCGCCACCATGTCTGGCTAATTTATTTATTTATTTACTTATTTATTTTATGTAGAGATGGGATTCACCATGTTGGCCAGGCTGGTCTTGAACTCCTGAACTCAGGTGATCTGCCCACCTCAGCCTCCCAAAGTGCTGGGATTATAGGCATGAGCCACCGTGCTCAGTCTTAAATTTCAAATCAACAAGGAATCGTTTTATAGTATGTCTCAACTACTGCATGTATTTTCTCTGACAACCCTAATTTTGGGTCGAGCAGAGCAGAGTTGTGGATGGGAGACAGGGAGGGACTGCCGTTTAGGTGCTGGCAAAGTACAAGCCATTTGTCTAAAGGAGTCGCAAACAATTTCACAGATTTGGAGACTTTGAGAAATTAACTAGGAAGAAGCAGAGCCTGAATTTGAACCCAGAATAGTTGTTCCAAAGTCCATGGTGTATGTGTTTTATTTCTGTATTTAAAAAGATTTTTCTGCATTGCATCTTATTGCAGTCTCTCTTTTGTTTTTAAGATTCTTATTTTTTTTTTCTTTTGGGACAGAGTCTTGCTCTGTCTCCAGGCGCCAGGCTGGAGTGCAGTGGCACAATCTCAGCTCACTGCAATCTCCACCTCCTGGGTTCAAGCAATTCTCCTCCCTCAGCCTCCCAAGTAGCTGGGGACTACAGGTGTGCACCACCATGCCCAGCTCATTTTTGTATTTTTTAGTAGAGACGGGGTTTCACCATGTTGGCCAGGATGGTCTCCATCTCTTGACCTCGTGATCTGCCCGCCTCAGCCTCCTAAAGTGCTGGGATTACAGGTGTGAGCCACCGCGCCCGGCCCTTGTTTTTAAGCTTTTTATCTCAACCTACGATCATGTTCAAATTCCAGACCTGCCAAACCCACTCTTCTGTTTTCTCCTCAAGACACTGCTCTGTCAAGCATTTCCTTTACTGTTAAATGTTTGGAAAGAGTGGTTTGCACTTGCGGGCCCAACTCCTTCCCTCTACTGTCTGGTTGCTACACTCCTCTGTCCAGATAGTTTCTCAAAGGTCACCAGCAATAAACTACAAACTGACAGACGCGGAAGTCTCTCCTTGGTCCACATCCCACTGGGTGCTCTGTCATGTTTGATGTAACTGACAAGTAGGCAGCACAGTCAGAAGACCTCGTTCAAATCACCCGTCTGTCTGAACAAGTCATTTAACCTCTCTGAGCCTTGGTTTACTCACTATGAAATGCCTGGTTCATTTCTCAAGAGCATTGTGATTTAAACTTACTGAACCCGCCCACGGACATGGAATCTGCAGGGCCTTTTACCTGAGAGGAACTTGGTAAATATTTGTTCAATGAGCAAATAATTGAATGAATAAGTATTGGTTTTATAGTTCCTCAATTACCAAAATAAATCATCATGATAAATCTTTATCAAAACGTCTAAATATAAATACGAGTACTAACTTATGAGAGCCCTGGACATTTCACAGACCACGTATTTCAATATTTTTTATCTATGAAACCCTAGCTGGGCGTGTTGCCTCATGTCTGTAATCTCAGCACGTTAGGATGCCGAGGCAGGTAGGTCACCTGAGGTCACGAGTTTGAAACCAGCCTGGCCAACATGGCAAAACCCCTTCTCTATTAAAAATACAAAAATTACCCGGGCACGCTGGTGTGCACCTGTAATCCCAGCTACTCAGTGTAAGGCCGGTTGCCTTGCTGGGAGCTCGGATGCAACCCCACCCCCCTTTTTCCGAAAGCTCGGACAAGCCTGGACGAGCTCGGGCAAGCTCAGACATGTTCGGGCATGCCCCCTTCTCCCGTGCTCGCACAGCCTGGCATTCCCTTAAAGAGCCCAGTATGCAAACAAGGTATTGTAACCCTAGTCTCTTGCTAACCAATAGCAGTCAAGTCTTATGGACCAACAGCAGCTGAGTCTTAATAGCCAATAGCAGCTGAGTCTTAATAGCCAATAGCAGTTGAGTCTTAATAGCCAATAGCAGTCGAGCCTTACTAGCCAATAGCAGCCAAGTCCTGTATGCAAACAAAGCCCTGTAACCACACCCAATGGTAGTTCTGCTTTGTCCACACCCTGCTCTCCCACAACCAATCGAGCTCCTTCACTCCCTATAAAACCCCACGTCTGAGAGGAGTCCGTGTGACTTCTTCGGCCCCTCCTGTTGGACCGCAGAGCCTCGCCCGGGAGCCTGAATAAACCTTTCGCATTGGGTCTTTTTGTGCTGGCCTCAGTTTCTTCGTTTTAAATTCGGCGAGAACAAACTTTGCACTCGGGAGGCTGAAGCAGGAGAACTGCTTGAACCCGGGAGGCAGAGGTTGCAGTGAGCCGAGATTGTGCCACTGCACTCCAGCCTGGCAACAGAGCGAGACTCCATTTAAAAAAAAACTATGAAACCAAATTAGCTAAGCGTCGTGTTGGACGCCTGTAGTCCCGGCTACTAGGGAGGCTGAGGCATGAGAATCTCTTGAACTGGGAGGCAGAGGTTGCAGTGAGCCGAGATTGCACCACCGCACTCCAGCCTGGGCGACAGAGCAAGACTCCGTCTCAAAAAAAAAAAAAAAAAATCTATGAAACCTCTTCACGGGATACCTCACGTCACAGCTCAGCACGTAGAGCAGGTAAGTCGGCTGCTGCAGCTAGGCTGGAGTGCGGCGGGAGGCACGGGGTTGGGGGGCGCGATGGTAACCACCCAGGAGCAGCTCTGGAGATTCAGGCCTTTTTCTAGCTGGGTCAGCTCTGAACAAAGCTTTTGGCTCTTAGTGCCTTCTCACCAAGTTCCTTTCCAACTGAAACCCGTCGAGGGTTGTCAACCAAAACACCTGATGCTCATTAAACATGATTACACATTGGTAACGGTGGCACTGTACTGGGAACCAAGATAACAAGTTCCTGTTTTCAAAGAGCTGCGTGTCTAGTAAAAGAGACAGCAAGAAAGCCAGAGTTCCCACGTAGACGAGAAGTGGAGGCATGCAGTGTGTGGCTGCACGCTTCAGTGACAGTAAGTCAGTCACGTGGAATATACAGAGAGTGTACAGAGAATATAGACATTCTCTTCAAGGCAAGAGAGACACCACCGTATCTGTGGTTTAGAAAGAGCACTGTGGCCCGGGCGCGGTGGCTCACGCCTGTAATCCCAGCACTTTGGGAGGCCGAGGCGGGCGGATCATGATGTCAAGAGATCGAGACCATCCTGGCCAACATGGTGAAACCCCGTCTCTACTAAAAATACAAAAATTAGCTAGGAATGGTGGCACACACCTGTAGTCCCAGCTACTCGGGATGCTGAGGCAGGGGAATCACTTGAACCCGGGAGGTGGAGGTTGCAGTGAGCCGAGATCGCACCACTGCACTCCAGCCTGGTGACAGCGAGACTTTGTCTCAAAAAAAAAAAAGAAAGAAATAGAAAGAGCACTATGGCAGTGTGGAGGACAGACTGGCAAGAGAGCAAGACTAGAAGCAGAGAAACCAGTTAGAACGCTGTTGCTGTGGTCCAGACAAGAGACAGTGAGAGCTAGACAGCAGCAATGGAGAGGAAGAACCAGGTGGGACAGCTATTTGGGGACAGAATGAACATGCATTTAGGAGCCACTGAATTTTGGAAGAAATAGAAATGAAGAACTAAGCAGCTTGGGCGGCCAGTGTTCCATTGCAGGGATGGCCATGGCTTGGTTTTGCACTGTTAGTTTAATGACAATTACATTTATTCATTAACCTTTTTCCTGATGCTCTAAATCACACTCTAGAACAAAAATGAACACTTTTCTGTTAGAGACGGTCTTCTTTTAAGGACTTTAATTTCCTATTTATAAAGACATACTTAAAATACATTTAATTTACTTACCACTGAAACTATATTATTTTTGGCATTTAATGGCAAACAATCTGATGGAAGGGAGGGCAGGTATAAATGAAATAAAATTGGCCAGGCGCAGTGGCTCACGTGTGTAATCCCAGCACTTTGGGAGGCCAAGGCAGGCAGATCACCTGAGGTCAGGAGTTCAAGATCAGCCTGGCCCACAAGGTGAAACCCCATCTCTACTAAAAATACAAAAAATTACTCAGGCATGGTGGCACATGCCTGTAGTTACACCTTCTTGGGAGGCTGAGGCAGGGGAATTGCTTGAACCTGGGAGGCAGAAGTTGCAGTGAACTGGGATTGCACCACTGCACTCCAGCCGAAGCGACAGAGCAAAACTCTGTGTCTCAGAAAAAAAAAATAAAATCAGCCATGGATTGTTTTTTTTTTTTTTTTTTAAGGGTCTCGCTCTGTCATCCAGCATGGAGTCCAGTGGTGCAATCATGGCTCACCACAGCTTCAACCTCCAAGATTCAAGCGATTCTCCTACTTCAGCCTCCAGAATAGTTGGGACCACAGGCACACACCATCATGTCCAGCTAATTATTAAACTATTTTCTAGAGATGAGGTCTAGCTATGCTGTCCAGGCTGGTCTTGAACTGCTGGCCTTAAGTGATCCTCCTGCCTCAGCCTCCCAAAGTGCTGGGATTACAGGCATGAGCCACTGTGCCTGACTGATCATCATTGAAGGTAGGTGACCACGGGGATGCTTTGTTCTATTTTTGCATATGCTTAAAATGTTTTAAAAATGCTTTTAACCTAATAATATATTGATGACATTGCACATAACACATAACTTTAGAGAGGGATTGGACATCATTTATTTTCCTAACCCTTGAATTTGCAATTCCTGTTCTGGAAATTTGTACTTTAAAAATAGCTAAAATACAGTAAAACAGTGAATGGGAAAGAAGGAAAGCCAAAGACACTCGGTGAAGGCCAAACAAGGACCTCATTGAGTAATTAAGACATACGAATGTAATGGAGTATTATGCAACCATGAAAATCATGCATCTGAGCATCATGCAGCAATGTGGGAACTGAGCAATATAATAATATGTTCCAGAAGTAGGATCACAGCTCCATACACTCAGGAGGGATCTGTAAGCTATTACAACTGTGCAAGAGACGCCAATCTGGCCCCAGCGACCTCTCTGACTTGTCTTCCACTACCCGCTTCCTCTCCATGTCTCCCATCTTGCTTCAGTACCCCTGACTTCCCAGCTCGCTCTCTAGGCTAAGTCCGATCTGGGGCCTTTGCATGTGCAGTCCCCTTGCCTGAAGCTATTTCCACAAATACCTAAGTGGCTGGCCTTATTCATTTATTCATTCATTCATTCATTCCACAAAGCTGATTTTATTTAGATTGCTGCTCAGATGCCTCCAAACTGAAGACTTCTTTCCTCCACCCCCGTCTCCATCCCGTCATTCTTTGTCTCCTTAGCCTGCATTATTTTTCTTCATATCACTTATCACCACCTGAAGTTACATCTGCATTTGGTTTTTTTCATGGCTGTATTTCTAACACTTAAAGCAGGGGTTACCACATAGTAAACACTCAATAAATATTTGTTGACTGCTGACTGACAGAACATAAATGTGTACACGTGAAAAAAAGACTGAAAAGAATCTTAAAGAAACGATTATTTGTGTTATAATGAAAGGAAATTAGGTATTCTCTCTGAACCTTTCTGTAGTATTACATTGCTTTTAGTCATTTAAAAGTAAAATTATGAATCATTTAAAGCATTTAAGTAACATAATAAATGCTTAGCACAGAAACTCAGAGTAAGAATCTTTAGTCTCAAAAGTCTTCAAGGCTTTAGTTTAACCCATAAGATCACATTAGAGGAAAACTCTGAAAAATAAAGAAATACAGAGGCTGGGAAGGGGTGTGTGTGTGTTGTGGGGGAGGTGGGGATGGTTAATGGGTGCAGAAAGAATAGTTAGAATATAAAAGACCTACTGTTTGATAGCACAACAGGGTGACTATATTTATTCTTTGTGTTACAAACAATCCAATTATGCTCTTTTAGTTATTTTTAAATGTGAAAATATTCTACATTTAAACATAACTAAACGAGGCTGGGTGTGGTGGCTCACACCTTAATCCCAGCACTTTTGGAGGCCAAGGCAGGAGGATCACCTGAGGTCAGGAGTTCGAGACCAGCCTGGCCAACACGGTGAAACCCCGTCTCTACTAAAAATACAAAAATTAGCTGGGTGTGGCGGTGCACGCCTGTGATCCCAGCTACCTGGGAGGCTGAGCCAGGAGAATCACTTGAATCCGGGAAGCAGAGGTTGCTATGAGCTGGGACACTCATAGCAACTCATTGCACTCCTGCCTAGGCAACAAGAGTGAAACTCTGTCTCTAATAAATAAATAAATAAAAATAACTAAAAGTATAATCGAATTGTTTGTAACACAAAAGATAAATGCTTGAGGGGATGGATACCCCATTCTCCACAATGTGATTAGTAGGCACTGCCTGCCTGGATCGAAACAGCTCATGTACCCTATAAACATAGGTACCAACTATGCACCCAGAAAAATTAAAAATGTCTTAAATCTGAAAGTAAAAACAAAAGAAAACAAACACAACAGCGAAACACCAGCAGCCAGCAGCTTACCAGCGTCTGAGGTGGCTGCCTTCTGTATCCAGTCACCAGCTTGGGAATCGGTTGTTTGAAGGTCATTTTTCTCTTCTCTGCTTTCAGCTTTGGAGCCCCTGAGAAATTTGTTGACAAATGAAGTCTGGGGCTTAGTTTCTCCTTCTGAGGAATTGTTCTTCCTTGTTTGACTCATGGTGAAATTGATGGGGGTATTTTCCAATATGACATCATCTTCCTGTTGTTTTCTGTTTTCTAGGATTTCGAGGAAGAAAGTAAGATTCTGTCAAGCCTGTGTTCAATCAAAACATCCTCCCTCCGTGAGTGCCCCCACCCCCTGCCCCTGCACCTTTCTCTAGCTTCTTTTTTTTTTTTTTTTGAGACAGAGTCTCATGCTGTCGCCAGGCGCCAGGCTGGAGTGCAGTGGAGCGATCTCAGCTCACTGCAGCCTCCGCCTCCCAGGTTCAAGCAATTCTCCTGCCTCAGCCTCCCGAGTAGCTGGAACTACAGGTGTGCACCACCAGGCCCAGCTAATTTTTTGTATTTTTAGTAGAGACGGGGTTTCACCACGTTGGCCAGGATGGTGTCGATCTCTTGACCTCGTGATCCACCCGCCTCGGCCTCCCAAAGTGCTGGGATTACAGGCGTGAGCTACCGCGCCCGGCCCTCTATCTGCTTTTTATTGCTGGTAATGTTTAACATAAAAATAAGAATGATGCAACCCAGGATCCGGGAACCAACAGATGGTAACAGATACACATCCAAAGCCATATGAGTTTTTAACTTTGCCCCATTTCATTGTGTGAGATATAAACCATTAAACATGACTTTGGCAAGTGCATCCAGTGTGTCAACACATCTTAGATTACAGCTGTCAATTAGAGTTACTTGAAAATTTAGCATGCCTTTAAAAGGGGCTAGCCATTTGCAAAGCTGTTCCCAGAGGAGTTTGCCTCCAGCAACCTCCACCTTCTAGTGCCCCCAGCTCCTTCCTTTGCACACCGGCTCCTTTTTCTCTTTGCATTTGCCTACTTTCTCTACCCTAACCCTGCACCACCGCCCCACTGCACCACCGCCCCACTGAAACATGTTGGCAGTAAAGAATTCATTCATTCTATAAATAATTTTAAAGAATCTACTGTGGGCCAGTTATGTTCTAAATGCAAGACTCAAATGATGGATAAGACACAGCTCTTGTCTTTGATGGGATCTTAACCTGGTGGGAAGACGGACCCATATGCCATTGACTGAGGGAGACAAGGGCCAAGAGATCGGGGGTGGTCAGGGAACCCCCAGATAAACAGACTTGGAACAGAGAGTGGCGTTGCCTGGGTTTTGGGGAACTGAGAGTTAGCTTTTTAAGAGAGGGAAGAGCATCCCAGGCAGAGGAAAAGAGCAAGCTCAAAAGCTCCCAGGCAGGAAGGGCTGGAAGAGCATAGCGTTGGAGGTGGGAATGTGGGTCGGGGGGTGTGGAGGTTACGGGTGAGGTCTGCTATGATTTGAAGCCAAAAAGGACTCATAAAGGTCAAACTATTATGGCTCCTGAGATTTGCTTATATTTTATGGGAGGGTTAGTGATTTAAACTAAAGGAATACATAGAGGTCTTTGGGTTTTGTTTTGTTTTGTTTTAAGGTAGAGATGGGTTTTTCACCATACTGGCCAAGCTGGTCTCAAATTTCTGGCCTCAAGTGATCCACCCACCTCGATCACCTGGACCTCCCAAAGTGTTGGGAATAAAGGTGTGAAGCACTGAGCCCAATCGAGGTATGCTTGAAATTACAGTGTTCATGGTTTCCTCTCTATAAAATAGCTCTTTCTGTAATATTATGTTCCAGAACGGTCCAAGAAACATTTTACACAGGGAATCCTAAAAGTTGACCTTACAGAGCGCACCCCCACTCCTGAGGGATGGAACATTCCATGCATTTGGAGCACTGCTTTGGAAGTCACAGCTGGGCATTCCATGTTTCTTTTAAAATTTTCCTTCCATATTAGAGCAGGGCCCAGCCTAGTTTATCCAGGAGCAGACAGCAGTGGAACTAGAATTGCCCCATGCCATGGCAGCACAGCTGACTAGTCTCGGGGGTTAGGTGGAAAAGAAGAAGGAAAGAGGCGCTAGCTCAGAAATCCAAACCTGCAGCCCTGGCTCCCCACCCCGATCCCACCGTCACCCCAGGCCTTTCTCAGTTTGCTGCTCTTCTGGCCCCCGACCCAAGACTTACCTCCATGGTCATTTTCAGCTGATTTCACCATTTGGAGATTTAGACAGGGCTATTCTCTGGGGAGCAAGCTCAGTAAATGGTTTTACTTTTTTATCCTCCCTGCAAATGCACTGACTCCAACTCCCCAAGTCCTGAGAAAACACTGCTGGAGGGTGCTCCAGGATATGGTAATTTACCTGGGTGAAACCCCACCCAGCTTCTGAGGCTCAGCCGGTTCACTAAGGAACAGGGAAGCCAGGAAGGCAAGAAACACAGGAACCAAGGAACAGAAGAGGATGCAAAGGAGAGGAGAGGAACCTGGAGCTTTGGGAGACTGAGGTGGGCAGATCACAAGGTCAGGAGATCGAGACCATCCTGGCCAACATAGTGAAACCCTGTCTCTACTAAAATACAAAAAATTAGCCGGGCGTGCTGGTGCGTGCCTGGCTACTGGAGAGGCTGAGGCAGGGGAATCGCGTGAACCCAGGAGGCAAAGGTTGCAGTGAGTCAAGATCAAGCCACTGCACTCCAGCCTCAGCGACAGAGCAAGACTCTGTCTCAAAAAAGAAAAAGAAAGAAAGAAAGAAAGCAACCAGCAGGCTAACAAGGAAACAAGAAAGGACCATGCCCAAGGAGGGAAGACTTTTGAATTAAAAAGGGGGAAGCATCTGTACATTTCTTCACATATATATTTAGGTACTAGGTTACCATGCTCGTACTTAAAAGAATAATAATTTTTTCTGCAGAATATATCTGGGAAATTCCTATTCATGTAAAAACTTTAATAAGACTTCAGTCTTCCCATACCAATTCAAGCTTTAAAATCTTAGCTTCAATAAATCTTCCACTTCCTCCTTATCCCTGCACTGGACTTTATAAAGGTAATCCCTGGAAAAGGAATTTGGGAAAATTTGCAGATCAGAACACAAGAACCACACTACAGCAGCTAAAAACTAAGGGCTTGTTCATTCACCCAGAACCAAAAGCATTCACTTAGGAGCTCTTAGGAGGCCAGGCACGGAGGCTCACTCCTGTAATCCCAGCACTTTGGGAGGCCGAGGTGGGTGGATCACCTGAGGTTGGGAGTTTCAGACTAACCTGACCAACATGGAGAAACCCTGTCTCCACTAAAAATACAAAATTAGCCGGGTGTGGTGGCGGGCACCTGTAATCCCAGCCACTCAGGAGGCTGAGGCAGGAGAATCACTTGAACCCAGTAGGCGGAGGTTGAGGTGAGCTAAGATCGTGCCACTGCACTCCAGTCTGGGCAACAAGAGCAAAACTCCGTCTCAAAAAAAAAAAAAAAGGGCCCTTAGGAAAAAGAAATAACTGATATTTCAATTCAACTCATCAATATTAATTGAGCAGATGTTTTCCATATTTACTATTCTTAATAGGTAAGGTTGTTTGCCATGAAGTCCCGAGTAATACATGTTTGACATGGCATTTCTCTTGCATGTAAGCTGTTTTTTTTATTTACTTTTGCAAAAGAAAGGCATACTTTTCCTTTCTTTTCAATCCTTAGGTTTGGATTTAATACAGTTAAAAATTTTTTGAGAAATGCTTTTAAAGAAAGGTCTTTCATTTTTTTCTTTTCTTTACTTTTTTTTTTTTTTGAGATGGAATTTTGCTCTGTTGCCCAGGCTGGAATTCAGTGGCGAAATCTCAGCTCACTGCAACCTCTGCCTCCCAGGTTCAAGCGATTCTCTGACTCAGCCTCTCCTAAATAGCTGGGATTACAGGCGCCCACCACCACACCTGGCTAATTTTTGTATTTTTAATCGCAACGGGGTTTCACCACGTTGGCCAGGCTGGTCTCGATCTCTTGACATCATGATCTGCCCGCCTCGGCCTCCCAAAGTGCTGGGATTACAGGTGTGAGCCACCGCGCCCAACCAGTCTTTCATTTTTTGATGTAATATTTCAGAGTGAATCATATTTTCAACATTCTTTGTCAAAGAGAGACACATTTTTCTTTCTCCACAGACTTATTAAAAAAGAAAGAAAATTCTGTTGCATGTTACAACACGAATGAATCTTGAGGACATTATGCCAAGTAAAACAAGCCAGTCACAATAAGATAAATACTGTATGATACCTCTTCTATGAGGTGTCTAAAGTAGTCAAATTCATGGAAACAGTAAGAATTGTGGTTGCCAGGGCTGGGGGGAGGGGAAGTAGGGAGTCATTTGATGAGTATAGAGTTCCAGTTTTGCAAGATGAAAATGTTCGTCTTTGCACAACTTTGTGAATCTGTTGTACAACAATGTGAATATATTTAACACTACTGAACTGTATACTTAAAAATGATTAAGACGGTTAATTTTGTGTTGTGTGCTTTTTACCGCAATTAAAATATTTTTAAGTGTATTTTTAAAAAGTGATTCAGGCTGGGCGCGGTGGCTCACGACGCCTGTAATCCCAGTACTTTGGGAGGGCGAGGCGGGCAGATCTCCTGAGCTCAGGAGTTCAAGACCACCCTGGGTAACATGATAAACTCCATCTCTACTAAAATACAAAAAAAAAATAACTGGGCGTGGTGGTGCACACCTGTAGTCCCAGCACTAGGGAGACTGAGGCATGAGAATCTCTTGAGCCCAGGAGGCAGAGGTTGCAGTGAGCCAAGATCGTGCCACTGCACTCCAGCTTGGGCTACAGAGTAAGACTCCACCTCAAAAAAAAAAAGAAAAAGTGATTCAGGGAACTCCAAATATAAAGTTTTAAGACTATCTTAATTTCTACTTTTATTTTCTTTCTTATATATCTGCGAGTGTGACATGATTTTAGAAAATCCATGCCTAACAAATTTATATGCATATATATTTTTTAATGGAGTCTCGCTCTGTTGCAAGGCTGGAGTGCAGTGGTGCGATCTCAGCTCACTGCAACCTGCGTCTCGTGGGTTCAAACAATTCTCCTGAATAGCTGAGACTACATGTGCATGCCACCATACTCAGCTAATTTTTGTATTTTTAGTAGAGATGGGGTTTCACCATGTTGGCCAGGATGGTCTTGATCTCTTGACCTGGTGATCCACCCACCTTGGCCTCCCAACTAAATAGATTTTTAAGAAGCATAAAATTAACATCCTAGGAAACTGAAAGAAGAAAGCTTCAGTCACTTAGTTCTAAGGCATTCTGGTGGCATGCAGTGTGTCTGATGAGCTTAGTTCAGCCTTACTCAGAGCTCTTGTCTTAAAGAGGCATTATTATAGATATATTCTAGTACTTTAGTTAATTCTGCTATTCTTAGTTAATTTAAGCAGAAAAAGAATTTATTAAAAGAATGATGTGGAAGTTCTAAAAGGATGGCAGAGGTAAATACGTGTTGACCTCCACTTCTCTGGAAACCCCATTTAATTAACAGGAGATTTTTTAATTGTAAATCTGTACGGATAAGGAGAACTAGATGTCAACACAACTTTGAAAACTAGCCAGCAAGAGGATGAGTTTAACTGACTGTCAAGTTAAGTGCCCGCACGGGTTGGGAGAACAAACGTTTCAAATGTCAGAATCCCAAAAGTCTCAGTAACCGACAGCACGAGGTAACTCTGAAGGAAGGAGAGGGGTGGGTAGGGCTGCACACGGGGTGATTCGTGAAACATTTGGAAGAGGTTAAATTGTTAAACTCCATTTCTCACTCCAGGTAGCCTCTTCCCCATCACAGGATAAGCAGATTTAGTCCCTTTGTTACATGTGAACCATGGTTTGCTGTGGCTCTCCGTCATTTGCCTTAAAATAGAGTTGTTCCTGGAGCTTTGCAGAATGGGCCTGCCTCACCATCAGTCACACACTTAGGAACATCTGTGACCTGCAGTGCCTTTACCAGGTATTAATAGGCGCAAAGAAATAGAGCTCAAGGCCCTTGTCCTCAAGGAACTAACTCCCCAACTGAGGAAACAAGATGTTAAATATTACTTACATTCATGGCTATGTATTTTTAAACACAGTATCAATTTAAATACAGGGTCAGGCGATCCAAGAATTTCAGAAGTGAGAAAGCTTCACACAGCCAGTTACAGAGTCAGGGGCTATGGGGATGTGGGAGGTGAGCTGGCTTAAGAGTGGTAGGACTTGGGTTTTGGAATCTGGATGGCCCTCCTGAGCCGGGGAGAAGATCAGAACGAGAGCACAGCACGGATTGTGGAGCAAGAGCATCTGCCATCAGCAGCGGGGAGGAGGATGCCACCGAGCGGCAGGGAGAGATGCTGAGAACAGAGCACCCACCAGCAGAGGCCTTCCCTCTGTCTCCGTCAGGTCATCTCACTTCTGACTTCAGGCTTTTCCCGGGTCATAATGTAACCAGGCAGCTTAAATTCAAAACACATTTTAAGACTTTTTTTTCCCTTTCTCTTGGGTTTTAGTATATAACCTTGAAGCAAACTGCAGAAGCCTTTCCCCTTAGCCTTAAAATAGATTCCACTTCCCTCCCTTTCTCACCATATATACTCTGTTCACATTTATCTGACCGTGTGCCAGTATCTAATTGTGTTCTTTCTTGAAAATTCCAGGGGCTCATCTTGAGACAGACAGACAGACCAAGGCACTGGAGACCCAGGTATAAAGTTCCAGAGATGACTTCAAGGTGGCTGGTCAACAACACAGCCATTGTTGAGATGAGGCCAGCCCGAGATCCAGTTGAACTGGGACCCAAGACAGCCACCAGAACCAGACGCACAGACACGGTACTCAGCACCATTGCTACGCGCCTTCCTTACCAAGTTTTCCTGTTTTAAACCCCTGCCTCCCCGCCCCACACCACAAAATCGAAGTGGTTGTTTTGGATAGGAATCCAGCCACTTCCCCTTCACTAATCTTCGTTAGTAAAAATCACTTTCTTTCTACCAGACCTTACCCCCACTTTTTTTTTTTTTTGAGACAAGGTCTCCCTCTGTCACCCAGGCTGGAGTGTATGTAGTCGCGTGACCTCAGCTCACTGCAACCAACCTCCACCTTTCTGGCTCGAGTAATGCTCTCGCCTCAGCCTCCCAAGTAACTGAGACTACTGATGTGTGCCACCACACCCGGCTAATTGTTGTTGTTGTTGTTTTTGTTTTTGTTTTGTTTTTGAGATGGAGTCTCGCGCTGTTGCCCCGGCTGGAGTGCAATGGCGCGATCTCGGCTCACCGCAACCTCTGCCTCCTGGATTCAAGCATTTCTCCTGCCTCAGCCTCCCGAGAAGCTTGGATTACAGGTGCCCACCACCATGCCCGGCTAATTTTTTGTGTTTTTAGTAGAGACAGCTTCACTATGTTGGCCAGGCTGGTCTCAAACTCTTGACCTCATGATCTGCCTGCTTCAGCCTCACAAAGTGCTGGGATTACAGGTGTGAGCCACCGCACCCGGCCTAATTTTTGTATTTTTTGTAGAGATGGGATTTCGCTATGTTGCCCAGGCTGGTCTTGAACTCCTGAGCTCAGACGTTCTGCTCACCTTGGCCTCCCAGAGCACTGGATTACAGGCGTGAGCCACTGCGACTGGCCTACCAGACCTTACTGTTGTTCACTGGACTGCAAGCAGGGAGCATCTGAACCTACATTCCATTACAATAATGCTACCAGGGATTCCAGAAATGCTACCTCTTCCAGAAGTCCAGCATTTGGATTAATATTAGAATCCTACTGCATGTGAGCTGTCTTTCGCGTCCCTTCTCACATTCTCAAAGCCCACCTTTTGCTCTGCGGCATATGGGATGAGATGAGCAGCTGAAACAACCAGCTTTGCTCAGGTGTAACCCAACAGCAGGCTCAGCTGAACCCGGGACGGCTCCTCCCTGCCTGAGCTGCTCTGCTGCCACCTGGAGGGAAGCTCAAGGCAGCTGCCCAGACGTCTGACTGAGTGCAGGCCCGGAAGTGCCAGGCAGTTAGCATCCCTAGGCCAGACCTTGAGCCATGGGAAACTTGGGGGTTGTGCAGCAGATACGTGCTCCCCTCTTCTGTACTTCGGGCTGACAGTTGTGAGGGCTTTTTACACGTTTCCTCATGGGGCCCCCAGAGAACGTGAACCACCACTGCCCATTAGGAGTGAGCCCCTTTCTAACACATTTCCTGGACTGGCTTTTCCTCCTCCTGTTTCATTCTTCCCTGTCCCCAAATAAACAAGTCTTTCTCCCCAAAGAAAACTGTTTAAACTTTTTCTTTTCTTTCTTTTTTTTCTTTTACTTTCTTCATTAAAGCACTTGCCCTTGGTTTCAGGGTTAATTATTGAGTGAAGAAAAGGCTAATTCTAGTTCTGTACATATTAGTCACATATATCTTCTGCACTAAATTAATGGGATGAAATTAATCATGATTGAATGGAAACAGAAGGAATACAAAATAACTCGTGGAGTGTGAGAGAGCAGAGATTTTGCTCTGGCTTTTAATATATTTTTTTTTTTTCCTCATGGGGAAAATGCGCAGTTAACCGCAAGAACCAATGTGCAGTCCGAACCTACTGACTGACTGTTTCCCAACCGGGATTTATGTAATTTGTACATGAAATGAAGCTAGAATTTTCTGGCAGTGCAGTCACCAACTCCCAAATTCTGGCTAGAAGCAGTATCATTTACACACAGTGGTGAGTTTCTGCTACTTAATTACAATTAAATTAATCCAGTGGTTTTTGAGCGTGAGGGAAAAGGCCTTTAATGACTGTTTTTGTCCAGGAAAACAGTGGAAACTGTGTTGTCATTCAAGAAAAAATGTGGTCAGGGGACTGTTTCATTTATTGCTAAAGCAATTCTAAGTGTTTTATTTAGTGGGTCGATTTTCAGAGTAGTCTGTGTCTTAATAAAGATTTTTTAAATCTAGTATTGATACATTCTTTAAGGCTTGGGAAACAAATGTTAATTAAACATACAGTGATCCTTGTAATCTTTGGCACATACCCATTTTTTTCAGCTTAACATTTCTGAGGCTTTAGCTACTTCATCTGGTAAACATTTTATAAACTATCTGGGAAAGTTGACTGTCTTTCAGTGGTACTTGTTTAAAACAGGATAGATTTTCAGCTGAATGTGTGACTTCAGTGTGGTCCTCCCAAGACAGAGGATAAATGTATCTCTCAGAGAAGAAAGGCTGGCAGGCAAAAACGCTTTCACTGAGGTCCTGGAATGGAAAACAATTTTCATAACAATACTAAGATGTTACTTGCCTTATTTATTCTGATTCAATCATGACTTTATGGTGGAGTTTCCCAGAGGCTACATGACATGTGATGTTGAAACCACTCCACTTGTCCCATAGAACTGATGTTTATGGTTTCTTTGAATGACAGAAATTGATCCTCTTCCCAGTCTTAAAAATTGAGAAAGTTACATTTGTCTTATCTGTATTCCTTTCTCAGGAAACCAACCATTGGGCCTGGCAGATAATAGTAAGAAACTGAAACTCACCAGATCACTGCATCTGAACAATGCTTGCCTAACCAACCACCTGCTTCCTGCTGACCAACTCCCCTTCCTCAAGTCTCCCTAATTCCTGTTCTCCTGCATGTGGTTACATTTCTTCCCTGCTATATAAACCTCTGGTTTTAGTGGATTAGGGAGACGGATTTGGGACTGAGTTCCCATCTCTGCTACAGGACCCAGTTTAAAGTCTTCTTTCAATAATAATTGTGCAGCGATTAGGTTTCTGTGTGGTGAGCAGCAGGACTTAGACTGGATTCCTGGTGTTTTGGTAACAGTGTCACAACAGATTGGATGAAGTGGATAACAAGAGTCACCTATTTTATAAGCTGGACATTACAGAGATTAGCAAAAATGGAAGGCAATGCCACTCTTCTCACTAATTTTTAAGTAGTTATTTTTTATTTAAAATGTTACTTATGTCAATATATAATGGGTTTACTATGAGTTGATATTTTTAAAATTTGTTTTAATTTCTAATGTAGTAGATATTGATAGACATACCTTTCTTATTTGAGACAGGGTCCCACTTTGTCACCCAGGCTGGTGTGCAATGGCATGATCACTGCAGCCTCAACCTCTTGGGCTCAAGCAATCCTCCCGCCTCAGCCTCCCAAGTAGCTAGGACTACAGGCACACACCACCATGTCCAGCTAATGTTTTTGATTTTTCATAGAGATGGGGTCTCACCATGTTGCCCAGGCTGGTCTTGAACTCCTGAGCTCAAGTGATCCGCCTGCCTTGGCCTCCCTACGTGCTGGGGCTACAGGTGTGAGCCACTGCACGCGGCCAACATACCTATTTAAACAAAGGGTTTTGTTTGTTTGTTGTCACTCAACATATTTTAAGAGCAAAAGTGGATCCTGAGATCAAAAAGTTTAAGAATCACTGGTATAAGGTAAAGAGCAACGGCTTGGAATCCAGACGGTCCCGACACTAGGCACCTCTCCACATGCCCCGCCCTAGTGGGCACACAGGCGCACACCCACCAAGCGCTTTGGCATCCCCTACTTAAGCAAAACATAAACAATGTAGTTTCACAAGTAAATATCTATTGACTCAACAAGCAATTAAAAGAAAAAATTCCCCAACTGAGTAATTACAATGGACTGAATGCCTATATCCCTCCAACGTTCATATGTTGAAATCCTAACCCCTAAGGCAATGGCGTTTGAAAATAGGGTCTTTATAAAATAAGTCTCAGGTCACTAATTTCTTTCCTATGTTTAAAGACACAGAATACCTTTTGTAACTGTAAAGGGGTAGGTTACAGGTATTCACATTTATTTATATAGGCATAAAATACCTCTAAAAATATGCAAGAAAGCAGTAACACTGATTGCCTTTGAGGGCAGAAGTTGGAATTGAAGAATAGAAAAGAAGGAAGATCTTGGAATTTTGAACCATGTGACGTTCTTGGAACTTTGAGTATATACTCAAATATAAAATAAAATACAAATTTTAAAAAGCCAACACAAATTTGCCTTCTTTCCAAAGTATCCCCAGCTACTCGTCCAGATCCACGTAGCCCAACTGACGTTTGATTGTTGCTCCTTTTTCATGGAACTCATCTTTACCACATTAGAAGTTCTTTGAGTGAAATGACCACCTGCACACTTATAAGTCTTAGAGTTCCCTGTTTTCCTTAACACAGTACTGGACATAAAGCAAATGCCCAATAGAACGAGTTTATTAACTGATAAGCTTACTCCCAAGGGATGAAATCCTGACGCTGAGCCAACTTTCCTTAGCAAGTTGCTTTTTGTGATGAAAATATGAGATTGGGTCAGCCAAGTGGAAGACTTGGCACGTTCTCATCAGCAGAGGAGACGTACACACACACAAACCTCTTTTTAAAACATTTGATATTTCATATTTGAAAAAAAATAACAGAAGCAGTCATTGCAGAAAAGGTAAATTATTTGCTGGACTCTCTACAAGTATTTTATAGTTTGGAGCCATTTTTACCTGTTGGCATAACAGAGGGAGCATGGTGATCTTCCCAACACTGAGGCCTCTAAGAACTTCATCCAGTTGGGAAATCAAAGGAACTGGGAGATTTTCCGTAATCATGTAATTAATTTGTCTCCTTTTTTGGATACATTGGAGATGCTGAGTGTTTGCAGAGCGATCATTTAGAATTCCAAGGTGTTGTATACGTGAAGCAGTAGCAGTAACATGTCAGCATCACGACTGAAGATCCATCCGGCCTTCCCTTCAGGTGAGGATGACCGTGGTAACAAAGACTCTTCAGGTTCAGCTTGGGCCCTGTGTTTCCAATCTTGAGAACCAAACTTTTGGAATAAATCTCTACTATAGATCCTAAAATTGGTCTCATTATTTATTTATTATTTGTTTTTTAGAGACAGGCAGAGTCTTGGTATGTTGCGCAGTGTGGACTTGAACTTCTGGACTCAAGGGATCCTTCAACCTCAGCCTCCTGAGTGTAAGGTTTGAATGAAGCAACTGAGATTTAAAAGAGGCAACTGAGGCCAGTTATTGGAATAAAGAAATTTAATCGGCTCCTGGGCGAGGTTCTACGGTCTGACAGGAGGGGCCGGAGAAGTCGCACTTCTCTTTTTGGGGCGTGGGGTTTTACAGGGAGTGGAGGTAGCTGATATTGCGGGGAAACAAAGAGGAGGTAATTTCATTGGATATGAAGGGACCGGGAATGGACGAGGGGCTGGTCGAGGATGTACGGGGCAAGCTTGCCATAGGGCAGGTCTTTGGCAGTCTTTTTTAAAATTTCGGTGGGTGCAGGGCTGAGATGGGAATGCGGAAACGGGTATGGGGAGCCCACGTGGAGAGGGCAAATGCTGAGTAATGTGCTCAGAATGGTGACGTAGTTTTCAGGCGTGAAGAGAGAGGGGCGTGTCCACTCAGCTCCCAGCGAGGCAGCCAGCCTTACACTGAGTAGCTGTGACTATAGATAGGCACATGCCACAGCACCTGGCTCAAATTTTGTACTGAGTAAAAGGTAGTTGGCATCACAAAAACAGGGCTTAAATGCAAGCATAGAAAGTAAATCAGTAGGTGAGATGATTTCCCATCATTTGAAGAGGCTGTCACCCAAAACTTGCCAAGTGTCCCTGCCTGGGTCCCTCCAATCGGGGGGAAACACTGCTGAGTCACACAAAATGTCATCAACAAGATGCTCTGCTTCCCAGGCCTATTTTCATTCTTATAAGGTCAACAATGCTTAACTCAAATAAATGACTACTGGAGGGTAAAACTGCAGATGATGAACCATTTAGAATTTTCTACTTTCTCTTAAAGATTATCCACTAAGTTTCCTCTGGCTCTTTACTTTCTTTACTACAACTGCAAATTCAAATGATGAAAGTTTGCATGTTTAAACTTAGAAATTGTCGGAAGAGAAATTTTTGTTTCATTCAAATTTGTTTTTTAAACATTTACAAAAGAGAAGCAGAGAATTGTGATCACCAGTTCAAAAGCCAAATGCTGTTCTTTTTATCGTTTTCAAGAACAAAAGGCCTTTTTGTTGGAAACCTCAGAGTTGATTTTTATGTTTGGGTACATTAAAGAGATAATGACACGTCTCTTGCATAAACTACCATTACGTCTCACACCAGCCTTTCTGATGTTTCATAATTTTCTAAACGTATTTCAGAGTTATTGGCAAACACAAAACTGCAATTTAGATGGATATCAGAACGATTTGACAATTTTCCTCATATTTTAAACTGAAAGTCAGAAACATCACAGAGAAAATCTGCCACTTGTGATGGAGCAAAATCTTTACTTGGGTTTTTTTGTTTTTGTTTTTTGAGACGGAGTCTCCTCCTGTCACCAGGTTGGAGTGCAATGGTGCGATCTCGGCTCACTGCAACCTCTGCCTCCTGGGTTCAAATAATTCTCCTGCCTCAGCCTCCTGAGTAGCTGGGACTATAGGCGTGCACCACCATGCCCAGCTAATTTTTGTATTTTTAGTAGAGACGGGGTTTCACCATGTTGGCCAGGATGGTCTCGATCTCTTGCCCTTGTGATCCACCCCCCTCGGCCTCTTTGAGAGTTTGTCTCAACCCGATTACCTAGCTCCTTCGTTTAGTCCCTAAGTCATAAACATGTTTATCCTTTAGCTTAGTTTATCAGCATAGATGAAAAAGCACTTTCAGAAATTTTATTTATCAATTCTTCTAAATTAAAGCTGATTCCCTCTTTTAAAAGAGGCACTTTTCTAACTTCAAATGTTTTCTTCTCAGAGAGAAGACATATGTGATTGTTTCCCCACCTATGAGGCCAATGTGTGTGCCTCCTCTCCTAATCGTTACCCGACTTGGGCCTGCTCACCAGATTGTTGGATGTTGAAAGGACCTGGTCTGGGGCCAAGACACTTTAGGAATCTCTGCTGTGCTCATGCCAAACTCTTGGCGGGAAACTGGGCTGAGTGCTCCAGGCCCTTCTATGATGCCTGGCTCCTCACCAGGCAGAGTTGAAGAGGGGCTCTCTTCCATTGCTGAGGTTCTGCCCCCACTCTCTTGTGTTGGTTGAGAGAGCTGTAGCCAATGACCTCCTACGTGGCTACCATTTCTAAAACATTGTTTATTTCATCATTTATTTTTTTTTTTAGACAGAGTCTCACTCTGTCACCAGGCTGGAGTGCAGTAGCACTATCTCGGCTCACTACAACCTCCGCCTCCTGGGTTCAAGCGATTCCCCTGCCTTAGCCTCCTGAGCAGTGGGAGTACAGGCATGTGCCACCACACCCAGCTAATTTTTTGTATTTTAGTAGAGACAGGGTTTCATCACGTTGGCCAGGATGGTCTCGATCTCCTGACCTCGTGATCCACCTGCCTCGGCCTCCCAAAGTGCTGGGATTACAGGCGTGAACCACCACACCCAGCCTAAAATGTCTATGTGGGGGTGTTTTATCACATACACAGCATATTTAATCACAGTTCATGTATATAAATATATACAGTTTATAAATATGTAAGGGATATTCATGTGTAAAAATATTTTCTGATGAGAGTTCCCAATCAAAAAAGTTTTTTTACCACTGTTCTATGAACAAAAGTTCTAAAAAAGGTTTCTATGCTTTTTTCCCAGAAGCAATTAAAAAGCTTATTTCTAAGACACAAAAACCAACTTGAAACAGCTCCAAGTGGCCAAAGATAGGATAATTGGAGGATTAATACAATGGAGTGAAACATATTAAATAAATTTAAAATGGATACATTCATAACAATATGAATGTATCAATTTTTAAATATTGACACATTCATATTATTTAAATAAGCACATTGATCATCTTTAAAGGATGTTAATACACCAACCAATTATTCTGAAATGAATCAAGCATTGAACCTGACTTTCTTGTGTGAGCTGTATCTTAGGGTACCAAATACTTTAAATGAGGGAAATTTCACTTGCTCTCTCACTCCCTTTTCACACACACATACTCAAAGAATAATAGAATATCATCATTTGGCAAATCTCAGATTAAATAAAATACAGGCTATGACTTTCAGTAGCCACTAACATCACAAGAAGAGAAATAACCGAAGATGACGTGCGTCCCAAAGGAAGATTGAACGCCGCCTGTGACACTGTTCTGCCAGAAACTCAAGCCTGAATCAGATCAAGCATTGAAATCCAATAACCAAGTTTGAGGAAATACAGAGGCCTGCAGAACACCGTGGAGCACAGCCAGCACAGGCGGACTGCGGCAGACTCACTGGAAAGGTAACCTGCTTTATAAGCAAATCTATTTCAAGACAAAAGAAGCGGGAAGAAAACCTATAGCTGAAAAGAAAGTCAAGACACGGAAACCAAATGCAACTTGTGGACCTTTTTGTATCCTCATTCAAATAAATCAAATTTTAAAACTTGTAGGACAATCAGGGAAATCTGAACACCAGATAACAGGTTATTATTATTATTATTACTATTTTTGAGACAGAGTCTCGCTCTGTCGCACAGGCTGGAGTGCAGTGGCTCAGTCTCGGCTCACTGCAACCTCCACCTCCCAGGTTCAAGCAATTATCATGCATCAGCCTCCAGAGTAACTGGGATTACAAGCACGTGCCACCACGCCCAGTTAATTTGTTGTATTTCTAGTAGAGACGGGGTTTCACCACGTTGGCCAGCCTGGTCTCGCACTCCTGACCTCAAGCGATCCACCCACCTCAGCTTCCCAAAGTGTTGGGATTACAGGCGTGAGCCCCCGCACTCAGCCACGACTGAATTTTTAAACGCAATTTTATTTGTCCTGTTTTTAAAATCTCAAAAGGTGCTGGGCACGTAATAGTTGCCTCTGAGTGTCCACCGAATGAAGATTTGTGCATATGGTATTTCATAGCACTCAGTGGAGCAACGTCCCAGCTGTTGATCTGCACGCAGCCTGGAGAGCAAACACACATCGCTTTGGTCCCCGATACTGCGACTAAAACATTCTAATACCTGAGCTCGGAGGACTTTTCCAGGTGTGTCCGTTTTCCGGGGCTGCCGTAACCACGAACTAGATGGCTTAAACAACAGAAGTCTGTGGTCTCGCATTCTGAGGCTGGACGTGTGAGATCAAGGTTGTGTCGGGGTTGGTTCCTTCGGAGGGCTGTGGTCGCTGGCCATCTTGCACGTTCCACGTATAGACGCATCACCCGGATCTCTCTGCCTTCATCTTCACAAGTAAGTGCTCTCCCCAACTGTCCCCACCCCGCTTCTTTTTTTTTTTTTGAGATGGAGTCTCTCTCTGTTGCCCAAGCTGGAGTGCAATGGCGCCATCTCGGCTCACTGCACCTCCACCTCCCTGGTTGAAGCGATTCTCCTGCCTCAGCCTCCCAAGTAGCTGGGATTACAGGTGCCCACCACCATGCCCAGCTAAGTTTTTGTATTTTAGTAGAGAGGGATTTCGCCATGTTGGCCAGGCTGGTCTTGAACTTGTGACCTGAGATGATCCACCCACCTCGGTCTCCCAAAGTGCTGGGGCTCCAGGCGTGAGCCACAGTGCCCAGCCTCCAACTGTCCCGTTTTTATAAGGACATTCGTCATATTAGTCTTCACACTAATAAACTCATCTTAACTCGGTTACTTCCATGAACACTCCATCTCCAAATAAGGCCACCTTCTGAGGTGCTGGATTTTAGGACTTCCCCATATGAATGCGAAAAGTGAAGTGAACCAAACTACCTCCATCTTAGAAGTGAGCCTGACTGACTCCATCTTGGCTTCCCCCTCCCGCCGTTCCTCCCGTGAGTGCATACCTGGGTCACACCATGCTGGGTCATGTTGTGCTTAGGACCATGGAAACATAACCGTTGTAACCATACGCTGTTTGACAAGCCCACTTGCTATTGTGAACACTCCCTTGATCGATTGTACAGAATGTACCGAATGCCCCCCCTTGGCAACCAGCAATCATGGGAACCACTTGTGTCTACCCTCCTTAGTTAATCAACAATCATGGGCGCCTCCTGCCTCCTAGTTACCAGCCTCCTCCCCAGCTTGCTGGTTCTCCTTCTGTAAAATTCTGCTTCAGCTAGGCTCCCCCGCCCCTTTCTTAAGCAAGGTATAAAAAGAAGTCAAGCCCCTTCCTCAGGGCCGAGAGATTTTGAGCATGAGCTGACTCTCGGTCACCAGCAATAAAGGACTCACAATCAGATCTCAGAGAGTGTCACCTTCCTAAAAACACGCTCCGATACAACCAAAGGAGGTGCGATTCAGCCTCTAACACTAGGGGCCCTTCCTTCCCAAGCCCTCCCTATCCTCGGGGACAACTGCATGAGTTTGAACGCCCTGTCTTCCCGGGAAGGCACTGGGCTACAAGGCCCAAGCTCGCCTTCTTTGCCTGTTGGCACGAAGAGCAGCCTCCCACTCTTGCTCCTGGAGCTGTCAACACTGCTGTGGTTAATGTTGCCTTTTTGGCTCTTGGTGGCCTGGTTTGTGACTGTGACTTTCCTGTCATTATAATAGTGTTCCTACCTCTCTCTTCTTTTCCCTGCAACAGTCCTAAAGCCCAAAGAAGAGGATTTTCCCTTGCCAGCAAACATCAGTGGTCTACCCTTCTACTGGCTATTATATTCCTCGGACCCCTTTCAAAAAGTAGCCTGCTCTTTTGAGGAACTTGGGATGTGTTTCCCAGATCTAGAAAAATATGGGCACGGAATAGAGCATTTCTTCCCTCTTGCCCTGGAGCTCTTCTCCCAGGATGAGACTAATTTTCCTTTTACTTTTCAAGACATGTTATGTCTCCGCTTCAGGGTACCCCGGTCTCCCTAAATCTTCGGTAGCCTTCATCACATTTTTGTCTGAAATTCTTCACTTTTTTTTTTTTTTTTGAGACAGAGTCTGGCTCTTGTTGCCCAGCCTGGCGCCATCTCAGCTCACTGCAACCTCCACCTCCTGGGTTCAAGCGACTCTCCTGCCTCAGCCTCCCAAATAGCTGGAATTATACACACCTGCCACCATGCCTGGCTGATTTTTGTATTTGTAGTAGAGACAGGATTTCATCACGTTGGCCAGGCTGGTCTCAAACTCCTGATCTCAGGTGATCCTCCCACCTCAGCCTCCCACTATGCTGGGATTACAGGTGTGAGCCACCACACCCAGCCAAAATTCTTCATCTTGATGCTCCAAGAGTTTGTAATTTCCCAAAATTTACTACCCCGTTTTTCTAAGAATCTGAGGGGCTCACTGATGTGCAAACCAGGTATCCACGAGCCCTGACTATATGAAAAACATCTTCACATAACCATCATCCCTGGAGTCTGGCCCAGAGCAAGCATACAAAGAAAAAGCCTTACCCTTTCTGATATGTAAAGTAGACTTCTAGCACAACCGCTTCATCCTTAATCACAGTGCTTCAAATATTAGAGCTAGAATGATTGCAGTGGTGGACTCACAATTCTTTAGCTAAAGATCGTCAAGCATTCCAGCCTGGCCAACATGGTGAAACGCCATCTCCACTAAAAATACAAAAATTAGCCAGGTGTGATGGCATGCACCTGTAATCCCAGCTACTCAGGAGGCTGAGATAGGAGAATTGCTTGAACCCGGGCAGCAGAGGTTGCAGTGAGTGGAGATCACGTCACTGCACTCCAGCCTGGGTGTCAGAGTGAGACTCCGTCTGAAAAAAAATAGTGTCAAGCATTGTTAACTTGAAACTTGAAGAGACTTAAGCTCATTTTGTGCTTGCTAAGAGTGGGCAGCTACACTCAGGTCAGCAGGCAACAGTAACAACTGCATGCTGAGATCTCAGTGAGATCTCAGGGGTAGGAGAATTCAGAAGGCCAGAAATTCCAGAGGCACAGACTTGGGGTATGGGGGTAGGAGTGAGGGTGGGAGGGAGAGACTGCTGCGCCAATTCACTAAACAAACACCAAGCTAAGGCAGTGTGTGAGTGGCGAGAAGCCTGTGAAGCCAGACAGACTTGGGTTTGAACCCCAGTTCTGTCTCTCACTAATTCGGCAAGCCTACACGTATCTTTTCCTCAGTGTCCTCATCTATCAGTATAATGAAAGTAATAACAGTACCAGTCTCACAGGTCCGTTGTGATGAACACATGAGATAATGTGCAAGGACATGGCATAGGGCTTAGTACAGAGCCGGCACCCAATTAGCTATTGTTCGTTTGTTTTTCAGACAGAGTCTCACTCTTGTTGCCCAGGCTGGAGTGCAATGGCGCGATCTTGGCTCACCGCAACCTCCGCCTCCTGGGTTCAAGCAATTCTCCTGCCTCAGCCTCCCCAAGTAGCTTGGATTACAGATGCCCACCACCACACCAGGCTAAGTTTTGTATTTTTAGTAGAGACGGGGTTTCACCATGTTGGCCAGACTGGTCTCGAACTCCTGACCTCGTGATCTGCTTGCCTCAGCCTCCCAAAGTGCTGGGATTACAGGCATGAGCCACTGTGCCTGGCTTTTTTTATTTTTTATTTTTTGAGATGGAGTCTCACCCTGTTGCCCAGGATGGAGTGCAATGGCATGGTCTTGGCTCACTGCATCCTCCGCCTCCCAGGTTCAAGTAGTTCTCCTGCCTCAGCTCCCAAGTAGCTGGGACTACAAGTGCGTGCCACTACACCAGGCTAATTTTTTGTATCTTTAGTAGAGATGGGGTTTCCCCATGCTGGCCAGGCTGGTCTCAAACTCCTGACCTTGTGATCCACCTGCCTCAGCCTCCCGAAGTGCTGGGATTACAGGTGTGAGCCACCTCGCCCAGCCATTAGCTATTGTTCTTACCATTGTTAGTGTGGAGCCCAAGGTGCCCTCCTCCTGTGTAATTTATGTAATGGAAATTACATCGAATCCTATGGCTCTGTTGTGTTGAAGAAACAAATATAATTCATTTGGCTGTAGCCACGGACATTTATGGACAAAGAATTTCCTCTCTTCAGACTCAAACTAGCACACGCAGATGGGTTCTGGCTGGCACTCTGTAAAATGGAGGTGCATTTTCCAATTACAGTTGAGCCTTGAACAGCACGGGGGTCACGGGTGCCAACCCCCAGCATAGTCAAAAATCCATGTGTAACTCTGCACTCCCCAAAAAACTTTACTAATAGCCTCATGTTGACTAAAAGCCTTACCAGTAACATGAACAATTGATTAACACATATTTTGTATGTTATATGTATTGTATACTGTATCTTTTTTTTGTTTTTTTGAGATGGAGTCTTGCTTCTGTCTCCCGGGTTGGAGTGCAGTGGTGTGATCTCAGCTCACTGCAACCTCCGCCTCCCAGGTTCAAGCGATTCTCCTGCCTCAGCCTCCTGAGTAGCTGGGATTACAGGTACCCACCACCATGCCTGGCTAAATTTTGTAGTTTTAGTAGAAACGGGGTTTCACCATGTTGGCCAGGCTGGTCTCAAGCACCTGAGATCAGGTGATCTGCCCGTCTCAGCCTCCCAAAGTGCTGGGATTACAGGCATGAGCCACCATGCCCAGCCTGTATACTGTAGATTACAATAAAGTGAGCTAGAGAAGAGAAAATGTTATTACAAAAATCATAAGGAAGAGAAAATATATTTACTATTCATTACAGGAAAACAGATCATTGTGAAGGTTTTCATCCTCCTCATCTTCACATTGAGTAGGCTAAGGAGGAGGAGGAAGAGGAAAAATTGGTCTTGCTGTCTGGGGGTGGCACGTAAGTGGACCCGCACAGTTCAAACCCGTGTTGTTCCAAGGGTCACTACAGAGCATTTCATAATGAGCCTCTCTTCACATCTTTAACAGTCTAATATAATACGGTTAGCTTGTCAGTTTCACAAAAATGCAACTAAACGTCATCCACAAAATGAGAATGAAGTCTCAGGGGGAATGGCTGGAAGGACTCGAATCGTAGAAGTCTCTCTGATTGAGGGCTTTGACAGCCTCTTCCTCAGCGGCTGGAAAGGGTGAAAGTCTGGCTGCAGTTTCCTGATAGAAAGCCTGTTGCCACGGTTTCTGGAGCAGAAGTAGAGTCAGAAATACCATTTTTTTTGCACTTATGCACGGAAAAGATAAGACCTCACTTTTGTTTTTCTTTGCACATCTTTAGAAAGGCAACAGCGGGAGAATAGAAAGTAGAAAAAACTAGTGATAAGAACCGGCAAGGTGCGGTGGCTCACACCTGTAGCCTAAGCACTTTGGGAGGCCGAAGTGGGCAGATCACCTGAGGTCAGGAGTTCGAGACCAGCCTGGCCAACATGATGAAACCCCATCTCTACTAAAAAAAAAAAAATCACAAAAATTAACCGGGTGTGATGTCTCACACCTGTAGTCCCAGTTATTCAGGAGGCTGAGGCAGGAGAATCTATTGAACCCAGGAGGAGGAGGTTGCAGTGAGCTGAGACTGCGCCGCTGCACTCCAGCCTGGGTGACAGAGCGAGACTCTGTCTCAAATAAATAAATACTGAATTAACCCTAGGGTCAGAAGAGAAAAGTTACTTCTTTTTCTGTTATAACTATAAGAATTCATAATTCACCCCAAAAATCAATTGACATATTGGTAGCTGCTAGTATTTTTTGTTGACTTAGCTTCTTTTTTACTTCCTTTCCTTTTTTTTTTTGAGACGGAGTCTAACTCTGTCACCCAGGCTAGAGTGCAGTGGCATGATCTCGGCAGTTCACTGCAACCTCTGCCTCCCGGGTTCAAGAGATTCTCCTGCCTTAGCCTCCTGAGTAGCTGGGATTATAGACACGTGCCAGTACACCTGGCTAATTTTTGTATTTTTAGTAGAGACAGGGTTTCACCATGTTGGCCAGGCTAGTCTGGAACTCCTGACCTCAGGTGATCCACCCTGCCTTGGCCTCCCAAAGTGCGGGGATTACAGATGTGAGCCACCGCACCCGGCCTGACTTGTCTTCTTGACAGACTGGTTTTGGCTCATGTGGCTGGTGCCTGGTTCCCTGTCTGCCCAGGGCTCTCCCTATGTGGGCGAACTGAAGGAAATCACACTCCTTGTCTTTCTGAAGCATGTTGGACCAGCTGGAACTTGTCTTTCTCTCTGAAGCATGTTTCTTTTTCCAATCAAGAGAGCCTGAGTTTCTAGTTATTGCGTGTAGCAGGAAGCACATCGCTTTGATCGGGGTTTGTTTCTGTTACATCAAGGGAGATTTTGTTCTGCTAAAAGTTGAGGACATTTTACTATTACATTTTTGTGAATCTCTGCTGCGTTTTTGATCAGAGACCTAAAAAGGGGACAGTACACAGAAATGAAAACAGTTCTTGTGCAGAATGGTGACTCCCGTGTGTGCCTGTGTGTGCCGGGGTGGGACGGGACTGGTGGTGTGCTTGCTAAATGTAAGTGCCAGGCTGTGTTTCCCTCAACACTGCCCAGATACATTTTCTTTTTATTATTCACACAAGAGAAAGCTTTGTGTTTCATGTAAAGTGGAGTTCCGTTCTAAGCTCAGCTAATTCTAATTTATCTCCATGAATTCCCAGAAAATCATCTTAAAATTTTGTGCAATACAATTCCTCATTGAGCAGGGCAGTCCACAGACTACAAGAAATACTTTATCCCTGGAACCACCCAGCAAATCCCATGACATTCCCCAAACAGGCAACCAGAAATCCTCCATAGGTTTCTGAAATACCAGGGAGGCACCACATGCCCAGTGAAAATCCCTGGTCTGAGATCTCTTTCAGTTCTGAAATTCCGTGCTTCTTTTTATATGCTATATCCCCAAACTTAATCTAATTAATTATTCGTAATACCTATTATGTGCCTTATCACCGAAGGAGGCAAAAATCACCTTGCGTCTTGTTCCTTTGCAAAGACTTTTACAGGCATACCCCTAACGCCCAGCACAGCCGGGCACCCGGTGGGGGCTTAGTGAGTGCTTGTGGATGTGGGGAGGATATTCCAGCAGCAGAAAAGACGAGCCTTTTCCTTACGTTCTACATTGCTACATTTCCGATACATTCTAATTGGGAAATTCAGAATAACATGCGACGACAATAAAAGATCAGTACAAAATAATATTTCATTAAGGGCTGCATCCTGTAGACTGAAACTGTACATATAATAAAGTGATACTCAGAGAAGCTTTCGTAGTCAGTAGAATTGGAGCTAAGGCATGAAGGAAGGGGGTGAGGAAGGGGGAAGGTTTTCCAGAGAAACTGAGAGGAAGCAGGGCCCAGAGTCAAGAATGTGCAAGGTCCATGTGCAAAATAGGGCAACGAAGTCCACACTAACGAGGAGGGGAAACGCTGGGATGAGGCATCCAGGGGCCAGGTTTAGAAGGGACTGGAAAACCAACTGGTGGAAACTTGCTATTTGAAAAGTTTTAATGAAGGCCATGCTATGCACTGTTTTAGAAACCCAGCCAAACTGCTTACATTGTTGGAGGTTCAAATGATTGTGGATGACTGAGGACCATACCTTTGGAAGTGGGAGAACAGAATAGTGGTTACACTTTAAGTTTCAAGTCAAATAGGCCTGGGTTCAAATTCTGGCTCTGCCTCTATTAGGATCTTGACCTCTTGAGCTTCAGTTTCCATTTCTAGAATGAAGCAAATAATAGTGGCTGCCTCAAATGGTTATTATAAGGATAATACATGATGGTGCATGGGGAATGTTTGGCGTGCCGTAACAATTTGATTACTGATTGAGTATTGGTGACAGGAATGTTAGTTGTATATATATCCAAGATTCACTGGGAGGTTGCTGAGATTTGGGGAAGGGTAGAGAGAGGAATCTAGGAGTGATGCCCTCTATTCTTCCTTTTATTCTTTGGGATTCATAGAATAGCTATTTTCAGGGGATGATGATTAAGGAAATTTCTTTGTGAAGACGTGATTTTCTGTCTAACCTATTGAACTTAGTGTTTGTTGATAATTTGTTATTTTGTTGCTTTCAAAGAAAGGAAAATATTTGCAACAATGACTTCCCATATGTCTCAAAGGCTGTGACGCAACTACTGCATAGAATGAAAACTCAGGCGATTTTTCTTTTCTTGCAGTGCAGGTAGAAAAGACTTCTACAGAGAGGGGGAGCTCCTTAATTTATTTGATCTAATCTTTAGTGATATTATTTGGGTCAGCATTTCTAAAGTTGCATGAATATAAGAATTAGCTAGAATACGTGTTAAAAATACAGATCCCCAGATTCCTTCTCTGGAGAGTCCAGTTCAGTTCATCTGAGCTTCTTGCGAAGGCAGTTGTAAAATTTAGTGATAGTAGCTGATAATGATTGAGTGCCTACCATGCATCAGCCACAGTTTGAAGTTCTTTATATGTATAAACTGAGATCCTTGCCATAATGTTAAGAGGCAGGTACTAATACCATCTCCGTATTGGAGATGAGTAGCTAAGCAGACAGGCTAAGATTGCAGAGCCAGGATGTGAGCCATCTAGCCTGGCTCCAGAGCCCGTGCTTTTAACCATTACCCTTTCCGGCTCCGCCTTATATACAGATGCCTACGCTATCGTTTAAATGCTTTTTTTATATCGCCAGAGCAAGTAAGGATGATGTTCTGTTTTGCACATTTGGTACCACATTTAAGTAGAAATGCTTTTTTAAGGAAAGTATGTAAAAAAAATACATGAGAGAAGAAAAGTTTTCTTAAAAAAGAACAAGACAATAGCTAGCTGTGAGATAACTTTAACTGAGCTAAGTATGTGTAATTGGAGTCCCTAAAGGAAAAAAGAGGAAAAAAAATTACTTGATAGAGGAATGGCCAATTTTTTTTTGAAAACTGAGGAAAACCATAAACCCACAGAATCAGGATGTTGAATGAACCCCAGACATGAGAAGCACACGCATAAAAATGAAACAGTGCATTTTATAATCAAATTGCTTAACACCATTGATAAATAAAACAATCTTAAAGGCAGCTAGAGGAATAAAAAGACACATTATATACAGTGGACCAAAGAGAAGAATGACAGCAAACTTCTTGCTAGACCCAATGCAAGAAAGAAACAGTGGAATGATACCTTTATTTTGTTTTATTTTTTTAAATTTGTGAGACAGGGACTCACTCTGTTGCCCAGGCTGGAGTGCAACGGTGCAGTCATGGTTCACTGAAGCCTCAACGTTTTGGGATCAAGTGATCTTCCCAGTTCAGCCTCCTAAGAAGCTAAGACTACAAGCACATACCATCATGTTTGGCTAATTTTTTTAAGACATAGGGTCTTGCTATGTTGCCTAGGCTGGTCTTGAACCCTTGAGATCAAATGATCCTCCCATCTCAGCCTCCCAAAATGCTGGCATAACAGGCATGAGCCCCTACGCCCGGCCAAACAATACCTTTAAAGTACTGGGGTAAAAATCCTGTCAATTTAGACTTCACACCAAGTGAAAATATTTTTCAAATATAAAAGAAAAACAGATATTTTTCCAGATAAAATCTGAAAGAATTCCCCACAAGCAGACCTGCGTTACATGAAACATTAAAGAAATTCCTTCAAGCAAAATAAAGTGATACCACATAGAAGTCTGGATCGACTCAAAGGAATGAAGGGCACTGAGAATGTTTTCATGGCTAAAGATGATGACTCATCTCTCCTCGATCTTAACGGAGCTCCTCAAGCATTGAACCATTTTCTACGTGGACACAGAAATAAATTTAGCAATGATGACTGATGCAGGATGTTTTGCAGCTAACTCACATTCAATTTTGCCAACTTTAGTAATATTGATCTTAAGTCATCCCTCAAAGGTATAAGCAACCAGCTTAGAAAAAGTCTTAATGATTGATGATTTCAAGTAGCTTTCAGTTTCTTGAAGATAAACTTGGACTCTTTCTGGTCTTGATGAAGACTAAACTTTTTTTTTTTTTTTTTTTTTGATGAGACAGAGTCTCGCTCTGTTGCCTAGGCTGGAATGCAGTGGTGCCATCATGGCTCACTGCAGCCTTGACCTCTCAGGCCTAGGCAATCTTCCACCTCAACCTCCTGAGTAACTGGGACCACAGGCATGTGCCACCATGCCCAGCTATTTTTTTTAATACAAGGTCTCACTCTTTTGCTTAGGCTTCAATCCTGCCTATAGAATAAGAAAAAATGTTTGCAAATCATATATCTGATAAGTGGTTAATATCCAGAATATACAAAGAACTTCTGCAATTCAGCAACAACAGAAAAGCCAGCAACTTCATTTTATTTTTTGACCTCTGAACTTTTTATTGGCCTCCTGCTCCCAAAGGGTCCCCTGCTTCTGCGGGTTTAATATCTCAGAAGTTTGGTGTCATTGGTCTCAGACACCACTTTGCCATCCGCTATCCTGTGGGTGGTGGGCTTTCAGATGGTTTGCATGGAGTTGCTGTTGTCCAGAGCATCACCAAGATTGAAGTCCTCCCTGTCATCAAGCAGGCTGCAGTATGTGGTGATCTTAGCCTCCAGCTTGACCTTGATGTTCAGCAGGGCCTTGGACTCCTGGGCCTGGCGCTTTCCCTCTTCCTCGGTGACAGCAGGACCACCTCCAGGTGCAGCAGGATCCTGTCCAGCTGCTCCATCTGCATGGCTCCACCTCCCTCAGGCCCTCAGGCTGTTCTCCAGGCTGGCCTTCAGATTTCTCATTGAGCCCAGGTTGATCTCCAAGGGCTGGACTGTATGTCTCAGCTCCGTGAAGGTCATCTCAGCGGCTCTGATCTCGGTGGAGTGCATGGTGACTACTGTGGTGTTCTCCTCGATCTCCCGGGACCAGTACTTGTCTAGTTCCTCTTGGTTCTTTTGACACAGCTTGTGGTATTGCGCCCAGTTGTCTGTCATGATCTTACTGAGGTCCTGAGATTTGGGGGCATCTAATTCCACAGTCAACCCAGAGCTGACAATCTGGGCTTATAGGTTTTTTACTTCCTCCTCATGGTTCTTCTTTATGAAGAGCAGCTTATCCTTGAAAGCCTCGATCTCTGTCTCCAGCTGCAGCTGAGTGATATTGGTGTCATCAGTGACCTTGCAGACCCATGGATGTCGCTTTCCACAGACTGGTGCATGGCCAGCTCTGTCTCACACCTCGCTCTAAGGTCATCAGCAGCAAGACGGGCATTGTTGATCTGCAGAATGATCTGGAAATTGTCTACAATGTTTGCAAAGACCTGAGCTCTCAGGTCCTCAATGGTCTTGAAGTAATGCACCCAGCCTCTGACCTGGGGTCCCTTATTCTCCAGGTGCTCCCAGATTTTGCTCTCCACACTCCGATTCTCAGTCTCCACGCTCCTTGCTCTGGCCAGGTGGGAGGTCAGGCAGTCGTTCAGGCTTTGCATGGTCTCTTTCTCATTCTGGATGCCCCCATTCCCACCAGACCGCCGGCCATCCCTGTGGCCAGGCCCCCGGACCCCAAGTCTCCCCGGAAGCTGGTGGAGCAGGACACGAAGACTCAGGAACCAGAGCCCTCGGCACCTGCATAGACGCTGGCTGTGCTGCTGATGGACTGGGCACCATAGCTGAGCGGCTGGCTGGAGCCCAGAGACCTGTAGTTGGTGGAGGAGGAGGAGCGAGTGGTGAAGCTATCCAGGAGGAGAGCTAGAAGACAGGACTCGGGCTTTGCCAGTGACACAACCTGATTTTAAAACGGGCAAAAGACTTGGAAGATATTTCTCCAAAGAAGAAATACAAACGGCCAATGAGCAGGTGGAACGATGCTCAGCATCACTAATCATTGGGGAAGTGTAAGTCAAAGCCACAAGGAGATACCCACTTCTACACAACACTATGGCTATCATTAAAAACAACAACAACAGAAAATAACGAGTCTTGGCGAGGATGTGGAGAAATTGGAACCCTTGTGCATTGCTGGCGGGAATATCAGACGGTGCCGTTCCTGCAGGAAACAGTATGGCAGTTCCTCAAAAATGAAAAAATTTAATTAAAAAAAAATTAAAACTTTAAAAATGATCCAGAAATTCCGCTTGAGTACACAGTCAAAAGAATTAAAAGCAGGATCTTAAAGAGATATCTATGCACTCACGTCTCGTGTTCTAATGACGATGAAAATATGTTACCCGTGAATCATAATGACACTCAGCAAAAGAGCTCAACGTTTTATTGAACCATAGAGCATGGTAATTGCAGTTCCCATTTTCCTAATCATGCTTTGTGGGGAATATTTTTATTTGGAGAAATGCAAATCATTTTTGGAAACAAATTCCATTACAATTAATATCCACATAAGAAAAATGCATTCAATTCCAGAAGTTTAATTCCAGAAGCCTAGCATCTTTCACAACAGTCAACAGGCGGAAGCAACACCGAAGTCCACCTCCGGACGAATGAATGGGTAAAATGTGGCATCTACACACAGTAGAGTTTATTTGGCCTTAAAAAGGAAAGGAATTCTGACACATGGTACTGCGTGGATGAACCTTGACATTATGCTAACTGAAACAAGCCGGTCTCAAAAGGACAAATATTGTATGATTCACTTATATGAGGTACCTATGGTGGTTAAATTTATAGAGCTTATAGAAAGTAAAATAGTGGTTGCCAGGGACTGGTGGGGCAAAAGAAAGCAGGGTTGTTGTTCAATGGGCATAGAGTTTCAGTTTTGCAAAATAAAAAGAGTCCTGAATATCTGCTGTGTGACAATGTGAATGTGTTTACTACTGAACTGCACACTTAAAAATGATTAACATAGTAAATTTTATGTTATATATACTTATCACAACTTTAAAAAAAGATGGCCGGGCACGGTGGTTCATGCCTGTAATTCCAGCACTTTGGGAGGTTAGGGTGTGCCAATCACCTGAGGTCAGGAGTTCCAGACCAGCCTGGCTAACATGGAGAAACCCTGCCTTTACTAAAAATACAAAAATTAGCTGAGTGTGGTGGTGCATGACTGTAATCTCAGCTACTTGGGAGGCGGAAGCAGGAGAATCCCTTGAATCTGGGAGGCAGAGGTTGCAGTGAGCCGAGATCATGCTGCTGCACTCCAGCCTGGGTGACAGAGCGAGACTCCATCTCAAAAAAAAAAAAAAAAAAAAAAAAGAGAAAAGCTATTTCATGCCATGTGACACTCATAAAAGCGATTCACTACTTACTTATAAAACAATGACATCTGATATTGCTTTGAAAAAGATAACTGCTCACATCAAGAGTCAGAGCGATCCAAGGGATCACTTCTGATCTGGTCAATGATCCACAGTGCATGAAACACAATTACTGTATCTTTTCAGGATTTGATCAAATGCTGTTACTGCTTTATAAAATATCTAGGTGTGTTGGGTGTGAATAGGATCATATTTATAAATGTAGAGTCTCTTTACCAAAAAAAAAAAGAATTTAGACAGAGAAAAAAACATTATCAGTAATGTCATTATGCTACTTCTGTAAACATTGTCGTATTATTAAAAGGAAATCTGTCTATATAACTAGTCTGGGCTAGATATCTAAGCCTGATAGGCCCTTTGTTACAGCAAGTAATATTTAGTTTCCAGAAACCACTGTTTAAAAGCCTGCTTTGTACAACTGTTGAAGTCTATTATTACAAGGATTTATTTTTGGCACTGAATCCTGGAGCTTTGGCTAATAGCAGTCAATGAGGTAATTCTAGCCTAATTTTCCAAGTGTTCTAATGACGATGAAAATATGTTACCCATGAATCATAATGACACTCAGCAAAAGAGCTCAACATTTTATTGAACCATAGAGCATGGTAATTGCAGTTCCCATTTTCCATAATCATGCTTTCTGGAGGATGTTCTTATTTGGAGAAATGCAAATCATTTTTGGAAACAAATTCCATTACAATTAATATCCACATAAGAAAAATGCATTCAATTCTAGAAGTTTAATTCCAGAAGCCTAGATTAACATTCTCCAGAGAGGTTTTTATTTTGTGATCTTGATGCTAAAGAAAATAATACCAACAACAGCAGTTTACAAGTGGAATAGTTTTGCTGATCCTTTTAAATTAAAAGTTGCCCGTTTGAGAATGAAATGTCATTTCTTCCTGTTTTCCAGTCAACTTTCTTTTTTCATACCTCGTCAGTTATTTTGCATGCTTAGTTTTTATGCAGTCTTAGTAGTGAAGAAGGAAGAACAGGGGAATCACATAGCAGAAGCAAGGGTCCTTTGCACACACACAAAAAGGCATAGATTATAAACTAGAAACAAGAACTATGTCTTCAGCATACAGAGCTCATGGTGTTCCACATTTTACGGTCATTAGAAAGCAGTATTTAAAAGTAAATGATTTTTAAAAGCACTTTACCATGCAGAAAATTTTTTAAGTCTTATTTTTGTTATTCAGGGCCTGTGGCTTTCTAAATTTTAGCAATTTTTTAAAGGGAATATTATGAAAGTGTGACCATTTTTTTTATATGGGGGATTTAACATAGAGACCATTTTAAATTAAGGCAGTTAAGGAAAATGATAATGAAAACCTCTGTGTTGACCGTCTTTCTTACCTTACCATTTCCAAATTGTTGTTCATTTGTATAATCTATATGAGAAAGAGCTGATTCAATGGACTTGCCATTATAACAACAGTATACTTCATTGAGATGATTAAATGCAATTTCATATAAACTGTTATTTCTATGTCAATTATTCCCCTAAGCAAACACTTTCATTCACACAAGACTTATATCAAATACAGTCTTCTCTTAATTGTTAGAAGCATTACAAAACACATATAACAATATCAGAATAATTTATTTAATGCTACTGTTTTTTTTTTTTTTCTTAAAAAGACGGGGTTTCACCATGTTGGCCAAGATGGTCTCGATCTCTTGACCTCGTGATCCACCCGCCTCGGCCTCCCAGAGTGCTGGGATTAGAGACGTGAGCCACCGCGCCCAGCCTAATGCTACTATATTTTTAAAAAGCGAACTGCAATCTCATTGAGGTAGATTTCAATTTTTCACAGTTTCCTTAGATTGTGAAATAAGCACCATCTACTTCTGGGCAAAGCAAGAGAAGCACAGATGAAGAGGAACTGCTTCCCATTCTTTCTTTGGAAGTCTTTTGTTTACATGAGAAAAGTTTCTTTGCAATGAATCTGATTATATTCCATTTGTATATTTACATGTTTATCTCTTAGGAATAAAACACTCCACAGTGTAGGAGAAAATCATTTCAAGTACGTTGTGGGTCAGAAGTGTGCTCGTATCAAAACAAATGATGACATAAAATAGTTCTAAATCAATCTTTCCTTTTCGATATATCCTGACGATATTTAGAGAAGTTAGTGATGATTAAGTCATAACAAAATGTGCTTACTAACTTTGCATTTTTCCAGTTACAGATGTGAAGATACAAAGGCAGCTGCTTCTTCAGATGACGCAGAGGTGGAGCATGAGGCCATTCCCCACGGAGGGAGAAGGTGAGAATTCCTGTCATCAAAGAGGCCAAGGTGGCCTGGCTTGGAGTCTCACATTGGTTTTTTTCACCTACTTAGTTGAGACGTTTGTCTTCAAAACTAAACCTTGTGGAGAGTGAATGGGCAACAATCTCAGCTCATCTCCACTGGTTTACATACCAAGAGCCAGGGCTGGAAGCCAGGACCACGGCTGTATATAAAGCAGTCTGGGAAGTCAGGAGGAAGGGGGGCTATTCTTCGAATCCAGAGATATTCAAGGGTACTCTGGAGTCCAGGAGGGAGCTGTGTTAGATGAGTGGAGGGAAAAGCTAAGTGCAGAAGGCGCTTGCCCCACGTTTTGTGTGATTTCCTAGAAGAAAACCTCTCGGCAGTGTGCCCTGGCACACCCTAGGGTTGCCAAGGCCAAACAGAGAGAGACTGAGTTAGCTTTCTTGAGTGACTCTGAGTGGTGTGAAGGGACCTAGAAGTGCCTGCATGCCTTTGGGCAATATTAAGAGAAGCTGTTTCTGGGAAACTTGCTAGGGTGGGTCACCAAGGCCAGGGCACAAAGGACCACACAAGCCAGGGGATGAACGGGTATCAGGACCAGACACACCTCAGAGCACTACTGTGTCCCTGTCACAGCAGGGGACAACATGATGCTGAGTCAGCCCAGAGGACTTCCTGGCAAGCAGACCGTGATGATGTCTGCATCTGAAGCCAGAGCATCCAGCCTGAGGCAGCAGCATCAGGAGACCCAAAGGGCAGCTCATGGGACCTCAACACTCTCTGATACCCCATCCTCCACTTTCCCATCACCAGGACACGTGTCATCTCCTACATCATCTTGGGGAAGAAAGGGAAATGAATTAAAAATCCAAAAGAGACAATTTCATCTTGAAAGAGAGACTATGTTACCTGAGAAACATTTTCTCTTTATTGTTGAATAGGTTTGAATTGACCAGATGTGACTAAATGTAGTCTTCACCTCTTATTCAGACAGTCGGATTTTGGAGCGATACTAGAATGATTGCAGGACAGTAAAAAGGCTTTTCTGTACTGAGTATAGGGTGCAAATTTACAACACTCCTGAATGACTAACAAATAATCCCCAAAACCATTGCTGGTGGCTTATCGTCACCTGTTCCTCTCTTCCGGCGGAGCTTCTTCCAACTATTTCCAAAATAGTCAGAGACCTGTGGGCCCTCCCACTCCTCCGCACTGTGATCTCTCTCATTCAGCAGGCAGTCACCTTCAGGACTGACCGGTTTAACTGGAGGCTGGCTGAGGTGCCCCAGCAGAAGCTGCCCGCTCCCTGCTGCATTAGGAACTACCCCTTTAGATGTTACACAGTGGGGAGAGGGTGTCCAGGAGCAACGGGGGTGGGTGAGCAGTTAGGGGCTCAGGGCAGTGGCTATTTTCCAGCCAGAGTGGGAAAACGTCAGTATTTTAACAATTGGCAAAGCCAGACTGATATGTACTAACTGAATACAAGGAAGTTCCTGCCTCTTCTCCCCCACTTCCAATCAGAGCCTCAGACTCTCTGGAGGCCACTGTTTCTCCTACTCCTGTCCTTCCACCCACCAGAGTGCCTTCCTTAACACAGTCTCAGCCCCACCCTCATAGCAGGAGCTCGTGTGGGAAGTAAGAGGAGTAACAACCACAAGTGAGGGTCTTGGGAACTCAACCAGGACCGAGGCAGGAGAAAATGTCCTTAATGAACCCCACTGATACTCTGATCACATTTTCCAGAGAAACAGAAATATAAATGGTGGCTCTATATCGGAATGAGTACTGCTGTTACGTTGTTAGATTGATGTTTATGGGCTGGCACGAACCTAAATACTCTTTATGATGTGGCTCGTATGAAAACAACGCATGTATAAGTTTCCGCTGAACAATGTGTAAGCAAATCTTTCAGATCCAAGCTCTTCTAATTTGAGGACTACCCGAGTGATTAAAAAAAAAACTATAAGCATTAATATTATAAATGCTAATAAATTTATGAGACATTTCAAAATACACAACATGAGAAAGACAGTTTAGTAAAAATTAAGGCAAAGGGAAAATAATTAGGGAAAATAAGATGAAGCCATAGATGACTTCTGGTTTTAAAATGCATGTTTAGGCTGGGCATGGTGGCTCACACCTATAATCCCAGCACGTTGGGAGGCCGAGGTGGGTGGATTGCTAGAGTCCAGGAGTTCAAGACCAGCCTGAGCAACATAGCAAAATCCTGTCCTTACAAAAACATACAAACAAAATGAGTTAGGCGTGTGGTCATGCACCAGTGGTCCCAGCTACTTGGCGGCTGAGGTGGGAGGATTGCTTGAGTCTGAGAATGTAGAGGCTATGGTGAGCCATGATCGCTCCACTGCACTCTAGCCTGGGTGAAAGAGCAACAACTTGTCTTAAAATAAATAAATAAAGGGGGCAGATCCAAGATGGCCGAATAGGAACAGCTCTGGAGTGCAGTTCCCAGGGAGAACAACACAGAGGGTGAGTGATCACTGCATTTCCAAACAAGTTATTGCTGCCCACAGACCAGGAGATTCTCGGGCAGAAAAGCACCATGAGTCTCCAGCGCGGCTGTTTCAGCTGGCGCAGCGGGTCTGCGCACAAAAACTCACACAAATCTGGGCGGCCCTTTCAACTGGCTCCTGGAATGTTTAGAGACAGAGCTGCCCATTCAACTGAAAAAATAGGGGCTGAAACAGGGAGCCAGGTGATCTGGCTCAGTGGGTCCCACCCCCACAGAGACCAGCAATCTGAAACGCTCTGGATTTAGAGTTTTGCAGCAAGTGCAGCTGGACCCAGGTCAGTCCAGCACTACTGGGGGATGGGTATCCTCCATTACCAAGGCAGTCCACCACTACCGAGGCAGTCAACCACTACCAAGGCAGTCAACCACTACCAAGGCAGTCCACCATTACCAAGGCAGTCCGCCACTACCAAGGCAGTCCACCATTACTGAGGCAGACTGCAATTACCAAGGCAGTTCTAACTATACCCCTATAAACAAAACTGCAAGGAAGTTCACACAACAGCTGGACAGAGCCCACAGCAGCTCAGCAACGACTCTGCTGGCAGACTGTGACTTGGTTAACTCCTTGCTGGGCAGGGTAGCTCTGAAAAAAGGCAGCACCATGTCAGGAACTTATAAATAAAGTCCCACCTTCCCAGGACAGAGCACCTGGGAAAAAAGGCGGTTTTGAGTTCCACTGCAGCAGACTTAAACATACCTGCCCAACAGCTCTGAACAGAACAACAGCACTCACAGCTCAGCCCTTGAGCTCCTATGAGGGACAGACTGTCTCCTCAAGCAGCTCCCTGACCCTCGCATATCCAAAGAGTCACCTCATAAAGAGAGCTCAGGCTGACATATGGCAGGTGTCCTTCTAGGATGAAGATAACAGAAGAAGAAACTGGCAGCAACCCTTACTGTTCTGCAGCCACTGCAGGTGATCCCCAGGCAAGCAGGGTCTGGAGTGGACTCCAGCAGTCCTACAGCAGAGGGGCCTGACTGTTAGAACGAAAACTAAAAAGCAGAAAGAAATAACTTCATCATCAACAAAAAGGAGGTCCACTCAGAGACCCCATCTAAAAGTCACCAACTACAAAGACCACAGGTAGATAAGTCCACAAAGATGGGAAGAAACCAGCACAAAAAGGATGAAAATACCCAAAACCAGAACGCCTCTCCTCCTCCAAGGGATCACAAATCATCACCAGCAAAGTAACAAAGCTGGATGGAGAATGAGTCTGATGAATTTACAGAAGCAGGCTTCAGAAGGTGGATAATAACAAACTTCTCTGAGCTAAAAGAACATGTTCTAACCCAATGCAAAGAAACAAAGAACCTTGAAAGAAGTTTTGACGAAATGCTAGTGAGAATACACAGCTTAGAGAGAATATAAATGACTTCATGGAGCTGAAAAACACAACACGAGAACTTCGCGAGGCATACACAAGTTTCCAATAGCCAAATCGACCAAGCAGAAGAAAGGATATCAGAGATAGAAGATTAACTCAATGAAATAAAATGAGAAGGCAAGATTAGAGAAAAAAGAGTGAAAAGAAATGAACAAAGCCTCCAAGAAATATGGGATTATGTGAAAAGACCTAATCTACGTTTGATAGGTGTATCTGAATGTGATAGACAGAATGAATCCAAGCTGTAAAACACTCTTCAGGATATTACCCAGGAGAACTTCCCCAACCTGGCAAGGCAGGCCAACATTCAAGTCCAGAAAATACAGAGAACATCACAAAGAAATTCCTCAAGAAGAGCAACCCCAAGGCACATAATTGTCAGATTCACCAGGGTTGAAATGAAGGAAAAAATGCTAAGGGCAGCCAGAGAGAAAGGTCGGGTTACCCACAAAGGGAAGCCCATCAGACTCACAGTGGATCTTTTGGCAAAAACCCTACAAGCCAGAAGAGAGTGGGGGCCAATATTCAACATCCTTAAAGAAAATAATTTTCAACCTAGAATTTCATATCCAGCCAAACTAAGCTTCAGGAGTGAAGGAGAAATAAAATCCTTTATGAACAAGCAATTGCTCAGAGATTTCATCACCACCAGGCCTGCTTTACAAGAGCTCCTGAAAGAAACACTAAACATAGAAAGGAACAACCAGTACCAGCCACTCCAAAAATGTACCAAATGGGAAAAAGCATTGACACAATGAAGAAACTGCGTCAACCAAATGGGCAAAACAACCAACTAGCATCAAAATGGCAGGATCAAATTCATACATGACAATATTAACCTTAAATGTAAATGGGCTAAATGCCCCAATCAAAAGACACAGACTGGCAAATTGGATAAAAAGTCAAAACCCATCGGTGTGCTGTATCCAGGACACCCATCTCACATGCAAGGACACACGTAGGCTCAAAATAAAGGGATAGAGGAAGATTTACCAAGCAAATGGAAAGCACACAAAAAAAGCAGGAGTGGCAATCCTAGTCTCTGATAAAATAGACTTTAAACCAACATAGGTCAAAAGAGACAAAGAAGGACATTACATATTGGTAAAAGGATCAATGCAACAAGAAGAGCTAACGATCCTAAATATATACGCACCCAGAGGAGCAGCCAGATATATAAAGCAAGTTCTTAAGAACCTACAAAGAGACTTAGACTCCCACACAGTAATAGTGGGAGACTTTAACACTCCACTGTCAATATTAGACAGATCAACAAGACGGGAAATTAACAAGGATATTCAGGACTTGAACTCAGATCTGGACTGAGCAAACCTAATAGACATTTACAGAACTCTCCACCCCAAATCCACAGAATATACATTCTGCTCAGCACTACATCACATCCACTCTAACATTGACCAATATTTGGAAGTAAATCCCTCCTCAGCAAATGCAAAATAATGGAAATCATAACAAACAGTCTCTCAGACCACAGTGCAATCAAATTAGAACTCAGGATTAAGAAACTAACTCAGAACCGCACAGCTTCATGGAAATTGAACAACTGGCTCCTGAATGTCAACTGGATAAACAATGAAATGAAGGCAGAAATGAAGATGTTTTTCGAAAACAACGAGAACGAAGACACAATGTACCAGAATCTCTGGGACACATTTAAAGCAGTGGCTAGAGGAAAATTTATACCAATAAATGCCCACATGAGAAGCAAGAAAAGATCTAAAATCGACACCCTATCATCAAAATTGAAAGAGCTAGAGGAGCAAGATCAAAAAAATACAAAAGCTAGCAGAAGACAAGATCAGAGCAGAACGGAAGGAGATAGAGACACAAAAAAACCTTCAAAAAATCAATAAATCCAGGAGGTGGATTTTTGAAAAGATCAACAAAATAGACAGACCACTAGCCAGATTAATAAAAAAGAAAAGAGAGAAGAATCAAATAGATGCAATAAAAAACGATAAAGGGGATATCACCACTGATTCCACAGAAATACAAACCACCATCAGAGATTACTACAAACAACTCTATGCACACAAACCAGTAAACCTGGAAGAAATGGATAAATTCCTAGACACTTGCACCCTCCCAAGCCTAAATCAGGAAGAAGTCGAAACCCTGAATAGACCAATAACAAGGGCTAAAGTTGAGGCAGCAATTAAGAGCCTACCAACCAAAAAAAGCCCAGGTCCAGATGGGTTCACAGCCGAATTCTACCAGACATACAAAGAGGAGCTGGTACCACTCCTTCTGAAACTATTCCAAACAATCCAAAAAGAGGGAATCCTCCCCATATCATTTTATGAGACCAGTATCATCCTGATACTAAAACCTGGCAGAGACTCAACAAAAAAAGAAAACTTCAGGCCAATATCCATGATGAACATAGATGCAAAAATCTTCAATAAAATACTGGCAAGCTGATTGCAACAGCACATCAAAAAGCTTATCCATCACGATCAAGTAGGCTTCATCCTGGGGATGCAAGGCTGGTTCAACATACACAAGTCTATAAACATAATTTACCACATAAACAAAACCAAAGACAAAAACCACATGATTATCTCAATAGATGCAGAGAAGACCTTCGACAAAATTCAACAGACCTTTATGCTAAAAACTCTCAATAAACTGGGTATTGACAGAAGGTATCTCAAAATAATAAAAGCTATTTATGACAAACCCACAGCCAATATCATACTGAATGGGCAAAAACTGGAAGCATTCCCTTTGAAATCTGGCACTAGACAAGGATGCCCTCTCTCACCATTGCTACTCAATATAGTATTGGAAGTTCTAGCCAGAGCAATCAGGCAAGAAAAAGAAATAAAGGGTATTCAATTAGGAAAGGAGGAAGTCAAATTGTCTCTATTTGCAGGTGACACGATTGTATATTTAGTAGACACCATCATCTCAGCCCAAAATCTCCTGAAACCGATAAGCAACTTCAGCAAAGTCTCAGGATACAAAATCAATGTGCAAAAATCACAAGCATTCCTATACACCAATAACAGACTTAAAGAGAGCCAAATCAAGAATGAACTGCCATTCACAATTGCTACAAAGAGAACAAAATACCTAGGAATACAACTAACAAAGGATGTAAAGGACGTCTTCAAGGAGAACTACAAACCACTGCTCAAGGAAATAAGAGAGGACAGAAACAGATGGAAAAACATTCCATGTTCATGGTTAGGAAGAATCAATATTGTGAAAATGGCTATACTGCCCAAAGTAATTTATAGATTCAATGCTATCCCCATCAAGCTACCTATGACCCTCTTCATAGAACTGGAAAAAACCACCTTAAACCTCATATGGAACCAAAAGAGAGCCCGCATAGCAGAGACAATTCTCAGCAAAAAGAACAAAGCTGGAGGCATCATGCTACCTGACTTCAAACTATACTACCAGGCTACAGTAATCAAAACAGCATGGTACTGGTACCAAAACAGAGATATAGACCAATGGAACAGAACAGAGTCCTTGGAGGCAGTGCCACACATCTACAACCATCTGATCTTTGACAAACCTGACAAAAACAAGCAATGGGGAAAGGATTCCTGTTTAATAAATGGTGTTGGGAAAACTGGCTAGCCATGTGCAGAAAGCAGAAACTGGACCCCTTCCTGACACCTTACACTAAAATTAACTCTAGATGGATTAAAGACCTAAACATAAGACCTAATACCATCAAAACCCTAGAAGAAAACCTAGGCAAAACCATTCAGGACATAGGCATAGGCAAGGACTTCGTGACTAAAACACCAAAAGCACTGGCAACAAAAGCCAAAATAGACAAATGGGACCTAATCAAACTCCACAGCTTCTGTACAGCAAAAGAAACAGTCAATAGAGTGAATCGGCAACCAACAGAATGAGAAAAAAATTTTGCAGCTTACCCATCTGACAAAGGGCTGATATCCAGAATTTACAAAGAACTAAAACAGATTTACAAGAAACAAACAAACAAACACATTCAAAAGTGGGTGAAGGACGTGGACACTTTTTAAAAGAATACATTTATGAGGTCAAGAAACATATGATAAAATGCTCATCATCACTGGTCATTAGAGAAATGCAAATCAAAACCACATTGAGATACAATCTCATGCCAGTTAGAATGGCAATCATTACAAAATCTGGAGACAACAGATGCTAGAGAGGATGTGGAGAAATAGGAACACTTTTACACTGTTGGTGGGAGTGTAAATTAGTTCAACTGTTGTGGAAGACAGTGTGGCGATTCCTCAAGGACCTAGAAATAGAAATTCCATTTGACTCAGCAATCTCATTACTGGGTATATATCCAAAGGATTATAAATCATTCTATTATAAAGACATATGCACACGTATGTTCATTGAGGCACTGTTTACAATAGCAAAGACTGGAACCAACCCAAATGCCCATCAATGATAGACTGAACAAGGAAAATGTGGCACATATACGCCATGGAATACTATGCAGCCATGAAAAATGATGAGTTTGCATCCTTTGTAGGGACATGGACGAATCTGGAAACCATCGTTCTCAGCAAACTGACACAAGAACAGAAAACCAAACACCACATGTTCTTACTCATAGGTGAGTGTTGAACAATGAGAACACGTGGACACAGAGAGGGGAGCATCACACACTGGGGTTGTGGTGAAATAGAGGAGGGACAGTGGGGGGTATGGAGTTGGGGAGGGATAACATGGGGAGAAATGCCAGATATAAGTGACGGGGGGATGGAGGCAGCAAACCACATTGCCATGTATATACCTATGCAACAATCCTGCATGTTCTGCACATGTACCCCAGAACCTAAAGTGCAATATAATAATAATAAGAAAGCATCTACAACACAAAAATGAATAAATAAATAAAAATAAATAAAACAAAATGCATGCCTAAAGGCAGGCCCGGAGCTTCCTACTAACCAATGCAAAGAATGCAACACACTGGTTACATAATTCCTAAGATTTTATTTTGGCCTTATTTTTCATAAAAAAAAAAAAAAAAAGAAAGAAAAGAAAGCCCAATTGTCCCTAGTACTACAGGCCGAGAAAATTTTTTACCATGGATCCTCAACACAGGACTACAGGCTGAGAAAAATTCCTCACATGGATCCTCAGCTATGTTACCTACCACAATGGCCAATGTTTAGTGGGAGCTGTCCAAGCACTCTGTCTACCATGCTGCTTCCCTCCCAAAGAATGGCTCTTCTGAGATGAGGAAGCTAAGACTCAGAGAAGTTCAGTAACTTGGCCAGGTCACACAGCTAGTGAGTGGTGGTGCTGGGGCTTACTGAGTCTGTTGGTCACCTAAGTCCCTGCTGTTGACCATTGCTTTATGAACAATAACCCTGGAATAGAGTAAGTTTCACAGGCAATGTCTTATAATGAGCTCAACAGCCAGTGATAAAAAGGTGTGTCAACAAAGGAGCAGGTTACCTTCGAGCTGGAAGCCTAAAGCATTACTGTAACACAGCTTGCATTTCTTATATTAAATTTTGTACTTTCGACTAGTAAATTAATTAAATTTCTTATTATTTTGTACTTTTGACTAGTAAATTACTAGGAGTCAAAAAATATGGATGTTCTTTTTCAAGCTACAAATGTGTCTCCAGCAAATATAACAGGTCACATTTTCAAAATTCCATATTTTCCCTCTTATACAGATCACAGCTTTCACACAGACAATGAAGGGTTTTCTCACTGTCTATAAGAATTAAAGTACAGCGGCGGGGTGCGGTGGCTCAAGCCTGTAATCCAAGCACTTTGGAGGCCTAGGCAGGCGGATCACCTGAGGTCGGGAGTTCAAGACCAGCCTGACCAACGTGGTGAAACCCCGTTTATTTAAAAAAAAAAAAAAAAAAAAAGAACTAAAGTACAGTTGTCCATTATAGAAGCTTCTTTTAAGATAGACTGCCATCTTTTTCAAATGTTTCAGCTCTGTGGAAAATAACTTAGGTTTTTTCCTACTTGCAAAAGAAACGTTTCCACTTGAAACCTGTTGGAAATACGAAATAGACTATATAGTTCCATCAAAGAAAAGCTTATTATTTATTCGCATAGCATTTTTCTTTTGTGTCAAGTTGAACAGTGGTATTAAGCGAATGCCCACAAAGCATCTTAAAGGCTAAGGAAGGATTACACTAACGGCTCAGCTCTGAGACAGGTTTACGTACCTTGCAGGGCACTTTCCTTGGGCTTAACATCTTTTAGCCTATCTGTGGAGGATATCAGAGGGCAAAGTTTCTGTCATGAAATAGGACTAATCAACTTAGTTGAATTCATATTTAAGGCAAGGTTAAACTGAATTAGGACCATTTTCGAAAGGGTTGTCAGATGTATTTTTCAAGCTGCAGCCAGGAAGCTTCCGCAGTTGAAGGACACAAAGTCTGTGTGTGGTTCTTCCATCAGCAACGTCAAAGGCAAGAAGTCTTCCTAGAGGATGTAAGTACATAACTACACACTGATTAGGCCAAAATCGAGGCTAGTTACTGTGAGTAAAATACTGTACATATAAAATAGAAGGACATCTTTATCTTGAAGGAAATGCTTAAGTTTATCTGCAAACTTTACTGGCTCTATTACTAACGGTATGTGAGCTAAGAAATTCCTACTTGACTGAAGTTACTAACAAGTAAAGACGATGTGCCATTCCTGCCAAATAAACACTGCCTGATCGCAGTTTTTGGAGTTTTTAAGTGAAAGTAAAATGACATTTATTTAAGATAAAGTCAGTTCGAAGCTGTATGTAAATTTACTGTTTTTTATCATCTTCAAATAGATTAAGTACCTACCTCTATGCGTTACATCTGTATGTTCACTACACGTTACTATTTTAATGGCCTCCCATTACTGCAAACATCTATATTCCAAAAATTGTCATGATGTATGAACCATGAAATGTCAGAGTAGAAAATTTCAGAAAAACATTGAGGAACAATCAATGGTAATCATGAAATAGAATCTATATTGATATTTCTTAATTCATTCTTTAAGACTTTCTAACTAAAATACCTAATATTCAGTTCCATTATATGAATATGGCTAGAATTTCACTTTAATCTCTACAGATTTATGTGTAATGGACTTTGCTTCACAATCTTTTGGAGAAAGTGAACGTAATTTATACAAACTGTAGTAGCACATAAATTATATTGAATCCAGTAGAAATTACATAATTTTGACTTATTTTAATGATGACAAAGGTTTACCTTTTTTGTTAGGATATTTGTAATTGTGCCTAGCACCTGACATTTCAAGACGGCATGGATGGATCTAATGAAAATGAGCTTCCAGAGTAAAAAGAAATAAAAAGTGAGAGCAGCCAGCACATAACCCACTGTCTTCAATAACAATTTCCAGGGTAAGTGCTATGGTGAAACGCACTTAGAAAAGGGCTGAAAGCACATGCCTTTAGTGGAAGGGAAATACATTTGAGTGGCACTGCCAAGTGCTTCAGGATTAACCGTCTTCGTTGGTAGTGGTACACACTATTACAGTGCTAACTCCTTTTTATTTATGCTGTGCTAGTTTAACAGAGAAAATTCCTACTGTATTTAAAACTAAAACTAAAATTAAATCTAGTTTCCTTCTAAAGTGGGATGAGAGTGGCGTAACTCAAGCCAGTAGAAAAGAGATCTCTAAAGTTCTCCTCTGTCCTTGGCAGAGATGGGTAGGGGAGCAAGACATGGAGAGACCCAGAAAAAGGCCTATTTGGGTTTTGCTCAGAGCAGAGTTGGAGGAGATGGGCTACAAAGACCTCTGCAAAGCAGAAGCAGGAGGAATGACTTTGGAATTGTTGGGGTATTGCCTAAGAGAAGGCCAAGAAAACTCACAAGAAGCCAGGCCTGAATTGTAAAAATTGCTCTCATTTGAATTTAAAGTTTTACATTTGTTTATTTTACGTTTATTTATCTCAGATCTGTGGAAACATTTAATTTTACTGCTCTACTTTTCAAATATAAAAACTTACCAGGTATAGCAGGTATTTAAAAACTAACTCATTTTAATGTATGTAATCAGAAAACATGCATCATACATACCATAAATATTCTACATATAATTGCTCAAATCCAGGATTTTCTAAACTCAAATTGCACTGATTTTAATGAATGGTCATAGTATAGCCAATAACACACAAATATATAAAATTGGCAGCTGGCTACTGGGCACTGGGAAATCATTCAGTGAATATCTGCTGATCTGGCAAGGGCTTTAGTTCATGAAGTTCACGTCTTACTGCTACGGCCCTAATCAGTTGAGACAGAATTAGCACTAGCTAAATCATCTATGTGCTGCCTGGAGGGGTTTGTTGAGGTTAAGAGTCTGAAGACAGAGATTAAGGAGTCCTCATCCTCCTAATGTGCTGGGCATCCAGGATTAGAGCTCTGGGTCAGGGAAATCCAGCCGGAATGCAGACCTAAGCACCACTGCACTCCCTCATGTTGGGATTACCAGACACGCTCTGCACTTAAAATTTATATTCCAGTCTGCACTTTCACTCAAGCATTTCACCTGCTACAGCAAAGTGACCTTAGTTTACAATTTGTCTACATGTGTCTAAAATAGAAGGGGATGCCCTCAAAATATGAAAGTATGCATTTAAAGACTCATGCTTGATCGTAAGACTCAGCACCCCCAAAACAATGGTTTTAAGGGAACACACATTTGGAGTTTCAAGTGTCTACCTGGCGAATGAAGGGAAAGATCAGATCAACCTCAGAACGTCGCTTGAAAGTATTCTGATTTTATTTTCTTCAAAATATAATTTGGCTTAGGGCAGTGAAACTATTCTATACTATACTACACTGTATACTGGTGGATAAGTGCCCTTCTACATTTTCAGAATCGTGGAATGTACAACACCAAGAGTGAATCCACGTGTAAACCATGAATTTTGGGTGACAATGATGTGTCAGTGTAGCTTAACTGATTGTAACAAGTGTACGCTCTGATGCAGGATGTGGCAGTGGAGAAGCTGTGCATGTGTGTGTGTTGGGGAGGATATGAAAACTCCGTACTGTCTACTCCATTTTCCTGTGAACCTAAAACTTCTCTGAAAAATAAAAGTGAAAAATATGTAATTTGAGGTATGTGCATGATAAACAAACCTGTTTTTTGTTTGTTTTTTGAGATGGAGTCTCGTTCTTCATCCAGGCTGGAGTGCAGTGGTGTGATCTTGGCTCACTGCAACCTCCGCCTCCCGGGTTCAAGCGATTCTTCTGCCTCGGCCTCCCAAGTAGCTGGGACTACGGCATGCACCACCGCACCCTGCTAATTTTTGTATTTTTAGTAGAGACGGGGTTTCACCATATTGTTCAGGCTGGTCTCAAACTCCTGACCTTGTGATCCGCCCACCTTGACCTCCCAACGTGTTGGGTTTACAGGTGTGAGCCACCGCGCCCGGCCTGCAATCCTTTTCTTTAAAGACTATTTGGGCATCAACCGATATGATAAAGATAAGTGAGTAAGTGCAAGGATTAAAAGAAACTAGGGAAGCCAAGTGGAGCCCAAACCTGTAACACACAGGTGCTGCCGACGCCAATGACTCATTGTCCTGCCCAGGGGCTTCCATGACACGGGGACGTTTCTTCAGGCACTGGGACTAGCTTGCGTTTTGGATTAAAATTTGGTGGATTGATCCAAAAACAATGAACCACCCCCCTGGCATTGTAAAAACAAAGCAAGCCAGACCCGAGAACCATGGAATGAAGAACAGATGTCGTACCATGGGTAGTTTTAATGGTACATTAGATAAGACGTGACCTTTCCCATTGGCCAGATGGCACTGAGTTCTCCCACTTACTTCACATAACTTGTGACTAATGGTAAAAAAAAAAAAAATCCTGCTGTTTTCTTACAGACAGTGGACCCTACAGAGCCTCATATAGGTATGTCTAAGCCTGGCAAACCTGGTATTTCAGAAGAAAGGCGCCTGTGCCAACTGTCTAGTGGCACGACATCGGAAGGCTGCCACGTTGCCTCGGCAGTGCTAGTCAGTGTTGCTGCCCTAGCTTACGTCTTCCTGGCCTCCTCCTGAGTTCGCCCGCAACCACGCAAGTCATTTCCCATCTCAAGCACCCACATCTCTCTCTCTCTCTCTCTGTTTCTCAGGCTGAAGGTTTTCTTCTGCACCACGGGAGCTTGCTGTGTCTAGCTCAAGCATAACCCAGGTGCAAAGGAAAACTGTGCCTTCAACCAACGGCCCGCAGAGGTCGATGGGCCAACTCTTTTTCCTTCATGAGGACAATTCTGAGGTCTTCTACCATAGGTTCTTAAAGGTTCCCAGCAGGACTGAGCACCAGTTGCCCACAGTGAAATCCCGCACAGCAATTCACTCACCCTTCCTTGGCTTTTCCCTTCCTGGTCTTGCTTCCCTGCTGCCTCACGTGGGCTTCCTGGGATTGCCTCCCAAATAAGTTATCGTACTTAAGCTCTTGTCTTAGGGCCTGCTTTGGGAATTCCAAAGTAAGACAATCTTATCTCCTTTTGGTGACTCATCTCCATGGCTTTTTTAAAAGGTAACATGTATCAGGAAGAGACGTGGTCAGCCTCGAAGACACCCCTGTTCCTCTCTTTCTTTTTCCTTCTCCTTCCTTCTGACTTGTCTCAGACATCACATAGGATACAAGCTGAGCCATATATATACACACACACACACACACACACACATATACACACATACTATATGTACACACACACACACACACACACATACATATATATATATATATATAATTTTGAGACAGAGTCTCCCTCTGTCGCCCAGGCTGGAGTGGCAGTGGTGCGATCTTGGCTCACTGCAACCTCCGCCTCCTGAGTTCAAGTGATTATTCTGCCTCAGCCTCCTGAGTAGCTGAGACTACAGGCACCACACCTGTCTAATTTTTCTATTTTTAGTAGAGATGGGTCTTCACCATGTTGGCCAGGCTGGTCTTGAACTCCTGACCTCAGGTGATCCACCCAACTTGGCCTCCCAAAATGCTGGGATTACAGGTGTGAGCCACTGCGCCCAGCCTGAGCCCTATATATTTTTTAAATAGCCTTATTGAGGAAAATTTGATATAAAAGAATTGCACGTATTTAAAGTGTACAATTTGGTGAGTTTAGACATACGCGTAATCTGTGAAGCCATCGCTTAAGTAACAGACACACCCAACACTTTCTGAAGTTTTCCTGTGTCCCTTTGGTTTTGTTTTATTTGTGGTAAGAATACTTAACATGAAATGTACCTTCTTAATACATTTTGACATGCACAATGGATGAACCCGGAGGACGTTATGCTAAGTGAAAAAGCGCCCGTCACATCAGGACAAATGCTGCGTGATTCTACCTCTCCGAGGTGTCTAAAATAGTCAAACTCATAGAAGCAGAAAATCTAACAGTGGTTGCCAGAGGCTGGGGGCGATAGATGTGGAAAACTGTTGTCCAGTGGGTAAAGTTTCTTTCACGCTGGACGAATAAGTTCTAGATATCTGCTGCACAAAATAGAGCCTGTAGGCTGGGTGTGGTGGCTCACACCTGTAATCCCAGCACTTTGGGAGGCCGAAGTGAGTGAATCACCAGAGGTCAGGAGTTCAAGCCCAGCCTGGTCAACATAGAGAAACCTTGTTTCTACTAAAAATACAAAAAAAAAAAAAAAAAATAGCTGGGCGTGGTGGCGCACACCTGTAATCCCAGCTACTTGGGAGGCTGAGGCAGGAGAATTGCTTGAACCCCAGAGGGGGATGTTGCAGTGGACTAAGATTGCGCCATTGCACTCTAGCTTGGGCAAGAGAGTGAGACTCTGGCTCAAAAAACAAAACAAAACAAAAAACAAAATAGAGGCTATAACATAACAATTCTATCTCACTCACTCATAAGTTCGAACTTCTGCTAGAGACCATCAATTCATGACACAAATCAAAGTTTAACAATTTTTCAAAACGAAACATCAAGTGATGTCCCCCATTGTTCTGTTGTAAATGGTCTGTCTGGAGGAAGAAGACAGCTGTGCACCGGATCTCTTGGGGAGCACCTGAGATTTCCAGCTGCGGAGCAGCGTCCTCGCCAGGGTTGTGTGCCAGCCCACCTCCGACCCAGCCCGGGTTCTCCGTTAGCATCCTCCATGGTTTACAGACACCTGACAGAGATTTTTATTCTAATCCTGACTGTGTCATGGTTACTAAACTCTCTAAGGCCACTGTCAGAGAAGAAAGTCTACTGACCTCACAGGAAAACAGTGAAAATAAATAGAGATAAAGAACTTTAACATGTATATGTGAATGGCAAAAGCCAATGTGAGGTGGCCCATGGATTTGGATTTCCAATTTGATCAGTGGGGCTAGGTCTGAAAAATAAGCTAATAAAGTGATCGTATATTTAAATGTCATCATATTTTTAGTATTTGAACCATGTGAATGAAATAACTATTTTAAAAATTAAATCGAACACAAGAAAAGAAAGGTCACTACTTTGAAAAACAGAACATTTCCTTCCTAATATATTTTTCTTCAAACATACTTGCAGGTATCTCAGATTTTTAAAAACAATAAGAGGCTGAGTGAGTGGCTCACGCCTGTAATCCCAGCACTTTGGGAGGCCGAAGTGGGTGGATCACGAGGTCAGGAGATCCAGACCATCCTGGCTAATGTGGTGAAACCCCATCTCTACTGAAAATACAAAAAATTAGCTGGGCGTGGTGGCACGCGCCTGTAGTCGCAGTTACTCGGGAGGCTGAGGCAGGAGAATTGCTGGAACCTGGGAGGTGGAGGGTGCATACCACTGCACTCCAACCTGGGTGATAGAGCGAGACTAGTCTCAAAAAAAAAAAAAAAAATGCTGGGTGCGGTGGCTCACGCCTGTAATCCCAGCACTTTGCGAGGCTGAGGCAGGTGGATCATCTGGAGGTCAGGAGTTTGAGACCAGCCTTGCCAATATGGTGAAACCCCGTCTCTACAAAAAATACAAAAATTAGACAGGCATGGTGGCACCTGCCTGTAATCCCAGCTACCCAGGAGGCTGAGGCAGAAGAATTGCTTGAATCCGGGAGGCAGAGGTTGCAGTGAACTGAGATCATGCCACTGCACTCCCAGCCTGGGCAACAGAGTGAGACTCTGTCTAAAAAAAAAGAAAAGAAAAGAAAAGAAAACCCAATTATTTATTAATTTTTAATTTTTATGGGTACATAGGCGTATATATTTATGGGGGGCACATGAGATATTTTGCTACAGGAAAACAATGGATAATAATCACATTAGGGTAAATGGCATATCCGTCACCTCAAGTATTCGTCATTTCTTTGTGTTACAAACAATCCAACTATACTTAGTTATTTTTTATTTATTTGTTTATTTATTTTTGAGATGGAGTCTCACTCTGTCACCCAGGCTGGAGTGTAGTGGCATGATCTTGGCTCACTGCAACCTCCGCCTCCCAGGTTCAAGCAATTCTCCTGCCTCAGCCTCCGGAGTAGCTGGGATTACAGGTGTGTGCCACCATGCCCGGCTAATTTTTGCATTTTTAGTAGAGACAGGGTCTCACAGTGTTTGCCAGGCTGGTCTTGAACTCCTGACCTCAAATGATCTGGCTGCCTTAGCCTCCCAAAGTGCTGGGATTACAGGCGTGAGCCTGCGCGCCCAGCCCTATAATTAGTTATTTTTAAATGTACAATAAATTTCCAGGCACGGTGGCTCACGCCTGTAATCCCAGCACTTTGGGAGCCCAAGGCAGTTGGTTCACCTGAGGTCGGGAGTTCAAGACCAGCCTGACCAACATGGAGAAACCCTGTCTCTACTAAAAATACAAAATTAGCCAGGCGTGGTGGTGTGCCTGTAATCCCAGCTACTTGGGAGGCTGAGGCAGGAGAATCACTTGAACCCAGGAGGCGGAGGTTGCAGTGAGCTGAGATCGTGCCGTTGCACTCCAGCCTGGACAAAAAGTGAAACTCCATCTAAAAAAAGAAAGTTGGTATTTCTGGAATCTTGCAAGGCTGGTTTAATTTTATTATTGCTTGTAGTTTGGTATGGTATTACGGTGAACTCTGCAACAAATTCCAAGGGCATACTGATAAAACACTGAGTTCTACAATTATACATGCAGTTTTTGTGTAACTAGTCTTCCCAAGTGTTGTGAAAATACAAAGGGCTTTTATTGTGTTCAAGAAGAAGTCAAATCTTTCACAAAAAGTAGAGTTATTTGTTGAAGTGTCTATCTGGTTCTTTTCAGAGCTGCATCAGTGGCGAGAGATACTGATGACAAACCCAGTGATGGCTGTGAACCCTTTATTGACACCATCAGGGCAGCAGACAATCCCGCTGATTGCCTCACCATTTGGGCCTCCAGCTGTGGACAGGTATTTCTCCCCAGTGTAATCGTTTGACCAAAGAACAACACGGACAGTCATTAAGTTTTGGAATGATGTTAACTCCAGTGTTGTTTTATTGTCTAATGTTATTTCGGTGAACTGTGGTGCAGTAATTCAAGTCAAGATACCCTGCTGACCTCACTCTCAGGACATTTGCTGTCGTTTCTCCTCTGAGGCCTGCTTGACCTACTACTCACTCAGGAATAACCAATGAGCACTTACTATGTGACAGGCACTGTGCAGGGGCAAACACTGGAGTGTTAGTCTTCTAAGGCTGCCATAATAAAATACTCAGGCTGGATGGCTCACACAGCAGAACTTTATTTCTTGGTTCTGGAGCTGAGAGTCCAAGATCAAGGTGCTGCAGGGTTGGTTTCTGGTGAGGTCTCTCTGGCTTACAGGCAGGCACCTGCTCACTGTATCCTCACATGGCCCTTCCTGGTGTGCATTTGCAGAAAAGGATCCCTGGTATCTCCTGTTCTTAAAAGGACACCAGTCCTATCGGATTAGGGCTCCACCTTTATATCATTTAATCAAAATTACCTCCTTAAAGGCCCTGTCTCCAACTACAGTCACATTGGTGGTTAAGGCTTCATGTGCTAATTTTCTTTTGCAGGGGGGAGGGGAAAGTCCATAACAACTGGGTACCCTAGATTTCCTGTGAAGAAACAATTCTTTCTTTTCAATAAAAGGTAAATCGTAGGTATTTGGGTTGCACACTCTGGAAGTAACCTACCTTCCCTTGGGGTTTTTTTTTTTTTTATTAATATTTTGACATTCAGGAGAGAAAATAGAACTATTTATTTATTTATTTTGAGACAGAGTCTCGCTCTGTCACCAGGCTGGAGTGCAGTGGTGCAACCTCAGCTCACTGCAACCTCCGCCTCCTGGGTTCAAGTGATTCTTCTGCCCCAGCCTCCCGAGTAGCTGGGATTACTGGCATGCACCACCATGCCCATCTAATTTTTTGTGTTTTTAGTAGAGACGGGGTTTCACCATGTTGGCCAGGCTGGTCTCGAACTCCTGGACCTCATGATCTGGCCACCTCAGCCTCCCAAAGTGCTAGGATTACAGGCGTGAGCCACCGCACCCAGCCTCATTATTTATTCTTGTTTATGGACTGTGAATAATGAAGTGGAACTTCTAGAGACCACTAATGTTTAGCAGAACAAGTTGTCCACCCAGGTACTCAAACATTGATCCCAAATGGCAGACCCAAGCAAAGCATGTCCGTTAAATGAGGAAAGAATTTGTGGTCAGAGTAGACTGTTGGTCATGAAAAATCAGAGAGCAGTGTTGATTTTGTACGTCTTTTTTTCCAGACATCCCTAAATCTTTCCTTTCCTGCTTTCTCTGTTTTGTTGTCAGCTGGATCAGTCCTTCATTAGTAGAGTCCTTCCCAATCTGTCCACCGTATTTCTCCGTAAACTCCTAAAGACTCCAGGACTTTTGTATTTCATTTTGGGAAAAGATGATAGACTCCCACGTGGCAATAAAAAAAATCTCACTGACTCGGCCATGGAAATTTTGTACTCCAGCCTCATTTTCCCTGTTTTATTTTCTATCTTTTTGTTCCTAGAGATGTATTGCCTTCCACTGTCGCTCCAACTGATCCAAGACACTTTTGTGTTCCTTCCCAGTTTGGATCCTCTGTTCTACCAAACACAAGTATGCCAAATGTGTTGTCCAATCGGATCTACCCAGGTATGAGCAGTAGAAGTTTGCTGTCATCTGTGGAGTCATTTTGAACTGGATGGACGCATTAAACTTGCTATCATTTTACTCCTAAACACTGGGGGCAGGACCGTGTGGTGGGGGTGTCTGTAGTCTCTGCAGCTACCACCTAGTTTCAGACCATGGTGCTGCCACTGTGTGACCCCGTGTGAGCTGCCTGACTCCTCTAAGCATCAACTTATTCAGGAATATCATGAAGAACTGCACGATTACTATTTGTCTTATCTTACACATGACAAACTGATAAAGTTATCAGGAGATTAGATCTGAGAATTAATGGGGCTTAAGGCAGTTTACATGGGCCTGATGGTCATAGTGAAAATTTGGCTTTTGTTCTGAGTGAAAGGGGAACCCTTCAAGGAGTTTGAGCAAAAGAGCAACATGGTCTGACTTAAATGTTACCAGAATAATTCTGGCTGCTGAGATGGGGACAAACCTGATGGGATCAAAGTTCTGGGAATAAACTGATGGGAATTAATGGGCTATTAGAATAGCTAAAACATTATGACAGCTTGGTCCTGGGTGATGACAGCAGGAATAAGAAGAAGTGGTTAACTTCTGTAATTATTTTGATTGTAGAAACAATGAAATTTTCTCACAGCATGTATGTGGAAGGTGGAAGAAAGAGATACTAAGAATGACATCAAAAATTTTGGTGCAAATAGTTGGAAAGATGGAGTTGCTACTCATTGAGTTGAGGAAGATCGTGAAAGGAACAGGGTTATTGGGGAGGGAGACATACCAGGGTTCAGCTTGCTCATACTACATCTCAGATGCCTCATAGACACCCAAGTAGGGAGCTCATGAAGGCAGCTGAATGCAGGGAGAACTTCTAAGGACAACTTGGGGATATAATTTTGGAAGTGATCAGCATACAGGAGGCTAGATCAGATCACCTATGGAGAGTGTAGATAGAAGAGTTAAAAGGAGCATCCCTGAGACCGACCCACTAAAAGAGTCCAGAAGACGAGGAAGAGCAAGCAACGGAGAAGCAAAACGAGTGAGGGGACCAGCGGGGCAGGAAGAGACCCAGGAAAGCACGGTGGCCTGCAGGCCCTGGGAAGACAGTGTGGAATGATTGAATCAAGCGATCACCATATGCCTCACCTCACATATTTATCACTTTTGTTGCTGTTGTTTGTTCAAGATGGAGTTTCGCTCTTGTTACCCAGGCTGGAGTGCAATGGCGCGATCTCGGCTCACTGCAACCTCCGCCTCCCGGGTTCAAGCGATTCTCCTGCCTCAGCCTCCCAAGTAGCTGGGACTACAGGTGTGCACCACCATGCCCAGCTAATTTTTGTATTATTAGTAGAGATGGGGTTTCACCATGTTGGCCAGGCTGGTCTGGAACTTCTGACCTCAAGTGATCCACCCACCTCGGCCTCCCAAAGTGCTGGGATTACAGACGTGGGCCACCACACCTGGCCTTATTTGTCACTTTTTGTGGTTATAAGATTTACAATCATTTTACAACGCACTATTTTAAGGAGTGAGCAGCTGTGTCAAGTGTGCCATTTGCAGAGCAAGTAAGATGAAAACTGAGAATATATCATTAGATTTAGCGCTATGCAGAGGTCATCAGTGACTCTGATACAAGCAATTTCAGTAGTCGCGATGGTGAAAACGTGACTTGTGAGGGCTCAGGAGGGACTAGGTGAGAATTTCCCCACAACACTGAAGCTCAAACGGGTGTATCTTCTCTCCCCAAAATACCATATTCATAAGTTTCTGCTTATCCCTGCTCCACAATTCCAACAACTCGGAATAGATGAGAACAATGTGAAGAAAAGCCTGACACAAAAAGAAATAGGATTCACGCCTGGGTCAGTGAAGAGGCTGGCCCGCCTGGATCTGAGCATGCTGTCTACCTCAGGTCACGAACCCATTTAACTGTAATGAGAGCAAGCATTCAAGCAAGGGCCAGATCTGAAACTGGACCCACCTGGTAAATCGGTTCAAGGACCAAAGGAGATCCTGGATGGAGGCCACCTGGCAGCAACAGCCCAGTAAGCTGTAGCCCAGGATTACAGACAACAGGCCGACAGACTAGTAAAACCGCTGTACTGCCGACTCTTCTTGATAAAGAACCCAGAAATTGCCAATATTTGGATATACAAGCAAACAGGTCGCCCACCTTTCTCTAGGGACATAGGTCAGGTCGCCCACCTTTCTCTAGGGACATAGGTCAGGTCTCCCACCTCAAGGCTGAAGTGTAAGAGAGAGCAAGGACAAGCTAAGGCCTCAGTCCTGCAAACACTGAGCTACTAGGTGAGGTGGCAAAATAGAAGCTAAGACAGGGCTCTGTTTAAAAAACAGGGATGTAGGGCTGGGCGCAGTGGCTCACACTTGTAATCCCAGCACTTTGGGAGCCCGAGACAGGCAGATCACCTGAGGTCAGGAGTTCGAGAGCAGCCTGACCAACATGGAGAAACCCTTTCTCTATTAAAAATACAAAAAAATTACAGGCATGCACCACTGGGTGTGATGACACATGCCTGTAAACCCAGCTACTCAGGAGGCTGAGGCAGGAGAATTGCTTGAACCCAGAAGGCAGAGATTGCAGTGAGCCGAGATCGCGTCACTGTACTCCAGCCTGAGTGACAGAGCGAGACTCCATCTCAAAAAAGAAAAAGAAAGAAAAGGTTGACTCATTCCTTTTGTACAAAAAAAATAGAACAATTATCGATTTTACTTCAAAAGCAAGAGATCAATGCGGGGAGACTGGGGAGATGTTGGTCAAAAGGCACCAAGTTTTAGACTCGAGGAATAAGTTCTAGAGATCAATTGTATAGCACGGTGGCTACAGTTAATAACAACGTATTGTATACTTGAAAATTGCTAAGATAGTAGATTGTGGCTGGACGCGGTGGCTCATGCCTGTAACCCCAGCACTTCCGGGGGCGGGGCGCGGTGGCTCACGCCTGTAACCCCAGCACTTCCGGGGGCGGGGCGCGGTGGCTCACGCCTGTAACCCCAGCACTTCCGGGGGCGGGGCGCGGTGGCTCATGCCTGTAACCCCAGCACTTTGGGAGGTCGAGGTGGGCAGATCACCTGAGGTCAGGAGTTTGAGACCAGCCTGGCTAACATGATGAAACCCCATCTCTACTAAAAATACAAAAATTAGCTGGGCATGGTGGCAGGCGCCTGTAATCCCAGCTATTTGGGAGGCTGAGGCAGGAGAATCACTTGAACCCGGGAGTTGGAGGTTGCAGTGAGCTGAGATTGTGCCACTGCACTCCAGCCTGGATGACAGAGCAAGACTCTGTCTCAAAAAAGGAGGAAACTGTAAATCTTCTGACCACAAAAAGTGATAAATATGTGAGGTGAGATGCTAATTAGCTCAAGTTAATCATTCCACAATGTATACATATATCAAAACATCACATTGTACCCCCCCAAAAAATATACTTTTAAAAGACCAAAAAAGGCAACAATCTAGAGTCACAAATCACTTCATCTTTTTTCTTTCAATGTAAGGCAGGAAAATGTCACCGGTCATGAGACCAACAATTAAAGAACAAAAAGTTATCTGGTATTTATCATGCCGTCACCAATGTGACTCTAGACACTGAACAGCTATGATCTGGTATCATTTCCAAAACTGCACAACTGCTGGTTGGTTTTGTTTTTGTTTTTGCAGATACTGTTTTACATCATTACGTTTCAAATGCATGTTTTTAATTTATGTGTGGGGTGCAATGGTGGTTTTCTTTTTTAAGGTTGGGGCATTTTACCACCTGAATCCATAAAGGCAGTGGCCAGAAGGAATGAAATGATTCAAAGGCATCATACTGCCAGGTAATTTGGCAATGTTGTTTTATTTATTTTCTATTCATTCACTTGCTCATTTATTCACTTGTTATGTTCGTATAACAAATACACACACACACGAATTACTTAAAGAAAGTGTTTCAGGCAGATCACAAAAAGAAACAGTCTGCTCTGCCTGTGAAGTAGCCATTCTCTATTCCTTTATCTTCTTCATAAACTCGCTTTCACTTAAAAAAAGAAAGAAAAAGAAGCAAATACAAACACATATGCAGGTTGGTTAAGGATAAAAGCAAGATTAGAAATCCCAGTGAAGCTAACAGTAGTATTAGCACCCAGATTGCAATAGACCATCAGTGTCCCATAATTAAAATGCCTACGATTCCTCTGAAAGTCATATTGGCATTACTGTCTTAAACGACTAAAATTTTGCACAAAGATAGAAGCCAAGTTTGCCAACCCACCTTCAGATTATGCCATCAGAGCTCAGACAACCCCATGTCAGCCCAACAGTGGCCGTCAGCTGTAGTGAAGGAGAAAGAAAAGCATAACAATGAATAGGGTGAGAGAAGGCAGGGAGGCAACTTTCTCATCACTGAACCCAAAGGGGTCCAGCTGAGGACCGCTAAGCAAAGTGAAGTGAGCCAAGCCACCACGTCTTCCCCTCCCCTCTCCCCAGCCACTGCACTGATGTATAAATACTGAGACTTGCATCATCTACCAGTCTTTCTTGAGTCTCACTAAGATTATTTTGCAGGGTTTGAAAATCTCTTCCCAGTACTTTAGGTTTTTTGCAGATTAATCTCTGGCAAGGAGCTAACTGTGCTGCATAAGCCCCATCCTGCTAAACGTGCCCGTCCACTTAGAGGTGACACTCTAAAGACTGGCCTTTGGCCTTCCGTTGTGAGACTCAGGCAAATCTTCAGATCTTACTCAAAACTCTCCTTCTTGCTGGCTTTGTGGGGGATTCATGTTTGTTTCCACCAAACAAACTTCAGATAAACAGTGTGAGGACTGTTTTAGGGAAGGCAAGGGGCTATTAAAATTACATTTATAGTGGTTTTCATGGGCTGTATAAAATATACTGTTTTGTTTTCAGGACAGAAATGGAAATGTATGCTATTTACCAGCAAAGGAGAATGGAAAAAATGAATCCTAAGGGACTAGCAGGCCTAGGGATACCATTCCTCTACGGCTCCGGCGTCCCAGCTGGTCCCACTGCCTACCATGGCAGGGGCATGCTCCCTGCCAGTGACCTGCATTTTCACAGAAGCACCCTCAGAAACCTTCAGGGAAACCCCGTGCTAGTGGCAACTGCACCACACTTTGAGGAGAGCTGGGGGCAGAGATGTCGTCGACTCAGGAAAAATACGGGGAATCAAAAAGTTCTCGACAGTGATGCTGAGAATTCCAAAAGTCAAGTGGAAGAAAAACTCCTGGCCCAGACTCCCGCAGTTCCCTATCAAGAGGATCATTATGCAAAAGACCCAGAAATTGAAGCACCCAACAGCCAGAAGTCAAGCGAAACAAATGAAAAGCCAAGTACGGCTCTCGCCAACACCTGTGGAGAGCTCGCGCCCACTCATAGGAAGCCCTGGGGACCTCACACCGCTACCTTGAAAGCAAAGGCCTGGGAGAGTGGGAAAGAGGCGGCTTCAGAGCAGGCTTTTGCAGCCTGTGATGAAAAGAATGGGGTTTGTCCTCCACTTCCTCGACCGTCTCTGCCAGGTAGGTGTGCAGGGGCCAGTGGCAGATCCTCATTAACTACGGGTTGCCACGTCTGTAGGTTACGACATAATAAACTGTAACCATCCTGCCCCTTTTCATGTTAATCCTGCTTGGAATTACCTTTTCTTAGCATCACTTTATTCCGTCAGTTCTAATAAGCCATATCGTGAAACTAGCCTCTGTTTATATTTTGCTATATAGAGAATTTTCAGCAAAGGCTGGGAAGGTAAATATCTGGGGAAACATAACAGAATTTTTATTTACGATTTTAATGTAATTTAGCGTTTATTTCTTTAACACAAAGCAGAGAGGCTTCTTGGTTAAAAGTATGAATTCTATCTCCCCAGTATTTAAGTATGAGAAAAAAAAGAAAATTAAGCAAAAGCATTACCTTTCAGGGTCCAATACCGTTGGCACATTCAAATCTAAAAATACTAATGCATTTCATGCCAAAAACACACACTGAATAGTCTTCTAGAATTCCTTTAGATAAAAATATTTTAAGACACAGGGATTGTGAAGGGTGTGTAATATAGCCACCATACCAACTGCTTCCCTGCAAAGTATTAATTTGTCATTTTGCTGAAAATGGAGCTAAGTTCTTGTCTCATCCTGAGAGTATGATAATCACATATCATGAAAACATAGTAACATTAATCTGGGGAATATAATCCATGGGTCATTTCTGTTGGAATCTGAAGGAAGCTGGAGTAAACGGGAACTTGTTCACTTACAATAAATGCTATCGGTAAAGATCTTTTCAGAGAAAGAAAAGAGAGAAAGCAGCTAAAGCTTTTAGAAGACACCTCCTAGTAACTCTTAATATCTTGTAAGGAGTTTGCAAATTGAGACCATTCTGGGGTGACAGAATACAAGGAAATTAATGTAACTGTACATCAATCTCTATGTATTTTATGCCACAATTTCTTTCCATTTTAAAGGAACACATGCCCTGCTTCCAGTTGGGGGGAATCTTTCTTTGGATGAAGACATTCAGAAGTGGACCGTGGATGACGTGCACAGCTTCATTAGCAGCCTTCCAGGCTGTTCAGACTATGCACAGGTGACTTAATATTTCAGTATTTCCATACAAGAAAAACAATTTGAAATATCTTTCCTATATAATGAATTACATCAAACTTGCATTTTGCCTACAGAAAGGATTCCTACTAATCTCTCCTTTTCATGCCGGTGTCTACCCTGGGACAGGTCTCTGACTGGTGGAACTTGGGTCATATTCCCACACCCCAGCATCAGGGGAGGCTGGGAAAGCCATTGTCTCTCTTTAGCTTCTTTCCCATCAAGACTCCTAAGAAGTAGAAATTCTCCCAAAATTAGGTTCAGAAGCTGAACACCCAAAAAGAATGGGAAATAGCGGCTACCTTCCCTGCTTATCCACATAGCAAACATTTTTGGAGCACAGACTTCTGGGTCAGAAGTTTTAGGTTACTCACTGTAAGTAACAGAAATATATACTTCATTCTAAAAAGAACAAGAAGGCAATATCTGAAAAGTAGGAAATGCATTCATTTAAATTCTGTATTGGCTGGGGTGTGGTGGTGCATGCCTGTAATCCCAGCACTTTGGGAGGCGGAGGTGGGTGGATCACGACCTCAGGAGTTTAAGACCAGCCTGGCCAAGATGGTGAAACCCCATCTCTACTAAAAAATTACACAAATTAGCCAGGCATGGTGGTGAGCACCTGTAATCCCAGCTACTCTGAGACTGAGGCAGAGAATTGCTTGAACCCGGGAGGCAGAGGTTGCAGTGAACCGAGATCACGCCACTGCATTCTAGTTTGGGCGACAGAGTGAGACTCCATCTCAAAAAAAAAATTCTATATTTATGCTGGGACAATATATAAAAATGCATACAACATATTAATCTGGTATATAATACCATATTTTTAAAACTATAATGAACTATCAGGGCAGTTAGAAACAAAACTAGCCTCATTCGTATTGAAAAATTTGTGACAAAAGTAGTAAGTTGGTAAAATTTTGAAGTTTATGTCAATGCCACATTTTCATGCATATAGTTTGCTTGAGTTATTTAATAATACACTTCTAAGCAATACAGTCCCTACTAAATCTAGTATCGTCTTTGGTTTGCATGTTAAAGGAAAAGAAAGTAAGAAAAGGACGTCAAGCTTTAACTATATCACAATTCACTGATTCTAGAGCTGATTTTTTTCCAGATCTCAGTTTTGTGAAATGTTTGTCTACAGTGAGATGCTGTTAATTCTTTTTTTTTTTTTTTTTGAGACAGAGTTTCGCTCTTGTTACCCAGGCTGGAGTGCAATGGCGCGATCTCCGCTCAATGCAGCCTCCGCCTCCTGGGTTCAGGCAATTCTCCTGCCTCAGCCTCCTGAGTAGCTGGGATTACAGGCACGAGCCACCAGGCCCAGCTAATTTTTTGTATTTTTAGTAGAGACGGAGTTTCACCATGTTGACCAGGATGGTCTCGAGCTCTTGACCTCGTGATCCACCCACCTCGGCCTCCCAAAGTGCTGGGATTACAGACTTCAGCCACTGCACCCGGCCTGATGCTGTTAATTCTTGTTCTTTTTATTGTGTTTTTTAGTTTAGTTTATGGGACTTATGGAAAAGCTATTAGAGGAGTTACTAAGAGTATGGCTTCTGAAGCCTGAAAGCACAAGTTCATATCCTGGCTTTTCTATTTTCTGGCTGTGTGACGTCGGACAAGTTGTGCCGTCTCTGTGCCTCAGTTATTTTATCTGTAAAATGAAGATAATAGTAATAATACATTTTCAGAGGATTTTTGTGAGCATTAGAGTGCAGGGCACCTTGTAAGTCCTCAATGAGCACGAATCTCATCATTATACTGTAAAGAGAGGCAAACCTCAAGTTACTTACGAGGCAAGTTGTATTCTTCAAGTCACCCATTTTTGTCTTTTGCATAACCTGATAAAAAGTTTTTGTCCTACTCTCCCCTGTTCAATGGTTATAACCTTATTTTTTTAAATCAGTCATTAGTCATGAGTAAACCACTTTTTAAATTATCTATACCACTTCAAGTGCCGTGTCAACCATGGGTTCAATTAAGTTACTGAATTCTAATAACAACAAGAGCAACCCCTTATTTAATTAGCACGTGATTGCCGAGATCTGGCACATCAAATCTGAACTCTGGTGATTCTTACTGATCCATAGTCATAAAAGTGCCATTTATAATAACCACTCTAGCAATAAATAGTATTACATGCTTTTCATAGTTTAAAATTCCACATGTCCCCTTGTGGATACACAGAAGTCACATAAACATGAGTACTCTAAACCCTGCTGACTCATTATCTCGCACTGACAGGATGTCAGCGGCCTCTTCCCCACCCCAAGAAGTGGTACCAGTCATTTCTAGATATGTCTCAAATTTGTTCAGGATCAAGTCCTGCTTCCGTTTCCTCATTAAAGTATACTCCCTCCAAGTGACAGCAGGTGGCATCAACTGAAAGATGTCACTGCTCTGCTGTGCCTGCCTCCGGCCATGCTCTGTGACGTTATTTTCTACAGAAATGGGGAGATGCCCTCTGGATGCAACAGCTCTGAATCAGCACTGCTTGTACCCCGCTCTCACAAGGACCCTTGTCGAAAATGTCCCATCAGGTGTTACAGCCCCTTTCTTTTTTTTCTTTTCTATTTTTTCTTTCTTTCTTTTTTTTTTTTTTTTTTTTTTTTTTTTGAGACAGAGTCTTGCTCTGTCGCCCGAGCTGGAGTGCAGTGGTGCAATCTTGGCTCACTGCGACCTCTGCCTCCCTGGTTCAAGTGATTCTCCTGCCTCAGCCTCCTGAGTAGCTGGGATTACAGACACCCCCTACCACGTCCGGCTAATTTTTATATTTTTAGTAGAGACAGGGTTTCACCATGTTGGCCAGGCTGGTCTTGAACTCCCGACCTTGTGATCTGCCCACCTTGGCCTCCCAAAGTGCTGGGATTACAGGCATAAGCCGCCACACCTGGCCTTAGCACCTCTCTTTAAATGAGTGGGACCAAGGTGCTGGGACTAGCTGGAGTTAAACCTCCTGTGCCCCAACTACCCTCTCACTCCCCAGCTCTGCCTTGGGTGCCTACACAGCAACCTCTCACCACTCACTTCCTATAGGTAGAAAAAGAAACTCAGAAGAAAAAATGGGTAACAAAATAAGCCCCAAATGCAAATAAATGCTTTTTTTTTTTTTTTTTTTTTGAGACGGAGTTTCGCTCTTGTTACCCAGGCTGGAGTGCAATGGCGCGATCTCGGCTCACCTCAACCTCCGCCTCCTGGGTTCAGGCAATTCTCCTGCCTCAGCCTCCTGAGTATCTGGGATTACAGGCACGCGCCACCATGCCCAGCTAATTTTTTGTATTTTTAGTAGAGACGGGGTTTCACCATGTTGACCAGGATGGTCTCGATCTCTTGACCTCATGATCCACTCACCTCGGCCTCCCAAAGTGCTGGGATTACAGGCTTGAGCCACCGCGCCCGGCCAATAAATGCTTTTAAATAGGTGTAAAGAGAGGATTGGTGGCTCAGCTGCTAAGGAACATTCAGGAGACCCTGCAACATATTTTGTTCCAAGTAAATGTCTAGTTCAGAGGATGCAGCAGATAAAATATTCTCTAAAAAGAACTGAAATTCCTGAAAATATGTGCACATTTATATCCTACGCGTGGCCGAAACTGCTCTGGTGGGAAAGAAAGGGGTACATTTGAGCAACAGGGACGTGCGTGTCCTCGCCCCCGGCCCTGAGCACATCCACCATGGCCGAGGGTTAGGTCCTCACACATTTCAGTCCCTGGCTGCCAACCTACCACTGCTTGAAAATTTATCCACCTGATTCCTCCTGCTTTGGATGCTCACAAATGGTCAGGTGCATGCCACCACATCCAGCTAATCTTTTTTTTTTTTTTTCAAGAGATGGGGGTCTCACTATGTTGCCCAGGCTTGTCTCAAACTTCTGGGCTCGAGCGATCCTCCAGCCTTAGCCTCCCAGGTACTGAAATTATAGGCACCAGCCACTGCAGCTGGCTCCTTAATTTATATTAGCCATTTTCTATAATTTACTAGATTAAAATAGGAAAAGAAATCATGACTTAATGCAGTTCGTGGTGGGGTAGGGGATGGCTGGCTCAGCACTGAGAGAGGTGGCCAGGGAATGGGGGTGGTGAGCACGGCCTCAGGCTGACCTTCCTTGGAGGTAACTGGGGCTGCACTGCATTGCACTTTGTGAGCAGCTACGAGCGAGCCTAGGGCCCAACAGGAACGGTGGAAGGTGCGTCCACAAATGGACCAATGTGTATAGTGATGGAATCTCCTTAGTAACCGTTACTCCCGCTCTCCTTGATAAGTGAGCCAAAGAGTGGGTCAGGGGAGAAGAAAAGAGGTCAACCTGAAGCTAAGGCAGTGAGTCATGCTGTTAGCAATTCTCCTCGCCATCTTCATCTTCACCAAAGTTTTCCTGGTTGGCAACTTAGATACGTCTAAGTTGCGGGGAGACCACAGAAGAGCTTTTCACTGAATGATGACTGGCTTGCGGATGGAGCTGTCACCCAAGTTGGACCACACCTTGCAGTCTTCCTGGGAGATTGCAGCCCAGTGGGTGGTTCCCCAGGCAGTGACCGTGAAGAGACACCAGAGCTGGGGCAATCATGCATGCCATGGCCACCAAGCAAATTATTAAAGCTGGTGTGGGTCATAAAGGGACGCAGCTGAAAGCCTTACTGATTCTTGAAAGGGAACAGAAAGTTGTCTTCAAACCTAAACGATACAGCTGAGACCATGTAATAGAAGGGAACCACGTGCCGGTTATGACAGACACAGCGCGGAGCTAGCAGCCTTTCACCCGGGCAGGATTCTGCGTGTCCGAGAGCCCCGTTGATGGTGGGCAGATTTGTTCATCTTCGGACAGAGATCAAGCCGTGGAGCAGCTGTTGAGCCCCTTCCTAACTGTAGGAAACTATACTTGTTTTTACGGGAAGTGTGATTACTACAGAGAAACGGAACCAGCTTGTGCTGATGGAGACACAGTGGAAGGACCTGTCACCCTTTGGCTTCCAGATGTGTGGCCTCTGCAGAAACACCGACACCTGGGGGGCGGGACTTAACCGAGAAGGCAGATTGACCAGGTGGGAGTACGATGAGGGCTACTGTGATGCTATGAAAAAAGTGTCCCCTTATGACTCTGGCCTGTGCCTCTTGGACACAGTAACACAGCTGTCTTTGATTACCTGATTGACAGTGCTGACTGCCATCACCATGAGAACTTTCAAGATAATGAGGGCACTAGTATGCTCATCCTTCTTGGCAAGGACAGAGGTCTGGGAACCCCTTGCTGGATGAAAGAAGCATTCTTGCCCCTCTCCATCGGTGTCGCCCCACCAGGGTTTCTACCTGGAACAGACTTAGCTACCTAAAGAATGGCGTGCTGAATTCTGCCTTAAAATTTGCCATGGCCCATGGCCCATGGCCCCCTCTCCCCAGTGCTCTCTGATCCTCATCCGGACACCGTGGACCAGCAGCTCCTGGGTGTCCTGGCCACCTGGCACTGACCAGTTTGGGATGGACACTGTATGGTAGAAGACAGGACGCCTTTCTCCCACTTGTAATTCTCAATACAAAATAAGTGAAACTTCTTCTTACGAAGATAGAGAAACAGCAGAATCAATTCCAGATGGTATGTGATGGATTGGAAATGGCCGGCAGCAAGTTCTGGTGACAGGGGACAGGGTGGCCTTGGATGTCTTTGGTGTTCTCTGTAGTAGAAACTAAAGCAAAGACCACAAGTTTCAGAGCTGGGAGATGTTCGTGCTGAGTCAGCCTCTGACTCCCTCAGCAACTGCCCATTCTAGCAGTAGGCGTTGCAGTTGGCCAGCCTTAATTTCCAGGCCAAAGGACAATCAGAGGGGCGACATTTGGATGGATGAATACTGGGGTTGGCTGTGGAGTGTGTGTTTTAATTGAGCCTTTCAGTCCTTTCTCCACACTGGTGCATTTTGTGGAAAAAAATTATATGCATACGTATAGTTTGTACATGACTAAAATCTGTTAGAACACAAGGTTCCCAGTGTAGACACTTTCCAAGAAGACTCTGCTCTTCAGCTGGTCCTGAGTCATGCCCTCTGAGGCATGGGACACAGGGTGGAAACAAGACCAGTGTGGTTCCTCTTCTCATGGCACTCACAGTCCAGAAGAGGGACCCCAGGGAGCAATCCCACATCCACGTGAGCACGTTGTGAAAGGCACGCGTGGAGCACGGTGGGAACACATACGAGGGACTCGTGGCCTCCACAGGGACGAGGCCTCTAAAGTGAGACCTGAACGTCAAGAGCGGAGGCGCGGCAAGGGGGAGCAAAGGAGGAATTTCCAGGTGAGGCCAGAAGCCAGAGAAAGCTTTCATATGGTTGGGACATTGAGAGTAGATCCCATTGCTACAGAGGCCAGGGCCAAGGTGGGAGAGGCGAGGACAGCAAGAGAGGTAGACAGAGCCAGGTCACGGGGCCAGGTCACAGGGCCTCGAAGACCCAGTGAAGCATCGCGACTTTATCCTGGAGGCAGGCAGGTTTTAAGTGGGGAGCGGCACGACGAGGTTTATATTGCAGAAAGTTCACTCAGGTTGCTTTTATGAAAACAAGTTGAAGAGGACGACACGGAAGCTAAGCCTCTTCAATTGGGCAGTAACGGATCCAGTGCGGGAGCAGTGGGGGGCAGGTAGGAACGCAGCCCAGAGGCGGCAGGGCAGGACGGCTGAAAAGAAGCCTCCACCGATGGCCCTCCCTTCCGGAACACCGCGGGAGCGGCACTGCACACAAAAAGCGCCTTCATAAGAACGAAAAATCAGGTGAGCAATCCCAGTACCTGGTCCTAACTTCACGTCGCCGAGAGAGGCACTGAAGAGGCTAGGAAAGCCAGTCCTGAATTGCCCACACCACCCTCTGCTGTCCCCCAGAAGTGGCCACGTGGTACGGAGACAGAATCTGTGCTTTTAGGGGTGGGACAACACAGTAATTGTGGGACTCTGCATTGGAACTGAGTGCTGGCCTGTCACAGCCCAATGAAAACTGTGTAAGAGGTCAAACTGGCACGATTTAGCTTCTGAGTGAAAGATACACAGTAGGGAGCCTTCACTGAAGCTGAGCGAACTGAAATGAATCAGGAAGACCAAAGGGACCTGAGTCAGAAGCCTGAGAAACCCTAACCTACAAAAACGGGCAAAGAAACAGGAGCCAGCAAAGGTGACCTTGAAGAAGAGAGCAGGGGTACCCAGGAGGGAGCAGCCTCGTGACAGAAAGGAAGAGCACTGCTCACGAAGGCACAGTCAACGATGTCAGATGCAGCCAGGAACTCCAGAAATGTAACATCTGCAAAACGTCTGCGTGTTTGGTACACCGGAGGCACCAGGAAGGCTGAGGAGGGCAGGCTTAATGGAATGGTCAGGCAGAGCTCGGATTCCCCGAGACTGCACGATGACTGGGAAATGAGAACGTGGAAGCAGGAAGCATCAAAACCCTTTGGAGAAATCTGGCTGTGAAGGGAGTGAGAGACACGAGGCAGTATTTGGAAATGGAGTTTGAGTATTTTCATTATTTGTGTTTGTTTAATGATGGTGGAGACTTAAACGCCAATGGGAAAGAGCCAGCAGAAGACGAGAGTGAAGAGAAAAGGGATTATCTATCGAGTGAAACCTGGAAGTGGGAGGGGTGAGGACCCACAGTATACGGGGAGCGATCGTCTTTAAGTGACGGAGAGACCTCTCTTCTTCCATTGTATCATGACAATGGGAGAAAATAAAGGGTTTTAGATTCATTGGTTAGAATTAGAGGGAGTTCCTATCTATTGTTTTGTTTTGTTTTAAGTTAGGAAGTGCTATGATCTACTGAAAATGAGGGAGGACTTTCCCTACAGAATCTGAAGTTTAAGGAGGGTGGAGACAGCTTGAAATAGAAGAGAGAGAAAGCTTAACAGTGGACATAGAAGGATTTCCAGATAAGTGGAAGTTGAAGATCATGAAATTACAGTCCTATCAATCTGCCTTGATTTTGTATCCCTCTGTCTACCTGGAATCTTTGTCCACCAGCAGCCTTCCTGGCTTTTAAAGAAAGGAAGGCATGCCATGTCCACTACAGAGCCAGGACAAACAGAGCTGCTGGCAAGGTCCGCTAGTGAAGCTCTCCGCATTTTCTTCTCTTCCCTGTACCAGGCCTCTAAGGCGTGGCCAGATGATACCACATCTGTAAATGTGAGAGATGAAAGTTACCATGACAGTTTTACCCACATCCCTTTACTTAGAGCATTTACTCATTCATTCATTTATCCAGCGATATTTATTGTACATCTTCTTCCCATACGCCAGCCTCTGTATTTGGGGTACATTGCTCAGTGGTTCATGGACCTGGCCTTCAAATACTCACTATTCCCGGTTGGAACTGAGTTCTATAAACAGAGAATTACAGTTGATTCCGAGGGTTATTAAAGAGCACGAGCAACGTGCTACTGAGCACAGAAAAGAGAGCAACTAAAAAAGCTTTCGCAAATCTTTCTGTCATCCTCAAGCAGTCTTAATGTTTTCTCCAAAACTAAAATATCTAGATGGTACGAGAACTTTTTTTAAAAAAAGACATTCAGACGAAATTAATACCTTTTGTGTCTATTAAGGTATTTAAAGATCATGCAATTGATGGAGAAACTTTGCCGTTACTCACAGAAGAGCATCTTCGAGGCACCATGGGATTAAAGCTAGGACCGGCACTAAAAATTCAATCGCAGGTATGTGGATTTTACATAACTAATTATGTACGAATGGCATGAAGCTTAATACAAGTATGTTACTTCTATCTTGTTGTCATGTAAATAATACTTATTTAACCTCTTTATTAAGTTGTTCCCTCTGTGGTCGGGGACATAATAGAAGTGAGGGCCCCTGAAAACACTGGGTGGGGTGGTGGCACATTCCTAGATGTAACTGGGGAAAGGATAAGAAGGATGGACTGGTGAATGTTTAACAAGTAGTTCTCCTTAAAAACAAAATGAGCCCCACATTGTAGTAGCTCCGATTCCTGTGGTGTAAATTACTCCCACCATGGCTGACAAACTCCTAATGTCACGGAATACTGTCATCCTCCGAGAAATCATCATCCCCTCGAGAGTGCTACCCTCCTCTCTCCAGGCCGTGACACTTGGGGGTGACTATCCTGAAATGGGAAGAGATGCATAGCCACACCCCACTATAGACTATTTCTACCAGATACAATCTCAGATATAATAGCTGTAAATAACGTCAAGAATACAAATAGTAATAGTAAAATAATTAGGTAAAAACAATTAAAAAGTGATGAGTCTTAAGCATGTATTACTTTTGTTGTACATAATTTATTTAATATATTGCTTTGACTTAATTTTTAATAATGATGTATGTAACAACTGGCTTGCAAACTTCCTAAACATTTACTAATTGGCTCTTGTGAACGAGCCAACCCCAGCACACCACTTCTCACCGCCTCCACCACTGCATCCTGGCCTCAGGCACCATCATCTCTCATTGAGCGACTATATTGGCCTTCTTTTTTTTTAATTTTTAGTTTTTATTTTAAGTTCTGGGATACATGTGCAGGTTCGTTACATAGGAAAATGTGTGCCATGGTGGTTTGCTGCACCCATCAACCCATCACCTAGGTATTAAGTCCTGCATGCATTAGCTGGTATTCCTAATGCAACCCCCGACAGGCCCCAGTGTCTGTTGCTCCCTCCCTCTGTCCATGTGTTCTCATTGTTTGGCTCCCACTTCTAAGTGAGAACAGGTGGTATTTGGTTTTCTCTTCCTGTATTAGTTTGCTGAGGATAATGGCTTCCAGCTCCATCCATGTCCCTGCAAAGGAAATGATCTGGTTCCTTTTCATGGCTGTGTAGTATTCCATGGTGTATGTGTACCGCATTTCTTTATCCAGTCTATCATTGATGGGCATTCGGGGTGATTCCATGTCTTTGCTATTGTGAATAGTGCTGCGATGAACGCATGCATGCATGTGTCTTTGTAACAGATGATTTATATTCCTTTGGGTAAACACCCAGTAATGGGATTGCTGGGTCAAAATCTTTGAGAAATCGTTCGTTGGCCTTCTAACTGCTCTCCCTGCTTCCGCCCTTGCCCATCCAGAGTTGATTCACAAAACAGTAAAAAGTGATCCTTTTAATACATAAGACAGATTGTGTCACTCTTCTGCTCAAGATCTAAAATAGCTCCCCTTTGCCTTCAGAGCCAAAGCCAAAGACCTATGTCATTTGTGCCCTTCCTCACACGCCGCCACCCTTACCTTCCTGACCTCACCATCCACTTTTCTCCCCCTCAGGAATTCCACTATTGCTCAGCTGCCCCTGGTTAGAGCCACCTTGATACCCTGTTTTACATCTGTAGACACTGTGATTCTGAGAGAAAGAAAAAGCCCACCACATCCTACAACTGTGACCGCAACAACTATATATTGATAGATGCTCCATGCCTGAAATTACCTCAGCCTCTCTGCCATGTGTGCTTAATGCTGGGTTATTGGAAAAAAAATAGAATTAATTACTGTAATTATTTTGTCTTAAAAGGTATCTCAGCATGTGGGAAGTATGTTCTACAAGAAAACTCTTTCATTTCCTGTAAGACAAGCGTTTGATCAGCCAGCAGATGCATCCCCTCTTTTGGATTCGAATTCCTGGAGTGATACATTGAGCCTTTTTTGTCCCCAGGATATAATAATTCCTAAAGGAATTGAGCGAGATAGTATGAGAAACTAAAAGCCCTCAAGGAGAAAGAATAGTCTTAGCCAGTTTTCCAAAGAGTCTAGGATATTACAAAAGATGTGTGAGGATTTCCCAGGACTAGATGGAGAAGGAGAAGGGGAGAAAGTCAGCCTTCCTGGAGTCGTCATGGAGGAGACTTGCCCGCGGGGAGTCCCTGCCAGGGCTGAATGACCCCAGCACCAAGTGACTGCAGATCCATCCTTAGGAGCAAATGCTAATGAAGGGGAGATTTAGATCGGATGGATGTTTTCATGAAGAAATCTCTGAAAAAAACAAAAGAGCTGACAATGGAGACAAAGCTCCCTCCCTTTCTTTACTCATTTTCCATTCCCAGACCCTGAAAGAGATAAAGGCAAGCCCGCGAACCCACAAAGAGGCGGAGGGGAACCGGGAGAAGCACAGAACAGAAATGGAGAAGCTACCACCACTCCTCCTTTTCTCAATGCAAATTTCTGGCATGAAGCAGGTCCAAGCTAGGGAAGGGGAGAAACTTTAACCTTAAAATTTGGAGTTTGACTGTGACTCAGGACTAGGTATTTTATTTCTGAAATAAAACTATGTTATGACTGAAAGTGACTGGAGAACTGCTTACTATCTGAGAGGGAGGTGAAAAGTCATAGTGCCCACTTGAGCTTTCATCCAAGGGGTGGGGAAGAGTTATCTCTGCGAAGCAGGTTTGAGCCGGCAAGGTGGAGCGCTCTCTGCTCGCACCCTGGGGCTTCCCATGTTTTCAACCTGATGTTTAACAGAGTGTCTCTGAAACAAGAAAATGATAACAATTTGCTCAAGGAGGGGATTGGCAGGCAGGGGCATGAGGAAGTCTTCTTGCTATATACATTCTTGTACATTTTGAATTTTTAACCGTGAGAATATATTTTCTATTTTAAAAATTTACATTTAAAATGAGCAAACTCTAGTAGGCAGCCTCTGAGATTTGGTCCACAAGGATCCCAGCATCCTGGTATTCAAGCCCTTGTGAGATCTACTCCCCTGGAGGGTGGGCTGGGGGTATTGAGGCTTTTCTAATGAGCAGAATACAGAAGGTGTGATGGGATGTCACTTCCGTGACTTCTGTCTTGTGTGCTCGCTCGCTCTCTCTGGATTTCTCACTCTTGGGGAAGCCAGATTCTTTGTTTCCAGGTGGCCCTGTGGAGAGCCCCACCTGAACTCGGAAATGGATCCTCGGAGGCTGCCAATAGCCATGTAAAGAAGCCTGAAGGCGCCTCACCTCAGCCCACAGCTTGATGGCAGCTCATGAGCGACCCTGAGCCAGAGGCCCCCAACGAAGCCACTCCTGGATTTCTGACCCACAGAAACTGTGAGATAATAAATGTGTGTTGTTTTTAGCCACTAAGTTTTGAAGTAATTCATTTCACACCAGTGGAGGACTAAAACTAAGTTGCATTTAGTAAACACAAATCACATGCTACCCACATTCACTTTTCAATTTGGAAGGTCGGCTTTTGAAATCATTTTCCTATAAGCCTAATTTAGTTAAGCTTCCATTTCTTTGATTTTTTACTAAGACAACAGGTTTTTTTCTGACATAAAAAGTGTATCAACCCATCAGATCTATTTGTGAGTTGTTACTTTACTCTCTTGGTCCCTTTGCTGAGAGTCAGGGACAGAGAGAAAATCCTCCCACATTTCAAAAATGTGTGAACTTTTATAAGTTATTTAAAACGGCAATAAGCCAATGAATAATGGGGGCAAGATTTTTACTAAAAATCACTTGAAAATGCTTCACTTCCTCTTTCCCTCTTTTTATTCATCTGATCTTCAGGGTACTGAAGAACTGTTTGGTCATGTGACATTTCACCTGCTATAATACCCAGCATGCAGAAGTTTCACAAAATGCCAGGTGTGAGTTACAGATGCTGTGGTGAGGCATAGAAAGAAAAGCCTAATTAATATTTTTAGTGGCAAAGTGATCATGAGGTTCAATCAATATGGTGACTTTTGAGTTTTGTATTCCTGCTAAATCAGTCCATCGAGCTGGTAATTGATTGCTTTACACCGACGTGTCTCAATGTTGTTCCAAGGAAAACATTCCGATATGCTGTCTTGGCATGTACTATCACCCAAAGAAAAGGACTGTGCTTAATTTTAGATCCATGCATTAAAAAAAGAAACAGAAGAACACATGTGAAGGAGGCCCCTCCCCAGCGCTCAGTACTCTTCGTTGGAAGAAAATGAAATTGGAATTGCTTGTCTCTACCAAGATTGCCTTCTTTCCAGATTAAAGACTCCTGGGCACCTATTAACAAAAGAGATACTTTACGAACAGATTATTTTAGAGGGTTACAAAATACATTTTGCTGCTTGGTATAAATACATTTTACATTCTACATTCTCATACAGAAATAGTTTTTAACTTTTTCTCAAATGCTACTTTAGGCTTGAAGCATACTCTATACTCTTTATGTATAAAAAACAAGCAACAGCATAAAAAAACCTCTCTCTTGTTGGAAAACCATCACAATAAAATTATGTTTGACAAAGAGGATATAATGACTTACAAAATATGTTTAGACCGATTGAGTAAATATCCATACAATGGAGTACTATGCAATCGTTTCCTTTAGGGAAGTATTATCGCTATTAAGGAGAAGTAATAGAATTTGAATATCGTCATTTTGTGCCCCAAAACATAAATAATCTAGGCAATAATCATAAATGGCTGCTAACATGTCAAAAAGAGAAATAACAAGATATTATGTGCTGTCTAATGGAAATCCATGAAACCCCATATGAATGAAAGTCTTACCAAACAAAAATTAACTTGAGTCTAATTAAACCTCTAGATCCAGAAACCAATTTGCAGGAAATGCAGGGAACAAAGGAACATGTTAAACATCACTGCAGTTATAAAAATAGTAAAATCCCAAATTGTGGGGAAACTGTAGTAGAAATAATCTGATTTTCTCCAAGAAATAAGTGCAAGGACAAACAGAACGGGAAAAGGAAAACCTGCAGATTGAAAGAGAAACACTTAAGATTCAAATTACCCAGACGTGAAACTGCTGGAAATAGTGATGACGGTTGCACAAAATTCTGAATATAATTAATACCACCAACTTGTATGTTAAAATTGCAAATTATATATATAGATTACTAAAATAAAATTTTTTGAATTCAAATCACCCAATATAATCATGAAACATATTCAAATCCTTTTTCAAATACACTGTAAAAAATGAAATAATCAGGGAAATCTGAACACAATTTGGGATATTCAATGATATTTAAAATTGCTGTTATTTGTTAAAAATATATTGCGGGCTTTTTCAAAAGATTTCTTATTTTTTTGAAATATATACTAAAATATGTACAGATAAAATGATACACATTGTATCTGGGATTTGATTTGATCCTGCCGCCAACCTAATAAATTGCCTGTTATTATTTTATGAAGACTGACAGAATACATGAGCCTCATGGGTCAGAGACAAAGAACTTTATTACTCATGACACAGTAGCAGCATGAACATCAGCATATGAGTATTGGTTCCTTTTGCCCCCAGCTGCTACAGGAGCAATGCAGAGGGGCCCAGAGGGGCCCGGAGGACACCTGCCCACACAGTGAGTTTGCTTCACAGCTGAGGAGCACAACTTGGGGAAACCACCGATTTTATGGCAAGCGGTAAGCGAGTCTGCTCTTTGTTTGGGGGTGTCGATGGGTGTGGAAGGAAGGATTACCTATTTTTTAAGGTTACCAGCTGCATAATTAACCTTGAGAAATGGTTCTGGCAGAAGAAGTTAGGGTCTTGCAGTCTCTTGGTCCACCCAGCAAGATGTGTAGGAACAAAAGAGTCCCAAGAAAGAGTGTTTCTCCCAATAATATCATGACAAGGATTTGCTTCCAAAAATCCATTGAGAGGGTAGGGTGTAGGCAGATCACTGGGAGTATGGGTGAAATAAGTTCGTCATGAATTGATATTTATTGAAGCTGGGTTTTGACTACATGAGACTCACTATACTATTCACTCTATTTTGTATATATTTGAGGTTTTCCGTAATAAAAGTTTTTAAAAATCTGTTTACTAAACAGCCAACATATAGCTATAAGAGTTATAGAATAAGTGTGGATACCAATGTTTAATAAACAGTATGGGGCCAGGCGTGGTGGCTCACGCCTGTAATCTCAGCACTTTGGGAGGCCGAGATGGATGGATCACCTGAGGTCAGGAGTTGGAGACCTAGCTAACATGGTGAAACCCCATCTCTACTAAAAATACAAAAATTAGCTGGGCGTGGTGGCACACTCCTGTAATCCCAGCTGCTTGGGAGGCTGAGGCAGGAGAATCACTTGAACCTGTGAGGCAGAGATTGCAGTGAGCCAAGATCACACTGCTGCACTCCAGCGTGGGCAACAGAGCAAGACTCTGCCTCAAAAAAAAAAAGAAAAAAAGGAAAAAACAAGTACAATTCAAAATACATGGAATTTTTAAAATTTCATTAAATTGTTTCCACTAGTTATTTTATTTCTATTAGTTATTTAAATTATATGGAATATTTTATTCTGCCCACTAATACTAAAAATTTATTATACTTCAAGCAAATGCAGTTTCTCATTATGGTAAATGTGTACAGTGTTATTTTATTACAGATATATGAAAGATCTGTTTTATAGAGAGTTCAGTCAATTCGTTGTACTTATCCAGCCTATCCGCTGGAAAGGGAATCCTCTGCATAAATCGACACAAGGTCCAAGGTGTCTGATAGTAGCCACAGACATCATTGTGCAGCTGTGAAAAACTAATCTCCCTAGTAAAGGAAATAGTTTACTTGAACATCATTGAATGCCATTTTGAAAAAATATGAATGCTTTTAGATGTTTTTAACTACACATCCATTTTAAGCCACCTTTCTAAAATAGTTCACCTTCCTCTTTAGCTCATTTCTGAGTAGGTGACTTTATTTTGCTAGCTGGGGTTACAGAAAGTTTATTAAATTTATTGCTGAATTAAATAGCTATTTGTTTCATAGTGCTAGAAGTTATTCTCATCAAACAAAACAAAAGCGTCAAACACTTACTGTAAAAAAAAAAAATTCTTACCACCTTTTTAGTATACAGGCACACCTCAGAGATATTTCAGGTTCAGTTACAGACCACTGCAATAAAGCAATTTTCTGGTTTCCCGGTACCTGTAACAGTTGTGTTTACACTATACCACAGTTTAAGTGTGCGATAGCATTATGTCTTTTAGAATGTATATACCTTCATTTAAAAATATCTTATTGCGAAAAAAATGCTAACAAAATGAGCACATGCTGTTGGGAAAATGCTGCGGATAGATTTACTCACTAAGTGTTCCCGCAAATCTTGCATTTGTAAAACCTGCCGTATCTGCAACGCACAGTAAAATGAAGTGCGTTGATACATTGGCCCTCAGTCCTCGGCAGGAGAGGGGAGACACACACTATCATTTATAAGTCTTCTAATTGTTTTCAAACTATTTGGGGAAAGCATCATGGGGATACTAACTTTTTTATGGTATAAAGTAACTTAATCATTCTGTAGTTCCTGGACTAATCCTCCCTTTTTAATTCACGTGCTGCTTTATTTCTGTAAGGACACACTAAAACATCGACGATAATAGCCAATGACAGAATGCAGAAATGAGGCATCAGCTTCTCTAACCCCTCCTACAGGAATGTTAGTACATATCGTCATTATGTGTTTACTTTTGACATTGTCTCGTTATACTATATTGTATAATAATGTAGAATACGGTAAGGAGGTGCTCCTGCATTTCAGGTGAGTGGTAGGTGGAAACCCGCATTTCCTCTTGAGGAAAATCCCTAGGAGTCACAACAGAATGATAACTAGGAATCATTTGATTTTTTGTGGTCCTCATTAACACATGGACAAAGAGCAGACAACTACATCACAGGGAAGCAACTCCTCACTGCTGTGTAATGTCATATCCACGTCGATGACAGCCCTGGCACCTGCTCAACTCCCCCATAGAGTTTTGCAGTTACTTCTGTAGGATGAATTTCCGCACTACAGGAACATCTGAAGGGGCTGGAATATTTTCATGCAGGCCGGGCATGGAAGCTCACACCTGTAATCCCAGCACTTTGGGAGGCTGAGGTGGGTGGATCACCTGAGGTCAGAAGTTCGAGGCCAGCCTGATGAATATGGTGAAACCGCATCTCTACTAAAAATACAAAAATTAGCTGGTATGGTGGCACACGCCTGTAGTCCTAGCTACTCAGGAGGCTGAGGCAGGAGAATTGCTTGAACGTGGGAAGCGGAGGTTGCGGTGAGCTGAGAACGTGCCACTGTACTGCAGCCTGGGTGACAGAGCAAGGCTCCATCTGAAAATAATAATAATAATAAAAGAAAATACATAGAATATTTTCATGCAAGGTTTCAAACCTACAAACTATTTTTCTATCAATTAAAACAAAAATATTCCTAATTAAAAACAATAAAAAGGACGGCAGGGTTACTTCTGTTAAGCTTCCAGAAGTATTTGCTGTGACAATGTCCCTCTGAAACAGGCTCGTTTTCTCAGATCTGCCTACACTCCCCAAATCACCTTGATGTTCCCTGCTTTAAAGTAGGAACGCTCAGAAACTGCCACAAGGGGAAATCAAATGTTAGTACAGGGAAGGGTCAATTTAGAATTACAGCTAAGTTCAAATGTTAATTTTCTGGAAATTCCTATTAGTCATTTGAAAGCACAAAAGAACAGAAGGAAGATCAGAGTTTTGATGAAGTTAAACCATGCGTGCCGGGAAGTTCTTTTCCTGCTCACAGAAGAGGGTGAGCAGCGAGTCGAAACAACCACTGCAACTCTTGCCTGTCCCCCGACTACCCGGCAGGTCCCAGCTGAGCCGCGAGACGCATCTCGGCGGGGGCTTTATCTCAGCTTACGTCACTAAGTCACTAAATGACTGGCACGTTTCTGCCCTATGGGAAACATGTAGTAGAGTCAATCTACCTAAATTTTTATTTTTCAGTTGCAGGGGAACATAAGTGTGCACCCTTCTGCACATACTTTTTGCTCTGCAAGGGGTCCCTGCAGTAGAGACAGCCAAACTTCGCCACCACAGCGCCCACCTTGTCTGGAGGGACCTCACGTTGGATGTGTGGCAAATAGGATGTATTTGGCAAGGGCTGGATACAGTGGGAAACAACCTCCCACGTGCCGCCTGGGGATGCTCACCTGCACAGCGGCGGCAGCGGCCATGACTGCCTCCGCTTTCACTATCTGCACTGTATTCACTCCCTTTTGAAGTACTCTACAGATCTCAGAATCGGTTCTTCAGTATGAGCTGTTCAACAATCCATTCACTCAGTAGATATTTACTAAGAACCTATGTGTCAGGGCTGGGCTGCAGGCCAAGGATAAAAGAGGACCACCACTGGCCCTACCTTTGCAGAGCTTATGATCCAGCAAGTTTGTGGATTAGAGCGTTTATCATAAGCAGGAATATTTTTGTGTGTGTGTGTGTGTGTGTGTGTGTGTGTGTAATTAGCTAACTCAGGTTTAAGGAAAAAGGGATAAATACTAGCTGACATTCAAGTCTTTTATCAGCCCATTCCCTGTAAGTCCCCTCTCAAGATTTTACGTTCTTTGTCATCTAAAAAGTATTCAGCCATCTCAGATATCCTTCTTTTTGTGCTCCCTTTTTGGGAATAGCTAGGTTTCCACATATTTTCCCCACACAGGTGTACTCCTACATAGAGAAGTAGCTATTTCACTGCAGAAAGGGTGAGAAAGTTCCAGAAAAGGTAATAAACCAGCTGTTAACAGAACCTAAAAACCCTACTTCTTAACTGTACATCTATCTCCCTCTTAAGATTATGCCTTTGGAAACGCAAAAAGAAAGACAGTATGTCTCCCTTCTGGGAATGAGCAACCACTGAGGATGCGCCTGCACTGGAGGCCTCCGCGCTCATGAGCATCATGGGTCCCACCATCCCACTGTCCTTACAGAAAGTGCTCGTCACTGGGTACCTGAAACCAATGTCAAAACCAAGCCTGTGCCGCTAATGCGTGACGCTGGGGTCTGTGGGCTACAAGGGGCCCACGCATCTGTGTCAGGAGAAAGAGGCCCCAGGCAAAGCGAAATGTATAATGAAGTCTGTTTAAAGCAAAAGCTACCTAGGAAAATTCTATCTAAAGCAAATGCCCAAAATTCCATCTGTAGCCTGACTAAAAGTACCTGGGAGAGAGCTCGAAAGAGGAAGGCGAACAAGGAGCATCGAGGGAGATGTGAGCCTAGCCTGTGGTCCAGCTTCTATCACCTGTGACAACAAAGCTAGGAAAGCTCTGCTACCTGCTACCCTAAGACACCCACCAAAATGAAAAGCAGTACTGGCTCACCCCTCACCCATATCGTCCATTCTGGACCAGACCTTCTACCTTGGCTCACAGGAAAAGAGGGAAGCTTTGATGTGTGCCAGGTGGAGGAGAAGGGACTGTGCTTCGGACTCCCTCTTTCTAGTTGCACCACTAGTGAAGATGCATGCCCTCAGGGAGCCCCTGGCAGATAGTCACCCACCTGGCTCCTGGTCCCTCCCCTTTTCCAGCCACTTCCTCCTGCTGAACCCATCTTGCAGTTCACCTAAATTAGGGCTCTGAGTTCTGTCGTTCCCAGACAAACTCACCCTAAAGAGTTTTGCCCATCATTCAGTTCTTGGAAGTCTCACCAGTCTCACTCTGTAGAGGGCTATTTCTCCCTGTTGTAAAGATCAGCTTGACAGTGGCTGTATCTTCATCCCATATCCTGCTTCTTGACTCCAAATCCCTTAGGTCATCACACTTTAAGTTCAGAGGACCTCGCCTCCTAAGCACTTCCTGTGACAGTAAGATATCCATACTTTCCTGTAAGTTGTTCACTTTTCCTGTAGTGGTCATCTCAACCAGTCTCCCACTCACTGCCCCAAGGTCTCAGGAATTTATGCAAATGACACTGGGGGACAAGGACATAATCTCCCCTTTCCTCAAGGGCACAGGCGTCTCCAGACACACGCTAGAGTATGCAGTCTACAAGCTATATTTATGATATGGTATTGACATAGCCTGTCTCTTGCATCAGCACTCATCCTGCCACTTCTCTGGACTTATCTCAATCCTCAAATTCTCTGTTTTAAGCCTAAGTCTTTCCTCCACACTGTTGCAAAGCTGCCTTGTGTTATAAACCAGAAGGCTGTTTCTCTTCTAAGGTAACTGTCATTAGCTGCTTTGGATCATAGACTAGAAACATCATTCAGCTGCTCTCTGAACCCTGCAAAGTGTAGAAACTAGAAATGTCTGTCTTATTCTACATGGGCCAGACTGGATCACTTGCTAAAATGTCAACCTGTCCTTTGACATTTATGTGAGTAATCCAACAGGTTCTGTGCAGGAAGCACAGTATTTGCTAGAGTTATTTCAAATACAGTGCAGCCCTTTCCTTTGATAATAGAACTCAGCTTCAGTCTTCTTTCACCTGCAAAACAGAGATTACAAGTGTTTACAGAAAGCACTAGCACCATTTGTCAAATAATAGTTGAGAACAGTTTCCTGATATTTTCAGGACTTCAATCATCATCCTCTAGTACAGCAACATTTTCTTTTCAGACACATATTTAGGTTCCCAAAGACTGAATAAATAGAAATAGCTTCCTTCCAAACAGCGGAAAGAACTTTGTTTTTTTTTGAGACAGAGTCTCACATTGTCACTCAGGCTGGAGTACAGTGGCGCTCACTGCAACTTCCACCTCCCAGGCTCAAGCAATCCTCCCACCTCCCAGCACAGCCTCAAAAGTAACTGGGACCGCAGCCATGCACCACCATGGCCTCACTGATTCTTGCATTTTTTGTGGAGAAGGGGTTTCCCCGTGTTACCCAGGCTGGTCTCGAACCTCTGGGCTCAGGCTACCTACTCATCTTGGCCTCCCAAAGTGCTGGGATTATAGGCATGAGCCACTGCACCAAGTCAACAACTTTTATTCATGGTAGTTTTTTCTTAGGAATTAGGTGATGATCGAGTAGTTAATTGTTAATGAGATTGGAGTTACTGGTTTGTCATCAAAACCACTTATTTAATTGAGCGAGCAAATAAAGAAAGATTCGCAGCACAAGCGTCTGAATGCATCAGCCAACATCTGATTGGATAAGTCATACAGACATGAGAGGGTTAATCAGCAAATCCAAAAGACAATTCTAAACAGCACTAAAAGGCAACATTTTTAGTCCTGGGAGTATATGGGGGCAGAAGTCTTTATTCCAGGATTTATGACTGCTTTCATGCCAGAAGCATTTAGAAAAAATCATTATTTACCAGCCTTTATTACCCACCAACTCTTCAGGCAAACAACATCCACAATACATATTCAAAGTACTGCTTCCCTTACAGAGAATTTTGTAAAGTGAATGGTTTAATCGGGTTACTTCTTATGATTACTGTCACTGAAATACTGAAATCGTAAGTTAGGGCTTTAAGAATTAGGAAAAAGGATAAGAATAAGAGCTTTTTTCTGCTTACCAGTCTAGGGAAAAAACACAAACTTTTTTTTTAAGAAAAAAGAATAAGAGTTTTATTAAAAAAAAAAAAAACCTCCATGTGCTAGTATATAAAAAAGGTGACTAAATCTGGGTGGATGCTATGAAATGCAATAATTTGTGTGAAAACTCACTTTCCGTGAACATTAACATCTTTTATTTAAAAACAGTAGATTGTTTTAGTTACCTTGGTATCTTTGGGTGGTGAATGTTCTATAATGCAAGTGACAAAATCCTCAAACTGACTTAAATCAGAAAGGAAACATACAGGATCCGGTAATTAAGAAGTCTAGATGTCTGGCTTCAGGCAAGAGTTAATCTAGTGATTCAAATGCTGTCACCAAGGATTTAGTTTTCTCTTTGTGTTGCCTTCCTTTGACTTCATCTTCAGGTTCTACAAGAGTGGTTTCCAAGCAGCTTGAGGTCCTTCTCTCAGGGTGGTAAAATGCCTGGTGCAGTCCAGACCTAACATTCTCATATTACACAGTGGAGAGGAAGAATCCAGGTCTCTTCTAATAGAATTCAAAGTCCTGGGAATCATTCTGTCTCATTGACTCCTTTGGCTCTTGTGCCCAAAACTGTGGCCAGGAGAGTTGAATACACTGATTGGTCCACCTCTGGAGCCTGAATTTTAAAAATCCTTTTAGCCCTGTAATCTTGTTTTTCATTTATAATATCTCATTGCACCATTTTTGGTTGTTATGCCCTTGAGATTAGCAACTATAGCCGGGCATGGTGGCTCAAGCCTGTAATCCCAGCACTTTGGGAGGCCGACGCGGGCAGATCATGAGGTCAAGAGATCGAGACCATCCTGGCCAACATAGTGAAACCCCGTCTCTACTAAAAATACAAAAAAATTAGCTGGGCGTGGTGGCACACACCTGTAGTCCCAGCTACCCGGGAGGCTGAGGCAGGAGAATTGCTTGAACCCAGGAGGCGGAGGTTGCAGTGAGCCGAGATCGCACCGCTGCGCTCCAGCCTGGCACCTGGCGACAGAGCAAGACTCTGTCTCAAAACAAAAAAAAAGAGATTAGCAACTGTAACTTCTAAATTCCTTGCACTATTTCAAAATGCTCAAAACAATGAATCTCAACAAGTGGGACTGAGTGAATAATTTAAGGTAATCACACTATTGTGATGATCATTATAGTCATTTCTTTATTAACTGTTGTCTCATATACCAGGGTACTTTGTAAGAAATAAACAGTCATACACCACTTAATGATATTTTGGTCAACGACAGACTGCATATGTGACGTTAGTACCACAAAACTGTAATCTTGTGTTTTTACTGTCCCTTTTCTGTGTTTAGATGCGTTTAGATACACAAATACTGCTGTGTTATAATTGCCTACAGTATTTAGTACGGTAACTTATTACACAGGTTTGTGGCCTAGGAGTAACAGGCTGTAGCACATAGCCTAGGTGTGCATTGGGCCACGCCATCTAGGTTTGGGAATGTATACTATGGTGTGCACACAATGACGAAGTCACCCAAGAATGCATTTCTCAGAACACATCCCTGCTGTTAAGCAAGGCGTGACTATATTAGAATCCAGGACGATGACTGTTCTCCATGGCCCTCCAGATCCTCTCTTCACCCTCTCCATCATGCTCAGTGCCCAAGAGGCCGACTTCAATAGACTGTTTAAATGGCCTCCCTTCCCTCTAACTTCCACTCAAGTTCAGCCAGTGGAACCACCAAGAGGAGTTTGAGGAGTGCAGGAGAGAGGAGGGAGTGTTGATTTCTTGGTCCCCTTCCGGCTTTCCCAGGCCACTTTACGCACGGAGGCCACAGCTCCTGTCAGCTAGCCCTCTCCTGAAGCGACAGCTACATCTCCTCCCAAGTTCTAGATTCTGGGAAACCAGTTTTTTCCTTTGTCTTTTCAGTTCTAGGGATGAGCAGGCCTGATATTGATAGTTCTCACTGGTTTCTCTTAATCCCTACATGTGTGTGTATAGTCCTTCACTAAGTGTGCCATTCGTGTGCTGCCCGGATCCTGACTCATATACACATACACACGATTACAAAACCCATCTCAAACTGGCCTAAATCATAAGTGGAATGTGTTGAATGATGTAACCAAAAAATATACACATCCGGCTTCAGGCTTCCCAAGGATCTAATCATCTGCCAAGGGTCCTACCTTTGAATACCCTCCTCTTGGGGGTTAAATTTCCACGTATGAATTTTGAAGGGACAACCACATTTAAGCCATAACATGTCTTCTTAGTCAATTTTTTAATTAAAAATAAATTTTTTAAATTCTAAAAGCAATGAATGTTCATTATACAGAATGTAGAAATTTAAGATTAACCAAAAAAAAAGGAGATGAGAAAGAGTAGCCTTTAATTCCACTATGGTTAGTATTTTGGTGTATATCCAATGCTGGCTTATTCCTCTCTCTCCCGCTCTGGGCTCTTACTGTAAATATTCCTTTAAGTATCTCCGCACTCATTAATTTTATTCATCTACTATTCCTCTCAGAACCTAATACAGGTTCTACTTGCATGAGTAAATATGAGTGCCTGAATGTCCAACCAGCTCCTGTGTCACATGCTGCTAGAGATAATACAGCAGCCGCTGCCCCATTCCGTTCTCACGTGCCTGCCGAAGGAACACCACGTCAGGGGCTTATCTGTACCATCGAGAAACCACAATACCATACTCACTTCAAGGGAAAACTCCTTAGAAGGACAGGGATTTTATGAGCCCACTGGCAGTGCTTCACAAGTGAAGGAGCCTTAACTTGGAGCTAGAAGATCTAGATTTAAATTCCAGCTGGGTCATTCTATTCATTTTACTTGTTTAATCCTCCATTTTCTAATCTGTGAAATGAAGACATCAACTTACAACCTATAAGATCCCTAGCAGCTAATAGTCTATGACATATATCTCTATCCAAACACAAACGTGTGTGTGTGTGTGTGTGTGTATGTGGGGGGTGTGTGTTTGTGTGTGTAGTAGTGAAAAGAGGCAGGAACTATGCCCTAGGTGCTTGTATGACAAAATCCGAGTTTGCTAGTTTTCTAAAACGTGAAAGTCTTACAGGAAATCCAGCCAATATGGTTTTCATGCCTACCGATACTTTCTGTGGCTGAGTTAGGAAAACTGAAAGCAGGAAACTCAACAAAGTACAACAAAAAAATCATTTTAAGACGCCCCTCTATGTGTGCGGCTTCTATTAGCTCTCAGTGATAGCTGTAATTCTATCTGAAGTTCCCTTTCTTGCTTCACGGCTTAACACTTTATTGCATCATTTCCTAAACACTCCCCCATTTCCAAGGTTACAAGCAGAGAATAGCGCTTCACTCACTTGTGAACCACAGGTACTATAAGAGAACTTAACAACTGAAGCAAAAGAAATCCTAATATCAAACCAGGGTGAGAAAGGAAAATGATAAGTAACTCAAGTGTCTGGAGGAAAGGGAGCGTGAACTATCACCACCTACCTTCCTTCCATCAAGCTGAGGAATGTTTTTAAACCTCACGCCCATTCTCTGACAGCCTTTAAGAAATGAGATGTTTTTCTTAAGATCTGGGTTATGCTGAGGTGCCTCTCCACTCTGCCTAAGTGGAAGGTAGGTTAAGCCTGGTAGAGGCGAACCACAGGGAGCCATGCTTGGAAAACTCTGCTCCTGGGAAGTTCATCCACTCGAGTGCACCAAGGCTTTCGAACTCCCTATGTCCGCTTTTTCCAAATAATCAATCAGAACACACCTGTTCATTCCCAGTATGGGTGATGTATATCCAATTCTAGCTTGGGACAGTTTGCCCCTATGCAAGTCCCAGGCCTGGCTGGAAGTGTTGTCTTTTACTCCTCAGGTCCAGACCGGTCGTGCTGTCCCAAGCTTTCAATGTTGTGGCCACCAAATGGGTGTGTGGCTTTCCTGATCCTGCAGTCAGTGGGGACTGGGGAGTAATTGCTGCTTCCACCTTGGCTGGTTCAGGAATCTTCTCATCTTTAGCCACTGTGGCTGCTGCTGGAGCGTCTCTCTCTCTCTTCTTTAAATTTAAATTTCATAGTTAAAAAAATTAGGGCTTATGGGCTAAAACTAAGAATTTATGTTAAAATAATATAAGCTATTAATTGGCTATACATTGTTCTTTGTATCACAAATTTCAGGAACATGAAGATAATGAGCGAGGCAGCTAATCAGGACCAAAATAACTTTAAACAACGGCCCCCACGCATGGGCATGTATGGTGGGAGCGTGACAAAGCCCCATACTCACATCGGTCTGGGCCTGCATACTTCACACAGCTCAGATTGCTCTGAACTATTTTTCTTTTATCAAGAGTTTATTTGAGTAAAGAACAATTCATGAATCAGGCAACACTCAAAACCGGAAGGGGCTGAAGGAGCTCTGCTGTGAGAGCGTGGGCAGAGAGCTTCGGTAGGCTGAATGTGGGAGTAAGATAAGGAAGTCTATTTGATCACAGTGGGAAGACCCTAGCTAGAGCTAGAGTGGTAGTTTCTGATTGATAATGTTTCTAGTTTTGTTTTACTGTTACATCGAGCTTCGGTTTACTTATATAGGAACTTAACCTGCTTGGAGCCCCTCCAGCCTAATGGTCTCCCAATTTAAAATTGTTTAACATGATATTAATATCTAAACCTCAATAGTACCCCCTCCTACTTGCTCAACTGTATGTAAGAGATCCATTGTTTTTTAATTATAATGAACAGAAATTTATTGGCTCACAGTTCAGGAGGCCGGAAAGTCCAAGGCCAAAGGCTGTCATCTGGCAAGGGCCTTTTTTCTGAGAGATCCAATGTTGAATAGTGTCCCTATTTCTATAAATTTGCTAGAAACTTCAGGATATTACCTGTGCCTATAAGCCAGTCATTGTCATACTTCCCATTCTGATGAGCTGGACGAGGACTCCGGAGCCTCTGCAGCAGATGGTCCCACAGAAGCATTGCTCGGAACTGAAACGACTCCTGAGTGCATGGCTATCCCCTGGCTAATGGTGGAGTGGGGACTCCGCAATGCCTAGAGTGAGCTACAGTCCTGCAGCTGTGCTGGAAAAGCTGGAGCTGAAACGTCCTTGAGGCTAGAAATGCAAACCGTTGACCTTACGAGGTGAAAAGGACAATGCCCCATCTGGGTCACCCTCAGGTGCAGCAGTACAAGGTCCCGCAGTAAGGTCGTGTGGACCTAATGTACCAGACCATTCACTCTCACAGTTCCTTTAATTAATGCGCTAAACAGCTTTTGCCAAGGGTCATACTTGCTGCTAGAAGTCTGTGTTGAGGAAAATTCTACAGCAACAGTCTTAAACCTCCCCCACTCTGAAGCCCACGCTCTAGTTCTGGGTCTACCTTGCCAGGCTGGGCTCTTGCTTTTCTTATAGGGTGCTCCTTGCTCTTATGTCCTGCACTGTTCTTTCCAAAACTCTTGTCCCTGTGAGGACTACGCCAGTCCATCAGCCATGTGACATGTGGTCTCACAGAGTTCCAAGTCTCTTCCAAGCTGTTCACCCCGGTATAAATCAGTGAATGCAAACGGCTCCACTGTAGATGGATGTTCCGTATGTCCTCTCCACAACACTACACAAGCTCTTTTCCAGACACTGCACCCCCCATCCCACCACCTGCAAAAAAAATCATCTAGCTGCACAGTTACCACAAAAGGGAGCAGGTTTCATGAGGTAGGCCGGAAAGTTGAAAACCCTCCCATGACTCCCCATTGTGTACAGCAGCATGAATGATGGCTTATGTTCACACATACAACCTCAGATTTTTGGGACACGAGAATCTAAAATCACACTGAATTACACAGAAAAAGCAAATAAATTAGCTACTTTTGTTTAACCCTGAACTTATTTGTTTGTATCAAACATTTCTCCCTAATGTGCAAACTACAATTAAAGATCACTGAATCTATTAAACATAAACATCTTTCTAAACATAAAACATCAAGTAACCAATGACAGAAACTCAGCTGGTATTACAGACCTTTTGCCTAAAAAATTCTACAACAGGATCATTTTTGTAATTTTGGAATTGAGAACAATTAGGAGGCCACTGCAATACTAGTTCACACAGGTGATGATAAAGACTTGAACAAGGCAATGGCACCGGGAATGATGAGGGAGGGAAGAATTCCAAACATCTCAGCTGTAGAATCAACAGGATTGGTAACCGATTGGCAAAAGGCATAGTTGGGATACATCCAAGGTTTCTAGCGTGAGTAACTGAGTAAACAAAAATGCAGTTGATAGAGTTTTACAGTAAAAGGATCAAGTTTTGCTGGGGAAATGGTGATTTTTAGTTGGACATCCAGTGGAAGTATCCAGAAGAAATCTGTAAATAAACATGAATGCAGTATTTTGGAATTAATCTGTAAACAGAATGCACAAATAGACAAGAGGAAGGTGAACATATAAACACAATGGCCAGGAACACGTGAGAATTGGATAAAAGGAGAGAAACCAATGAGAAATCAGAAAGAAGTTGATATACATGCCAAAGAAGAAAAATAAGTCAAGAAGAACAGTCAGAATTGTCAAATACTGAGTAAGATGCTAGCTAAAAGAAGGTATTGGGTTTAACAAAATCATTCTTACCGGATGGAGGAGGCAGAAACCAAATTGTTGTAGTCTAAACAAGGAGTGAATGACAGTGAGAAAAGGGGACACTAAATTAAAGCTCTGCTGATGAAGAAAATAGTAGGGCAGTAATTTGAGGGTGAGCCATCGTCCATAAAGGATTTTTATTCCCCACCATAGTCCTAACCTGACATTTGACATCTATCTAGTAAGGCACTCAATACCCACTGAATGCAACAATATTTTCATTTATAGACCAGGTCTCCTATAAAATGGTCCGGTGTTCTCCAAGTAAAACAGCACAATACAGACTCATCGTTATGGGTGGGTAGATGGATTGAAGGAAATAAAGACATTTCATATTCTATATTATGTTTTGGGTTAATTGGTAAGAATAATTACTTATTTCCCACCCCATCTCTGACTATACACACACCCAAATTATAGATTATAGAGGAGAAAGGAATTAAATGAATCCCAAGACCAGAACTGCATAGTCCAAAAAAAAAAAAACAACAAACTTCAGCAATCTTACTTTATTAAAAAATTAGGCATCAAGATGCTGCAGTATGTCTTACTGACACACTTAATTGCTCTTCGGTTAGATATATAATACGGGAAACCTGGAAAGATTGTAATGGTATAATAAACGCTCATAACCCAGCATTAAGTGAAAAAAGCAGCTGCTATATTGCATATGATCTCAATTTGGGAAACAGGAAAAATATAAATACATACACACACACAAAGTCGGAATAAATACTATAAGAAAATAAACTGAACAGTCACAGTGGCTCACGCCTGTAGTTCCAGTTACTCAGGAGGCAGAGACAGGTGGATCGTTTGAGCCCAGGAGTTCAAGACCAGTCTGGGCAACATAAGGAAATTCCGTCTCCACACACAAAAAAATAAAAATTAGTCAGGTGTGTTGGTGCATGCCTGTAGTCCCAGCTACTCAGGAGGCTGAGGAGGGAGATCAGTTGAGACCAGGAGTTGGATGACTCAGTGAGCCGAGATGGTGCCACTGCACTCCAGCTTGGGCAATACAGAGCGAGACTCAGTCAAAAGAAAGAAAAAAGAAAGAAAAAAAAGAGAGAGAGAGAAAGAGAGGAAAAGAAAAAGAAAAGAAAGAAAAGAAAACACATCTTTCTTTTCTGAATCTTCCCAATTTTCTTCAATTAAAAACTCTTTAAAGATCTCCATAAAGTCAGTCATGGGGATTTGTATCTAAGCACTTAACCAGCAATTTAAGCCCCTTCTCTGTGGTCTAGGTGGCTCTAAAATAACGACAAAGGCTACAGTAATTTACAGCCGCCAGACTTGACATAGACTGCAGCCTTCTTCCTTCCCACCTTCTTAGAATCTTTGTCCTATTCATCTTCCTTACACTTCCCTGGGTTCTCTGACATCTGGATTCTAACGGAAAATGGAATGGTGACTCCAGCTTGTTTAAAACGAGCTGTATTACCCCGCACACTGCGTGGGAAAAGAGAATTGGCTCAGGTCTCGGCTCCGCCATCTACCACCTGTGGAGCCTTAGATACGTCAGTTCGTATCTCCGGCCCTCCACGCTCTCGGTCTTGTCATCTTTTACGTGGAATGTCATGAAATGTACAGTACGCTGCAGGGTCTGCCTCAGGTAAAGGCTTCTAGGATTCGGTAGGTCTCAGTCGATCCCTCGAGGAAGGCCGCACCCTAAACGCACAGAATGTGACTCTGCGGGGTGGGGTCGGGGAACCTGCATTTTAGTAGCTTCTCAGGTGATTCAGATGCTCAGTCAGGTTTGAGACACCAGGACGCTTCCCAGCCCTCCTGTCCTCTGATCCACTTCTCTGCTTCCTCCTGGTCCTAACGATTCTCCAGTTTCCGCACAACACAAGCGAAGACCACGGGCGAGAGCAGGCACCGCCAACGACCGCAGGTCCAGCCCGGCGGCCGACCACCCACCGCCCCGGGCGCCAGCCGGCGGGTTACATAACGGGTCTCGAGGCGCGCTCTCGCGAGGTTTCCACCGCCCCCTCCTCGCTCCACGTCAGAGGGAATCGGGCGGAGCGGCCAACATGGCGGAACGCAGGAGACACAAGAAACGGATCCAGGTAGCAAAGCCGAGCTCTGGGGCAGGGGGCTTCAGCGCGCTGGAAAGTGGAAGGAGCGGGGAAAGCTCCCTAAAAGGGCGCGCGAAAGCAAGGGCGAGGTGGGGAGAGATTCCGCCGCGAGGCAGCTGGCGGTAGGCTGGGCTGTTGTGAGGGGCCTGAGGGGGGGCGGTGTTGGTGACGGCGGAGACAGAGACGGAGGTGGCGGTGGAGCGGCAGGGGAAGGAAGGGGGCGCCGCGCTCCGAATCCGGCTGCGGAGGCGCGGCTGCGGGCCCCGAGTTCCTGCGGTCGCGCCGTCCCGGGCCTGAGCGGGGAGGTCAGCCTCCTCTGGGGCGCAGACCCTGACCCTTCCCCAGGCACCTCCGCTCCCTTCACCCCATCTTCTGGCCTTAGCTGTCTTGAAATTAAGGCCACGGTAACTGGGGTAGCAGGAGGCGAGGACTGACCTAAAGCAGCTGGTTCTTTGTGCGCATAGACTGTACGGGAGAATGGTCTGGACTTGGTCAGCTGCCCCGGAGCCCAGGTGGCGATCTGCTTATCCAGATGTTCAGTTGCGTGGCCCATCTTTCCCCTCAATATTATTAACTTAATAGTCCATTTGAAGCTTGCCGGCTTTTTTCCAGGCGACGTGGTGTAAACCACCACGACCTCGGTGCTGCAAGGAGCTGGTGGCTCCCTGAAACCTTTCGCATGCCAGTGTGTCATCCTCGTAACCTACATAACATCCCTCCCTCATTCCACATGCATGTCATTTGTGAATTTCCTCCTTGCGATTTTCCCCCGTTCTTGTTCTTTCCCAAGAGGATTATGTAGAACATCTTGGACTCGATATTTATTAGTCGTCTCATCAGCTGATGTGCTGAGGAACCTTCAGAAGGCCTCATAAATTGATCACATGTGGTAAATTGTTACTATACTCACCATAAATTGTTATACTCATCATCGTCTTTTTGTTCCTTACCATTGCTTAGAATGATTTTTTCTGTCTTCCATTTTATCCCTTCATTTTTTTTAAGTTTATCAGTTTATTGGCCTACACTACAGGTGTTTTGAGCTATGCAAGTTAAAATTCTTCTGGAAAGTTTTTAAGTGCTATGAAAAAGACACACATGATCATCAAATTTGAAATTTTGCAATTTGGCAGAAATAAAGTAGTTCCGAACAGGGTACAGAAGGGAATTAGAAAGAGGCAGATTTCAAGTTCAGATAGATCAGACTAGGTCTTAAGATCAGTAGAAGTTTCTAATTATACTGTTCTTAATCTTTCAGGACTTAGTGTGACTCCTCTGACATGGGTATACAATATTTTATTAGATTGTATGTTGAAATTGTACTTACTGAACTCCTTAGGTTTGCACTTGACAGTACGATTTTATGCCCTTTAATACACATTGTTTTACAATTCCAGTTGCTCTTTAATATTGTTGTAAGGGTTACATAATTCACCTTTTGAATAGCTGCTCTTATTTTCGTTGTGATCTTGTATTAAACAGAGGCAGTGGAGTAATACAGTGACAGCGGCAGAGAGCCAAAACTTGAGCCAGATTGCCTGTTTGTACCCTGCCTCCACCAATTATTGGCTCAGGAACTTTGAGCAAGTTAATTTTTACCTCAATTTCTGCATCTGTAAGAAGGGATATTTACCTCAAAAAAAAAGAAAGAAAAACTCATAAGGTTGCTGTGAAAATAATAGGTGAGTCAGCTTATTTTTTAGAAGTTATTAAAAAGTGTTTGGCATGTAACCCCTCCCCTCCAGTCTACTCCTTACCCAGGATGAAGGATTTAGGTTGGATTGTTATTTTGGTTTTTGTTAGGCACTCTTTGATATGCAGAAGAAAGATTAACAGCTGTCTATTCAGGAAATAATCTATTAGGTTGAGAGTTAGGGAGAGTATAGCGATTTACTTTGTATTATTTGAGGATTGATTATTAAAAATCTACTTGGCATACTGCAAAATTAAGTGACATTTATTTTCCTGTCCTTGAAATTTTCTGCATGGCTGCGTAAAATGTTTGTGGGAGATCTTAGAGTACTACTTGTATGCAGCCTAACACATTTATGAAAATATACTAACCTAGAAAGTACCTCAGGTTTATCATTCCAGATAATCAGAAACTCTATAATACATCACTTGTGATAAAAAGATCAAATGTAATGAAAAGTTTAGAGTTTAACTTACAAAAATGATCCTGTTGTAGAATTTTTTAGGCAAAAGGTCTGTAATACCAGCTGAGTTTCTGTCATTGGTTACTTGATGTTTTATGTTTAGAAAGATGTTTATGTTTAATAGATTCAGTGATCTTTAATTGTAGTTTGCACATTAGGGAGAAATGTTTGATACAAACAAATAAGTTCAGGGTTAAACAAAAGTAGCTAATTTATTTGCTTTTTCTGTGTAATTCAGTGTGATTTTAGATTCTCGTGTCCCATCAAAGTTTCAAGTAAGAGAACTGTTGTCACATTTCTTTCTTGGACTCACATCACTGGTCACTGAAAACCAGAGGTGAGCTACCTGTACTCATGCGGTAGCTACAAATAGGTTAATGATGTGCTGCGCATGCTAGAAGCTCATTTACAGTCCTGGGATCAAGAAATGTTAGAGTTAAAAAGGATCTAGTAGGGTTTGTTTGGAACCCCTTTTCACAGATTCAGCCTTACATGAAAGCAGAGTGGCGATTCTGCAGCTTACTCATCTCACCTAACACCCTCGTTTTTCAGGTAAACTGAGGTCCAGTGAGGTTTTGTGACTTACAGGATCATCAGTCAAGACAGTAAAGCCAGATTTAGACCAGGTCTTCTCATTCCCAATTGAATACTCTTTCCATCTCACAATAGATAAAAAATAAGTTGCTCTGAAATACCTTAATCCTGACGTCTTTATATTGAATTGTACAACATAAAGACTTAGTGTGACTTCTCCCTGCTAAAGAGAATCATCCCATTCAGTATTCTGCTTATATGTAAAATATCCAGTTGAGTTTTGAGACATTTAAATGGCTAATTCTTAGAACTTCCATAACCCTCCATTAGTTATTTTTGTTGCACCCATCTGTCTTCCTGGCAAGCAATAAAACCTTGACATATCATGGGCTTATGTGCTTAATTTCAGGAAAGGGAGGAAAAGAGAAAATTTAGAACTATATAGCCAGACTATACAGGTCTGAGGTCTCACTCAGAATATTCTGAAGAGAAAGAACCCAGGAAGCCAGTCCTAAATCAGAAAACTCCCCCAGTGGCTTAATGGAGGGCTTTGCAGTTTAGCAAACCCATTGCTAAGGAAAGAGTACAGAAGGAGGGAGTTGGAGGTATTACAGAAGGGCACTGCTGTTGTCTAGATACTCCTGTAAAGCTTTATTTGTAGCACACTGTGTTACTAATGATTGAGGTCCCCTCCAGCTTTCGGGTTTTATTGTTAACCTACTATTTGCATTTTCACAAATATATATATTTTTTTGCTCAGTTCATCGTTGACAGGCCACCTAAGCTCATTTTTATTGGCTGTAGCAATTTTTAAAAGTTCCTCTCTATCATAAATTCTGTAAGATTGATGCCCATGGCATACTTACTCTTGATGTAGTATTTTTTTCTCAAAAAGGTGAAATATTAGCTAAAATAACTTAGAAGTGGCAACTTCTATTTTATTAGAGTATTTGAGTGTTGATGTATGCTAAAGTAAAAACCGTATTTGTTAAATAATTTTATAAGAGTGTTCTAACCAAACTTCCAATTTAAACAATTTTGAATTGTACGGTACAGTGCCCAGTGTATTGGTAATTGGGTGCAAAGAAAGGAAAAGCAGTCCAGCCTAAATTTATTGGCTCTTAGCATCCTTATTTTAAGAAAGTTGTGCTCATTCATTGAACTAAGAAGTTCTCTCCATTTGTTTGAAGATTGATGGGTTGGTTTCTCTTTATTAGTGGGTGCTACTATTCCCAAAAGGCCTTTACGTCGTTAGAAGTCTTCTAGAAAAGTTATAAAAAATATTCTGTTCACATCAAAAGAGAACAGAGAGGGGAGGTACTGTAGTCCAATGTGTAAACAAAAAGAAGAGGAGCAGTGAAAGTGAAAACTCCGTGCACGTTGGATGTGATGGCTTATGCTTGTAACTCCAGCTATCTGTTCATGTTCTCATGGTACCCTTTTTTTTTTTTTTTTTTTTTTTTTTTTTAAGTGACAAGGTCTCACTCTGGTGCCCAGGCTGGAATACAGTGATGGCATCATAGCTCACTATAGCCTCAAACTCCTGGGCTCAAGTGATCCTCTGGCCTCAACCTCCCAACTAGCTGGGACTACAGGTGTGCACCACCTCATCTAGCTAATTTAAAAAAATTTTTTGTAGGGGTGGAGTCTCACTTTGTTACCCAGGCTGGTCTTTAACTCCTGGTCTCAGGTGATCCACCTTGGCCTCCCAAAGTGGTGGGGATTACAGGCATGAGCCACTGAACCCTGCCTCTCATGGTACTCTTCTACAGCAATCTATCTTTCTGGCTTCAAAGCCCAAGCAATAGCACAAATTATCTTGTTGCATTAAAGGGAGTCTACAATATGGTAACTTATTATAAGTTAATAAATTGCAATACTTTAAGAAAGTGTCAGTAAACAAGTTCATCCTGTGTCTAGTTGGGAGAGATTATCCAGGTCCATGTTTTCTGGATCTCTTCCTTTCATTGCCACTTGGTAGTGCCTTTACAAAGGAAAGGATGCAGTTTTGGAAAAGTTTGGTGACCTTGAAATTAATTGTTGATTTTTAAATTTTGTGCATACATACCATATCAGATTCTCTATTGCATAATATATATAACTTCCCAATTTTTTATGTATCCTAATATTTAATCAGGGTTTACGTGTAATCCCTCTGTCAGCAGTCAGTAGATTAGTATATTTATGTCTGTGTTCAGGAATGGTATAATTGAGTAATAGTATATGTATATATGTATCATGCCTAAATTTGATATGGTCATTTCTACAATCACCTTCCTCCCAAATTCCTTTCTGCTGATAAAGTTAGAAATCTGACATCTTCACCTAGCCACTTCATTCATCCTTTATCATTGCGTTCTATCTGTTCTACATTTGAAAGCTTTCAAATATCTAAATTTTTTTCCCATTTATAGTCCGGTATCACACCACAACTTACTTGAATATTACAGCAGTCTTCCATCCATTTCACTGCCTTATGCATTTTTTTCCAATTCCTCCTACTCACAGCCACCAAAATCATGTCTAAATTATTTTTCTAATTAGCCCTATTCAAAATCTACTAGTGGTTTTTCTGCTGCTTGCAGGATAAAGTAGAAATTTCCCAGCCTACCTTGATGGCTCTGTATTCTACTTTTACACACTTAACCTCCCAATAGTTCCTAACTTGCTTCTATACTGAAGCCAAATTTGTGTCATTCTCAGCCACAATATTTATGGCTTTTCAATCAGTTTACCCAAAACTTGTTCATCTTTCAAAATTCAGCTTCCTCTTCCAATGTTCCCATCCACATTGATAATCTCACTTCTACTTTGTGTGCTTTCACTTTGTTGCCCAGGCTAGAGTGCACTGTCGTGATCTCGGTTTACTGCAGCCTCAACCTCCCAGGGCTCAGGTGGTCCTCTCGCCTCAGCCTCCTGAGCAGCTGGAACTACAGATGTACATCACCACACCCAGCTAATTTTTCTTTTTCTTTTTTTTTTTTTTTTTTTTTTTTTTGTAGAGAAGGAATTTCACCATGTTGACCAGACTGGTCTTGAACTCCTGGGCTCAAACAGTCTGCCTGCCTCAGCCTCCCAAAATACTGGGATTACAGGCATGAGCCACTCGACCCGTCCTACTTTGCGTATTTCAAGAATATTTTTTCCGCCATTCTTATTGGGAAATTATTACTGCTTTTAATAGTTATGTAACAGTATACATATCATGCCTTACAAATCTTTGCTGTTAACTGTAGCACCCAAAGGTGATAGGGTAAGCACTCTGTAAGTCTGAATGAACAGGTCATGTTTATTCTGACTTCTCCCCCACAATTTTTAATCAAGCACCTCCCAGTAACAAGTTATCAGTTAATTAGATAAACTTTAAATTGACAACAGATGTATCAGATGAGGAAAAAATTGAGCATGTATGATGTGATTATATAATAGAATTGGTTTCTTTAAACCATTTATAGTATTATTTTCAACTTGTATAGTATTTTTCAGATGTTTGGATACATAGAATATTATTTACTGATTGAGGCTCTGAGAAATGTAGTATATTTTACAAACATAATTAAATACTATTATTTAATATACCTGATACCAACATATATTAATATATTTTAGCATGGTTGCAAAAATTTTAATAAGGAATTTTTGCCTTTTATTATGTCAAAGTATATTTTGTAGTCAGGCCTCAAATAAATCATTATGAATCTTGTAACTGTTCCTGAAGTTGGAGTGTTAAATTTTGAATTTGACATTTTTTAAGATTCTACTTTTTGGCCAGACATGATGGCTCACGTCTGTAATCCCAGCACTTTGGGAGGCCAAGGCTGGTAGATTACCTGAGGTCAGGAGTTTGAGACCAGCCTGGCCAACATGGTGAAACCCTGTCTCTACAAAAAATTAGCCGGGCATGGTGGCGGGCGCCTGTAATCCCAGCTATTCGGGAGGCTAAGGCATGAGAATCACTTGAACCTGGGAGGCAGAGGTTGCAGTGAGCTGAGATTGCACCATTGCACTCCAGCCTGGGCAACAGAGCAAGATTCCATCTCAAAAAAAAAAAAATTCTACTTTTTGTGATACGTATTTTTATATATAAAAGTTTTAATTTCATAAATACTTGCTTTTTACAGTAGTCTTCTTTTGGGTTGTGTGGTTTGGGCTTTTAATTTTTATTGCCACAAATAGCCCACAGCTGGTAGTTGCAGGCTGTAGTGTACACTGTATGATCTCGCGCTGGTAATTGGGCTGCCGGAAGTAGAAGACTTGGGAAATACAAAGGAAAAAATGAAAGATGTAGCTGCCAGGAGACTCAGGCAAAACACAAGCTTTCACTTCATCTAACAGATTACTCCTTTTCGGGATAAAGTTAAAGCTGAAACCTAGGTTTGTTGGTTCTTTATTTTCTTGAAACATAACTGAATTCAGGCTTATCTGAACTTTGGGAAAATCTGACATAAAAATAGATAGGTAGATTTTTTTTTTTTTTCTGTTTTGCTTCATTAGAATTTTTTTACTTGAAACAACTGTCTTTAGCATTAATTCTTAGCATCTTAGATTCTTGGCAGATTGTTTTGTACTATTATTTGGCATTTTGTTCTTTAAAGAAACAGACCTTCCTAAAATCATTCACATTTTTATTTGTTCCTGGAAATATTGAATGTTCTGTGTATTGTGCTTCAGCATGTCATTAAAGACAGTAATTAAGTTCAGTGCATTTGTTTCAGTAGCTTACAGCAATAAGACAGCTTTTGAAGGTTTATACATAAGATGAATACAAACATAGACTGCCTTCATTTTCTTCAGTACGTGGGTAGGGAAAATAAGTACACAGGAGGAGTTGTCAAATTAAAGGAGTTCCAAATGAAAGGGTATAAAGGGAAGATGGGGAATGAGAAACAGTGAAGAAAGTAATAGAAACTTTGAGAAAAAGTATAGAAGAAAGAAAGCAGAGAAAGATTAAAACAGCCTTTCCAAAACGACTCTGTCAGTGCACTTCTGTTAATCACCTCTTCAAATGAGATAGTAATATCTCTTTCTACATTTTTTATTTTTGCCTCACCCTTACTGGAGAAGAGAAGATGTGAAAGACAGTCCCAGGAGTGTCTGGTATCTGCAACCACAAGAGGAAAGGAAAGAAAATAGATTGTCAGTGTCTCAGTAGCTCTTATGACTATTACATTGGGGCAACTATCGTTGATTAATTTGAGAACTCCTCCTGTGATCTATTGTCCATTGTTCAGGATACATACCTTTGGCTGTTATTTTAACATTTATTTTTGACACTGTTTCTACTTACATGTGGGTACACACTGTTGGCAACATCTTATCTTTTTAATTACTGGTTTGTGGCTTATAAAAAGAGACTATAGGCTAGCCGAGGCGGCTCATGCCCATAATCCCAGCACTTTGGGAGGCCAAAGCCGACAGTGAGCAGAGATGCCACCATTGTCCTCTAGCCTGGGTGACAGAGCGAGACTCCATCTCAAAAAAAAAAAAAAAAAAAAAAACTGGTACGAAATAGTTTATAGTAGAAAAAAATAACTCAAATGGCTCATAGTTGAAGCCAAGAAACAGATAAGCTTTGCCTCTACCAACTTATATTTGAAAAACATAGGTTTTTAAGTCTCCATTTATCTTTTTTTTTTTTTAAGACGGAGTTTCGCTCGTTACCCAGGCTGGAGTGCAATGGCACGATCTCGGCTCACCGCGACCTCTGCCTCCTGGGTTCAGGCAATTCTCCTGCCTCAGCCTCCTGGGTAGCTGGGATTACAGGCACACGCCACCATGCCCAGCTAATTTTTTGTATTAGTAGAGACGGGGTTTCACCATGTTGACCGGGATGGTCTCGATCTCTTGACCTCGTGATCCACCCGCCTCGGCCTCCCAAAGTGCTGGGATTGCATCCATTTATCTTTTGAATACATTACCAGGTCTGCTCCAGAGAAAGCTTGAAAGTAAGGCCTGTACTTCACTTGAAAAGATTTATAAAATAGATTTGTAAATTATTCTTCAGTGCATGAATTTCTAAAGTAGATGATTATACTAAATTAATATTCATATGTTGCAGGAAGTTGGTGAACCATCTAAAGAAGAGAAGGCTGTAGCCAAGTATCTTCGATTCAACTGTCCAACAAAATCCACCAATATGATGGGTCACCGGGTTGATTATTTTATTGGTAGGATTATATCAATAAAATCATATTAGTGTACATATCTTATAAAGTTAACCTACATTTGGGATATGTAGAAGTTTAAAAAATGCTTTCCAAATGTGATTGTTCTGGTGATGGGCGTATGGCAGTTGATTATTCTGTTCTTTCCTATTGTGATTGAAAATGTCTATAATAAGATAAAGGATTTTCTAATAACAATTGTTGGAAACTTTTTAAAATAGGATTTATTTTCAGTGTTTTAAATTACTACCTTTTGTTCAGATAGTACACATATGTGGAACTAAGAACTTTGGCTTCCTTTTTCCAAACAATGTCATTATAAGCTGATGTCATTTATAATGTATCACCAGAGCTTATAAATAGAGGTTGAGTTTGCCTTTCTCATCAATTAAAAGTGAATTGCAGCTGGGTGCTGTGGCTCACACCTATAGTCCCAACACTTTGGGAAGCCAAGGCAGGAATATTGCTTGAGGTGAAAAGTTCAAGACCAGTCTGTGCAACACGAAGAGACCCCATCTCTACATAAATTGAGATGAGTATGTTGGCATGCGCCTCTGAAGTGAGAGGGTGGCTTGAGCCCAGGAGTTAGAGGCTGTGGTTAGCTATGATCCCACCACTGTACTCCAGCCTGGGTGACAGAGCAAGAACCAGCCTCTTCGAAAAAACAAAACTAAACTAAGCTAAATTGCCAGTAAAGAAGAAAATTCCTTTATCTTGTCTTCCTTTAGTGTTATTAATGATTTTGACATTCATTACAAATTTAAAAAAATAGATATGCTAATCTCTTCAGATATAATATATTTAGCTGTTTCTTTTGACAGCAGTAGATTGCTCACAGACCTTATTTCTCAGTTTATTAACATGGAAGTTGATGAGAAGTTTCATTACTTGCAGGGAGGGGCAAACATTTTGGTTTTTATCTACATATGCTTGTGATTAGTAAGAGTGATAGTTATCTACAGATATTTAAAATTTTTGAGTATTTTCCTATTAATTCATCTTGCTTTACTTGGTATTTCTGAATGCCATTATTTCCCAACATGACTTTTGAAAGATACTTAATATGTTTCACAAGTTGAGGTTTTGGAGAACTATTAATCATGATCATGTTAGATGTAATTTTCTGTTGAGTTTGGTTTTCTTTTTTGTTGGCAGAATGTTGAAATTTCACTTTATAAAATTAAATTCCCATGTATACTAAATTTAAAATAATTGATTTCTTCTTTAGCTTCAAAAGCAGTGGATTGTCTTTTGGATTCAAAGTGGGCAAAGGCCAAGAAAGGAGAGGAAGCTTTATTTACAACCAGAGAGTCCGTGGTTGACTACTGCAACAGGTGGGTGCTGTTTATTTCTTAGTGAGGAATAACATAATAATTTTAAATTTTCTCCATAGTCCTAAAACTCCTTACATCATTACATGTAGTGATGCTACAACATAACCCAAATACAGTTTTCACATGTAACCTGTACTTCTTTGGTACCTCTGGAAATGTGTTTGGTATTAGACTATTATACTTTTAACTGTATATAATTTTTATTTATGTTCCATTACTTTTATATATTTGTCAGGCCTACTGAAGGGTCAGCAATAAAAATTATATACCAGTGCCTACAGTAGAAAAGAAAGTTCTTTCTTTTGTAGAGCAAATTGGTTGGGGAGTGTTTTTTTCAAAACTTTTGCAGGGATTCTTATTAGCTGGGTTACCGCTGTGTTTTTAGTGCCTACACTCTGAGCCACAAGCCACATACCCTTTCCTATTTGGTTTAGTGTTTGCTAATGTATTTCTTCTAAAATCAAGGCAGCTACAACATCTACCTTGTCTTTGTCTGAGAATTTCAAGATGAAATACAGCTAATTCAGTAATATACGTATTTTTTCATAATACATACTTTTTCTGTTTTGAAAAAACTTTTGATGGTGAGTGGTTTACCTAAAAGACAAAATCATCTTCCTTTTGGAAAGAAGTATGCTAGTTTTTCTTTCCTTTTTCTTTTTTTTCTTGGTTTTCTTAATATTAAGCATTTTCTTAGTATATGTTAACTAAATTTTGTTTTCATAATGCTAAAGCTTATCTTTGGGGATTTTTAGATTATTTTATGTGTAATAATATTTTATCTAATGGCACTTAAAGTATCAGCTACCTAAGAACCCTCTTAAAAACCAGTATTTCACAACCTGGTTTCTTCAACTGTCAAGTTAAAGAATTATTAAATATTTCTTAAAATTTTTGGTTGCCAAAGACTAGAGGTTACTGACAGACCTCTTAGAAAAAATAGGTTTTATTGTTGGGGCAAGGATGAGCTAACACTGGTGCAGTTGATATTTACTTCTCTTTTATAGCTATTTGTCTAGTTAGAATTAGCTCCAGGGAGCATCTATCCAGGGCAACTTGAATCTGTGCTCCTGGGGAAAAAATAAAAAGCTAATAGAATTAGCTCCAAAGTACAAACTTCCAGGCTGGGCACAGTGGCTCACGCCTGTAATCCTGGCACTTTGGGAGGCCAAGGTGGGCAGATGACTTGAGGCCAGGAGTTCAAGACCAGCCTGGCCAACGTAGCGAAACATACCTCTACTAAAAATACAAAAATTAGCCAGGCATGGTGGCATGCGCCTGTAGTTCCAGCTGCTTGGGTGGCTGAGGTGTGAGAAGAGCTTCAACCTGGGAGGCAGAGGTTGCAGTGAGCCAAGATGCACCACTGCACTCTAGCCTGGGTGATGAAGCAAGACTCTGTCTTAAAAACAAAACTAATTGAGAGGCCGAGGCAGGTGGATCATGAAGTCAGGAGTTCAAGACCAGTCTGGCTAACATAGTGAAACTCATCTCTACTAAAAATACAAACATTAGCTGAGCATGGTGGCACGTTCCTATAATCCCAGCACTCGGGAGAATGAGGGAAGACAGTTGCTTGAACCGGGACTTGGGATGTGGAGGTTTTAGTGAGCCAGGATCTCGCCACTGCACTCCAGCCTAGGCTACAGAGCAAGACTCTGTCTCCAAAAAAAAAAAAAAACAAACTTCCTTACCTGCCACAAAACAGATAGATGTTTTACATGTGGTGTAAAAATTAAGAGATGCTGCAAATGCAGAAACTGGGCATAGAACACTTAAGTACTTTGTCTAAGGCTACACGGCTAGTAAGTGGCAGATCTGGGGTTCTAAAGTTAGCAGCCTGTCTCCACGATCTGTGTTCTCAAATACTGCTGTATACTGTCTCCTCCGTCAAAATGTTAATGCAGTTAATGGAGCTATTTTTTGGGATATTAAATCTGTGAGCCCAAATTTCTGAGGAGAGCAACCAGTATGAATCCACATTTCTTGGCCTTTGAGGAGCCTTGGTACCTTGTTACTTGAAAAGCTCAGAAGACCTGAGTACAGAGAGTGTTCAAAGACACACTCAGTTTTCATTGTAGATGTTCTTCCCATAGATGTCAGATTGTTTGAGTCCTTTCTGCACTAAAATAAATGAGAGTAGCATAACTTTAAGGTCTTCAGAGCCACTTCCAGTACAACCATAGACTCTTGTTGGCCGGTCCTCATGAGTTCCTGCCCAGTAGCAGACAAAATCACAAAGGGACCCTTGTCCAGTTTCTTTTTTTGGCATCCTCTAATACTGTCAATCAGTTTGTTTCTGAAGCAGCTAAGTGGCATGAGGATGTGGTCTGTACCTTTTTATGGCCTATATCATGAATGAACTCATACATACTAGGTTAAGTCTCCACAAGGCTTTGTATCACTGACCCCCCAGTCCAGTTCCGTCGTCCTCGGTCTTGTGCACATGCCACACTCATTTTCTCTTCTGGTCTTTTCTTCTGTCATAACTTGCCACTTTCCCTAAATGGTTCTCTTCCCTCTGTCCCACCTGCCTCTCAACATCACAAATCCCTCAAGTCCTTCCCCTACCAGGTACTATTCCCCAGGCCCTCCAGCCTTCATCAGCCTTTGTATCTAAAGTTCTACTGAGTTTATCAAGTTAGCATCTCCCAGTTTGGCCTTTAATTATTTTAGAATTGCTGCATACGTGTTAGTTTTTAAAAAATCTCTTGCCAGCTAAATCTGAAAACAATGGTAAGACTGTTTTATAGTTTATTGTAATTCCATAACAGTTACCACAGTGTGAGCACTTCATAAAAACTCACCTTTGCCACATTGGTGAAAGTCCCCAACATGTCTGGGATTTAATACGTGTTTGTTAAATCTGAAAAATGATGGAGGTGAGGGGAAAAAATGCAGAAGCAATTTTTAAAACTTTTTACAAGCTGTTTTAAAAGCACTTATTCAACAGATATGCCGGGCTTCAGGAACAGCAGTGACTATGACTTGGTCTCTACATCAAAACACATATTCTGATCTTTTATGGAAGACTTATAACTAATTACAAAGCAGTGTGTTCTATAAGGAAGAGAGAGGTGGTGAAACTAAGAAGAATGACTTCACACAGAAAAATGTTTTAAGTAAATTTTGAAACCTAAATAAGTCATTACCCAACAAACGACAAGAAAGGAGATTCATTCCCAGCGAAGGGCATAGAGCACACTGACAGAGGAAAGTGTGAGTGGTTCTGCAAAAATGCCAGAGCTTTATGTTAGTACTGTGTTCTATGTCATGTGTTTAAAGCCAGGCAAATGGAGGCTCTGATATTATACACTTTTTTTTTTTTTTTTTGAGACGGAGTTTCGCTCTTGTTACCCAGGCTGGAGTGCAATGGCGCAATCTCGGCTCACCGCAACCTCCGCTTCCTGGGTTCAGGCAATTCTCCTGCCTCGGCCTCCTGAGTAGCTGGGATTACAGGCACGCGCCGCTGTCCCAGCTAATTTTTTGTATTTTTAGTAGAGACGGCGTTTCACCATGTTGACCAGGATGGTCTCGATCTCTTGACCTTGTGATCCACCCACCTCGGCCTCCCAAAGTGCTGGGATTACAGGCGTGAGCCACCGCGCCCGGCCCTATACACATTTTAAATAATGTCAGTCTCATCTTTCTACCTAACTGTGAAATTATTTTCAACACCAATTTGATTGAAAGTTAATAGTCTACTTTTCTTTCATGGGGGTGGGCAGCTGTGTAGGAAAGTTGACAGAAGCAGATGATCCTGCTGGTTCTATTCCTTTCTTTGTATCTACTCATCAGGGAAAAGGCTTTTTTTCTACTAAAGTTTCATGGTTTGTTTTAAAATTATTTCTTTATTAAGAATAATTTTTTCCATTAAAGTAAATTTGAGAAAATGGAAAATATTGCAAATGATTTAGAAGAAAATCCAAATTAGTAATACTGTTGCTTCATAGATAGCCACATTATCATGAGACTATATACTTCAAGTTTCTGTATGTGTACACATGTACTCTTAATATATGGACATGTATATGTACTGCATTATAAAATGCTGGTTTTTCAATTAACATAACGAACAGGGTGTATTTTTATTTTCATTTTGAGTGGTAATGTTTCTGATAGAAAATCGGGAAATTACATAAGTGCACAAAGCAAATTAGAATGTTATTTTCATTATAGATTTTTTTTTGTAAGACATTCTGAAGAAGAGTAAAAACTATAAGATTGTACTTCATATTCAAATATCCCACTGCTATTCTTAAATCTCCCTTTGTACTCATAAGTAGTTAATCATTAAGCTCTCATTTCAGATTTTTGTTTGTTTATATATGTATATGTATTTATAGCAGATGTGATGGTAGTATTTTGGGGGGCAGTTTGAATATTATATGCACAGTCATATTTGCATAATTTTAAACTAGGTCTTACACATAGGTAGTGTGGGCCAAATGAGCAAACCTAGAAATCAGCTTTGTGGAAGTGCTCGTAAGGTGGACCTAACTGGGCAGCAGATGGAAGCCCAGCCAGGCAGGTAAAACACAGGCGCTGCAAGGGACTGAACACAGTGACAAAAAGAAGTGGTTATCTGAGCAGGAAGAAAGTATCTAGTTAACAAGTGGTGTGATGTGCTGGAGCAGGCACCAGTGAGCTGTGAGTAGAAAGGTAGCCAGATAGGCACCAGTGGTAGCAGTGAGACCCAGCTTCTAGATTGTATTGTGGTAGTTGTACATTATCAAGGCAGGAATGAAGAAACCAATCAGGAATTCTGAAAAAGTGCCTTTTAGATGACGAAAACAAGGACAATCCAATTTCTTAAATAAGATAATAAGGTTAAAGAGAAACTGCCGAGCAAGGTTGACTTAATTTGGGGTCAGATAAAAAATGAATAAACCAAGGATCTCTCTCTCTTAAGTTTAGTCTAATAAGGAGCAAACAACTGTAACAAATTATATAGTGAGTTAGAAGATAAGTGCTGTGGATAGGATAACAGGAAACGAGAGAATGGGAAGATGGGCTTAGATTTTAAACAGTAGGTTGTGGTTGAGGGAAAACTTGATGAAGGAAGTGAGGGAGTGAAACAGAAGGACATGCTTATTTGGGGAAAGAGCATGTCTAAAGTAAAGACAGCCAATGTGTAGGCCCTAAGATGAGAATATAAAATAGAATAATAACTGCTAAAAAGAGGGAAAAACAATATATTTAGAGAGAAATTAGTGAAACTAGGAATACGTCATGTTTTGCCAAATATATTGTACATTTTTCAGTTTGATGTTGTGCAAGTCCTTTTCAGAGTCCAAAAATCTCACCTTAGTATATTTAATTATTCATTACTTAATTGAAGATATTCGATTACAGTGGCAGACTGAATTGTGCAGTACTTAGAGAAAAAATAACACCAAGAAAGCTGAAAAGACATTATTTGGATCAATCAAATCATTACTTTTGATCTGTTAATATTTCTTAAACTGTTTATTTTCTTCTTTCTTTATTATGTCAGCTCTTACATTTCACTTTATGAACATAAAGTGAAGCTGAGTCTTGATTACTCTAAATGAATCCAGAAAGAGTCTTTATATGGATAATCTCAAACCTATAATCTCTTTTATACTTAAGTTACATCATTAAAAGTGAAAATTATGTTGAATATCACTGAGTTTTGATAACTTTTATATAACTGACTATAAAGTTTTTTGATTTAGTGGTAGAGTTGACTACTTTTCCATGGGCATACTAGTTGTAATTTCTCTTGTGAGTTGCCAATATATCTCTTCCTTTGCTTATTTTTTTCAGGTCTTGATATTTTTCCTTTTTAGTCTATATCTATATGGGGAGTGTAATGCCATATCTGTTTTTCCCTAAGGCTTTTAAAGAAGCAGTTTTTTCATCGGGCACTAAAAGTAATGAAAATGAAATACGATAAAGACATAAAGAAAGAAAAAGATAAAGGAAAAGCTGAAAGTGGAAAAGAAGAAGATAAAAAGGGCAAGAAAGAAAATATAAAGGATGAGAAGACAAAAAAAGAAAAAGAGAAAAAAAAAGATGGTGAAAAGGAAGAATCCAAAAAGGTGAGTTAATCTAAAATTAAGTAAAAATTAAAAAACATTATGTGCACATGATCACGACTGGCTTATGAGCACATGAAATATTATGCAGCACCCACCTGAGATACCTATATTAGGATTATTACAAATAACATGGTTGAGAATTTTTATTTTGTGTTACAAATAGTGCAAATTTTTTGACTGTATAAATGTCCTATTTTTTGCTTGCTTGCATTATTTCTTCTATTCAAATTATGTTTTCATAGGAGGAAACTCCAGGAACTCCCAAAAAGAAGGAAACTAAGAAAAAATTCAAACTTGAGCCACATGATGATCAAGTTTTTCTGGATGGAAATGAGGTGAGAGTAAGCCTATAACTAGAAGTTCAGTTTTCTATAGCAGTTCTCAGAAATGTGTTTGATGCCTTCACTAATAAAAGGAAAAATTTTGAGAAATCTAATCATGCACTTAAATATATAAAAGCAACTCTATTTTTAAAAATCAATAGTTTCTCTGATTCAGATTTTTAAAAGTCAGAGTTGGCTGTGATGGGAAACCTGAAATAAAAGCATCTTAATACAAAATAGATGTTTATTTCTTCCTTATCAGTGAAATCTATAGGTAAGCTGTACAGACATGTCAGCTCCATGGTGTATCCAGCCTCTTCTTTTCTCCTCTGTCTGAGGCTTCTACCTAAGGTTACCTCATGGTCCAAAATGACTGCCAACCTTGTATGTGCGTCGAAAAGAGGAAAGGAGAGTGAAGAATATATCTCCTCTTTAAGGAGACCACTTTGAGGAAACTGTCCAGAAAGCTGGCAAGTTCATTTCTGCTTGAGTTCCATTGGCCAGAACGTAGTCACATGGTCAGGCATACAAGAACTAAAATCTTGGAAATGCACTTTTTAGACAGGGTGATCTCTATTTGTCCAACTAAAATGTAGGGTTTCCATTATTATCAAAGAAAAAAAGAATAAAATAGGAGATGTTTTTATTTTATAGGAGAACTACAGGTCTCTGTCTCTTACAGAATGTAAGTCAGATATATCACTTGAGGGGCTTAACATTTTCAACATTACTTGATGCTTTGCACTTATCATTTGTAATGGAAGATTTGTCTGGTGGTAGCCTTCCATAAAGACTGCTTAATTTTAGTCCCTTCATCAGTACATAAACACTAGTTATATACCGGCCTTTGAACTGTTGTGGATTTCAAGATACATCCTTTCATGCCTCACTTATACAAAAGTAACATCTATAAAGTAGTGGCTCGTAGGGGTATGTGTTTTACATTTTGGGAGAGCTTTTCAAAAACATGTGCTCTAGGCTCATCCCAAACATACTTGCATGATAATAGCTAGAGTGGGATTGTGGAGGAGGATTATATATCTATAATAAAGTGTCCTCAGATGACTCTGATGTGAACCCCTGGTTAAGAACCACTGTAATAGGAAACCGTAAGTCTTAATGTGAAGGCTCAAATGCCCTCAGTTAAACCTTGAGCATCAGCTGCGTGCCAGACACTTTTATAGGTGTCGGGAATAGCTTGATAAATAGGGTAAAATCTCTAGTACAAGCACTTAAACATGTTAGTATAGTACAGTGTGGTAAGCATTAATGGTGTGAGAGCACCAATTAGGAATAGTTAATTTAGTCAGGAAGGATAAGAAGGGTCAAAAGGACACTTGGGGTTCACCTTGAAGGACGACTGGCAGCTTGCCAGGTGTACCAGAAAGGAGTTTAGGTCTATTAGGGAAGGAAGCACCTGAGCAAAAGTATGGTGCTTGCTATCCTGAAAAACCGAGATTTTATTCTGTAGAAAGCAGCATGCACTCCAAAACTTTTAAAGTTGTGAAATATATTTTTTAAAAAACATGTTTTTTTAGAATGGAAACTGGCAGAAGTAATGTCTGTGGCTCTGATTCCCAAGGAAATGAGCAGAATAAAAAATAAGAGGTTAAAGTGGAAACCTCTGGTGTTAGAAATAGAAGAACCAAGTTGGAAAGACAAAGAGTTCTGGTCAATAGAGAAATGGAAGAGTACTGTTATTTATAGAAACTATAAAACTGAGTTTTGTGGATGAATAATCAAACAGAGTTCTGATCTGAATGAAGCAAATTTCTGTTGTGCAAAATAATAGCCTGATAAAAGTAAATTAAGCTTTCAAGTAGTGGTTCCCAGCTTATAGGCTACAGGCCCTCCATGGAGTAGTGGACAATGAAATTATTACAGTCATAGAAACTTTATGTTCGACGAAGCATGATCTTTAATAATGATTCTTTGTGTCTTATCAGGAGAGAAAAGGGTGGAGTTGAGAGATACTAGATCTGTAATAGGGCCTGGCTGGAATCTACCTTAACTGTGCTTTTATCCCAAACTGCTTCATCATTACATTAGAGACAGAAAGGTTGACAGTTGCTGGTGTTTTGGTTGAATAAATAATGATTTGCACACATGAACAATTCTTACCCCCCCACACACACCAAGACAGAGTCTTGCTCTGTCGCCCAGGCTGGAGTGCAGTGCCATGATCTCAGCTCACTGCAACCTCCACCTCCTGGGTTCAAGCAATTCTCCTGCCTCAGCCTCCTGAGTAGCTGGGATTACAGGTGTCTACTACCATGCCCAGCTAATTTTTGTTATTTTTAGTAGAGACAGTGTTTCATCATGTTGGCCAGGCAAATCTCAAACTCCTGACCTCAAGTGATCTGTCTGCCTCGGCCTCCCAAAGTGCTGGGATTACAGGCATGAGCCTCCGAGCCTGGCCAAACAAATTTTTAAATGCATGTTAAGAACAGGCCAGGCGCGGTGGCTCATGCCTGTAATCCCAGCATTTTGGGAGGCCAAGGCGAGCGGATCACGAGGTCAGGAGATCAAGACCATCCTGGCCAACATGGTGAAACCCCATCTCTACTAAAAATACAAAAATTAGCCGGGCGTGGTGGCATGTGCCTGTATTCCCAGCTATTCGGGAGGCTGAGGCAGGAGAATTGCTCGAACCCAGGAGGCAGAGGCTGCAGTAAGCCATGATCACACCACTGTACTCCAGCCGGGGCAACAGAGAAAGACTATATCTCCAAAAAAAAAAAAAAAAAAATATATATATATATATATATGTATGTATGAACATACAAATTTATTTAAGTGCTTTATAGAATTTAGTTTTCTTATAATCATTTTCTAGTGCCAGAAAAACCACTACTACTAAAAGAAAGATCTTTGGAATTTTTTTTACCTTAGAAGATACTTCCATATGTTAAGAGGTTGATGATTGCTTTAAGGGACCTAAAATACAGAATTAAGCATTACTTTCTAATGTGACATTAGAACTTTTAAGCACTGAGGCTTCTTGATTCTTCTAGGTATATGTATGGATCTATGACCCAGTTCACTTTAAAACATTTGTCATGGGATTAATTCTTGGTAAGTAATGAGATGTTAGTAGTTTTAAAGTGCAATCTAAGATTTAAAAAGCAACATGCAAATACTATAAAAGAAAGTGTTCCTAAATTTAACATAAAATAGTTGTCATTTTAAATATACTTTATTTAAAGTCAGAAGATAAATGATAAAATAAGGAAAATATTTGCAACACATTAAAACAAAGATCTTTTAAGAGATTAACAAACTGATAGAAAAATGGTCAAGGTAGTTAACAGATAAAGAAATTCAGTGACCAATCATTCTGAGTGATACTTAATCGTACTCATAATATATACAAATTAAAGCTGTAATGATTAAGAGGCTTGCAAAGCTTGACATAAAGGTCTTAGAAAAAAATCAACACTCTATAACAATTGACAGGTTATGTCCATTGTTTTAGTTTTTGTGATGGACGGTTTGTCAGTATCTTTGAAATTTTATATGTGTTAACAATGACCCAGTAATTTTAGGAAATAATTCCATGGCTGTTCCCGTACAGTTTCACAAAGTGTGTGCATTGACACATTATCTGTCTTTATCCAAATCCCTTTAGACAGTACTTGAGTATAATCTAGCAGATACCTTTCAAATTTGAAATGCTTATTATACCATTTGACCTAATAAATTCTACTTTAAGGCATTTATACTGTAATCACAGTTGCACAAATGTACCTGTGCAAGGGTATTATAGCTAGAATAGGTAAAAATAAAGTTAGAGAATATTAAGAATAGTATAAGCACATTTATTTAGTAAAAAAGTTCCTGTAGCTAGTTAATTACACGTAGGCAGTCTCTGAGAATACAGGTAAGTCTAATAGTACTTAACCTCTGGGAGGTGGAATAAGAATTAGGTGAAGACTTAATTTTCTCTATACATTTTGATTTGTTTGTTTGTGACAGGATCTTATTCCCGTCACCCAGGCTGGAATGCAATGGCACAGTCATGGCTCACTGCAGCCTCGAAATGCTGGGGTCAGGTGATCCTCCCACGTCAGCCTACTGCATAGCTGTAACTATAGGCACACTCCACCACACCCAGCTAATTTTTGTATTTTTTTTGTAGAGACGGCATTTCACCATGTTGCCCAGGCTGGTCTTGAACTCCTGGGCTTTTGTCTGATTGTCTCAAAGTGCTGGGATTACAGTTGATTTGTTTTTTTGTTTGTTTTTTTAATGATGTATATTCCAGGAGTTTTGTGGGGAAATAATTATTTAACAAATTGAAAAAAAAAAAAAGATAGTAGTTAAAAAGAGCCTGGTCAAAATGATATCATAGGATCTCATTCAAAATAACTCTTTTAGGCTGGGCTCAGTGGCTTACACCTGTAATCCTAACACTTTAGGAGTCCAAGGCAGGGAGATGGCTTGAGTCCAAGAGTTTGAAACCAGCCTGGGCAACATGGGCTAAACCTCGTCTCTACAAAAAATAAAAAAAATTAGCCAGGCTTGATGGTTCCCACACAGGTTCTGTAGTCCCCACTACTTAGAATGCTGAGGTGGGAGGATCACCTAAGTTCAGGAGGTTGAGGCTGTGGTGAGCCTAGATCATGCCACCGCACTCCAGCCTGGGTGACAGAGTGAAACCCTGTTTCAAAAAACAAACAAAAACCAAAATAACTCTTCTATAATAGAGTACTAGTGGCTTTGCTAGATATTTTGCATACAGTGTATCATTTCATCCTCACAACAACCTTTTAAAAATAGGAACAGACACTTATAAGGTAACTTAGCCTCAGAGTTAAGTAACTTGCCTAGGGTTACTTAGCTTATAAGTCATAGAGCTAGAATTTTAACCCTGGTCTTACTCTAAAGAACTAATAACCAGGCTTCTAATTTCTTGTGATTCTTTCTTGTGTCCTCACTTTACTTGTAAAAAAACTGGAGATACTTGTAAACAGTTTCCCTAAGTACCAGAAAAACATCTGTAGTGGAATCACCTGGGAATCTTTTTCAGTTTGTGGATGTCAGAGCTCCACCCAAAAAGAAGAATCTCCAGAGAGGGGTCTTGGGAATCAGTTTTTGTTAGGTTTGTTGTTCTGCTATTTCTTTTAGCTCCCTTAGTAGTCGGCATTTATCTTAATATTTTTAAAATAAGGTAGATATAGCTTGAAAATGGGAGCAGTTGATAAATTAAGAAGGCAGCAGTTTTGAATTTCTGCACAGCTTATTTTTCTAATATGTAATTTACACTAGGAAAAAAGCTAGTTTAAGAACAGTATAAAATGTTAGGTTTTATACTGTTCTCATATATAAATTGAGAAATTTATATATGAGAAATTGCTCGTAATTGACCATTTTTTACCTATAAAAATGACAATTTTATATTTTAATCTGTTTATGTTTTTCAGTTTTTCCCTCAGGGATATGTTTAGTGTAATTGCAGCCATGCCATTTACGTTTTTATTCTAAAAGTTTAACTTTGTCATTTCTTGTTCCAGTGATTGCAGTAATAGCGGCCACCCTCTTCCCCCTTTGGCCAGCAGAAATGAGAGTAGGTGTTTATTACCTCAGTGTGGGTGCAGGCTGTTTTGTAGCCAGCATTCTTCTCCTTGCTGTTGGTAAGTATTGTTATTTTAAAACTGACCTCATGGGCTGTTGGTAAGTATTATTATAAAACTGACCTCAAGAAGGTTGGTATTGAGCAGTTGGACTGGAGCTTCAGTAAAGCTTAAGAAAAATTAATGGAGATAAATCAAGAGGTATATGGTCCTACTATCTGAGTCAAATCTCAAAACTCAGGCTTGATTAGATCTGTTTTGTCTGCAGAAAAAGGATTTAATACATCTTTTTTAGATGTTTTTGAATTATTAAGATTATTTTTTATTGACAAATTGTAATTGTATACATTTATGGAGTACAGTGTGATATTTTGGTGTATGTGTACAATGTGGAATGATTAAATCAAGCTAATCACTTTTCTTGCCTATCATTTATTGTGAGACATTTGAAATTTACTTAGCTGTTTTGAAATATACCATACATTATTAAATCTTAATCTGCAAATAGGCACACTTTAAAAATTAGTTACAGCAAAGGCTTTTAATATTTTTGAAATGGTCATTTACTGAACATAGTACTTTGAGTAAAACATGTTTTAATTTTGACTTAGAACAAATGAAACATCTAAATAATCTATACATGTATTTAATAAATGGTTCTAAACAATTGATTTACCATTTGGGGGAAAATCAGTAACTTTCACCCAGGTACCAAAATACTAGATGGAATAAAGAGTTAATGTTTTAAAAATCAAGTAGGAAAACATAAGTAAATGAATTTTCCACATTTCTGGATGATTGGAGTCTTTCATAGTTTATTTGTTTAGAGGAAGGGTCTTGCTCTGTCACACAGGCTGAAGTGTAGTGGCGAGATCATAGCTCATTGCAGCGTTGAACTCTTGGGCTTAAGCAATCCTCCTGCCTCAGCCTCCCAAGTGGCTAGGACTGCTGGTGCATGCTATCATGCCTGGCTTTTTAGGGGGGTGTGAGGGAGATAGGGTATCATTCTGCCCAGGCTTCAAGCGATCCTCCAGAATTGGCCCCCAGAGTGCTGAGATTATAAGAATGTCCCCACACCTGGCCATCTTTCATAGATAAAAAGCAGTGTAGGCCAGGCATGGTGACTCACACCTATAATCCCAATACTTTGAGAGACAGAGGTGGGTGGATCACCTGAGGTCAGGAGTTCAAGACCAGCCTGGCAAACATGGTGAAACCCCATCTCTACTAAAAATACAAAAATTAGTTGGGCGTGATGGCATACGCCTGTAATTCCAGCTGCTTGAGAGGCTGAGGCAGGAGAATCACTTGAACCCGGGAGGCAAAGCTTGCAGTGAGCTGAGATCACGCCACTGCATTCCAGCCCGGGTGACAGAGTGAGACTCTGTCTCCAAAAAAAAAGCAATATAAAAATAACAAAAAAGGCTAGTAAATTTGCATCACATAAGAATAAAAGAGACCCTGTCATATCAAACAGGAAAAATTAAAAACAAGCAACAAACTGAGAGACTGGCAAAAGGTTACAATTCTCATTTACTCATACCAGTTGATAAGAGGACTGGAATATTAAATGACAAAGGATACCAACACCCTTTCATTCTTTAGGAGAGGGAATAAAAAACAAATATAAATATGTAAAAATGCTCATCACAGCCGGGCGCGGTGGCTCACGCCCTTAATCCCAGCACTTTGGGAGGCCGAGGCGGGTGGATCACGAGGTCAAGAGATCGAGACCATCCTGGTCAACATGGTGAAACTCCATCTCTACTAAAAATACAAAAAATTAGCTGGGCATGGTGGCGCGTGCCTGTAATCCCAGCTACTCGGGAGGCTGAGGCAGGAGAATTGCCTGAACCCAGGAGGCGGAGGTTGCGGTGAGCCGAGATTGCGCCATTGCACTCCAGCCTGGGTAACAAGAGCGAAACTCCGTCTTAAAAAAAAAAAAAAAAAAAAAAAGCTCATCACTAGTAATTAAACAATGAAATTAAGATAATGAGATATTTTTCCCTTCTTTAAGGAAATTTTTTTAAATGGTAATAATCAAAGGCCAGAGAGGGTTGATTGGAAGGAAATGCATCCAAATGTGAATAATGGTGACAATTATTATTTTAACTTTTTAATTTACATTTGTCTGTTTTCCTACAGTGAACATGTTACTTTATCCAGGAAAAAATCAACAAATATCTTACTTAAAATCCTAGTCCTTGAAAATTTGCCATAGAGACTGGGAAGTTGTAACTTTTCATCTTGGGAAAAATACATGAATTTTTCTCAGCTTATCTAAGGCCATCTAGTAATGTAGCATATGATTTACTTACATTAAATTTTAATTATATTGAATTATGTTAGCATATGCTATGAAGTTGTGATTATTTTCTCCAAATGGCAAATCAACTTTTTTGCCAAGACACAGGAATACTTCTTTATAAAAGAAAAAAAAAAACACCCACATTATTGACCTATATGTGTTGTTAGTGGATACAATCGGATCATCTGAACTGGGTGCATTATAAAGCATTACTCCTATGGCCCCAAGGAATTTCCCTTTGTACATCCTTCACACTGCCCATCAAGGTATCCTGGATTGGTGCCACCAAGAGCTTATCCAATATCTTTCTTCAGTCCGTCACTGTTGTGGACCTTTACTTCTCTATGATTCCTGACAGAGTGAAGCCTTCTCCACCCTCCTATCATTATTTCCTTCCTCTATCTTACTTAGTTATTTAGTTTATTTATTTATTTTGAGATGGAGTCTCACTGTTGTGGCCCAGGCTGGAGTGCAATGGTGCAATCTTGGCTCACTGCAACCTCCGCCTCCTGAATTCAAGCAATTCTTCTGCCTCAGCTTCCCCAGTAGCTGGGATTATAGGTGCCTACCACCACACTCAGCTAATTTTTGTACTTTTTTCACCTTATTTTTTTTTAATTTTTTATTATTTATTATTTTTATTTATTTATTTTTATTATTTTATTATTATTATACTTTAAGTTCTGGGGTACATGTGCAGAACGTGCATAGTTATACACGTGCCATGGTGGTTTGCTGCATCTATCATCCCGTCGTTTACATTTGGTATATCTCCTAATGCTGTCCCTCCCCTAGCCCCCTACCACCCAACAGACCCCGGTGTGTGATGTTACTCTCCCCGTGTCCATGTGTTGTCATTGTTCAGTTCCCACTTAGGAGTGAGAACATGCGGTGTTTGGTTTTCTGTTCTTGTGTTAGTTTGCTGAGAATGATGGTTTCTGGGTTCATCCATGTCCCTGCAAAGTACATGAACTCTTACTTTTTTATGGCTACATAGTATTCCATGGTGTATATGTGCCACATTTTCCTTATCCAGTCTGTCATTGATGGGCATTTGGGTTTGTTCCAAGTCTTTGCTGTTGTGAACAGTGCTGCAATAAACGTATGGTGCGTGTGTCTTTATAATCCTTTTGGTATATACCCAGTAATGGGATTGCTGGGTCAAATGTATTTCTAGTTCTAGAGCCTTGAGGAATCACCACACTGTCTTCCACAATGGTTGAACTAACTTACACTCCCACCAACAGTGTAAAAGCATTCCTGTTTCTCCACATCCTCTACAAATATTCGTTGTCTCCAGATTTTTTAATGATGGCCATTCTAACTGGCACGAGGTGGTATCTCATTGTGGTTTTGATTTGCATTTCTCTAGTGACTGGTAATAATGAGCTTTTCTTTTCATGTTTGTTGGCTGCATAAATGTCTCCTTTAGAGAAGTGTCTGTTCATATCCTTTGCCCACTTTCTGATGGGGTTGTTATTTTTGTCTTGTAAATTTGTTTAAGTTCTTTGTAGATTCTGGATATTAGCCCTTTGTCAGATATGTAGATTGCAAAATTTTTCTCCCGTTCTGTAGGTTGGCTGTTCACTCTCATGTTAGTTTCTTTTGCTGTAGAGAAGCTCTTTAGTTTAATTAGATTCCATTTGACAATTTTGGCTTTGGTTACCATTCTCTTTTTATCCATTGTTTGGAATAGTTTCAGAAGGAACGCTACTAACTCCTCTTTGTACCTCTGGTAGAATTCAGCTGTGAACTCGTCAATTTTTGTATTTTTAGTAGAGACAGGGTTTCACCATGTTGGCCAGGCTAGTTTCAAACTCCTGACCTTAGGTGATCCGTCCACCACAGTCTCCATAAGTGCTGAGATTACAGGCGTGAGCCATCATGCCCAGCCTCCTTCCTTTGGCTTAGTAACCTCTAGCAGCAGAAGAATCCCCTGCTGCTTTTGACATGGAACACAGGCAAATTTGCAGGCCAAGAAATAAAATCTAAGCCTGCTTGAATTTAGTGTCAGTGTAATACCTGTATCAAGAAGGAAAAAAACTTTGATCTGACATTAGGCATAATAAAATTGGTGCTTTTAGCCTTTCAACTCCCTGAAATTTAGAAACTCCTTGGAAATTTTTAGCAAAGTTTTAGCTCCACTGAATAGAATTATTCTACTTGCTTATTTTTAAATTAAAACAGTGTTCACAATAGTTTATGGTTATTACATGGTTTTGCTGTTTAAAATAATTTCTTCAGTAGTCCTTTTAAATAAATTTTTGTTGTAAATATGCTGTGGATTTAAATATGCGTTATGAACCAAATAGACTTTTGAATTATACTGGGAAACAAACCCAACATTTTATGTTGCTTCTCTTAGAAAATTTAATTCCAAATATACCTTCAAATAATTAGATATTTCTTATATATTATGCTTTGACTCTATCTCTCTCTCTCTCTATATATATATATATATATACTCTATATATATACTCTCTTCATATATATATATACACAGAGAGAGAGCGAGACTTCATTGTATGCATATATATATATATAGGAGACAGGGTAAAGTAAAGTATCCAAGGTAAAGTACCTGGCAGAATCGTAGCTCATTGTACCCTCAAACTCCTGGGCTCAAGCAATCCTCCCACCTCAGCCTCCTGAGTAGCTGGGACTGACTATAGGAGCATGCTGCCATGCCTAGCTAATTTATTTTTAAGAGTCAGAGTCTTGAAATATTATATATTGGTTATAATTATATTTGACATTTCTTTGAATATGCATTGTTAATGTTGCCATTTAAAATAAGACCTTTGGCAGTTTTCTAATATCTCACTTTTAGTATAGGAATGGTATTATAGTACACGTCACAGCTTCCCCAGAATTCTTCCCTTTTCACTCTCGGTAATCTAGTGCCACATAGCGAAAACTGCAAGACAGGAGCATTCTGCCATATCGTTTGTATGTGCTAAGAATTTAGACTTTACTTGTGCCATTTCTATATCGCCTTTTCTTTGGTTTAATACAAGATTTCATATTATGAACCATCTGCCTTACAATCCTGTAAAACCTATCATAGCCTCATAATTGGAGGAAAAAAAGGTACAACCTCCTTAAATTCATTATCTCTATCAGTGGATTATTCTTAAATTATAATTTTAAGCATATTTACCTTTTCTGTTTATACCACAAAAGATTCTAATGTATACAGGAGTCTTTCAGAATATTTACATTCTTGTGAAAATAAAAAGAGCTATTTTAAAAAGTCAAGACAGCTATAACTGCTTTCTTCCATTCATACAAAGCAAAATAATTGAAGATACACAGATGAGCTTTTTTCAGGTTTTCTATGAAAACAATGATAGAATTGTCTAAAAAAAAAAAAGTAAAAATCCTGTCATAATTGGTTAGTCTGTAACATTCACATAATCACCATGACCTTTTAAAAAACAGGAGAAATCACTCAGGTCTGCATAATTGGTAAATTTAGAGAAAACTAAATATTGGTGTTTGTGATAACTCATTACTACAATTTTTTTTAATTGCATTTTACGTTCTGGGGTACATGTAAAGAACATGCAGGATTGTTGCATAGGTACATACATGGCAATGTAGTTTGCTGCCTCCATCCCCATCACCTGTATCTGGCATTTCTCCCCACGTTATCCCTCCCCAAACTCCATACCCCCCCAATGTCCCTCCCCTGGTACCCCCCAACAGACCTCAGTGTGTGATGCTCCCCTCCCTGTGTCCATGTGTTCTCATTGTTCAACACCTGCCTGTGAGTGAGAACATGCGGTGCTTGATTCTGTTCCTGTGTCAGTTTGCTGAGAATGATGGTTTCCAGGTTCATCCGTGTCCCTACAGAGGACACGAACTCATTGTTTGTTATGGCTGTGTAGTATTCCATGGTGTATATGTGCCACATTTTCCCTGTCCAGTCTATCATTGATGGGCATTTGGGTTGGTTCCAAGTCATTGCTATTGTAAACGGTGCTGCAGTGAATATACGTGTACATGTGTCCTTATAATACAACGAATTTATACTCCTTTGGATATATGCCCAGTAATGGGATTGCTGGGTCAAATGGAATTTCTATTTCTAGGTACTTGAGGAATTGCCACACTGTTTTCCACAATGGTTGAACTAATTTACACTCCCACCAACAGTGTAAAAGTGTTCCTGTTTCTCCACATCCTCTCCAGCATCTACATTGTCTCCAGATTTTGTAATGATCGCCATTCTAACTGGTGTGAGATGGTATCTCAATGTAGTTTTGATTTGCATTTCTCTAATGACCAGTGATGATGAGCATTTTTTCATGTTTTTTGGCCTCATATGTCTTCTTTGGAAAAGTGTCTGTTCATATCCTTTGCCCACTTTTGAATGGATTTGTTTGTTTTCTTATAAATCTGTTTTAGTTCTTTGTAGATTTTGGATATAAGTCCTTTGTCAGATGGGTGGATTGCAAAGATTTTTTACCATTCTGTTGGTTGCCGGTTCACTCTAATGACAGTTTCTTTTGCTGTGCAGAAGCTGTGGAGTTTAATTAGATCCCATTTGTCTATTTTGGCTTTTGTTGCCAATGCTTTTGGCGTTTTAGTTATGAAGTCCTTGCCTACACCTATGTCCTGAATGGTTTTGCCTAGGTTTTCTTCTAAGGGTTTGATGGTGTTAGGTCTTATGTTTAGGTCTTTAATCCATCTGGAGTTAATTTTAGTGTAAGGTGTCAGGAAGGGGTCTAGTTTCTGCTTTCTGCACATGGCTAGCCAGTTTTCCCAACACCATTTATTAAACAGGGAATCCTTTCCCCATTGCTTGTTTTTGTCAGGTTTGTCAAAGATCAGATGGTTGTAGATGTGTGGCATTGCCTCCGAGGCCTCTGTTCTGTTCCATTGGTCTATATCTCTGTTTTGGTACCAGTACCATGCTGTTTTGATTACTGTAGCCTGGTAGTATAGTTTAAAGTCAGGTAGCGTGATGCCTCCAGCTTTGTTCTTTTTGCTTAGGATTGTCACAGCTCTGCAGGCTCTCTTTTGGTTCCATATGAAGTTTAAGGTGTTTTTTTCCAGTTCTGTGAAGAGGGTCATAGGTAGCTTGATGGGTATAGTGTTCAATCTATAAATTACTTTGGGCATTATGGCTGTTTTCACAATATTGATTCTTCCTAACCATGAGCATGGAATGTTTTTCCATCTGTCCGTGTCCTCTCTTATTTCCTTGAGCAGTGGTTTGTAGTTCTCCTTGAAGAGGTCCTTTACGTTCCTTTGTTAGTTGTATTCCTAGGTATTTTATTCTCTTGTGAATGGCAGTTCGTTCTTGATTTGGCTCTCTTTAAGTCTGTTATTGGTGTATAGGAATGCTTGTGATTTTTGCACATTGATTTTGTATCCTGAGACTTTTTTGCTTATCAGTTTCAGGAGATTTGGGGCTGAGATGATGGGGTCTTCTAGATATACAATCATGTCATCTGCAAATAGAGACAATTTGACTTCCTCCTTTCCTATTTGAATAACCTTTATTTCTTTTTCTTGCCTAAGTGCTCTGACTAGAACTTCCAATACTGTATTGAATAGGACTGGTGAGAGAGGGCGTCCGTGTCTAGTGCCGGGTTTCCAAGGGAGTGCTTCCATTTTTTGCCCATTCAGTATGATATTGGCTATGGGTTTTTCATAAATAGCTTTTATTATTTTGAGATATGTTCCGTCAATACCTAGTTTATTGAGAGTTTTTAGCATAAAGGGCTGTTGAATTTGTCGAAGGCCTTCTCTACATCTATTGAGATAGTCTTGTGATTTTTGTCTTTGGTTCTGTTTATGTGGTAACTTATGTTTACAGACTTGCATATGTTGAACCAGCCTTGCATTCCCAGGATGAAGCCTCCTTGATCGTGGTGGATAAGCTTTTTGATGTGCTGTTGTAATCGGTTTGCCAGTATTTTATTGAAGATTTTTGCATCTATGTTCATCATGGATATTGGCCTGAAGTTTTCTTTTTTTGTTGAGTCTCTGCCAGGTTTTAGTATCAGGATGATACTGGTCTCATAAAATGATTTGGGGAGGATTCCCTCTTTTTGGATTGTTTGGAATAGTTTCAGAAGGAGTGGTACCAGCTCCTCTTTGTATGTCTGGCAGAATTCGGCTGTGAACCCATCTGGACCTGGGCTTTTTTTGGTTGGTAGGCTATTAATTGCTGCCTCAACTTTAGCCCTTGTTATTGGTCTATTCAGGGTTTCAACTTCTTCCTGATTTAGGCTTGGGAGGGTGCAAGTGTCCAGGAATTTATCCATTTCTTCCAGGTTTACTGGTTTGTGTGCATAGAGTTGTTTGTAGTAATCTCTGATGGTGGTTTGTATTTCTGTGGAATCAGTGGTGATATCCCCTTTATCGTTTTTTATTGCATCTATTTGATTCTTCTCTCTTTTCTTTTTTATTAATCTGGCTAGTGGTCTGTCTATTTTGTTGATCTTTTCAAAAAACCAGCTCCTGGATTTACTGATTTTTTGAAGGTTTTTTTGTGTCTCTATCTCCTTCTGTTGTGCTCTGATCTTAGTTATTTCTTGTCTTCTGCTAGCTTTTGAGGTTTTTTGATCTTGCTTCGCTAGCTCTTTCAATTTGGACGATAGGGTGTCAATTTTAGATCTTCCCTTACTTCTTACGTGGGCATTTATTGGTATAAATTTTCCTCTAGACACTGCTTTAAATGTGTCCCAGAGATTCTGGTATGTTGTGTCTTCATTCTCATTGGTTTCGAAGAACATCTTTATTTCTGCCTTCATTTCATTGTTTATCCAGTCAACATTCCAGAGCCAGTTATTCAGTTTCCATGAAGTTGTGCGGTTCTGAGTTAGTTTCTGAATTCTGAGTTCTAATTTGATTGTACTGTGGTCTGAGAGACTGTTATGATTTCTGTTCTTTAGCATTTGCTGAGGATTGATTTACTTCCAATTATGTGGTCAATTTTAGAGTAGGTGTGATGTGGTGCTGAGAAGAATATATATTCTGTGGGTTTGGGGTGGAGAGTTCTGTAAATGTCTATCAGGTTTGCTTGGTCCAGGTCTTGAGTTCAAGTCCTGGATATCCTTGTTAATTTTCTGTCTCATTGATCTGCTAATATTGACAGTGGAGTGTTAAAGTCTCCCACTATTATTGTGTGGGAGTCTAAATCTCTGTGTAGGTCATTAAGTACTTGCTTTATATATCTGGGTGCTCCTGTATTGGATGCGTATATATTTGGGATCGTTAGCTCTTCTTGTTGCATTGATCCTTTTACCATTATATAATGCCCTTCTTTGTCTCTTTTGATCTTTGTTGGTTTAAAGTCTATTTTATCAGAGACTAGGATTGCAACTCCTGCTCTTTTTTGCTCTCTATTTGCTTGGTAAATGTTCCTCCATCCCTTTATTTTGAGCCTGTGTGTATCCTTGCATGTAAGATGGGTTTCCTGGATACAGCACACCAATGAGTTTTGACTTTTTATCCAATTTGCCAGTCTGTGTCTTTTGATTGGGGCATTTAGCCCATTTACATTTAAGGTTAATATGTTATGTGTGAATTTGATCCTGTCATTTTGATGCTAGCTGGTTGTTTTGCCCATTAGTTGATGCAGTTTCTTCATTGTGTCGACGCTCTTTACCATTTGGTACGTTTTTGGAGTGGCTGGTACTTGTTGTTCCTTTCTATGTTTAGTGCTTCTTTCAGGAGCTCTTGTAAAGCAGGCCTGGTGGTGATGAAATCTCTGAGCAATTGCTTGTTCATAAAGGACTTTATTTCTCCTTCACTTATGAAGCTTAGTTTGGCTGGATATGAAATTCTAGATTGAAAGTTCTTTTCTTTAAGGATGTTGAATATCGGCCCCCACTCTCTTCTGGCTTTTGTAGGGTTTCTGCCGAGAGATCTGCTGCGAGTCTGATAAGCGTCCTTTTGTGGGTAACCCAACCTTTCTCTCTGGCTGCCCTTAGCATTTTTTCCTTCATTTCAGCCCTGGTGAATCTGACGATTATGTGCCTTGGGGGTTGCTCTTCTTGAGGAATATCTTTGTGGTGTTTTCTGTATTTCCTGGATTTGAATGTTGGCCTGACTTGCTAGGTTGGGGAAGTTCTCCTGGATAATATCCTGAAGAGTGTTTTCCAGCTTGGATTCATTGCCTCCGTCACGTTCAGGTACACCTATCAAACGTAGATTAGGTCTTTTCACATAATCCCATATTTCTTGGAGGCTTTGTTCATTTCTTTTCAGTCTTTTTTCTCTAATCTTGCCTTCTCATTTTATTTCATTGAGTTGATCTTCAGTCTCTGATATCCTTTCTTCTGCTTGGTCGATTCGGCTATTGAAACTTGTATATGCCTCGCAAAGTTCTCGTGTTGTGTTTTTCAGCTACATGAATTCATTTGTATTCCTCTCTAAGCTGTCTATTCTCGTTAGCATTTCGTCAAACCTTTTTTCAAGGTTCTTAGTTTCTTTGCATTGGGTTAGAACATGTTCTTTTAGCTAAGAGAAGTTTCTTATTTCCTTCTGAAGCCTGTTTCTGTCAATTCATCACACTCATTCTCCATCCAGCCTTGTTCCCTTGCTGGTGAGGTGTTGTGATCCCTTGGAGGAGGAGAGGCGTTCTGGTTTGGGGTGTTTTCATCCTTTTTGCGCTGGTTTCTTCCCATCTTTGTGGATTTATCTGCCTGTGGTCTTTGTGGTTGGTGACTTTCAGATGGGGTCTCTGAGTGGACATCCTTTTTGTTACTGCTGAAGTTATTTCTTTCTCTTTCTTAGTTTTCCTTCTAACAGTCAGGCCCCCCTGCTGTAGGACTGCTGGAGTCCACTCCAGACCCTGCTTGCCTGGGGATCACCTGCAGGGGCTGCAGAACTGTAAGGGTTGCTGCCAGTTTCTTCTTCTGTTATCTTTGTCCCAGAAGGATACCCACCAGATGTCAGCCTGAGCTCTCCTTTATGAGGTGTCTCTTTGGTTATACGGGGATTGAGGAGCTGCTTGAGGAGACAGTCTGTCCCTTATAGGAACTGAAGTGCTGAGTTGTGAGATCCATTATTCTGTTCAGAGCTGCTGGGCATGTACTTTTAAATCTGCTGCAGCGGATCTGATAGCTGTCTTTTTTTCCCAGGTGCTCTGTCCTGGGAAGGTGGGGCTTTATTTATAAGTTCCTGTCATTCTGCTGCCTTTTTTTCAGAGATGCCCTGCCCAGCAAGGAGGTAGCCTGGTCACAGTCTGCCAGCAGAGGCGTTGCTGAGCTGCCGTGGGCTCTGTCCAGCTGCTGTATAAACTTCCTTCCAGTTTTGTTTATAGGGTTATAGGCAGAACTGCTTTGGTAATGGCAGTCTGCCTCTGTAACGGCGGACTGCCTCTGTAACAGCAGACTGCCTCGGTAGTGGCGGACTGCCTCGAGTAACGGCAGACCCCCTTCCCCTCCACAGAGCTGGACTGTCCCGGGTCCAGCTGTGCTTTCTGTGAAACTCTCAATCCAGACCGTTTCTGATTGCTGGTCTTTGTGGGGGTGGGACCAGCCAATCCACATCACCTGGCTCCCTGTTTCAGCCCCCTTTTTTTCAGTTGAACGGGCGACTGTCTCTCAGGCGTTTCAGTCGCCAGTTGAAATGGCGCCCAGATTTGTGTGAGTTTTTGTGTGGAGACTCACTGCGCCAGCTGAAACAGCTGTGTTGGAGACTCATGGTGCTTTTCCGCCCAGGAATCTCCTGGTCTGTAGGCAGTAAAAATTTGTTTGGAAATGCAGTGATCACTCACCCTCTGCGTTTTTGCTGGGAACTGCAATCCAGAGCTGTTCCTATTCGGCCATCTTGGATCCTCTCCCTGCATATCTCTTTTAATCAGGCTTTTCAGTGTGTCTGAGTTTGAGAACCAATAAGAGTCAATAGTGGAAGTCATTACTACAAATTTTAAAATTCAAATTCCATTTTTCTATCATAATATAGTGTTATCAAAGAATAAACCTTATGTGTTTAAGTGTTCTTGCTTTCATTAACATTGTATTTTTCCCAATGTTGAGAGGATTGGTCTTTAAAAAGTAAAAATTATGTAATTTACCTAATTAATTAAACAGAAAGATCAGGTTCAGTGGCTCACAACTGTGATCCCAGCTACTTGAGAGGCTGAGGTGAGAGGATCGCCTAAAGCCAGGAGTTCAAGACTGGCCTGGACAACATAGCAAGAACGTGTCTCTAAAAGTAGGGAGAGAGAAAGAGGCAGAGGGGAGAAAAGAGAGGGAAAGAGAAAGAGAGAGAGAGAGAGATTAGATAGATAGATGATAGATACATACCTGTAATCCTAGCACTTTGGGAATTTGAGCCCAGGAATTCAAAACCAGACTGGGCAACGTGGCAAGACCCTATCCCTACAAAAAATACAAAAATTAGCCAAGCATGGTTGGTGTGTACCTGCTACTTAGAGGCTGAGGTGGGAGGATCACTTGAGCCCAGGAGGTTGAGGCAGCAGCAGGTCATGATTGTGCCACTGCACTCCAGCCTGGGCAACAGAACAAGACGTTGTCCTCAACAAATAATTAAGACAAGAAGGATTAAAAGATGGAAACTTTCTAATACTAGGATTCTTTATCCAGGGATGATTTATCCTTTAGACAGAGTAAGCATGTGCCTTGGACCAAGATACATATAGGGGTCCACAGAAATATTTTGATTTTTATTTCTTTTAAATCAGAAGTAGTAATGTATATACATGTATGTAAGAGTAAACCTTTGCAGTATATTATTTTATTTTTTGAGATGGAGTCTCGCTTTGTCGCCCAGGCTGGAGTACAGTGGTGAGATCTCAGCTCACTGCAGCCTCTGCCTTCCAGGTTCAAGGGATTCTCCTGCCTCAGCCTCCTGAGTAGCTGGGATTACAGGCACACACCACCATGCCCAGCTAATTTTGTATTTTTTTTTTAGTAGAGATGGGGTTTCACCATGTTGGTCAGGCTGGTCTCAAACTCCTGACCTCATGATGTGCCCACCTCGGCTTCCCATAGTGCTGAGATTGCAGATGTGAGCCACCGTGCCTGGCCTATGCAGTATTTTTTTCATGTTTATACAAATGTATAGAAAATATAGTCATAAATGTGGTCATTAATATATAGAAAACATAATTTTTAGTTTTTGTGGAGGAAGTCCCTTACAAAGGCAAAATGGTTTAGGGCCTTGGAAAGTCATGATGCAGCCCTTCTTTTTCCTTCTTAAAAGCTTCCTTCCTAAGCATCTTTTTTTTTTTTTTTTTTTTTTGAGATGGAGTTTCGCTCGTTACCCAGGCTGGAGTGCAATGGCGCGATCTCGGCTCACCGCATTCAGGCAATTCTCCTGCCTCAGCCTCCTGAGTAGCTGGGATTACAGGCACGCGCCACCATGCCCAGCTAATTTTTTGTATTTTTAGTAGAGACGGGGTTTCACCATGTTGACCAGGATGGTCTCGATCTCTTGACCTCGTGATCCACCACCTCGGCCTCCCAAAGTGCTGGGATTACAGGCTTGAGCCACCGCGCCCGGCCTCCTAAGCATCTTTTATAATTTAATTTTATTATTTTCCTACACCATGATCTTATGTATACTTAAATTTCCAACTGATTGCTATGTGTATTGAAGCGTAGTATCACAAGTGCATAAATCAGAGGTGCATATCCATGAAACAACACCCAGGTGGAAAAAATAAGTAATTTTTCTCAGAGTGACATTGCATTGTATCCTCAAGTTCAGAGCAAAGTGTTCTGCCCCTAGAATACCGTGATAGCTGCTACACTAGTCAGGAAATTTTTTGTTGCTTTCAAGCATGCAGTGGTGTAATTATAGCTCACTGTAGCTCACTGCAGCCTTGAGCTCCTGGGCTTAAGTGATCCTCCCAAGTAGCTGGGATTAGCACTCCCAGTCAGGATTTAAATATTCATATTTAAAGTATATGAAATATGCAAATAATAACACTGTTTTCCCAGCTTTTCATTAACAAATATTCTCTCTGAGGCAATGTTTGAATTACTCAATCAGAGAAATGTTTCTCCCCTCAGCTCGATGCATTCTATTTCTCATCATTTGGCTCATAACTGGAGGAAGGCACCACTTTTGGTTCTTGCCAAATCTGACTGCTGATGTGGGCTTCATTGACTCCTTCAGGCCCCTGTACACACATGAATACAAAGGACCAAAAGCAGACTTAAAGAAAGATGAGAAGTCTGAAACCAAAAAGCAACAGAAGTCCGACAGTGAGGAAAAGTCAGACAGTGAGAAAAAGGAAGATGAGGAGGGGAAAGCAGGACCAGGAAATCACGGAACAGAAGGCTCGGGAGGAGAGCGGCATTCAGACACGGACAGTGACAGGAGGGAAGATGATCGGTCCCAGCACAGCAGTGGAAATGGAAATGATTTTGAAATGATAACAAAAGAGGAACTGGAACAGCAAACAGATGGAGATTGTGAAGAGGAGGAGGAAGAAGACAGTGATGGGGAAACACCTAAATCTTCACATGAAAAATCATAATCTGACTAATTTGGGGACTGAATGAATAAGTACAGGAGGTTGGATTTTCTATGTTGGCTGATTATTATATTAAACACATGGCATTTGTAGCATTCTTTAAATTCTGTTTACCGAAATGTATTCGACATTCAAGCAGTTATATTCAGTCCTTAATTTTATAGAATATTGGCACTATTATTGGTACAGTTTAAAGCCATTAATACATTTTATCCATTTGATAATTTTACAGTAAGTAGGTCTCATTCATTTTGACAGTTATCAAATATGTACTTTCCACAGTTAAATTTACATTAATGGCATTTTTGATAGTTGTACGGCTTTTTACTGTTAGACTAATCAAAAATAACTTTAAAAGGAACAAAGAAACTCCAGCATTTCAGATTATGCATAGTTATGTAGCCATTTCACAGTTTCTTTAAGATGCGTAAATTCATTGTTCTTGATAGTTAAGCTTTTATTTTTCATTATAAAATTATACCAGGAAATTTCTTAAGACTCCGAGTTAGCAGAGTTCAAAACTGTTTTTTGGAAACAAGCCAACTAGTAACAATCCAGCAACACTTCTGGTTTAGCTAAATTCTTTTTCCAATGTAGGAAATCCACACTGATTTGTACGTCTGATTCAGAGAAAGATGGTCATCTCCAACAGGGAAAGTGAACAGCACTGGTTGGCAGGTGATGGCTCTCCCTCCTCCCTCCCTCCCCAATTCATTGTCGTAACGTAAAGTGTATTCTGTACATAATTTACAAATAAAACATTTTATTTTAATTGTTACTTATTATTTAGATATTTCTCAACCCTTAAATTCGTAAAATTAAGACCATGTAAGGGTATGTTTTTAGAGAAATGGAAGTTTCAGTAACCCACGACATCTATGATCTTTCTACAGCAGCTTCAGTTTTGTGCCAACATTCCATGTATTTTGAATATGAGCAAAAACTGATCTTTATTAAATAAGAGCAGACTTAAAGTAGCTTTGTACGCCTTAATGTTTATTTTGATTTATTTTAAATCTTTACATTCAGAAATGAGATACTGTATTATCAGACCAGGAGGCATTGCTGTGAAAGATAATTTCCTATTCTAAAATACCAAATTTAAAATAAAGATAATAAAATAAAACAGAGAACTATTGGACTCTAATTGCTTTGAACTAGTTTTGCAGTTTGATTTTATGTCTTGTACATCTTAGTTACAAGTCTTTTGGAAAACTCTTGTTTACTTATGAGCGTAATCATTCCTTGGAGTTAAACTTTTATAAACTAATAATGAATATTAAATGATTTTCCTTCAGTCACAGTGAGAGCATTTGCTTTGTGGTTTAAGTAGGTAGTGTATGTAAGTCTTTAGGCTGGTTCTCATCTAAGTGTTTGAATTAAAGATGTTAATTTTTCTAATTGTGAAAAATACATTTTTTGTATCATTGACATTTTATTAAACATGGCTTGATTGCTTCTTTATAGTGGTCCCTGTAAGTGGACAGAATTATGGCTATTTGATGTCAATGCAACTGTGTCAAGGCTGCGATCACGTTGCGAGTTTCTTTTTAGCAAATGTTCATTGATTAAGTGCCTGGGTATTTTCCCCTCCCACTCGCAGAGCTCTGCTACTTTATTTCCACAGTAAGCATATAGATAATGATCGCTTCTGAGTTTCTTTATCACCAGTAACATTGATACCTATTTTGGGGTATAAAAGTGGTGTTTTTTCAGAAATGAAAATGATTTTATTCACCTTTACTTTGATAATACCCAGGCACTCAATATTTATCCTGAAATTTTTTATAATATATGTACTTTGTTCTAGTCTTAAAGACATTTGGAGCATGGCCAACAGGAAAAGTCAGCTTCTTACTGATGTGTGTGGATTCTTACAGAATGTTAGGACAAATTTTTATAAATATTTGGTGATCCCTCGGGGGAAATATCATTCTTATTATGATTAGAACGTGAATTAGAAATTTCAGCTCAGTTTCTATTTTACTATTCAAGTTGTGTACTTTAAACAAATATAAAAATCAAAGGCTGCCTCTATTACAATCCTCAGTGGACTAGATGGCTATCTTTCTTGGCTAACATTAAATATTCTTGTACCAGAGCATGGAAAATTATTTATAATTGTTAATAGAATGGTGATTTTTTTTTAAAAGAACTTCAGATTTGCTATGCAGCTGTAAGTAGAAGCACGAAGCTTTTGATCATGTAGGGTTTATTGTAGCGGGTGTCAATTGGCCTAACTAAGCAGGATTGAATTTACCAGAGGCTAAATTCAGATAGTAAGAATAATGCGTATGTGATTGTGCTTGAAGTCAATGTGTTAAACAAGGTATTTTTCCCTTTTCCCCCTTACTGGATTCTTTAACTTTCAAACCATATGTCCTAGATAGCTTTAATGAAATAATATAGATTTAGTTGAATACTATTCAGGAAGTAATAAATTTTAATATATCACATTGAAATTATGCAGTGGTGATGGATTTTGGTGTTTCCTCCCTCTTTCTGGTTTTACATCACGAGTATCAATTAGCTGCTGACAAAAAAAATCTTGTGTCTTTTGTAAATTGAATTTTTTTTAATCTTTATTAGCAACTGGAAAACAGCAAGTATGGTTGATTCTCATTTTCAAGATAGTTCTGTTCTATTAAGGCACTGCAAACACTGAATTAGCAGATACGGAACTAGGGGAAATCCAGGGCAAGGCTTCTGCAAGCCACTGGTCACACTTTCATCAAGCAGTCAGCGTGTAAGTTTCTGTTATGAAGATACCTTATTTAATGCAGTTGATTCATTAACACTGAAGTCATGACCGACAGCTGTAACTCATGCCTGAATGAAGCTTATCTAACACGTGAGCTTCGTAAGGCACATAACAGCCTTTTTGCCCTTAGGAACACTATGCTTGGGGGCCATTTTAAACAGTGAAATGAAAAAAAAACAAATGCAAAAACCATGGCATTCAAGTAAAAAGGACACATTTACAGTATGAGAGCTGGAACGTGGCCTCGTTCAAGCTCAGCAAGTTTTCTGCTGCACTGCAAAATTTAGGTTAGGCAGATTCACAGATACGGAGTCCGCGAATAACGAGGATCAACTGTACCGACTGTACTTAACTATATTTTAAAGCTGTGACATCTGTCTACCTGGTTTATGGAATAGAATTTATTGCTGAATCATGCTCCAGTATTTGAGTGACATTTTCAATATCTTATGTCTGAAAGTAATTCCTAATTGCATAGTAGATAATTTGCTTTTACTGTTTCAGCAGTGTTTTAGGTCTGTGTTTATTCACTCAGCAATACTGAGCAGTTAACCATGTACCAGAATTTTACTAGGCACAACAATGAATAAAAATACAATTCTTCCCTCTCACACCATCAAATAGCGTGTTAAGTGCAACGGCAGCAGTTTGCCACATACGCTGGATCTCTCGTTTTCCCCTCCAGCTCCACTCTGCTCTCTGCCCACAAAGCTGACCTGAATGGACCACTCCTGTGCCTCCGATGCCTCCTGGCTTCTGAGTGGGTTTGGCCAAGGAAGATGGTAGGGTGCCTATTTCTTGGCTCTTCTCCCCGGGTTGGGGGGCTGCCTCAGCACTCAGAGGTCACTTCTCCCAAACTCCTCCCCCGGCTTCCAGGTTGCCAGTCCCTGCACTCTTCCTTTCTGGCTAAGGATGATGTCAGTTCTGCTGCTACTATCCTGGAATTGCTGAAGCTACTGTGTTTCTTCTGTGGGTAGCCTATACCTATACTTCTGTATAATATCTCCTCATAACATCATAATGAAAGAACCATCTGTTTCTTATTGGAACCCAGACCAATACCAAGGAGAAATTCCTAGGGAACAAAAATTCCAATGAGGAATTTACCTCTGTCATATCCTTATCACCAAAGATTAGAAAAGATCCCATAACTTTATACAGGATGTCGTAAGAATTTTAATAACTAAGATCCTGTTCTAGTGGATGTCATGTAGATAACTACACAGGAGATGAATTTAAATTTGTCTTCTTTGGCAAGCCCTTAAACCAATAGCGAAAGCATTTAGTTGTGAATTTCTGAGTAGGTCCCAATGCATTTATTTCTTTTGTCCAACCTAGCACAGAGACCCTTTGAGACTTTAATTACATGGCTGTTCAATTCAAATGAAATGTCAGTCTGAGAGAGGACATCTTTCCTGAGGTTTATAGTTTTAGGATTGTCCAAAAGGCCTGTGATCTCTTCTTAGCCGGACAGAAAGAGGGAAAGATAAGTTAAATTTCAAGGGGGTCAGATCATCACACTTTGGACTCATGTCATTTTCAGTGATTTCCTAGATCACTTTAATTTTTTGTGTCATGTACTCCTCAGGGTAATGCTTTTTTGTTTGTTTTGAGATGGAGTTTCACTCTGTCTTCCAGGCTGAAGTACAGTGGCGAAACCTCAGCTCACTGCAACCTCCGCCTCCTGAGGGTCAAGTGATCCTTCTACCTCAGTCTTCTGAGTAGCTGAGATTACAGGTACATGCCACCACACCCGGCTAATTTTTGTGTTTTCAGTAGAGACAGGGTTTCGCCATGTTGGAAGGCTGATCTTGAACTCCTGACCTCAGGTGATCCACCCGCCTCGGCCTCCCAAAGTGCTGGGATTTCAGACGTGAGCCACCACACCCAGCCAGAATAATGTTTTTAAATGCAGAAAAGGAAATCCATGGGGTTACAAAGGAAACCAATTACACTGAAGTGTAAGCTACCAAAATATGTTAATTTGTGATGTGGTAGTTACAGGTGTACATTTAATAGCCAGATCTATGAGTGGATGTAATAACCGCTATGGTGTTGAAGTAGCATAAAACATACATTAGATCTCTGCAGCCACCGTGATGTAACATGAAAAGACCCGATTTCTGTTGACAAAGTCAGTTACCAGCTAGTCCAACTGTGGATTGTTGTCTGCACTCATCATTGAAGGAAATACTAAGTTTAAGTTTTAGGCTAGTGAAATTAAAGTTAGTTTTTCCCATCCAAGTTCATGTGTGTTCTGGATTCTATCCTTGAATCCCTTAGAGGTCTGTGAATTCTAGATTAAGAACCCTTGCCCTAGCTAATCAGATCCACCAGTGTTTCAAATAGGACTATAACATATTCAAAGGCCAATGATACTTAGCATAATTCAATTTTAACATTACTCACATTTCATGTCAAATTTCATAAGTTACATGTGTTAATGTGACGTTTTGTTTTGATAGATTATATCTTACTCCTAAATAAAAAAGTCAAGATTTTTATAGCAACTTCTATTTATTTTATGTATTTATTTTGAGATGGGGGTCTCTTCATTCTGTCACTCGTTCTGGAGTGCAGTGGCACAATCACAACTCACTGCAGCCCTGACCTCCTGGGCTCGAGCAATCCTCCCACCTCAGCCGCCCAAGTAGCTTGGAGTACAATTGCATGCTACCACACCCAGATAATTTCTATCCTTTCATAGAGATGGGGTCTCCCTATGTTGCCCATGTTGGTTTTGAACTCCTGGACTCAAGTGATCCTCTTGCCTTGGCCTCCATGTGAGCTGCCACGTCCAGCCTGAAGCATCTTTTAAATGGGAGAAGCAGAACAGGATCTTACCAACACTAAGATGATCTTCCAGTCATTTGACAAACATTTGTGGAGTGATTACTATGTGCAAAGCATTGTGCAATCACAAAACTCAAAAAGCAGATGTGGTAAGAGAGATGAGTATTCATGCAAACAGTGGCACCCGTGTTGTAGAATGTCAAGAGTATCTCTGATATGCTTATAGGATCACATAAACGAATGCCCAGCCCAGATCAGGAAGGTCAGGAAAGGCATCCAATAGAAGTATCATGAACTAGATCTTGGAGGATGAGTTGGTATTAGCCAGGTAAAGAATAGAGCAGTTCTGGGCCAGTGCAGCAAGATGTGCAAAATAAGACAACAGGGTGAGCATGGCACCTCCTGACACTGAAACTAGTCAAGGTGCATCTAGAAGAGAGATGAGCTTAGAGAGGGACACAGGTGGCAGGTCATTCCCAGAATCCCTTCCTTTAGGAAATTACTCCTTTCCCTTCTGTGGTGCTCCTCATTCCATTCCAGGGTGACTGGCCTCAAGGAAGAGCACCCAGTTCACACCAGGTCAATTGAAGTCTTATTTCCTCAGGGATCTGGAATTCTAAGGATGATGTGGACCTGAAGAAACTGATGGCTATGTTGCCTTCACATGAATGGAGCCTGTCTAGAAATAGAGCCAGCACGAAAAAAAAAAACAGAACCAAGGGATGGATCGGGGAGACAAGGCCTTAATGCCATCTCTGAATTCCTAAATCTAGCCTGTCCTAAAGCCATTCCTGGGCTTTTTAGTTGTATGAGCCAACAGATTCCTTATTTTTTCTTATTTTGAATGAGATTTCTGTCACTGGGAACTGAGAGATGACTGAGTTGCACACAATCAGTATGAACAGTGACACTAAAATACCTTTGGAGGAAATTGACTCGAAGCAGGAAAGTGACACATCCAGATTTGCATCTGAGACTCTACACTGATCACATAGAAAATGGCCTGGCAAGGGGCAAGCTTGGACATTCTCTGGATACTACCAGTATTTCTCAGATTTATATATTCTAACCACAACTCCCCTCTTGTTGTTAAAACAATTTGTTTTCTTATTACAGAAAAATCAGAAACTTAGAAGCAAAAATAACTAGAAAACTCTCAAACCTACTATCCTAGTCCATTTTGTGTGGCTATTACAGAATCAGACTGTAATGTATAAAGAAAAGAAGCTGACCGGGCACAGCGGCTCACACCTTAACCCCAGCACTTTGGGAGGCCGAGGTGGGTGGATCACCTGAGGTCAGGAGTTTGAGACCAGCCTGGCCAACATGGTGAAACCCCGTCTCTACTAAAAATAAAAAAAAAAACTAGCTGGGTGTGGTGGTATGCACTTGTAGTCCCAGCTATTCGGGAGGCTGAGGCAGGAGAATCACTTTAACCCAGGAGGCAGAGGTTGCACTGAGCTGAAATTGTGCCATTGCACTCCAGCCTGGGCAACAGAGTGAGACTCTGTCTCAAGGAGAAGAAAAAAAAAAAGCTTATTTGACTCATGAGTTCGGAGGCTGAGAAGTCACAGAGCGTGGCACTGGGATCTAGTGAGGGCTTTCGTGCTGCACCCCATGGTGGACGGCAGAAGGCAAGAGAAGGTGAGAGCCAGTGAGCAAGAGGGGGCCGAACTGGCTTTTATAACAAGCCCGCTTTCATAATAACATTAATGCATCTGTGAAGGCAGAGCCCTCATAGCCTAATCTCTTAAAGGTCCCACCTCTTAATACCATCACAATGGCAATTAAATTTCAGCATGAGTTTTGAGGCGGACATTCAAACCATAGCACCTACCTCCAGAGACAACTACTGTTAAAATTCATATATTTCCTCCTATAGCTCCTAGGTGTGTAACATGTATGTCTATGTTCACTGAGGTGAGAAGATACTAGATGGGATCATACCATGCATACTTTATACTAAGAGTATTCAGAAATTGATGATCTGGAAAAGGAACATGTTTGTGAAACCAAAGACAACATTTTTTCAGAAGAACAAATCATCGGCCAGCTTATGATTTTAAACTATATTTCTGCTCACCAACTTCAGGCTTCAGAATGTGAAGTCATCCTTAGACTAAATGTGTAGTAAATGCATGTTACGAAGTATTTCACATTCCAGTGTTCTTAATGATCAACATTCAAGGGAATTGGAAGAATTTATGATTACCTTGTCATAGCCTCAAATACATACACCTTTTACAGTTATGGCCTTTGTACTGCAAAGAAAAATATAAAGGGCAGTAACAATTAGTACGCAAGAGTAATTGGTAAATTAGCAAACTGCAAACGAGCAATGACTGCAGAAATGGTCTGTGCTTCCAGAGTCTGCACAGCTCTAAAGAGTGGCTGGATACTGTCCAAAGCACAGTGACTTGCATCTGTTCCTCCTCCCTAGCTGCACATACTCCACAAGGTTTACAAAAGGGAAACCTACTCTTTATAACTTCTTTTCTCATTGTCCTTTAATACAAGAACCATCAGAATTCTCTACTTTTCAATCGCATATGCTGTTTTCTATGTCACCTTCCATCCCACCCCCAACTTAGTCTCCTTCCAAAGGACTGATTGCAAATTTCATCACTTAAAACGCAACATATGCAGGATTCAGATGTCTCGTGCTTCCCTCTGCCTCCATGCAAAGTTTCTTATTAACAGTATTGGTGGGAGCCTGAAATGTTTGTTTTAAAGGTTCCCTCAATGCCAAGCCACAATTATACGTGGATAATGTCCCTATAGAAGGGAACCGGCTCCTGGAAAATGAGCTCGAATGTTCAGCCCCATCGCCACCTCACACACAGGTTGAGAGGGGTGTGGTGATCAGAGAGAGGAATGCCATTTAGACTCCCAGCGCAGGCCATAGACTGCTTCTCTCAGGAGGCAATGGCAGTTCGCTGCACACTCAGATGGCAAGTCATCTGAAGAATCTTAAAACTGGGAGACCTGCTTCACTATCCATTCCTTTCTTCATTCAACCAACAGTTATTCAGCCTCTACTATGTGCTGAACAATGAAAATATATAAACATGAGGAACACATAGTCCCGGCTCAGAATCCGGGGAAGGAGCCAGGAAGCCAGGGGCTGCCTGCAAATGCACACGTTGCCAGAGGAGATCCATCTTCTGCCCTAAAAGCCACAATCTCCGCCATCTGAAGCTTCCAGCCTGCTAGCGTTATGATAAGACATGAAGAGATACACACAAAGAGATATAAACGAAGTGCTGCAGAAAGAGGGAGATGGTGAAGGAGAGATTGTGGAGGCAAAAAGAGGTGAGCGATTAGAAAGCGCTCACCCAACAAGGGAGGGTTTTACAGCTGCCATCGCTCCTTAGTTCCTGCTTCCTTTATCACCAACACAAACGCTTCCCAGAACTGGGAATATTGCCCACCAGGAGTTTACAAATCCAAGTGAAAACTAACCACTAACTGATAGAATAGAAAGGGAAGGAACAGGCCGGGTTCGCTGGCTCACACCTGTAATCCCAGCACTTTGGGAGGCCGAGGTGAGCCGATCAACTGCGGTCAGGAGTTCCAGACTAGCCTGACTAACATGGTGAAACCCCGTCTCTACAAAAAATACAAAAAATTAGCCGGGCATGGTGGCGGGTGCCTGCAAGCCCAGCTATTTGGGAGGCTGAGGCAGGAGAATCACTTGGACCTGAGAGGTGGAGGTTGCAGTGAGCCAAGATCTCAGCCACTGCAATCCATCCTGGGCAATGGAGCTAGCGACTCCATCTCAGAAAAAAAAAAAGAAAGGAACAAAAGAATAACTCCTTGGGCCTCTGCTCTAGAGGCTTCCAGCACAGAGCCATAATATGTGAGGCAATATCAAATAAGCTTTTCCATTTATCACTAAAATACCTTGTGTTTAACCATAGCTAAAGTGAAACCTGCTTAAAATAAAATCCATCAGGATGCTCATTTGTTCCCCTGCCCCCACTTGCCATATTACAGAGGAAGCGACAGGGCGTTGTTCTGTGCTGCTGAGCAATTTCAGTTCCTTCCCGTTCACTGTCCGTTCTTGATACAACATGTAACTATAAGAGTTTTTAAGAACGGTCAACAAATGTGTTCTGTAAAGCTTAGTCCCTCCTGTAGCGCGATCAAGGCAGCTAGGGGTCATGCGGCGAAAGGGTGGTTTGTTTTAATGTTGCGTGCAGCCAACTTCCCGTTGCCTTTCAATGTTCTGCGCTAGTAGCGCATAATCGGATAACCAGTAACAAATGCACATGGTGCTGATTTCGTTTCATTAAAACATTTACAGAAGTTCAAAGTTAAGCATGTGAAACCCCTGATCGATTTTTGTTTTTCACTACAATCTTCATGGCATCACATGTGTGCAGCTAATTTTTAAAAAATAAAATGTAATATACCTAAAGAAAAGTGCACAAATCCTAAGTATATGGTTCAATGAATTATCACAAAGTGATACATGTAACCGTTGGTACAGGTATCTGATGGATACCCGTGTAACCATTAGACCAAGCAGCGGAGTGTCAGTGCCTAGAACCGCCCCCCACCCACCCGGACCCGGGGGCCCTCTCAGCCACCTGACTCCTCGCCTCCCCACGCCTCACCACGATGTCCACTTCTAACACCGTGGGTCCGTTTTGCCTGTGATTGAACTTCACGTAAACGGAATCATGTTACGGAGTCTTTTGTGTTTGACTTTCCACGTTGTGAGACCCATATTGTATAGAGGAGCAGTCCCTTCATGATCCTTCTACAGATTATTAATCACCTCCCAGATCGGAGAATCACCCACGGCTGATGATTATGAGGTTTCCCACGGACTGGGACTCCAGGTACACCTCGACTTTTCTTCTTCTCCGCATTCTAACACTGATGAACAGAGCCTCCGTTGTCTGCTGAGGGCATGCTCCTGGTTAGAAGAATCATTTCCAGAGAATTCTTCTAACCGTTGTAGCTTAAGCCCTACTGAGAAGGTTGCTGTTCCCTCCACTGTGAATCCGCTAGTGAAATGCCAGCACCTCGGGTGAATGCCGTGGGGAAAACAGTCCCAGTCAGGAAGCAGCTCATGTAATTCAAGGACGTGATCTGAATAAGATGGTAAGAGAGATACAAATTGCTTTGGGTATTTTAAAGTCAGAGGAAATCGCTTCATTCAAGGGATTAGAAATGGGCCTTGAGGCCGGGCGCGGTGGCTCACGCCTGTAATCCCAGCACTTTGGGAGGCTGAGGTGGGCGGATCACAAGGTCAAGAGATCGAGACCATCCTGGCCATGATGAAACCCCATCTCTACTAAAAATACAAAAATTAGCCGGGTGTGGTGGCGCGCGCCTGTGGTCCCAGGTACTCGGGAGGCTGAGGCGGAAGAATTGTTTGAACCCAGGAGGCGGAGGTTGCAGTGAGCCATGATTGCGCCACTGCACTCCAGCCTGGTGACAGAGCGAGACTCTGTCTCAAAAAAAGAAATGGGCCTTGAGGGCCAGTGGGACCGGCAGGGTCATCTGTGGACGCACGCCAGGCCACATCCTGCATAAAAACCAACAAGCAAGCCAGAAGAGACAATGGGCATTTTGTGGGAAATACGAAGTCCTGGGTGCTTAATCATAGGGAATATTGGGGGTTGAGTCTGGAAACCCAGGTAAGGGTCATATTGTGGGAGACCTTAAACGTCAAGGCGAGGAAGAAATTCACTCCAGGGGCTTCTTTCACTGGTCTGCCCTGCTGACCTCCCTTTCCAACAACTAACTTTTGTCCACCTTGCTTCTCTCTTAGGCGCCTTTCTCTCTCCCTTCGCTCCTTGTTTTTTTAAGAATTCTTATTTTCCACTTCAATTTAACCCACTGCAAGCTGGTTCCTCTACCCAACTTCTGAAATGACTCCTGCTGACATCTCTGTACATCTCAGAGTTCTTGGTTGCAAAGAACTGAACCGGCTCTGCTAGAGGAACCAGAAATGCGACTTTCTAGGGAAGGGTGCCAAATGGCTACCAAGATCGAAAGGAAGTCTGGAAAAGCAAGCTTGGAAAACAGGAAGGAATCAAGAAATATCCGGCAGCCCAGGACCAGCCACCGGCGCGGGCTACTCAGGTCTTCACCACTGTCGCATTCTCTCGCTGCACCTCTGCCTTGACCGATCTGACTGCCCCGACTCTGCATCACTCAAGAGTCAAAGTCCTCAGTGGGAACATCCTTCTGGCTAAGCTTGGATCGGGGGTCTGGCTTCTCACTCAGAAAAAAGAAATACTTACCCTCACCTCTCAGATTCTTAATGAGAAACAGAGTTCCCCAAATAGTAAAATATTTGAATGAGTACGAACCACCCAACTGCTGAGCCGAATAACCTCTTGTCAGCCTTCATCCCACTTTATCTCCTCATCACTCCTCACCGTCAACATCCAAGCCTTCACCTCTCGGCTTCTTAAAATTCTCTCTTCCAAGCTGGGTGCAGTGGATCCCGCCTGTAATCCCAACACTTTGAGAGGCTGAGGCAAGAGGACATAGTGAGACCCCCATGTCTGCCAAAAATAATTTGAAAATTAGCCTGGCATGGTGGCATACTCCTGGAGTCTCAGCTACTTTGGGAGGCTGAAGCAGAGGATAGCTTGAGCTCAGGTCAAGGCTGCAGTGAGCCATGATCCCACCACTGCACTCCAGTCTGAGTGACAAAGGGAGACCCTGTCTCTAAAGAATAAAATTCTTTCTTCCTCCAGCATCCAGGACACGACTTTTTTCCTGTCTCCGGCCACTCCTTCTCCTCTATTTGCTCCTGAAACATTGAGCCTCCAAAACTCCTCCCTTGGTCCATGCTCATTTGATGCCTTCCCTCGGTTAGTTACATTCATTTCTTTGGCTTCAAATGTGACCCTCAATCTTTTGCTCTAGCCTTGACTTTCACTATGAGTCTCAGTCCCATGGGCACCTAAATGTCAACATGTCCAAATGGAAATTTAATCTCCATCCCTACAGGGCTGCCCCCCTTTCTGACCTCAAGTCACAGCTGACCCGACTAGAAACTCAGTCATCCTGAGTCCCCACGTATGTTAGTCACTAAATTCTCTTCACTCTATCTCAGAATTATCCTTTACTTATTAAAGTATGTTGAAAAGTCTCTTGACTCTACCATTTTGCTTCCCAATTAGCTTAGACCTTTCTGATCTCAGACTGACAGTGAGTAAGAGGGACTGAGGTGGGGTGGGCGGGGGGATAACTGAGAAGATAAAGATGTAAAGGCAGGCGGTAGAGAGGGAGAGGACAGAGTTTAGGGGGATCCTAGGTTTCTGGTCCTCGCAACTAGCTACCAGTGAGACTTTAGAAGAGCGTTTAGTTTGGTAGTTCCGTTTTGAACATGTTATGTTGAAATGGGACAATGAGATGGAAATGTCCAGCAGGCCACTGATATATATAATAACGTGAAGGTGGGGAGAAGAACAGAATGCAGCCTCCAGTTTTGGAGTCATCAGATCAATCATCAGATGGTGGATAAAATCATGAAAATGGTTGATACTAACAAGAGGACCAAATAGAGAGGGAAGACTCTTGAGTCAAGGTTGGATCACGGCGACATCATCATTTCAGAGCAGACGAGCTGGAGGAGCCCATCGGGAGGCTAAAGGAAAAACTCCAAGAGATAAAAGCTAAACAGGGAAAGCAGCAACACCAGCCAATGGAGAAAGAGTCAGGGATGAAGCTCCTAACGGTAAAGTCAAGTGCAGCAGGGATTGCACTGGGCTTTGCAAATGGAGGTCAGTATAGCGTTTGCAAGAGCAGTTTCATCAGAGGCTGGGGAAGAGCCAGAGAGCAGCAAGGTCAACAGTGAATGAACAGGAAGTGTGAGCTGTGAGTGCAATCTTTCAGAATGCCCGGCTGAGAAGGGAAAGCGTAACAGCAGAAGTAATGAACTAACTAGGCGGACAGCAGGATTAAAAGAGCCCCTTTCCTCAAGGATAGGAAAGACTTGAACTTGTTCACAGCTAGACTGACAGCCTGAATGCACACAGGAAAGAGAAGCTTGGGAGAGAAACTGAGGACACATGGAAGAAATGACTGTGTTTGACTGATGGAACTGAGGCCACCTGAGAAAATCAAGAGTCCTGTGTGAGAACGCACCAGCATCTGCATTTCAGAGATCTTCAAGAGCTTCTTCCTTTTCTATTTTAAAAGTTAATGTTTTTTATTATACTCACATGATTCAAAAATAAGAAATTATAAAAGGTGAAACATTTCTTCTTACCCTCCACCTTCCCAGTTTCCCCTCTCGCTTCACCCCCTTCCAGAGTTTTTTGTTTGTTTCTTTTTTGTGGTTTTTTTGAGACGGAGTCTCACTCTGTCACCGAGGCTGGAGTGCAATGGTGCAATCTCGGCTCACTGCAACCTTTACCTCCTGGGTTCAAGTGATTCTCATGCCTCAGCCTCCCTAGTAGCTGGAATTACAGGTGCCCACCACCATGCCTGGCTAACTTTTTTATTTTTAGTAGAGAAGGGGTTTTGCCATGTTGGCCAGGCTGGTCTCAAACTCCTGACCTCAGATGATCCGCCCACCCTGGCGACCCAAAGTGCTGAGATTACAGGCATGAGCCACTGTGTCCAGCGTTTCTTTATGCACATATATTAAAGTATCAATATAGGTTCTTATTTTTACTCCCTCCCTTTCCCACTCCTCCTTTTTTAATCCAAAGACATATATTATATCCCCTTTTGGTAATTTACTTTTTGTCACTTTACGGCATGTCTTGGAGAATCTTCCCACATCGTTACATGGAGAGCTACATGCTTACGAGCATTTTTCTAATGCTGGGGTCATAAACGCCTGAAGTTTATTATATATGTCTTCTTTTTTTTTCCCCCTGAAACAGAGTCTTGCTCTGTCACCAGGCTGGAGCGCAGTGGTGCCGTCTCAGCTCGCTGCAATCTCGGTCTCCCAGGTTCAAGTGATCCTTCCGCCTCAGCCTCCCGAATAGCTGGGACTACAGACACACGCCACCACGCCCGGCTAATTTTTGTATTTTTAGTAGAGACGGGGGTTTCACCATGTTGGCCAGGATGGTCTCGATCTCTTGACCTCACGATCCTCCCACCTCGACCTCCCAAAGTGCTGGGATTACAGGCGTGAGCCACCGCGCCCGGCTGTATACGTCTTCTCATTTTACCTGCTTGAACTGAGTGCTATTTAACACCACAGTATTCAGGCATTTATGTATTTACTCATTTATTTGAGACAGGGTCTTGTTCTGTCGCCCAGACTGGCACACAGTGGCGCCGTCATGGATCACTGCAGCCTCGACCTCCCAGGCTCAAGTGAGCCCCCCACCTCAGGCACCTGAGTAGCTGGGACTACAGGCACACAACACCATGCCCAGCTAATTTTGTTTATTTTTTGTAGAGACAGGGTCTCACTGTGTTGCCCAGGCTTGAACTCCTGGCTTCAAGAGATCCTCCCACCTCAGCCTCCCAAAATGCTTAGATCATAGGGATAAGCCACCAAGCCAGGGCTGGGCAATCCATTTTTTGAGTGCAGCAGGTTTGACAATAATTGTTTGGAAATATCGACCAGTTCATGTCTTGTCTGTATTTCAGATTAGCTATAAGAATAACAAAGATGTAAACAAACATCCAGGTTAATCACTCCACGTGAGAAGGCAGGTGCTGTCACATCTCAGGACAAATGCCCTGTTTGGGGGTAGAATGGAGAAACTGGAAAGCGATCTGTGTTTGGGTTAACAGCAGGAAATCAGCGGAACTTCAAAGCTGGTAATAATCAGAAGCTTGGAAACTTGGGGGACTGTTTTCAAGATGGAACAGCAGATTCAGGTTCAGGCAACAGGAAAATGTCACTATCAGCTAAAAGCAACTGCAGAAGTACAGTGGTGCGATCATGGCTCACTGCAGCCTCAACCTCCAAGGCTCAAGCAGTCCTCCCACCTCAGCCTCCTGAGAGGCTGGAACCACAGGTGCGCACCATCACACCTGGCTAATTTATTTTTTTGAGATGGAGTCTCTGTTGTCTAAGCTGGAGTGCAGTGGCACGATCTAGGCTCACTGGAACCTCCACCTCCCGGGTTCAAGCTATTCTCCTGCCTCAGCCTCCCACGTAGCTGGAATTGCAGGCGTGCACCACCATGCCTGACTAATTTTTGTATTTTTAGTAGAGACAGGGTTTCACCATGTTGGCCAGGCTGGTTTCAAATTCCTGACCTCAGGTGATCAGCCCACCTCAGCCTCCCAAAGTGCTGGGATTACATGAGTTAGCCACCGCTCCCGGACACACCTGGCTAATTTTTAAAATTTTTTTTGTGGAGAGGATGTCTCCCTATGTTGCCCAGGTTGGTCTTAAACTCCTGGGTTCAAGCAGTCCTCCCACCTTTGCCTCACAAAGTGATAGGATTACAGGAATGAGCCACCGCGCCTGGCCACAGTTTCTTAACAGATGGAAAAATGGATCCACACACACAAAAAAAGAACATCAAAAATGGCATGAGGGCAGGCACAGTGGCTCACACCTGTAATCCCAGCACTCTGGGAGGCTGAGGTGACCTCGGAGTCTCAGAGTGTTGGGATTACAGGTGTGAGCCACCATGGTTCGGTCTCAAACCTCAGGAGTTCGAGACCAGCCTGGCCAACATGGCGAAACCCTGTCTCTACCAAAAATACAAAAAATTAGCTGGGTGTGGTGGTATGTGCCTGTAATACCAGCTACTCAGGAGGCTGAGGCAGGAGGATTGCTTGAACCAGGGAGGCAGAGGTTGCAGCGAGCTGAGATCACGCCATTGCACTCCAGCCTGGGTAACAAAACAAGACTCTATCTCAAAAAACAAACAAACAAACAAAAAAAACATGGCATCAATTTTCAACTTGCAGTAGGGCTTTCCCGGTTTTCCTTTCCAGAATCTCTTTAAGGTCAAAACGTTTTTGTAATAACGCTGATGTTGTCGCCTTTTCACTCTCACTCTCACAAGCACAGGTGGGGCTTCCCAGTGTGATGTGAGAACAGATTGAACGCAGAGGCAGACATGAGAATCTCGCTTTCTCCGTTCATCCAGATATTCAACAGACTTGTTAAAAATGTACAACAGTGCCACTCGTCTCACAAAAATGTTTCTGAAGAACAGTTATCGTTCATAGACATTATTTTAATAACATGTTAATGTGTCATCTCTTATTGTTGTTTTAAAATTCATATTATTAAAAATGTGTTTTAATATTTCTTTCTTTTCTTTTGAGACTAGGTCTCGCTCTGTTGCCCAGGCTGGAGTACAGTGCGTGATCATAGTTCACTCGGACCTCGAACTCCAGGGCTCAAGGGATTCCCCCGTCTCAACCTCCTGAGGAGTGGGGACCGCAGGTGTGTGCCACCACGCTCAGCTAATTTAATTTTTTCATAGAGACAGGGTCTTGCTATGTTACCCAGGCTGGTCTCAAACAATCCTCCCACCTCAGCTTCCCAGAGCTCTGGAATTACAGGGTGAGCCACTGTACCTGGCCTGTTTTAATTTCTAATGCAGCAAATAATCCACACCGACACGACTCTCTGGCATTCTCAATAATGTTTAATAGCAGTTAAAAGGTCCTGAGACCAAAAGGTGTGAGGGCTGCTGTTCTAGAGCGGCCGAGTATCGGAAGTTCTTTCACAGAGCTGACTGCAAATAGGGAAGATCTGATGACCGTAGAACCAGGTGGGGAAAATGCAGCTGACAGAAGGGCTTTAGAAATGGAGGCAGAGCAGGATCAGAAAATCTGAGCTGGCGATTAGTACAGAAGGGAGGAGGGACTAATCTTTGATGGTCTCTGGGGTGAGATGATTAACCTGCTCACCGTGAACTCGTGCCTGACAAACATAATTGCCCGGCAACCTCAGCTGTTGGTTGTTTGAGACACAGATATGATTGTAGATGATGGCTGCATTTAATAATAATACCACTTACACTGCATCTGGCACGTGCGGACACTGTACAAATCCCTTGTGTCATCATTATTCGTAGTTGTCTTCCGTATTCATTTCACTAATAAAGAAATTGCAAACTCATAGTAAAGAGTGTGGGGCTTTGGCTTTAGGCAGCCCGGGATGAAATGCTGCGTAATGCTGCCTTCACCTGCGGTGTGAGACCGTCACCATTTCAAGCCCGCCCTGCTGAAGGGAGCACCGGTGTCCTCGCTAAACACCTCATGACTTTGGCTCTCACAGCGTGGTTTCCTTTGCCACTTCCCACCATTCAAGCCTGATTCTCCAGCTTTTCCAGTAAGTCTTGGGGCCACTCAAAGTCTTAGAATAAATTCATGTTCTTTTTACAGCAATGAACGAGGGCTCCAATTTCTCCATGTCCTCGTGAACACTTGCTATTAACCATCTTTTTAAAATTATAGTCACGCACTGCATAATGACGTTTTGGTCAGTGGTGGAACTCACATACGATGGTGGTCCCATAAGATTATAATGGAGCTGAGAATTTCCTATGGGCTAGTGATGTCATAGCCATCGTAATGTGGTAGTGTAATGCATTACTCACGTGTTTGTGGGATGCTGGTGTAAAGAAACCTACCGTGCTCCCAGCTGTATAAAAGTGTGACACAGGCCAGGCACCGTGGCTCATGCCTGTAATCCCAGCACCTTGGGAGGTCGAGGTGGGCGGATCATCTGAGGTCAGGAGTTTGAGACTACCCTGGCCAACATGGTGAAACCCCATCTCTACTAAAACTACAAAAATTAGCCAGGAGTGGTGGTGGGCGCCTGTAATCCCAGTTACTCGGGAGACTGAGTCAGGCAGAATTGCTTGAACCCGGGAGACGGAGGTTGCAGTGAGCCGTGATAGGTCCACTGCACTCTAGCCTGGCCGACAGAGCGAGACTGCGTCTCAAAAAAATAAAAGTGTAATACATACAGTTATGTATAGTACGTAATACTTGATAATAAATTACCATGCTTCTGGTTTATGTATTTGCTATCCTATACTTAGTATCATTGTTTTACACTGTACCCTTGCTACTTACATGTATTTTTTCTAACTGTAGAACAGCCTCAGGCAGGTCCTGCGGGGGGCATTCTGGAAGAAGGCATTCTTATCACGGGAGGCGACAGCTCCATGCGTGTTTTTGCCCCTCTAAGTTTGCAGAGGTAAGGGGAGGACACGCCTTGACCCAGTGGCCCCCTGCTGCTGGGGAGACAGGGACCTCCTAGGACAGGGGCTGGGTCCTCAAGACGTGGCAGGAGTAAGGGGGTCACACTAAGCCCCCAACGGCTCCGGCACTGCGACCCCTGGGGCGTTCCTCTGCGACTCTCAGCCCAGCCCCTCCCGGCCGGCCGGGGGCGGCAGTCTCCGTGATATTTCCCGGTCCCGCCGGCAGGCGGCGCCCTCCAGCCCCTGTTTCGTCCGGCCGGACGGGGCGCGCGCGCTCAAAGGTTGCCGGGCTCCGACGTCCGCATTTCCTGGTCGGGAGCCCGCTGAGCCACAGCGGGGTCGCCGCGGGGTCCCCAGGCGGTGCTTCCCGGCCCCTCCGGGAGCGCGCGGGGCGGGGCGTGGCGGGGCCAGGTGGGCGTGCTGGGCCCTCGCCCCTCCCTCGGGCAGTCACCTGGGCAGCGGCGCTGCAGGTGCCGGGGCCTCGACCTTGCGCAGCCGGCGGCCATCGATCCTCAGGTGAGTGCGGGCGCGGGTGGAGGGCGCCCGGCGTCCCCGGCCGCTCGCGACCTGCCCGGCGGGGCGCGTCTGGGAGGGAAGGAGTTTCCCTTGCAGGAACTCGGGGGCTGGGATCCTCCCTACTAAAGATCCAGGAGTGGGGCGCGGACGCCAGAGCCTGCCCGCCTCGGGATGGGGGTTACCCCGGAGCCTTAGGAGCTGGGGTCCGTCGTGGGTTTGAGGGCAGGGGTCCGGGGAATGGGCGTGTCCCGCACCCGGACATTTGGGGGTTACCCCGGGGCCTTAGGAGCTGGGGTCCGGGGAATGGGCGTGTCCCGCACCCGGACATTTGGGGGTTACCCTGGACATTCGCCACCCTCTCTCCAGGGGAGACGGTTTTTAAACATGACACACCCAGCGAGGTTATGGAAATGAGTGTCTGCAGCCTCGCTCTTCCTGGCGCCCATAGGTGAACATCACACACACTCGCGCGCGCGTGCACTCATTGGGGCCGACTTTGCATCCCCGCGCCTGGCCTCCGGCGCGCGCGCCTGGCGCTGGGATTAAGCCCCGGGCTTTGCTGCGCTGTGTGTTTTCCGAGGTCGTGGCGTCCCGGCAGGTTCCTGGACGAGCACCCTGGCTGGCTCAAATTCCCTCTAGATTACCTGCGACCGCCCCGGGAACCCGGCAGCTGAAGCCGCTTTTCCCACCGCACAGGTGGCCTCGAGGCGGTGGCAGGGCCGGCCCCTGCAGTCCGGAGCCGAGCGCACGAACCCGGCCTCCGGAGGAAGGTTCAGCCGGGAGAAACCGCCCCGGCTTCGCGCTACACTTGCGCAAAACGATTCTGGTAAGGGGAAGCGTTGCTTAAATCCCAGAGATAACCCCCGCCGCGAAGCGTTGCCAAAGACACGCGAACGAGTGTTTAGCTCTCAGGATTGTTATCGCTTCGAGTGAAATGGTTTGGTGTGTGTGAATATAAACATGTATGTATACATTTGACAAGCTCTTAGACCGGCAGTTATTTGTGGTATCTCCAGAGTAGAGTTATTATAGCTATTTGGGAATGGTCAGCGGGGATCAGCCTGGCTGCTGTTGGAATTAGAGGGAGGAGGACCTGTGTGCAGTTTCAGAACAATGGTAATGCAAGGTGTGGACCTTGGCTGGATCCTGATTTGATGAAAGAATGTATTTTAAAACGGAGACGATGGCCGAGTGCGGTGGCTCACGCCTGTAATCCCAGCACTTTGGGAGGTCGAGGCGGGTGTTCAGGAGGTGGAGGGCAGGAGTTCGAGACCAGCCTGACCAACATGGTGAAACCCATCTGTACTAAAGATACAGAAATTAGCCGGGTGTGGTGGCAAAGGCCCGTAATCCCAGCTACTTGGGGAGGCTGAGGTAAGAGAATCGCTTGAACCCGGGAGGCAGAGGTTGCAATGAGCCGAGATCCGGCCACTGCACTCCAACCTGGGAGAGAGAGTGAGACTCCATCTCAAAATAAGTAAATGAGTAAAGGAAATTACTGATTATTTGATGGTATCAAGGATATTATAATAGTTTTGTTTAGTTACTTTTGGTAATGGTTCATGATTAAGGTTTTAAAAACCCCTACAGAGACACGGACTGAAGTTGAAATACAGCTTTGGGATTTGCTTCAGAATATTCAGTTTTAGATGCTAACAGAGAAGTGAGGGGAACAAGAGGAGGGGAGCTTGTCCGTGGATTGTTAATAGTTGAAGCAGGAGAGAACATGTGGACACAGGGAGGGGAACATCACACCCTGGGGCCTGTCAGAAACGGGGGGCAAAGGGGAGGGAGAGCATTAGCACAAATACCTAATGCATGCGGGGCTTAAAACCTCGATGACGGGTGGATGTGCAGCAAACCACCGTGGGACACGGACACCCATGTAACAAACCTGCGCGTTGTGCACTCGTATCCCAGAACTTAAAGTAAAATAAAAATAGTTGAAGCTGGATGATGGGTATGGAAGTCCTTACACTATTGTTTCAGTATTTGTGTGTGTTTGGCATTTTCCTTTAAACGGAACACCACCACCTGTGGAGGTTTGTTGATACGGTAGGTTTGGCGCTGCAGCTGAGTCTAGATGCGAGCTCTTCCGCAGACCCTCGTTCTCTGTCAGTTGGGTGTCAAGCCTGCTTCTCCAGACTCAGTCATAAAAAGTTTTTCTCTCTCTACTGGAGGTGCCGATTTATTTTGCTCAGAAGGCAGAGGATGTTTGCTGAATGTGACAGAGCTGAGCGGATCAAGTTGATGCAGGTGGAAGCTAGGTCAGCTTTTTTTGTACAAAGGGCATTAGCCAGCCTGGTGGTTGATTGCCTCCACTCGGGTGGATTGTATAAAACGTGTTAGCAGTTTTTCCTAATTACCTAAATCCTTTCCAAGTTACGCTCATCAAAAAATAGAGTTGAGAGTAGTGAGCACGTGTGTCCGTATACACGTAGAGTTTATGTACACTTCCGGAAGAGCTGACGTGGTCAGAGCAAAGCGCAGGATGAGTGCGGAGCTGCCTGCTGCTTGAGAGAGATCTTCCCACAGTTGTGTTCCCTTTTTCATCTTTACCTCGTTTGCTTCAGGGATCATGACATGTAAATATTTAGCAAAGAACTGACTCCTGAAAGTTCTGCATGGTGTTAACGCCTTTCTCAAGAACCGTGTCTGACAGAGGGTAAGGAAGGAGTAATAGCTGTATCTTCCTCAGGCTTGCTCATTTTTTCCCTCCAGATTTAGCCTATAATTTCTACTCATTCTGTCCTGCTTGATCAGTAATTTGGAAAGGCGGCGATTCTGAGAGGGAGCTATTGAAGTTAATAGAGGGAGGAAGGGGAGGTATATTCCTGAAAGGTAAATCCAAGTTTTTTAGTAGCTTCAGTATAACTGAATTTAATGCCTTTTGATTTAAATATAAAACAAGCCAAATAGATGAAAGCTGTGACGGTTAAAAGTTGCAGTGTTAGTGAACCTCCTCAGCCTTGATTCCTGTTTTAAGACCTGAATCTTAAAACATCTTTACATCCTTTAGATTCACTAATCTAAATGCTGAAGCGTGTCCTAATTTCACTGCTGTGATGGGAAAATAATGAGACAAGCAGCAGAAACCCCCTTATATCGTGGGGAAGTACGGCGGTGGATTCATTGTGGTACTGAAACGAAGTGGGACTGTTTGCTCCGTGGCTCTGTTTTCTCGGCATGAACAAAAAGTATGCAACTGTTATGTAACCGTATTTCGTACCTCAGTTTCCTCTCTGGGCCCCTAAAACAGGAGCATGGAAGGAGAAAAACTTGCCAGGCCCTTTAGTGACCAACAGTGACCTCACTGTACTCTCCTCTGTAGGAGGGTGGTAGATTCGGACTCTGGAGAGTTGATTGCTAATAGCCATTTTAAGGACTCACCACAGATGTGGCACCATTCCGCCCTGCGTCACATTGTTAAGGGTGTAAACACATTAGAAGAGCTAATCGTTCCTTTGCTGGGCTAGAAATGATAGGAAAGGGTGTTGGCAATCAATACGACGGTTATTCTTCCAGATTCGTGAGCACTTTGCTTTCATCTGCGTCACCTCATCCCATCCTGTGAGGCGGAGAGTGGGGAGCGAGGAGAATTTTGTTTTTTAATAGATGGAAGCACTGAAACATAAGGAAGTCAGCCTGGGCAACATAGTGAGACCTTGACTCCAGAAAAAATAAAAATAAATAAAAATAATTAGCTGGGTATGGTGGCACATGCCTGTAGTCTCAACTTCTCAGAGGTTGAGGTGGGAGGATCACTTGAGCCTGGGAGGTCAAGGCTGCAATGAGCCGTGATCACACCATTGTACTCCAGCCTGGGTGACAGAGCAAGATACTGCCTCAAAAAAAAAAAAAAAAAGAAAAGAAAAAGAAATCTAAAGATTGCTTTAAATCACTTCTTTAGGGAGATAGGGAAGGAAATGTATCATTTATCAAGAGTGCATTGGCCAAAAAAAAGTTCATGGGCTGGGTGTGGTGGCTCGGATCTGTAATCCCAGCACTTTGGGAGGCTGAGAGGAGGGAGGTTTGCTTGAGGCCAAGAGTTTAAGACCAGCCTGGGCAACACAGCGAGACTCCCCCATCTCTACAAAAAGAAAATACTACTAATAAAATTGGCCAGTGGGGTGGATTGGCTTGAGCGAAGCAGTTCCAGGCTGCAGGGAGCTATGATTGCACCATTGCGCTCCAGCCTGGACAACAGGGCAAGACTCTGTCTCTTAAAAAAAAAGATTTCATGGTAGTCTTCACAAACATTTTTGTTTTTGGTTTTGTTTTGTTTTGAGACAGTTTTTTGCTCTGTTGCTTAGGCTGGAGTGCAGTGGTGTGATCTCGGCTCACTGCAACCTTTGCCTCCTGGGTTCAATCGCTTCTCCTGCCTCAGCCTCCCCAGTAGCTGGGATTACAGATACCTGCTACCATGCCTGGCTAATTTTTGTATTTTTAGTACAGACGAGGTTTCACCATGTTGGCCAGGCTGGTCTCCCCCTCTTGACCTCAGGGGATCTCACCTACCCTGGCCTCCCGAAGTGCTGGGATTACAGGTGTGAGCCACCGTGCCCAGCCCACACAGGTTTTTTAATTCTGACAGATATCTCTAGGGTTGGGTATTATCAGCTCGTTTTGCAGATGGAAGTTGTAGTCTTTGCGTGAGGTCTTACAGCTAGTAAAAATAGAGCTAAGATTCAAACTCGGCTCTGTCAGATTTGACGGTCTGCGTTATTTCTGGTAATTTCACACTCTCTTTAGCAGGAAGCAGAGCAACGTGCCCGATAGTTGCGTAGTCTAGGCAGACCGTCTCCTTACCACACCCTTCTGTCCTGGTGACAGACAGGGCAGGGGTCACACCCGACCAACAGATGTTGTCGGACCAGCATAGAGTTTAAAACATTGAGTCAGCGTTGAAAATTGGGAAATTTCGAATATTCTACCCTGACGATTCCCAAAGGCAGAACCAGAGCAGCTGCCTCTGCAGGGAAGGGTGGTACATTCCCGTCCCCTCAACCCCCAGCAGTCCCTAAAGTAGTCCCAGCCCTGAGACTGCAGTGTCTTTTTTTTTTTAAGGTAAGAGGCTCAGTCTCCTGTCAGACCAATACAAGCCGCATCGTCAGTGTTCTCCCACGTGGCCTGTTTTTCTCACTTACCCGGACGGGAGAGTTGGCCACCCGCTGCAGTTTGCCAGGGATGGAGTAGGTGTGGGCAGTCCTCACGAGGGAAAAGGGGTGCCCCCAGACTCCCACCATTAGGTCTTTGTGATTAGGCAGGGGGGGCTCGTGCACCTCGGGTTTTCCAGGGTGTCCTGCAGGGATGGGGCACCAAGAAGCCCTTGAACCCCTCTCCTTTAAGCACCCTGACTCTGGGACCTGTGTGGATCCTGAGGTTGTGCGTCAGCCTTCGGTAGCTGCTCTGAGCTGGACCCCAGCCGCTCTGAGGGGTTCCTACGACTTGCGAAGGGCCCCTCTCCCCTGTCCTTCTCTGCCCACCACTCTCCGGCTGATGACAAGTTAACTCCTTCCCCCTCCCCCCACAGAAAGCTCTGCAGGGATGAAGAGCTGAGGCGCCTGCATAGTCCAGCCTTCAAGGGGTTTCTGTGAGGCAATTCCCAGGGTGGCTTAATTTCCTTGCCTTGAAACTTTCAGTTAAGGGTCATGGGACAGATGGTCTCCCTCTGTCAATAGCTGGAGTTTCATGACAGTTGAAGTTTCTCTTTAGATCTCTCTTTCCTTCCCGTGAGTTCTGCATTCTTCCCCTGTGTGTGTGCTGTGTAGGAGAATGAGAAGAGCAAACGCCACAGACGTGAGCCTTGTGGAGTGGTTTTGAGGACACGTCAGGTGCTGTTGTGGGCCTTTGTCACCCGAGTGGTCAGTCTAGGTGTGTATGTGAAGGGACAGCACGTAAACAAGGGCTCCGAGTGAAACACCTGGTTTTGGCCAAAGGAAGTGAGTTCAGAGGCCGACACGTTTATTTTTGTGAATGCCGGACTAGCTCCTTGATGGGATCCCTTCTGGAGAATTCTGGAAGTCAGGTTTGTGGGTGTGTGTTCTCTCGGGTGATGATTAACCCCTTGTCAAGGAAGAGTGAGTTGATTGATTATTAGCCAGAGCAAACAGGGTGAGGCAGGGCAGGGCAGTCTTGAGTGTAGACTCAGCTGGATCACGGGGTTTCATTTCTGGTTATTCCACCATCTGTATGACCTTGACTCTTTTTTTTTTTTTTTTTGAGACGGGGTATCGCTCTGTTGCCCAGGCTGGAGTGCAGTGGCGCAATCTCGGCTTACTGCAACCTCCGCCTCCCTGGTTCAAGCTATTTTCTCCTGCCTCAGCCTCCCAAGTAGCTGGGACTACAGGCATGCTCCACCATGCCCGGCTAATGTTTGTATTTTTAGTAGAGATGGGGTTTCACCATATTGGCCAGGCTGGTCTCAAACTCCTGACCTCGTGATCCGCCCGCCTCAGCCTCCCAAAGTGCTGGGATTACAGACGTGAGCCACCGCGCCCGGCCTTGACTCATTTTTAAAACCTCTTTGTACCTCAGTTTCCTCTGCGCAAGATAGAAGTAATAATAATACACACATCACAGGGCTGTGACAGTTCGACGGCACGTCAGGTGCTTGTGACGGTGCCTGGCATGGAGTGGGATGTCTTGTGAGTTTGCTGCTGTTGTTAGAGGCTTGCTTCCTTTACTTTCACTTTTCCTGGGGAATTTCCCCCACACGATGTTAGAAGAAAGAGCACAGGGAAGAAATGCGTCCCGGCTCTGACCTCTGTTGTTGGAGTGAGCCATGGTCTGCCCATCAGGGTTGCCACGTGGCCTCAGGGAAATGTTCCCCATGACAAATGCTAACAGGGTGTTTGATGCAGCAGCAGCTTTGGAACTGATGAGACCCGGGCCACAGCTTGTGATCTCCGGTGACTGCGGAAAGGAGTTGGAATCCCCTCGCATTCGTGTGGACACAAACTCCACCCCCTCGTGAGAGAGCAGGCTAGTGTTAGCTGGGACACAGGAGTCCCAGCCTCAGCTATGCCACCGCCTGGCAGGGGTTTAAGGCTAGGTCTCCTGGGCAGCCAGTGCCTCTTCTGTCACCTGGGGATAAGCACATCTAATAGGAACGTTTGAGGGGCTAACAGCCTTTTATGAAATCCTGACACAGACACAGCGAAGTACAGTGTCTGACCTGCCCCTTAGTAGTAAAATCACAGAACAGATACATTGAGAGGCTTTTTAACTTGGAAAAGTAAGATACATGCTGTTAACTAATGCTTTTTTTTTTTTTTTTTGAGACGGAGTCTCGCTCTTGTTACCCAGGCTGGAGTGCAATGGCTCGATCTCGGCTCACCGCAACCTCCGCCTCCTGGGTTCAGGCAATTCTCCTGCCTCAGCCTCCTGAGTAGCTGGGATTACAGGCACGCGCCACCGTGCCCAGCTAATATTTTTTTGTATTTTTAGTAGAGACGGGATTTCACCATGTTGACCAGGATGGTCTTGATCTCTTGACCTCGTGATCCACCTGCCTGGGCCTCCCAAAGTGCTGGGATTACAGGCGTGAGCCACCGCGCCCGGCAACTAATGCTTATTTAATATTTTATAGCTCTTAAAGGGGCTGTGTGTGGCTTGATCTTTAAACGAGCAATGCAGGTTTCTGTGTGTTTGTACTTGCTTCCATTCCCTCTGGGCTGCCTGTCAGGAGAGGTACAGAAGTGAACCCAGGTTCAGGCCAGAAATGAGGACACGGAATGCCTTCATTTTACTTCCTCCGAGAGGTAGCATGAGTTCTTATTCTTTATGCCCTTAAGTAATTCTGAGGAGGGAGTAAAAAGGGAGATTGATAGCTAAGGTGTTCCTGGGAAACTGAAAGCATCCATGGTGCCCAGGGAAGCCGAACAGAGGGCCAGTGATCCGCTCCAAGCAGCAGGGCAGAGGTCTCCCCTGCTGACAGCTCCTGCCCCGTCCCCTTCAGCGAGGGGAGCGGGAGGAAGAGAGGCAGTAGGCTTTGGAGTCGCCCTCCTGCCCCAGGTGCAGACCCAAAGCCTCAGAGTCCAGCCTAGCTTCACCTGACCCTTCGCCCTTCCCCTGCGCTTTCAGCCAGGTGTTGCAGTGAGAAGTCTATACCCGCCACACCCTGGCCGCCTTCCCTGCTGGGCCCAAACCTTCTCTCTCCTGCGCAAGCCCCGCAAGGTTTTCTCCTCTTTCCATGGCCTCTGCCACTTTCCGTTGCCGCCCTTGCCTCCTGATCCTGCCTGCCTTCAACTTTACTGTATTCTGGAAGGTTTAAAGGGAAAAGTCTTTTATGACCCACCATCCAAGGATCTGAAAGCATTAACTTAGGATTTGGTATATTTCCTTTTTGTTTTGTTTTTTTATAAATTTAAAAAATTTTAACATTTTATGAACAATTCATTTTATGTTAGAATTTTAACATAGTTGCTATACTTTGATTAAAATTTATCATTGTGACCATATCAAAAAGACACCAGCATGCATATGTTTATCATGGCACAATACACAATTGCAAAGATATGGAATGGACCTAAGTGCCATCAACCAGTGAGTGGGTAAAGACAATGTGATATATATACACACATACACACTGTAGAATACTTTTCTTTTGTAAAAAGAACAAAATAGTATCTTTTGCAGCAACCTGGATGAAACCGAAGGCTATTATTTTTTTCTGGGACAGGGTCTTGCTCAGTCACCTAGGCTGGAGTGCAGTGGCACAATCTTGGCTCACTGTAACCTCCGCCTCTTGGGTTCAAGTGATTCTCCCGCCTCAGCCTCCCGAGTGGCTGGGATTACAGGCACCCACCATCATGCCCGGGTAATTTTTGTGTGTTTTTAGAGACAGGGTTTCACCATGTTGGCCAGGCTGATCTCAAACTCCTGACCTCAGGTGATCCACCCGCCTCAGCCTCCCAAAGTGCTGGGATTACAGGTGTGAATCACCACGCCCGTGAAGGCTATTATTCTAAGTGAAGTAACTCAGGAATTGAAAACCAAATGCCGTATGTTCTCACTTATAAGTAAGTGGAAGCTAAGCTATGGGTACGCAAAGGCCTACAGAGTGATACAATGGACTGTGGAGACTCAGGGGGCAGGATGAGGGGTGAAAAGTGACCCGTCAGGTACCACGTACACCACCTGGATGATGAGTGCCCTAAAATCCTAGAGATGAGGGGTGAAAAGTGACCCGTCAGGTACCATGTCCACCACCTGGGTGATGAGTGCCCTAAAATCCTAGAGATGAGGGGTGAAAAGTGACCCGTCAGGTACCATGTCCACCACCTGGGTGATGAGTGCCCTAAAATCCTAGACTTTACCAATATACAGTTCATCCATGTAACCAAAACCTACTTGTATACCTAAAGATATTGAAATTTAAAAATAAAACTTTAAAATAAAAAATATCATTGTATGCCCCATGTCTTTGTAAACATTATTGTTAATGACTGCGTGCTATTTTAGTCTTTTTAGCCATTCTGTTAAAATGTTAGAGAACTAAGTCGTTGCTCCTCTTTTGATGTTTTACATCATTCCCAGTTGAAGGCACATAAACCCATTTCACATGATGTGAGATGGGTTCCTGTAAGAACAATTACTGAGTCACAGGTTTCACACATTGGAAATTTTTCCTCTTATCATAAAAGCAACAGATTTGCATTGTGGCGGATACAGGACAGTGTAAAAGGTGAACACGTACCTCTGTCCTCACCAACCAGAGACAGTCGCTGTTCGTGCCGCCGGGTTCTTTCTTATTCAGGCTTGTTTCATGTGTGGGCTATGGGCTGGCAGCATGGCATCGCCTGGGAGCTCGTTAGAAACGCAGAATCCCAGGCTCATCCCAGACATATTCAATCGGAATCTGCCTTTTAACAAGACCCATATTCAAGTTTCAGAAGTATTAGTCCTGAAGGCCACAACCTTACCAGTCACGGTAGGCTGGCATTACTTACCTCTGATCTGTGACTATACATACATTTTTCCTATTTCCCCGATATTGGGATGTACCACTGTGTCTACCACTGGTTTGCAACCCCTGTCTCCCTTAATGTCAGACTGAGGACAAGAGCAGGCTCCCCTCAGGAACACCGATTCAGGGGACGGCAGGGTCCCATCTCACCCTCCTGTGAGAAGCCCTGCTACACACAGCTTTATCTCGCTCCTGTCCTTTAACAGAATGTCGTCAGCATTGGTTACTTGGTTTTTCTGTCAAGCTGATCTTCCATGGCTGCAGGTGGTAGTCCCTCTTATGACTGTATCATAATTCATTCAACTCATTCCCTATTGTTAACATTAAGTCGTTTTGATCTTCTGGGGATGGGAGTCCTGTGCGCTATTCTAAGTATGCCGAAGCAAGCTGCTTACGCAGTCATGATTTCCTTATGATAAATTACCAGAGTGCAGGCACTGGGCCAAAAGGCAGGAACGTTTTAAACCCTCCTTAACATGCCCCAGGAGTATAGGAAGTGCCTTGACGTTGTACCCTCCCAGACACTGGGCAGTGTGGGCTGTAGACAGACTCCAAGGAGCAGGGTCATGCCTCATTCACATCACACCTCCAGGCCTGGTGAAGAGCAGCTCTGAGGGGCACTCAAAGGGGACCTGGGGCAGTGGAAAGGCAGTGCTGGAAGGATGGAAGCTGCCTGTGGTGACGGCGCTCCTTTCCTCCTGGCCTGAGCCCTGAGTCACCGTAGATGTCCCTGACCAGGCAACAGCTTTCCTCAGGCTGTGTCCACACGGTGTAGCCTGTCCTCCCAGCACCCATCTTCCTGTGGCTCAAGAGCCAGAGCCGGTTGTGGAGGCCTGAAATGACCACTTGGTCAGTCTGGAGCCGGCTGGACCTGATTGCCACCAAACTTGTTTTTGCTTCACAAGTCTGAGACTGTTCGGTTCTTTGAGATTTACTTCCACTGGCCAGCAGCCCAGGAAACTGATATGAAGTAAACTTTATTCTGAAAGGCAGACTCAGAATACCACTTTTTTTTTTTTAAGACAGAATTTCACTCTTGTTGACCAGGCTGGAGTGCCATGGTGGATTCTTGACTCACTTCATCCTCCACCTCCAAATTTTTATAAAAATACAAAAAATTAGCTAGCTGTGGTGGTGGGCGCCTATAATCCCAGCTACTCAGGAGGCTGAGGCAGGAGAAGAATTATCCTGCTAACCCCGTCTCTACTAAAAATAGAAACAATGAGCATCACACCTGGCTAATTTTTTGTATTTTTAGTAGAGACGGGGTTTCACCATGTTGGCCAGGCTGGTCTCGAACTCCTGACCTCAGGCAATCCACCCGCCTCAGCCTCTTAAAGTGCTGGGATTACAGGCGTGAGCTACCACACCCAGTTGACGATAACATTTTTTAAAATTGAAACGTCAGTGTTATATATGTGATTGAGTCACAATTGGAACTTTGATGCCTGGAATAAATTTTTCACCCTCCATAAGAATTTTTGGAGTAAATAAGTGAATTAATATACAACAAGTTTGATTGTTTCATTATTTACATATATTAAATGTATTTTTGTTTGTATCACGACATAATTAAAACACTTTAAAATGAGTATCAAATCATTCATCAGCCATTTATATTAACTATTTGACATGAACAACAGAAACACACACCTGTACCTCCTGAAAATTCGTGTATTAATTGATGCTGATTTGTCTAGTAGTATATCTTTTGGGGGGCATTTTTAAGTATTTAAACATTTGTTGAGGTACATACAGTAAAACGCACAGATCTTAAGTGTTTAGTTTTGATAAATGCATGCACCTGTGCAAACAACCGTTCCTGTCAGGACGCAGAGCATTTTCATGCTCCAGGCAGGTCTCTCACGCCCCTTTGCGATCAGTCCGGAGGCACTTGCTGTTCTGATTTCCAGCACCATCAATGAGCTTTGTCTGTTCTTCAGCTTCATATGCATGTGATATGGTATACAGCAGAAGAACAGAAGCGGCTGCTTTTGTTCAGTAGAATGCTTTTGAGATTTATACGGTGTGGTTCCATAATTCTTTATTGGTGAATAATATTACATCTTTGAATATGCCACAGTTTAGCCATTCTCCTTTGATGATCATTTGGGATCATTTGTGTTATTTCCAGTTTTGCACTATTGTGAATAAAGTTGCCATAGCTGGGCGTGGCAGCTCACGCCTGTAATAGCAGGACTTCGGGAAATCAAGGTGGGAGGATCATTGAGCCCTGGATTTTGAGACCAGCCTGGGCAACACTGCACGATTCTATCTATCTCTTAAAAAATTATTAGTCAGGTATTGTGGCAAGCACCTGTAATTCTAGCTGCCTGGGAGGCTGAGGCATGAGAATCACATGAACCAGGGAGGCAGAGTTTGCAGGAAGCCGAGATCGCGCCATTGCACTTTATTTAGCCTGGGTAACAAGGGCGAAACTCCGTCTCAAAAAAAAAAAAAAAAAAAAAGAATTTGCATCCAGAAATATATCTTAAAATTCTTAAACCTCAATAAGAGGATGGTGAGAAAAAACCCAATTTACAAATGGGGCAAAAATGTAATTAGACATTTCATCGAAGATGATATATATCAATATCTGTATGGATATAGATCGACTATCCAATACAAAAGAAGATATATAAGTAACTAATACTCACATGAAAAGGAATTCAACATCATCAGTCATTAGGGAAATGCAAATTAAAACTGCAATGAGACACCATTACACATCCTTTGGAATATCTTGAGTAAGAACGACTAACAATTTCAAATGTTGGCAAGAATGTAGAGAGCCCTCATACACTGTTAGTGGGACATTGTACAGCTGCTTTTGGAAAATGGTTTGTCAGTTTCTTAAAAAGTTAAACATAAACTTACCACATGACTCTGCAATTACACTACACATCTACGCAAGTGAAATAAAAATAAGGTCCATATTAACACTTGCAGATAGCAACATTATCTTATTCATAGCAACATTATTCGTTAACGGCCAAGACCTGGGAACAATTGAAATGTTCATCAAGTGGTGAATGGATAAATAATATGTAGAACATTCATGAAGCTGTATGCTATTCAGCAACACAAATGAACAAGCCACTGGCATGTGCTGCATGTTTCAGAAAGCATGAACCGCGCCCGGCTGGATGCAAATTCTTTATCAAATATATGGTTTGGGGCTGGGTGCAGTGGCTCACGCCTGTAATCCCAGCACTTTGGAGGCTGAGGCGGGTGGATCACCTGAGATCAGAGTTCGAGATCAGCCTGCCCAACATGGTGAAACCCCGTCTCTACGAAAAATACAAAAATTAGCTGGGCGTGATGGTGCACGCCTGTAGTCCCAGCTACTCGGGAGGATGAGGCAGGAGAATGGCTTGAACCCGGGAGGCAGAGGTTGTAGTGAGCCAGGATTGTACCACTGTACTCCAGCTTGGGCTACAGAGTGAAACTCTATCTCAAAAAATAAAAAGCAAATATATAGTTTGAAAATATTTTCCCCAAACCCATGAATTTTTCGCTAATGGTGCCTTTTAAAGAAAAAAATAAGTTTTAAATTTTGGTGAAGCCTAAGTTGTTGATTTCTTTTATGGTTTGTGTTTTTAATCTCATGTCTAATAAATACTTGCCTAACCTTATACAAGACTTCTCGTGGACATGTTTTTGTTGTTGTTTTTGAGATGGAGTCTCTGTCACCCAGGCTGGAGTGCACTGGTGCATTCTCAGCTCACCGCAACCTCCGCCTCCCAGGTTCCAGTGATTCCCCTGCCTCAGGCCCCCAGCTAGCTGGGATTACAGGCGTGCGCCACCATGCCTGGCTAATTTTTGTATTTTTAGTAGAGACGGGGTTTCACCATGTTGGGCAGGCTGATCTCGAACTCTGATCTCAGGTGATCTGCCTGCCTTGCCCTCCCAAAGTGCTGGGATTACAGGAGTGAGCCACCACGCCTGGCCGGCATGTTTTAATTACTCCTAGGTAAATATCTAGTAGTAGAAGTACTGGATCATAGGATAAGTGTATGTGGAAATGCCACACTATTTTCCAAGGGGATGGACGATCTTATACCTCAAACAGCAGTGTATGAGAGTTCTACTTGCTGTACATCTCTCCAGTATTTGGTATTGTTGGTCTTTCTGATTTTAGTCCTGATGGATGTGAAATTATATGTGATTGTCATATTAATTAGCTTTATCCCGATAACTAATTATGTTGAGTACCTTTTTGTGTGCTGTTGACCACGTGTACATATTCTTTCTGAAGTGTCTTTTCAAGTATTTTGCCCCTTTTTGTTTGAGTAGTTTGTCTTTTGCTATTCGTTTGTAGGCACTCTTTATATATGTAGTCTGGCAGTCTGGGCACAAGTCTTGTTAGATACGTGTTATAAGCATTTTCTCCCAGTTATTATCTTTTTCTTATGATGAAAAGAATAATTGTAATGAGTTTACTTTATCAAGTTTTTTTCTTTCGTATTTGGCACTTTTTGTGTTTTGCTTGAGAAGTCTTCACTCCAGGATTACAAACATACCCTCCTTTGTTTTCCTTGTAGAGTCTTACCTTTTATAGTTAGGCCTGTGATCTCTCCTGAGTTAATTTGTGTTAATGGCGTGGGGTGGGGTTAAGTCCTTTTTTCTTTCATACAGTTACCCAGTTAGTCCAGCACAATGTGTTGAGAAGACTTTCCTTTCCTCCATTGAATGGCATTGGTACTTTTTATAAATCAAGTGGACGGGTTTGAACTCTCTTCTGTCAGCCTGTTTGTTCTGAGGCTCATTGTCTGGAGTTCTGTAATTTCTAAGTCTTGTAATCAGGTAGTGTAAGTCCTCCAACTTCGTTTTTTTGTTTTTGGCTATTCTGACCTTTGTATTTTCATATACATTTTAGCATCAGCTTGTCAGTATCTTTAAAAAAGAAAAAATGCCATAAGAGTTCTAGAAGAAAGAAGAAAAAAATATATATATAAAAGAAAAAGGCCCAGTTGGATTTTGATCAGAGCTATATTGAATCAACTAGTCTGGGGAGAATTGCCATGTTAATAGTATTAATCTTCGTATCCATGAACATGGCATATCTTTATTTACTAAGGTCTTTAGTTTTTTTTTGGCAGTGTTTTGTAGCTTTTAGCATTGACATTTTGTAAATATTTATAAAAATTTATTCCTATCTTGTGTTTTTGGGTCTATTGTAAATGACATATTTTACTTAATTTTTGTATTTTGTTGCTATATTTAGCAATGTGGTTTTAAAAATTGACCTGTAATCTTACTAAATTCATTTATTAATTCCAGTAGATTTTTGGTAAGTACCTTAGGATTATCAATATACATGAATGTCATCTACAAATAGTTTTATCTTCTTCTTTCTAGTCTGTATGCCTTTCTTTTATTTTCTTGCCTTGCTGAATGGGCCAGGATACCCTAAAATGTTGAGTAGAATTGGTAAGGGCAGATATCCTTATCTTGTTTCCAATTTTAGGGGTAAAGTGGTCAGTCTTTCACATTTAAGTATAATGATAGCTGTAGATTTTTTATAGATGTTTCTTAGCAGGTTGAGGAAACCTTCAATTTCCTACATTGCTGAGAGATTTTTATCATGCATCGTTACCGAATTTTGTCCAAAGATTTTTCTGCATCTCTCAAGATGGACATACGTTTGTTTTCTGTATTGGTAATATAAATGGATTTCTTTTTCACCTATTGGCAATTTCTCCTCACCTCAAGTTAGGGAAAAGACAACAATTGCCCATTTTGGGATTTTTTTTTAAATTACTCAGCCTTAACACTTGAATATCTTGGCATTGTTCATGGAATACAGGTTCAGGAACATGCTTTAGACAATTTGAATAAGACAATCTCCATAAAATATCTTATAAGCTAAAAATGCAGAGTGTGTGTGTTTGTGTGTGTGTGTGTGTGTGTGTGTGTAGGTTATTTGGCTTGAGAGCCCTGCCTGCCCAAAAAACTTCTCTTAAACTCTCATTAGTCTCATGATTAAAAAAAAAAAAAAAGTCTCAAAAAAAATTAGTCTAGTTTAGGTACAGACTTGAGGCTGTTGAGGGGGTGAGCTACATGGTATAAGAAAGACCGTCCCCTGCAGAATGGTCCTCTGAACCACAAGTACAAAGGCCCTGAGGTCCCAGAGGTATCCAGAAAACGATGTCTTCAAAGTTGCTTTTGCAGACATTGAAGCGGGTTGTAGGGGCTAAGAGAACATCATCACTTTCTGGCAGAGTAGAAGGACTGAACTGCTCAGGTCAAATCATTGTGGTAAAATTTACCTAAAATTTATCGTCTTAACCATTTGTAAGTGCACAGATCATGGCATTAAGTACATTCACATTGTTGTGCAACTGATAACTATCTATTCATCTTCAGAACTTTTTCATCCTGTGCTGAAAACCTGTACCATTAAACAATCACTCCTCATTCTCCCCTTCTCCTAGCCCCTGGCCACTGTTTACTTTTTGTCTATGAATTTGACTACTCTAGGTACCTCATATATGTGGAATCATACGATATTTGTTATTTTCTGTCTGCTTATTCACTTAGTATAATGTCTTAGTTTATCCACCTTTAGCATGTATCAGAATTTCCTTTTTTTTTTTTTTTTTGAGATGGTGTCTTGCTCTGTCACCCAGGCTGGAGTGCAGTGGCCCTATCTCGGCTCACTGCAACCTCTGCCTCCCAAATTCAAGTGATTCTCCTGCCTCAGCATCCCTAGTAGCTGGGATTACTGGCATCTGACACCATACCCGGCTACTTTTTTTATCTTTAGTAGAGACAAGGTTTCGCCATGTTGGCCAGGCTGGCCTCAAACTCCTGACCTCTGGTGATCTGCCCACCTTGGCCTCCAAAAGTGTTGGGATTACAGATGTGAGCCACTGCACCTCTCCAGAATTTTACTTCTTTTTAAGGCTGAATAATATTCTACTGTATGGGTATAAAAAAAGTCAATCTTAGGAAATGTGTATGTTATATTTCTGAATCCTGAGAGAATGGACACAAAACAGGTAGAATGGTAGCAGAGCAAGCTGGCATAGTTCTGGGATACTGTTAGGAAAGATTTATGGGAGAACGGGACCCTGGCTGATTGCGCGGGTTACCCCTGACAGTGCGATGGTGAGAAAAGGGATCTCCCGTAGGTGGTTGGTCTGGTTCACTTTATCAGCAATGACGAATAACCCTGGTTTCAGAAAGCATGAACAGCTAAGCATGAAGCATGTCATAACCTCTCTGGTGGTTGAGTCATACGAGGAGCCACCTGCAGAAGCCAGGGATGGAGAGCAGGGTCTCAGGGACTAGTGAGCACAGATTTCTGATTGCTGCTTTCCAGATCATTGTATGCTTAAGCCCTTTATTTTCCTTAAGACATGATAATCACTGAGAACCAGGAGAACCAGGAAGCAATCTCCAGTTCAGATGTTCTTTTAAAAACTCTTTTTAGGCGGGGCGCGGTGGCTCACACCTGTAATCCCAGCATTCTCAGAGGCCAAGTTGGGCGGATCACCTGAGGTCAGGAGTTCGAGACCAGCCAGGTGTGGTGGCCCGTGCCTGTAATCCCAGATACTCGGGAGGCTGAGGCGGGAGGCTGAGGCAGGAGAATCACTTGAACCCGGGAAGCAGAGGTTGTAGTGAGCTGGGATTGCACCATTGTACTCCAGCTTGGGCAACAAGAGTGAAACTCTATCTCAAAAACAAACAAAAAAACCCCACTATTTTTAAACCTCTTCTGTAAACATGTTTGCCAAGCAGTCAGCCCATAAGTATCTGAACAACTTCTCTTCTTATAATCCTTTATTGCTCTTATTAATCCCATTCCCTTATTTATTGTTTTTTTAAAGATATATTTCTATTTATTGATACTGTTCTTAAAACTCAGTACCTGAATGACTAGTATAAGTATGCAACTCCTCTCTCCTTAATTCTGAACCTTACACCTTATTAATTATCTGTTCCCACCAAAACGATGACGAGGTGAATATATGTACAGAATTTGCAGTAAGTAAAATACAATCACATTTTAAGGGAGAGTTATGTGAAATATACATCACCAGCCCTGGGCGCAGTGGCTAACGCCTGTAATCCCAACACTTTGGGAGGTCGAGGCAGGCGGATCACCAAAGGTCAGGAGTTCCAGACCATCCTGGCCGACATGGTGAAACCCTGTCTCTACTGAAAATACAAAAATTAGCCAGGTGTGGTGGCACGCATCTATAGTCCCAGCTACTCGGAAGGCTAAGTAAGGCAGGAGAATCGCTGAAACCCAGGAGATGGAGGTTGCAGTGAGCTGAGATTGCGCCACTGCACTCCAGCCCGGCGACAGAGCGAGACTCCATCTCGAAAAGAAAAGAAAGGAAAATATACATCACCAGAATACTAACTTAGAAGGAAACATAAGGCATTGAGTAAAATTTAATGGTAGCTTTATAGAAAAATGAATCATGTCAATGTAACCTAATTTGTTTTCAAGAACATTTTAAGGATCTGGAGGAAGCAGAGGACATAATCTTAACTTTCTCATGCGGCTGACTTCATTATGAATGACGTACTCAACAGCAACCCAGCGAAACAGAGGTTAGCTCCCATGATACCACAGTTAGACGGTGGGAAGGTCACACAGAGACATTACCAAGGATATGGTTCCAGTGTGGGATAAGTCATCATTTAACCTTTTAGAGGTCAGTCTGGGACCCGTTCTGTTTAATCAGTTTTAATCCATAACTGGTGGCATATTAATGTACACATTTGTGTTCAAGAAAACTAGAAACAGAAGTCAAAATAACCTGTATTAATGGGGTACAGTATTTATGAATTGGATAAAATCAAATGAAGGCGCCGGGCGCGGTGGCTCACGCCTGTAATCCCAGCACTTTGGGAGGCCGAGGCGGGTGGATCACGAGGTCAAGAGATCGAGATCATCCCGGTCAACATGGTGAAACCCCGTCTCTACTAAAAATACAAAAAATTAGCTGGGCACGGTGGCGCGTGCCTGTAATCCCAGCTACTCGGGAGGCTGAGGCAGGAGAATTGCCTGAACCCAGGAGGCGGAGGTTGCGGTGAGCCGAGATCGCGCCATTGCACTCCAGCCTGGGTAACAAGAGCGAAACTCCGTCTCAAAAAAAAAAAAAAAAATCAAATGAAGGCTAATTAAGTTTGTAAGTAAGAGGCTCACATGGGAGAATGATTGACTTTGTGCCTTTTTTTGGCAGAAAAAGCCCATGGGCCATGGTGAATCACAAGGTGGTTGAATCATTACAATAACTGATTACAGTTGTGTATGCAGAATATCACATTTCATGCATCAGTGCTCTAGTCAACACTTGTTTGAGACTAAAAGCATATAGATGATACAGTGAAGTCATTTCATAACTGGCAATACCAAGACTTCTGACAGTTACGTTTAGCTTGAGTACGTATTATGTAGAGAGGGCCTTACAAAATGTGTACAGGAGCTTCAGGAGAGCAAGACAGTTATTTCAGTTGAGACATCTGGTGAAGATGGCACAGGAGTTCAGGCTCCAAACACCTAGCAAAGGTGGTTATGATATAAAAGAGTAACCAAATAATCCATCTAGTCGGGCTGTAGTCATTCTAGTCACCTGGAAAGTAAGCTGAACTACAAAGGGGTAAGCAGGCTCAGGCTGCAGGCCAATAGTGAACTAGGAGGCTGGGCGAGTCTCCTCTCCCCAGTGGAAGAGCTGGGACGTGTCCCCCACACTCCCGACGCGATGCAAGGAAGACACTGTCTCCCAGAGGCCTGGACGGGATGCTCCAAGCTCTTGTTCTCCTGATGTCTGGACAGGCACTCTTTGAAGTGTATGACTATATTTTTAAAAGGTTTGGCAGTAAGCTAGTCTTCCTCGTGCTTTCTCAAAAGCTTGCTGAGCCTGTGGCCCTGAGCACAGGCAGTCATAGATTTTCTCTTCCAGCGCTGCCGCTTTTCTGGGCGCCGGGAAGCATCAGGTGTGCGGTCACATTAGACGTGGGCGGGGACAGCGTGGCTTGCCTTCCTTTCTGGGCAGTTTCCTGAAACTGGGCTAATTTTTTGTAGAAATGTGAACACTGAATTTATTAAAAAATAATTTAAAATTATGGGCTGGGCGTGGTGGCTCACGCTTGTAATTCCAGCACTTTGGGAGGCTGAGGCAGGTGGATCACAAGGTCAGGAGTTCAAGACCAAACTGACCAATATGGTGGAACTCCATCTCTACTAAAAATACAAAAATTAGCCAGGCATGGTGGCCCATGCCTGTAGTTCCAGCTACTCAGAAGGCTGCGGCAGGAGAATCACTTCAACCCAGGAGGCAGAGGTTGCAGTGAGCCAAGATGATGCCACTGGACTCCAGGCTGAGGGACAGAGCGAGACTCAGTCTCAAAGAAAGAAAGAAAGAAATAATAAAAATAACACACAGAAAGCAACTTACATGTACATGTCTTGAATGAAGTGGCTGTATTTTTTGGGGGGGGATTGCTTTCATTTTTGTAGAAGAAATTGAGAGATTGAGAGGTACTCTAGTCAAAATTAGAGATTTGTAGTGGGACCAGAAATTACTTACTTAACAACCACCCCCCACCCTCCAGTTTTCCCCTTGTCCTGCTGGGTTGAAAGTTCCAGAGCTGCTGTCAAGGCCTTGTGTTTGTCAGACGCCCGTGGCTCCTGCCAGGTTGCAGCCATGAGCCGGGGAATGAGCCCACAAGCCCAGACACCCCACTCCTGCAACCTGAAATGCAGCTGTCAGCCTCAGAGAAAGGGGACCAGGCAGGGCCGAGCACCCCTGGGAATCCAGGATGAGGCCAGGGTTTTCTGCTGGACTGTCAAGGCTGGAGGGGTAGGGGGCTGCCTCGTCCCTCCGTACACAGGACTTATTCTTACTGAGTGAAACTCAGGAGTCATGACCTGGCGTCTCCTGCCACCTGGTAAATCTGAATGGAGGCAGGTATGAGAGCCTGTCCTCGCCTTGGGTTCCCCCACCCCGGGCCACATGAAGGCGCTACCTAAGAAAGCCTCCTCCCCCAGTCCCCTGCTGGCCTGAGTGGTCACCTGAAGAGGATCCGACCAGAGTGCACACGGGAGATAGTGTCTTGGCTGTAGTTTGTGGTTTAGCTTTCTATTTTAAGGAAAGAAACTCAAAATATTTGTCATCTTAAAGTTGAAACAAAAATTATTTTAAAAAATAAAATTTTATTTTAAAATAAAATAGCTAATCAATGTCGTATGCTACAATTACACCCCCTTTCTAAACAACCTGTTTATTTTCCTTTGAGTTGTCTGTCTGCTTTGTTTTCTATATACTTATCACTAATTCAACCACAGACTCTTCTACTGTGTAAATCTTTTTGGAATGTTCAAAGGTATTTGGAATTTCCACCCTCCTGGAGAAATTTCCCCCATAGCCACGTGCGCTGTTCTAATGTGGATCGTGCACTCTAGATCTGGTGCCTAGAGAATCTCCACCAGCCTCGGAGTCCTCGGATCGTCCGTGGTTTTTCTCCTCCTCCGATGCGTCCCATTTCCTGGACCGCATGTACTTCTCTCCTGGTTTTTTACTCCTCATTCTGATGACGTATGCCTTTCTTTCACTGGCTTCCTAAGCACTTCATGTGAATAAAATAGTTTTTAGCATGTGGCTTCATTTCATACCGACACTTAATTGACCATTTAGCTTGGTGTAGAATTGTATGTTGGAAATTTTATTTCATTAAATATTGAAAAGCTTTTTAAAGCAAACGAAATGCTTTATTGCTCGTGTGTTGAGAAGTGCGCCCGTTGGAGGATAACCTGGTTGGTTTCCTTACTCGGTGTGTGTAACTGTTTGAATACCGAATACATTCACATGTTTAGGAGAATGTTCATAGCAGGAAAATACATACACTGAAGTCTTCATCTCATTTATGACCCCATCTGCCAAGTTGCTACCCCTGTAACCACTTTCTTTCACTTGTTTTTTAAGAGATGGAGTCTCGCTGTATTGCCCAGACTATGCTCAACCTACTGGGTTCAAGAGACCCTGCCTCAGCCTCCTGAGTGGCTGGGATTATAGGCATGCACACATGCCCAGTGCTAACTTTTAAACTGTGCTTCCAGGGTCTCTTCATGTGTATATAGAAGATTATTGACTCCCTTCTTTTTCTCCCCTTTTAAAATGCAAATTGTAGTTCTATTCTGTGTCTTGCTTTTCCCCTTAACAATGTATCTTGGAGACATGTCCATTATCACTACATGGAGAGTTCTTCATTTTTAAAAGAGAGCTGCATAGTATCGCGCTGGTAGCTGTGCCATAATCTACTTAATGGCTCCCTATTGATGGACATTTAAGTTTAAAGTCGTTTAAGTGACAACGTAGTCTCCAGTCTTTTGTTATAAACGGTACCTCCACGAATACCCTTATAAACACTTAATTTTGCACACATGCAAGTAAATCTCTGGGATAAATCCTTAGAAGTGGAGTTTTGGCTCACGGGACATATATGTGCATTTGTAATTTTCATACCTATTGCCAGATTGCCTTTTACAGGAGTTGCGCCCGTTACATTCTTCAGCCCCACCAGTGGTTAAGAGTACCTGTTTATTCTACAGCCTCACTAGAGATACTGTATGAACAAATTGTGGGGTTTTGCCTATTGTTTATAAGGTGAACAGTGTAAAGTTCTGTTTTTCTCTTTTATACTTTTTTTTTTTTTTTTTTTTTTTTTTTTTTGAGACGGAGTCTCACTCTGTCACCAGGCTGGAGTGCAGTGGTATGATCTCAGCTCATTACAACCTCCGCCTCCTGGGTTCAAGTGATTCTCCTGCCCTAGCCTCCTGAGTAGCTGGGACTACAGGCATGTACCACCATGCCCAGGTAATTTTTGTATTTTTAGTAGAGACGAGGTTTTACCATGTTAAGAGAGTCTTGATCTCTTGACCTTGTGATCCACCCGCCTCAGCTTCCCCAAGTGCTGGGATTACAGGTGTGAGCCACTGTGCCCGGGCTCTTTTATTCTTTTTAATTAATTTTTTGAGTCAGAGTCTCCTTCTGTTGCACAGGCTGGAGTGCAGTGGTGCAGTCACAGCTCACTGCAGCCTCAACCTCCTGGGCTCAAGCAATCCTCCCACCTCAGCCTCCCAACTAGCTGGGACTATAGTCATATGCCACCATGCCCAGCTAATTTTTGTGTTTTTAGTAGAGACAGGGTTTTGCCATGTTGCCCCGGCTGGTCTTGAACTCCTGGACTCAAATGATCCTTCTGCCTCAGCCTCCCAAAGTCCTGGGATTACAGGTGTGCGCTGTGGCACGGGGCCTGTCTTTCTCTTAGGAGTGATGCTGATCCTTCTTTCATACGTCCAATAGCCCAATTACCCTCTTTTGTGAATTATCTCTCTGAATCCTTTGTTCATTTTACTATTTCCATATTGGGATTTTGATCTTTTTCTTGTTTGATTTCCAAGAGCTCTTTCTAAATTAGATGACTATTTTATGATGTTTTTCCTCCAGTTTTTCTTTTGATTTTGCCTATGCTTTTTATGCAAAGTGCTATTTTTATTTGGCTGAACTTGTCAATCCCTTAGAATTGAAGGCATCTCTGGCTTCCAGTGTTTCCAAGAAGCCTGACCCCATTCCACGCATGTAAGCACCTCTCAGGTAAAGAGCAGGAACCTTGCTCCAATACGCCCCTTCCATGTGACCGCTCCAGTCACAGTCCCTCGCTCCCCGCAAAATAATTTCACTTTTGTAGGAATCAGTCTCTTCTCTGTATTGAGAAGTTTTACCACCCAAATGCGTATCTTTAGAGACTCTAGTTTAGTCTTACCTTTTTAAAAAAAAGTTATCTGGGATGTCTTTTTTACTCCATTTTTTCCCTTCGTTTTTCTCTTGAAGATCTGGACCCCTTGACCAATAGGGTTTTCCACAGTGTGAGTCTTGCTGATTGCATGCCCATGATTCAGCTCAGTATATCCCTCAGGCCTCTGTATTTCTTGCAAACTGGCAGCCGGATTCAGAGATTTAATGAAACTCGGGTTTGCCATATAGGAGGCACAAAATGTCTGGTCGTGTCTCCTGTTGAGATGATTGATGGTAGCTACAGGTGCTAACATGTCTACGTGGGTGGTGGGATGGGGATAAGTTGTTGCAAGATGGAACTCCAAGTCTAAATTTTATTTTTCATTTATAAGTTGAAATGTCCTTTATTTATTTATTTATTTATTTATTTGAGACAGAGTCTCGCTCTGTCACTAGGCACCAGACTAGAGTACAGTGGCGCGATCTCGGCTCACTGCAACCTCCGCCTCCTGGGTTCAAGCAGTTCTCCTGCCTCAGCTTCCTGAGTAGCTGGGACTACAGGTGCTCACCACCACGCCCAGCTAATTTTTGTATTTTAGTAGAGATGGGGTTTCACCATGTTGGCCAGGATGGTCTCGATCTCTTGACCTTGTGATCCACCTGCCTCGGCCTCCCAAAGTGCTGGGATTACAGACGTGAGCCACTGTGCCCAGCCTGAAATGTCCTTTATTGTTATTTTATTTTTTGAAACAGAGTCTTGCTCTGTCACCTGGCTGGAGTGAAGTGGTACGATCTTGGCTCACTGCAACCTCCACCTTCTGGGTTCAAGCAATTCTCCTGCCTGAGCCTCCTGAGTAGCTGGGATTATAGGCGTGCACCACCGTGCCCAGCTAATTATTTTTCTTTTTTGTATTTTTAGTAGAGATTGGGTTTCGCCATGTTGGCCAGGCTGGTTTCAAACTCCTGACCTCAAGTGACCCTCTCACCTTGGCCTCCTGAAGTCCTGGGATCACAGGCGCGAGCCACCGCGCTCGGCTCGTCACTGCCTTTTCTTCGAGTTCCTCCCGCCAGGCTGCTCCTTCCGTGACTCCTGTTACTCAGATTTTGTACCTGTTGGATTCGTCCTCCATGTTTCTTAACGATTTCTCTCTTTTCATTTCACTTTTTCTAGGAAATTTCCTAAACTTTATTTTCTAACTCTCTGTTCACCTGACCACTTATGCCATCATATTTTATTTTCCAAGAGTTCTTTTTTGTTTTCCGTTGTTATTATAAATAGCTTCCTCTTCTTGTATGTGGATGTAATATTTTCTCCCTGAAAACAATGAGTTTTTAAGTAGTTTTCTTCTCTCTAGCATTGTGTCTGTTTCCTCCAAGTTGTCTTTTTTCTGCTTGTGGATTTGTTCAACTTTTATTATTATTTTTTTTTAGACAGAGTCTCAGTCGCCAGGTGCTGGGCTGGAGTGCAATGGTGCGATCTCGGCTCACTGCAGCCTCCGCCTCCCGGGTTCAAACAATTCTCCTACCTCAGCCTCCCGAGTAGCTGGGACTACAGGCGTGCGCCACCACGCCCGACTAATTTTTTGTATTTTTAGTAGAGACGGGGTGTCACCATGTTGGCCAGGATGGTCTCGATCTCTTGACCTCATGATCCACCCACCTCGGCCTCCCAAAGTGCTGGGATTACAGGCGTGAGCCACCGCGCCCGGCCCTCAACTTTTAATACTAGAAATTTTCTTTGAATGTCAGAGGATCTTTGGATGTCCACTCATATTTATAAGTAGGACAATATCTAGGCTGTTTCCTCAGGGAAGATTCAGTGTAGTATCTTTAGATATTTCTTCCTTGGCTAATGCCTAGAGAGAGACGTTTGGGTCTTTATATCTTGTAACAATAGTATTCCTGAAATCCAAGTGGAAAAAGAAGGCTGGAGAGGTCTCAACTTTCGCTGTGTGTATTTTTATGCAGTCTCCTGTTCTCAGTATGATGCCCCTCTAATCCTCAGCTCTGACCACTGTCCAAAGATTGTGTGATCTTCCCCCGAGGGGGAAGATCTGTAGTTGGAGAGGGAGTCATTTGTTGCACTGAGTCAGGGACGAGATCTGGGGATCTAACTGCGTATTTCATTTGCAAGAAATCCCCCCCCTTTGCACCTCTTTCCGAAGACACCTGGGTCAGGAACTCTTGAGCTTTTGGAGGGTCCTGAGGTAGAAATTGGGTTGTCACTGTGCTTTCTCCACTGCTGGCTTCAGGCTGTGTTCAGTGTGTATGATTTACCTGAGGATCTTCTTAAAACTGCAGGTTGGTTAGTTCCGTAGGTCTGAGCTGGAGCCCGACGGTCTATGTGAATAGAGGCCTCCTAGGTGATGCTTGGACCACACTTTGTGTAGAGGGGGCTCAGCCATTTACCATCTGTCTGTTCATTTTCCAGCCTCTGAAATTTTGTCCTTGGAGATTTCATACATTGTTTAAAAAAGTCATGAAAATTTTCAAACATACATACACATAGTTAGAATAGCCATTAACCAGTGGTCGATTCTGCCCCATCTGCACTTTAATCCACTTGACCCGGCACACGCCGCATTATGTTGAAGCAAATTCCAGGCGATCTATTTCATCTGTAATATTTTCGTATTTTTTTTTAAATAGCGACATTGGAATATAACCACATGTATTTGTTAGGGCTGCCATAAACTACCACAGACTGGGTGGTACAGAACTGAAAGGACAGTCCTGGGGCTGGAGGTGTGAGATCGAGGCGCCCAAGCGTGGTTTCTCCCGGGGCCTTTCGCAGTCTGTCGACGGCTGTCTTCTCGCCGTGCGCTCCCACGGCCTTTTCTCCACGCACCAGCATCCCTAGTTTCTCGTGTGTGTGTCCAAATCACCTCTTCACAGGACCTATCTCCAAATGCAGTCACATTCGGGGTACTGGGAGCTAGGCTTGAACATATGAATTTGGAGGCGGGGAATAGAATTCCGCCTATCACACCATAATTTCCCATTGTCTTATATATGTAGTTAGTTGTCATGAATTCAGATAAATTTTACACATTGCACTTAGTTGATATATCCTAAGTCTCTTAATTTTTTGGATTGTTGTTGGAAGAATTTATTGAAGTAACAAGTTGTGGTCCCTACAGGGTAAACCACCGTGTGGATTTTCTTTTCTTTATTTTTTTAAAGACGGAGTTTCACCATGTTGGTCGGGCCGCTCTTGTACTCCCGACCTCAGGTGATCCACCCACCTCGGCCTCCCAAAGTGCTGGGATTACAGGCGTGAGCCACCGCGCCCCGCCCCCGGAAGTGCTGGGATTACAGGCGTGAGCCACCGCGCCCCGCGACTAATTTTTTGTATTTTTAGTATAGACGGGGTGTCACCATGTTGGCCAGGATGGTCTCGATCTCTTGACCTCATGATCCACCCGCCTCAGCCTCCCAAAGTGCTGGGATTACAGGCGTGAGCCACCGCGCCCGGCCGTGGATTTTCTTTACTGCATCCTGTAGGGTCATTGAACAAGTTCTTTTGTCTTCTGTCTTTCTTGAACATCAGCAGTTGAATGTACAGGTTTAATCGGGTTCTAATCTTCTGACAAGCCCGCTGTGTAGACAGCAGCGTACTCTTCCTCCTCTACCTGTGGGGGGTAGCGTCGTTGATGATCTTTGCCCACCTCCATTCGGTACATCAGAGGTGGCAAATTGGGCAGTTTCCAAATCTGATCATTCCTTACTCGTTAGCTATAGCGCTTCCAAAAGAGCAAACTTCCCTCACTTACTGTCCTGTCACCAGGTGGTAGAGTTAGTACAGGAACGGCAGGAGAAAGGCTTCTTGGCCAGTGCTTACCCTCCTCAATATCACCATGGGGTTTTCTTATTCATTTTAGAATTCAGTAAAACATAATTCACTGTTATGTTAGTGGAGTTATGAGAAGGAGCATTTGTTTGAAAAAGGCACTATTCATTGGAAGTTATAATTTATGTAGCCAATTTCTTCCTGTTGGACTTTAATTCCAGGTTTTAACTTTTATATCTATAATACTGTGAGATGAACTTTTTTTTTTTTTTTTTTGAGACAAAGTCTCATTCTTATGCCCCAGGCTGGAGTACAATGGCGCGATCTCGGCTCATTGCAGCCTCCTGGGTTCAAGCAATTCTCCTGCCTCAGCCTTCCGAGTAGCTGGGATTACTGGCATGTGCCACCATGCCCAGCTAATTTTTTGTATTTTTAGTAGAGATGGGGCTTCTCCATGTCGACCAGGCTAGTCTTCAACTCCTGACCCTAGGTGATCCGCCCACCTCAGCCTCTCAGAGTGCTGGGATTACAGGTGTGAGCCACCACACTCATCCTGAGATGGATATTCTTTAAAAATAAGTTAAAACAGTGCTTTTCAGTGTATAGTTTGAATTTTGAAAAATGTATACACTTGGACACAAATCTAGATACCGAACATTTTCATCTTCGCAGAACATCGCCTGGTTCACCTTTGTCCCAGCCCGGCTTCCGATTTCTACCGATGGTCTCTCTGGCCACAGAGATTCGTTTTTCTGTTTTGAGTTCCATATCATTGGAACCACACAGTTGATACCCTTTATTGCTAGGCTCTTTTTGTTCGGCATGTGATACGGTTTAGATATGCGTCCCCTCCAAATCTCAAATCTCATGTTAAAATGTGCTCTCCCATGTTGGAGATGGGGCCTGTTAGGAGGTATCTGGACCATGGGGGCAGATCCCTCATGAACAGCTTGGTGCCATCCCCTGGGTGGTAAGTGAGCTCTCCCTCTGAGTCATGCAAGATCTGGTCATTTAAAAGCATGTGAGGCCTCCCTTCCCTCTGACTCCAGCTCTCGCCATGTGAGATGCCTGTTTCCCTTTTTCCTTCCACCGTGGTTGTAAACTTCCTGAGGCCTCACCAGAAGCCAAGCAGATGCCAGCACCGCGCTTCCTGTGTCGCCTGCAGAACTGTGAACCAATTAAACCTCTTTATAGGCCGGGCGCGGTGGCTCATGGCTGTAATCCCAGCACTTTGGGAGGCTGAGGCAGGTGGATCACCTGGGGTCAGGAGTTCGAGACTAGCCTGGTCAACAAAGTGAAAACCTGTCTCTAAAAAAAAAAAAAAAAAAAATTCATCGGGCATGGTGGTGCATGCCTGTAGTCCCAGGTACTCAGGAGGCTGAGGTAGGAGAATCCCACGAACCCAGAAGGCAGAGGTTGCAGAGATCACTCCACTGCACTCCAGCCTGGGCAACGGAGCAAGATTCTGTCTCACAAACAAAAAAAATTTTCTTTATAAATTACCTAGTCTTGGCTGGGTGCAATGGCTTACACCTGTAATCCCAGTACTTTGGGAGGCCAAGGTGGGTGGATCACGAGGTCAAGAGATCAAGACTCTATCCTGGCCAACATGGTGAAACCCCGTCTCTACTAAAAAATACAAAAATTAGCTGGGTATGGTGGCACGCGCCTGTAGTCCCAGCTACTTGGGAGGTTGAGGCAGGAGAATTGCTTGAACCTGGGAGGCAGAGGTTGCAGTGAGCCAGGATCGTGCCACTGTACTCCAGCCTGGCACCTGGTGACAGAGCAAGAGACTGTCTCAAAAAAAAAAAAAAAATTAGCCTCAGGTATTTCTTTATAGCAGCAGAAGAATGGCCTAACACAGCATGTTTTTGAGGCTTTTCCTTGTGTGGAGCATATGTTAATTGTTATGGCTGAGAAGTATTCCATTGTCTAGATATACTACAATTTGCTTATCCATTTTCCTGTGTATGGATATTTGGGATAGTTCCACTCTGAGGCCATTGGTGAAGAAAGCTCTTACATAATTTGTATACAAGCCTTTTTTTTGAGCCAGAGTCTCACTCTGTCACCCATGCTGGAGTGCAGTGGTGTGATCATGTCTCATTGCAACCTGCACCTTCCAGGTTCAAGCGATTCTCCTTCCTCAGCCTCCCAAGTAGCTGGGACTACAGGTGCCTGCCACCACGCCCAGCTAATTTTTGCATTTTTAGTAGAGACGGGGTTTTACCAAGTTGGCTGGGCTGGTCTCAAACTCCTGACCTTCGTGATCTACCTGCCTTGGTCTCCCAAAGTGCTGGGATTCCAGGCATGAGCCACTGCGCCCGGCCTCTGCTGACAACTGAATTTAAGACTCTTATGGCCTCCAGAATGTGAGAGATTAAATTTCTGTTGTTTTAAGTAATGTCAATCTGTTTTGTGTCATTATAAAGGAGTACCTGAGGCTGGATAATTTATAAAGAAAAGAGGTGGCCAGCCATGGTGGTTCACGCCTGTAATCCCAGCACTCTGGGAGGCCAAGGCAGGCAGATCACGAGGTCAGGAGTTTGAGACCAGCCTGACAAACATGAAACCCCATCTCTACTAAAAATACAAAAAAAATTAGCCGGGCGTGGTGGCGCACACCTGTAATCCCAGCTACTCAGGAGGCTGAGGCAGGAGAATCACTTGAACCCGGGAGACAGAGGCTGCAGTGAGCCGAGATTGCATCACAGCACTCCAGCCTGGGCAACAGAGCGAGACTCCGTCTCAAAAAAAAATTCAAAGAATATAGACAATAATAAGGAATGGTATTAGTCAGGATAGGCCAAATCCTGCTGACTTAATGCAACAGAGGTTTCTCTCTTGCTTGTACTATACACCCATTGTGACCCTCCAGGGGCTTTGCTTCCCACGGTCACTTAAGGACCCAGGTTGACAGAGGCTTCACCATCTTGTAATGTATCCTCTGGATTGCACTGCCTCCCCTACTCCTCAACCCATGATGGGAAAAAGACAACAGTGAAGCGCCACTCATCCGCAATTAAATGTTTTGGCCTGACAGCCCATTGACTGTAGGGATCAAAGAACAAAATCCTCCAGGGGCAGCAGCAGAGCAGCAGCAGGCATATGGGTAAGCGCTGTAATTCTATACTGAAGGAGAAAAGTCACCGGCCCCCTGCCCCGAGATAAGCCCTACTTGCTGTCTTCTGCCCGGCCTCACGTTTGGGTTGGTGGGAACTGCCCCTGCATCTGGCAGACCACTGATTAATTCGCGGTTGTGTTCTTCTTTGTGTTTCTTTCATGAGATTTTATCAGTGTGTAAATCAGACAGGAAAGGACAAATCAAGAATCTCTCACTAGTTCTTAATAAGGAAATTTCAGATTTCTTTTTAAAACCTTGCTTTAGACTATCTCTGGAAATACATAGAAATACTGGTTTTAGTGGTTGTATCTAGGGAGGGAAACTGGGCTAGACGGCGCTGGGCAGAGTGGGGATGCTGGAGGGTTGGGTGGGACAGGTCATTTTCACTGTCATACAGTCTGTCACTCAAGTTGTGTACCATGTAAATTACATAACCTATTTTTTTAAATAAGTACAATAAAAACATTCTGTATTTATTAATTTCCTATATCGAATATAATTGTACTGTGTAAATGAATGAATGTACAACATTACTATCAGAGTTGAGTGACATTTTATTTTTTTCCACTGAATTTGGATGCATATCAAGACCACATTTCAAATACAAACTCTTCAAAGTTCATATTTACCTTTTAGAGGGATAAAATTTCATTATCCAAATGGATAGTCAAGTCACGATCGTATGGGTATCAGTAATCAATGCAGTCAGTGTTATTTGGATGTTGCTTTTTTATGTTTTTACTTTATTTTTTGAGACAGAGTCTCACTCTGTTGCTCAGGCTGGAGTGCAGTGGTGCAATCTCGGCTCACTGCAACCTCCCCATCCCGGGTTGAAGCGATTCTCTTGCCGCAGCCTGCTGAGTAGCTGGGATTACAGGCATCTGCCACCATGCCCAGCTAATTTTTGTATTTTTAATAGAGACAGGTTTTCATCATGTTGACCAGGCTGTTCTTGAACTCCTGGCCTCAGGTGATCCACCTACCCTGGCCTCCCAAAGTGCTGCAATTACAGGCATGAGTCACCACACCTGGCCAGATGTTGCTTTTTCAGAAAGCACTTTCACTTACATACATTGGGTCTTTTTCTACATTTCTGGTTGTGAGTTAAGCCATAATTGTGGCTTACTGAAGAACATGACCTTTGAAGTCAGAATTGAGGTTGAACTTTACCTAGGGAAATGTGCCTATTAACCATAAGCCTGTTTCCTCAAGGGGAAGAATTATATGTACCTTTTATGACTGTTGTTAATTAGAAAAACAGTACGTAGAGCACCTGCTAAGGCTTATCTACCGCAGGCGCTCTCCACTCATCAGGCTCACCAAACACAACTGCAGTATGAATTCCACTTTCTACACAACAGTAAACCAGAGTGTCCATGTGAACGGTTTATCTCCCATCCCGTTTAACACACATGGTTTTCTTAAACTTTTCTAAGATTGCATGAGATTGTGCAACACAACTTGCAACACTTGAAGTTTATTTTTTATTTTTTTACTTTCCAACTCTTATGAATGTAGAGGACTTTCCAGAAGCTACATGATGTGTGATATTTCAGCTGATTAAATGTGGATGGGTAGAGTGGTGGGAGAAAGTGCAGGGAAAGGAGCAGGCCTTTGGAAAGGTCGGAAGGCTCTGCATAGCTTTGCAGGAGAATAAGCTGAAGGCAGCTGTTCTCTGACCTTGAGTTGAGACAGAGGACAAGGAGTAGGTACAAGGAAGTGTAGGGAATTTATCTTAAATAGGCTTGTTTACTTATGTTGCAAACCTCTGATCATTTAAGCGAGCCAGTGACTACTCCCTGAAAGGGGGAACAATAATGTTAATTACACCCGGATTCTGTTCGCTCCAGGCTTTCAGCATTGTCTGTACTGAACAAAACCAAGCAGTTCCAGCTGTTCGAGGCTGCTCTCTTCCGCCACTAGTGCTGGGCAGCCCCCTAGCCGCCTTACACTGCATACCTGTGTCTGAGTACTCCTCTCATCTGTCTCGGCCAGCGTCTTCAGGACAGACCCGGTAGAGATGAGAATTCAGCTGTCTGCTATTAAGCCAGATACTAAAGCAAGCTGTGAAATGTGAAACAATGCCACTCTGCTCACTAGTTTTTTTGTTTGGTAAAATATGGTAACTTTTCATTGAAAAAATGTTATTTATGTTAGTAAACATGCCACAGGGGTCAAAGGATCCTGAAGCCAAACACTCGGAGGACTGGTGCTTCATCCTGTGGGTGAAAGCTATAAAGCAAGACTTTCTTAAATAAATGTAGTATATGCACCCATCTCTCCGTCTTTGGTGTGCTTTCAATCCAAGTATCCTCTTTCTTCCTTTTGCAAGGAAGATACGAAGAATGTAAGCAGTTAGTTACTGGCCTCGCTCCCACAAAAAGTTATAGTTTTTCTAAGCAGTGATCTGGAACCAGTTTAACTGGACTCTGGCTATTAAGATAGCTCCTAATGATGTTTCGTTTTGTTTTCTGTCTTTGACATAGAGCGTACTCACATGGCATTTTGGTATAGCAAAATGAAATGCAAGGAACCAAAAATAACATAATTGAAGGCAGTAAACCCAAAACAGAAAGATCATCAGTCAAGGAAGACCTACTGGAGAGTAAGTATGCAAACTGTTTGTTAAGAATTAATTGGGTTACAAAGAGAAAAACAGAGACTGGGTCAGTGAAAAGAAATCATGGCTTGTTTCCCTGAGGCCCTGCTAATACCTCCAAACTGGGCCAGATCGTAAAGCAAGATACTTGGAAAAGGACTTTCACATTAACTTTTCAGGTTGCATATGAGTTGATTCACAAGTAGTTTAAAGAATCATGCAGGAAAAGGACCAGATCTTAGAAATCTCTTGAGTCCCTATATTTACTGTGAACACTTTTCAAGGGAAAATTCGGGTAGCTTATCAACAGATTTCTGTGTTGTCCAGGGAGTTGTTTTAAAAAACAAAATATTGGAATTTGGAACACTTATGGTGGTTTATGGCATAACCAGGGTAGAGTATATAAAACTGGTTTCATCTCAGAAAGCTCTGGTTCGTTTCCATGATTGTGGTCTTCAGGAACCATTGTAAATTGGCCAGTCTTGTTTTCCAGTTTCTTCCTTGCACCTTTTATTGCCTCAATTTGCCTATCTTCCCTGGTCTTATTTTTCTTCCAGTTTTATGATTCTCTTACATATTCCATGTTGGGCAATGTTTTCTTTCTTCTAGTCATCTTCTGAAGAGGTTCTTGGTTCATGCCTTGGTAGCTGTAGCTGATTCTCTTCCTCCTCTGTGGACCTTCTTTATCCCTTGGGAGATGAAAGGGTCCTGCTCCAGGTCCTCCCCTCCGGGTCCTCCTCTGTGGTCCTCCCCTCCGAGTCCTCCTCTGTGGTCCTCCTCCGGGTCCTCCTCTGTGGTCCTCCCCTCCGGGTCCTCCTCCGTGGTCCTCCTCTGTGGTCCTCCTCCAGATCTTCCTCTGTGGTCCTCCTCTGTGGTCCTCCTCCAGATCTTCCTCTGTGGTCCTCCTCCGGGTCCTCCTCTGTGGTCCTCCTCCGGGTCCTCCTCTGTGGTCCTCCTCCGGGGTCCTCCTCCGGGTCCTCCCCTGTGGTCCTCCTCCAGGTTCTCCCCTCCGGGTCCTCTGTGGTCCTCCTCCGGGTCTTCCTCCAAGTCCTCCTCTGTGGTCCTCCCCTCCGGGTCCTCCTCCGTGGTCCTCCCCTCCGGGTCCTCCTCCGTGGTCCTCCTCCGGGTCCTCCTGTGGTCCTCCCCTCTGGGTCCTCCTCCGGGTCCTCCTTTGTGGTCCTCCTCCGGGTCTTCCTCTGTGGTCCTCCTCCAGGTCCTCCCCCCGGGTCCTCCTCTGTGGTCCTCCTCCGTGGTCCTCCCCTCCGGGTCCTCCCCTCTGGGTCCTCCTCTGTGGTCCTCCTCCGGGTCCTCCTCCAGGTCCTCCTCTGTGGTCCGCCTCCGGGTACTCCTCTGTGATCCTCCTCCGGGTCCTCCCCTCCGGATCCTCCCCTCTGGGTCCTCCTCCGGGGTCCTCCTCCGGGTCCTCCTCTGTGGTCCTCCTCCGGGTCCTCCCCTCCGGATCCTCCTCCAGGTCCTCCCCTCTGGGTCCTCCTCTGTGGTCCTCCTCCGGGGTCCTCCTCCGGGTCCTCCTGTGGTCCTCCTCCAGGTCCCCCTCCGGATCCTCCTCTGTGGTCCTCCTCCGTGGTTCTCCCCCGTGGTCCTCCCCTCCGGATCCTCCTCCGTGGTCCTCCCCTCCGGATCCTCCTCCGTGGTCCTCCCCTCCGGATCCTCCTCCAGGTCCTCCCCTCCGGATCCTCCTCCGGGTCCTCCCCTCCGGATCCTCCTCCAGATCCTCCTCTGTAGTCCTCCTCCAGGTCCTCCCCTCCGGATCCTCCTCCAGGTCCTCCCCTCTGGGTCCTCCTCCGTGGTCCTCCCCTCTGGGTCCTCCTCCGGGTCCTCCCCCGGGTCCTCCCCCGGGTCCTCCTCCGGGTCCTCCTCCGGGTCCTCCTCTGTGGTCCTCCTCCGGGTCCTCCTCTGTAGTCCTCCCCTCCGGGTCCTCCTCTGTGGTCCTCCCCTCTGGGTCCTCCTCTGTGGTCCTCCTCCGGGTCCTCCCCCGGGTCCTCCTCTGTGGTCCTCCTCCGGGGTCCTCCTCCAGGTCCTCCTCCGTGGTCCTCCTCTGTGGTCCTCCTCCAGGTCCTCCCCTCTGGGTCCTCCTCCGGGTCCTCCTCCGTGGTCCTCCCCTCCGGGTCCTCCTCCGTGGTCCTCCCCTCCGGGTCCTCCTCTGTGGTCCTCCTCTAGGTCCTCCCCTCCGGGTCCTCCTCTGTGGTCCTCCTCTGTGGTGCTCCTCCCGGTCCTCCCCTCCGGGTCCTCCTCTGTGGTCCTCCTCTGTGGTCCTCCTCCGGGTCCTCCCCTCTGGGTCCTCCTCTGTGGTCCTCCTCCGGGTCCTCCTCTGGGTCCTCCCCTCCGGGTCCTCCTCTGGGTCCTCCTCTGTGGTCCTCCTCCGTGGTCCTCCTCTGTGGTCCTCCTCCGAGTCCTCCTCCGGGTCCTCCTCTGTGGTCCTCCTCCGAGTCCTCCTCCGGGTCCTCCTCTGTGGTCCTATTCCGGGTCCTCCTCCGGGTCCTCCTCCGTGTCCTCCTCTGTGGTCCTCCTCCGGGTCCTCCTCTGTGATCCTCCTCTGGGTCCTCCTCCGTGGTCCTCCTCCGCGTCCTCCTCCTCCCTGCTTTTCTCATCTTCCAGGTGCTCCACCTGTGAGAGTCAATGATGAAATGCAAACTTGGAAGTCATCCCTTGGATGTTGCCTACTTAGCTTTTCTTTCTGCGACAGAGTCTCGATCTGGCACCCAGGCTGGAATACAGTGGCAGGATCTTAGCTCCCCACAGTCTCAACCTCCTGGGCTTAGGTGATCCTCCCACCTCTGCCTTCCAAGTTGCTGGAACTACAGGCTCCCAATACCACACCCGACTAATTTTTGTATTTTTTTGTAGAGACTGGGTTTCACCATGTTGCCCAGGCTGGTCTTGACTCCTGAGCTCAAGTGATCTACCCACCTTCGCCTCCCAAAGTGCTGAGATTACAGGTATGAGCCACGGCCCCCAGCCTGACTTGACTTTCCTTACTTTAGGAGTTATAAAGGTTAAAATCATGTGAGACAGATGATTCTATTATTTTATCCTAAAGTTACATTTCGTAAAAATGGGTCTTTATAAATATGAATCCACACGATTTCCTCATCCTCATTTTAAACCAACATTAGTTGTTTAAGCCTTTTCTGTTTTTGGCACAAGGGAGAATTCATATGGTCTTATTCATCTCGGCTTCTTTATTCAGGCACCACCACCTCTAAGACCAGTGGCATCTGTCACGTCGGCAGCTACGTTTCTGTGCCCTTGTATATCCAATCTGGAATGGAACTTTTTTGGATAGGAACAAGTTAAACTGTAGTATGTTTGAATATAGGGGAAAAAAACTTGAGTGTGGGAAGCACTTGTTTGAGTCTTTTATATGAAAATAGATTTTGTATTTTATAATTGCCTTTACACATATACACATTTATTTAAGTAGATTCATTACTTGTATACCTTAGTAAGTTATCTTATGACAGATATATGGCCATGAGAGTAATGGTTCCATCTGTCATCAAAACCGATAGCCCTCTCTCACACTGATTTTTTTATTTTTATTTTAGGCTCAGGGGTACATGTGCAGATTTGTTATATAGGTAAACTCGTATCATGGTGATTTTTTGCACAGATTATTTTGTCACTCAGGTACTAAGTCTAGTACTCAACAGTGATCTTTTCTGCTCCTCTTCCTCCTCCCACCCACCACCCTCAAGCAGACCTCAGTGTCTGTCGTTCCCTTCTTTGTGTCCATCAGTTCTCATCATTTAGCTCCCACTTATAAGTGAAAATATGCAGTATTTGGTTTTCTGTTCCCGCCGTTAGTTTGCTAAGGATGATGGCCTCCAGCTCCATCCATGTTCCTGTGAAACACATGATTGCCTTTTTTATGGCTGCCAGTATTCCATGGTATAAATGTACTGCATTTTCTTTATCCAGTCTGTCACTGATGGGCATTTGGATTGATTCCATGTTTTTACTGTTATCACACTGATTTCTTTACCTTCAGACAAAATTAATCATCAGTGATCCGTTTTTAGGCAAATTTAATTTTTTCAGTTTTCAGACTCAGTATTCCATTTTTTTCCTTCAAATTTGAGAAATTGTATAATACTACTGTATTGATAACTTCATATGTACCTTTTAGCTTTTTTCTATGTATTTGTTATATGACACGTTGCTGCATAATTTTGTAACCTGCTTTCACTTAACGTACTGTAGAAATTTATCATGACTTTTTAAAACATGTACCAAATACACAAGGCTTAAAATTTAACAAGTGAAGATAGAGTGAAAACTATGAAAATGAAGTCTTCCTCCTGTCCTGAGAAACAATTTTTAAATGGCTGCATATCATAAAGATTACCATATCTAGGGTGAGTGACCCTAATCCAAAGATCTGAAATGTTCCAAAATCCAAAACTTTTTGAGCACTGCCATGATGCTCAAATGGAAGTGATTTTGGATTTTGGATTTTTGGATTAGGGATGCATTTAAAATCCAAAATGCTTCTGGTCCCAAGCATTTCTGATAAGGGATACTCAACCTGTGTTTTCTTTCTTTTTTTGAGGTAGGGTCTTGCTCTGTCACGCAGGCTGCAGTTCAGTGGCGCAATCACGGCTCCCTGCAGCCTTGACCTACCAGGCTCAGGCACTCCTCCCACCTCAGCCTCTCGAGTGGCTGGAACCACAGGTGTGCATCACCATGCAGCCTTGACCTACCAGGCTCAGGCAGTCCTCCCACCTCAGCCTCTCGAGTGGCTGGAACCACGGGTGTGCATCACCATGCAGCCTTGACCTACCAGGCTCAGGCAGTCCTCCCACCTCAGCTCTCGAGTGGCTGGAACCACAGGTGCGCATTACCATGCCCAGGTAGTTTTTTTCTTTTTGGCAGAGGCAGCCCCTGTGTGGCTCAGGCTGGTCTCCAACTCCTGGTCTCAAGCCATCCTCCTGCCTTGGCCTCCGAAAGTGTTGGGATTTCAGGCAAGAGCCACCACGCCCAGCCAACCTGTGGTGTTCTGAACCCATCTCCAGTTGTTGACATTTGTGGTTGGGTTTGTTGTCTTGTCATTTTTGAGTTTTGTTGTTGTTGTTGTTATTTATAAATATTGTGATTGAACAGTATTATAAGTTTGGGTCAACTCAGTTTAAGCATGTGTTTCCTGGATCTCCTTCCTTTCCTGATTTCTCCTTCTCTGACTTCTTTCATCATAATCTCGTTTTCCTGCTTTCAAATACATTTATCACTGAAGCCTCGACTCCTGTTCCTTTGCCTTTACCTACCGCTTCCTGATGTTCTCATGTCTCCAGACTCAGCCCCTATTCCTTCCCTGTATTCTCCTGTCTCTCCACATGCCATACCTGAAAGACCATATCCAGAAGATAAACCCTTTTCTTTCCTTTACCTATGCTCCCATTATTTTCAGCTGAAACTACCTGTTTTCAGAGCTTCAGGGAAAGATTTAATCTGAAGGATTCTGCAACTAAAAAGCTTTGAAATTGTGTTAAGAAGCCCCGTAAGCATAGCCTCTAAATGGACAAAAAAGGGAACTGGGGTCATGTCGTCTGGAGTCAGAGTGAGGCGGGGTTAAAAGCTTTCTGTGGTGGTTCTGCACGCTGCTACCAAGCTTCTATTTTAAGCATCAGTTCTGGCTGTGGTAGATAAAACCATTTCTCTCCCTATAAGTTGTTAAAACCTGTACTTATATATAGTAGTAAGTAATTTATATGTAACATTTTGGTTTAAAAATCTGAGTTCTAGACTATCTGGGTCTCAAAAAAATGACCAAAGTATACACATTGATTCTTCTTATGTTCCGTATTCTGTAAGTATTATGAGACATATAACTCCTATTCATATATTTAACCACTTGGGGAAATGACTGAATTAGAATTTTTAGAATAGCGGTGCCTGCTTTGTAAAGTTTCAAAATAGATTAGATTAAGGTTTTCATTTTTTTTTTTTTTTTTTGCAGGGATGGAAAATAAAGGAAGTGGTGTTTTATGTGTATTTCAGCAGGTCTTCTTGAAACTCAACTGAAAATATGACTGCTCTCTCTTCAGAGAACTGCTCCTTTCAGCACCAGTTACGTCAAACAAACCAGCCCCTAGATGTTAACTGTCTGCTATTCTTGATCATACTTGGGAAAATATTATTAAATATTCTCACGCTAGTAATGAGAAGAAAAAACACCTGTCAAAATTTTATGGAATATTTCTGCATTTCACTAGCATTCGTTGACCTTTTACTTTTGGTAAACATTTCCATTTTATTGTATTTCAGGGATTTCGTACTTTTAAGCATTAGATTTACTAAATACCACATCTGCCTATTTACTGAAATTATTTCCTTAACTTACGGCTTTTTGCATTATCCAGTTTTCCTGATAGCTTGTATAGATTATTGCCTGAAGTTCTCTAAAACAACCAAGCTTTCATTTAAGTGTCAAAAATTGTTTTATTTCTTTACAGTAATTTTAATTTGGATTTCAGTGCTTGCTTATGTTTTGGGAGACCCAGCCATCTACCAAAGCCTGAAGCCGCAGAATGCTTATTCTCATCGCTGTCCTTTCTATGTCAGCGTTCAGAGTTACTGGGTATCATTTTTCATGGTGATGATTTTATTTGTAGCTTTCATAACCTCTTGGGAAGAAGTTACTACTTTGATACAGGCGGTTAAGATAACTTCCTACATGAATGAAACTATCTTATATTTTCCTTTTTCATCCCACTCCAGTTATACTGTGGGATATAAAAAAATATTCTTATCCAAGCTCACTGTCTGTTTTCTCGGTACCTGGTTACCATTTGTACTACTTCAGGTAATCATTCTTCTGTTTAAAGCACAGATTCCAGCATATATTGAGATGAATATTCCCTGGCTGTACTTTGTCAACAGTTTTCTCATTGCTACAGTGTATTGGTTTAATTGTCACAGACTTAATTTAAGAGACATCGAGTTACCTTTGGATCCATTTGTCGACTGGAAGTGCTGCTTCATTCCACTTACAATTCCTAATTTTGAGCAAACTGAAAAACCTCTATCAATAGTGACCTGTTAATATTATGAAGTAAAAGTTACCACTATAATAAGGTCATAATTTTACAAACAGAAAGAACTCAGGACATATTAAAAAATAAACTGAACTAAAGCTTTGCCCCTTTGATACCTTTTCAGAATGTGTTTTTGGGGCTTTGATGCTATTTATTAAATAGTGTTTTATTTTAAAAACAAAAGAATTCCAAGAAGTTTTTATACTTATTAAGGGACACTATATTAATTTGTTATTAATTAACACGAAAAGTGAAATGAGTTAACATTTGGCCATACTCTTGTTTGTTTGTGTTACCCCAAAAAACTACTGAATGTAAATCTGAGATTTCACTGACCACTTTAAGGTATCAACCTAAATAAACGTTTTTATTAAATGTTCAAATGACAGCAAGAAAATAAAAACTATTCTTAAAATGATTTGGTATAAAGTTCAATGTAAGAGGAAGATTAGCTCATTTTAAATTTAGCTGATTATTTTAAAGTGTATCTCTCTTCCTAATGCAAACGTTCCTAGAAGGAGAGAGTTTTGGTTGCTCACCTTACGGAACCGGGAGTAGTGGCTAGGTCTCTTCCATGACTCAGCAGATTCATTTTCATATTATAACTTACATATCACATAGTTGCATGTCACATCATAATCGCATTGCAATGTATCACACGTAAAAGCAGACATTCCTCGGCACTACTGACAGACATTTGGGGCTGGTTAATTTTCTGTTGCCGGGCAGTTTAGCAGCATCCCTGCCCTCCGCCCACTAGAAACAATCAATCAAAAATGTCTTCAGACGTGGCCAGACCTGCCCCGGCGGATGGGCGGAGTTGCTTCATTAGAGTAAAACAATATGGCTGGCAGAATAATCGTTACTTTAGGAATTAAGCTATACAGATATTTTTATCACCATTTATAAATACTGTATTACATAAATCTAAACCTAGCTTTTCCTAAATTTGTTTTTTTTTTTTATATTTACGGAAAGATATATTTTTAACAAGACTCACAGACTAATATGTACATGTTTACATGTCATAACAATACTTACCCTTACATATCACGCAAATTCATGCAAATATATTTTTTGGTGTCATTTTTAAAATGCTCATTGTGATCCACAAAATTGAGTTCATGATCCACAAATAGTTTCTTTCCATTATTTGAAAAAATGTCCTATAACAAGTGCTATGGAACACGAATAATAGCAAAAAGATTTAGGCAATGTTTCCTGCGTGCCAGGTACTGTCTTAAGTGTTCTATATGCAGCAACTGATTTGATCCACACAGCAACTCTGACAGGTACTGTTACCATCCACTTCTTACAGATGAGGAAATTTAAACATCGAAATTAAGAAACTCACTATCATACAACTAGACATTGGGGAAGCTGGGATGCAAACCCAGAATTCTGGTCCAGAGTTCTCGCTCTTTGCCACTATATTACACTGCCTTTCATTGGTGCCACTGACTGTTCTCAAAAGAATAGGTTGTTTCTTAATTATTATTTTTCACTTGAAAATATCCAATGTCCATGAACATGTTAAGGCTTTATAGGGCTATAATGAATACATCTTTTTAATTAGCTCTACCCATCTATAAAGACAAGTTGAAATGCTGCTGGACAGTCAGTCAGGAATTCTTCGAGTAGCCGGTAATACAAACTCACCCTGAGCCATTCTAAGAACAAGCTGGATACTGGAAACAACTTGGTAAACTACCAGCAGAATCTGAGTTGTCGGTTTCCATTTTGTGTGTCCACAAAGTGGGTGTTCTGGCTGCCAGCATCTCAGGGCTTTTATAATTCCAACTTAAAGCATCTCCTAACTTCAAATATACAGTCCCAGGGAATGACTGTCCAACCTGACTTCAGTCATACGTCCACCTCTCTATGATCAGGGTCTGTTAACAGAAGACACGGCAAGGAAGAGAAATAACCACTATAATGGCTGGTACACTGTTAAAAAATACTTAGAGAAAACAAGAATAAAAATGACATTATTCTATAAAAAGCAAATGAGAGACAAAGTTTAGGATAAGTAACCCTATGTTTGAGGGAACGTCGGTGTGTTTAAACAGTTTAGAACATTTAAACCCGGCCCTCTTTCCTTCTTTGACTTTCTCCTCTAAATATATTGCCTTCTAGTTGTTGGCCAAATATGGGACTGAAATATGTTTAAATATATTGAACTTAGTAAAGACTTATACTCTGCAGATTTTAAAACCATTTCAAATCTCACTGAGCTTTTGTTTACACAGAGGATTCCCCATGTCTCATAAGCTTAAAGAAAAAAAATTATTGAATAGACCAGCCAAATGGAAGAGGCTTTTATTTGTAAAGAAATGAGCTTACAACTGGTCTACAATATATTATTGTAATATAAACAATATAAATAAATGATCCTGTAGGCCCACTAATCTTCCATCCAGACCCACATGAAGCAATGTTAACAACAATATTCTATATGAAAATGTGCAGGTAACAAAGGTGCAATTACAAGCAAGTTAAGCAGCAGAGTATAAGGTGCTTTAATTTAATAGTTAATGTTGCCATCAACAAACATTTAAATGCTCAATTTACCTCACTGAATACAGACACAACAAATATGAAAATCTAAATTCATACACATGCTACTTAATATGAAAGTGCTTTCTCTTTTTTAAAAAAATACACCAAATGGACACTTTTTACATAGATCAAATGTGCTCTTACAATGCAAAATTAACCTTCATTTTCAGGTTGTACATTTTAAAACTGTAGCTATCAACACCAATCTAGGAACTCTAATCCTAAGAGTGCTAAAAACGATTCCATTTCTTGTAAGGAGGATTCTAATACAATATCCAATGTAGAGAATACATCTATATATAATCTTAACATCTGTTTTCTGTAAAGATAAAAAATGTTTTCTTTCCCCTTGGTGATCTTTGTTCATCCTGGGTGGATCATCTTTTGAGGTTTTAATAATATGAAAGTTCTATTTAAGAACAATGGGAGGAACCAAAAGGAGGAATTTAAAAAATTGGTTAACACGTGCTTGAAGTATCCAAAACACACCAGTTTATCACAACAATTGGTCTTTATTAAAATTAACAAAATTTTAATAAAAAGACAAAAAAGTACTAATTTAATAGAGGCTTGAAATGCCTGCCACCACTGTCAGTATCCACCTATCCAACCTTTACTACAAGCATAATCCTGACTTTGAGGATAATTTTTGGAACTTATTTTGACTTTTTCCCCTATAGGAAAAACAAAGACTGGCCAATATGATGAAACCCCATCTCTACTAAAAACTACAAAAACTTAGCCAGGCGTGGTGGCGTGCACTTGTAATCTCAGCTACTCAGGAGGCTGAGGTGGGAGAATCGCTTGAACCCGGGAGGCGGAGGTTGCAGTGAGCACTCCCAACCGCCGCGCTCCAGCCTGGGTGACAGAGCGAGACTCCATCTCAAAACAAAAACTGCAAAAATGATTAACAGACTTTTTAATAGATATTTTCATTCTGTATCCTTATGGAGAATGTTAGTATCAACTGGTGTTAATAGGTAAAGCTGTGTCAACAGGAATTACAATGTGGTTCACAGCATCCCAGAGTGACAAGGAATGGACCTTAGCTCAATAAATGATTCTCCCACTCAGTATTTACCCCCAGATAGAACCAATGCGAGCCCGGAACTGTTTCATGTTTGCCAGTTCTGCGTTGTGAAGCGTGCCCTCTTACTACATGATATATGTGCTTGCTAGAATATTACTTGTTCTTACGTATCTTTAACAGGTGGATATTTGTAACAGCTTAAAATAGTTAACTTTTATTTAGTGTAATCTTTCTTAATTTAAAAACAAAATATAAATGAACATGTCTGTTCCAGTGATCTACTTTGAGATTTTTTAGTTTTAGAAAGTTGCTACACTGTCAGACGGGCGCGGTGGCTCACGCCTGTAATCCCAGCAATTTCCGGGGCTGAAGCAGGTGAACCAGTTGAGGTCAGGAGTTCAAGACCAGCCTGGCCAACATGGTGAAACCCTGTCTCTACTAAAAATACAAAAATTAGCCAGGTGTGGTGGTGGATACCTGTAATCCCAGTTACTCAGGAGGCTGAGGCAAGAGAATCACTTGAACCTGGGAGGCAGAGGTTGCAGTGAGCCGAGATTGCACCACTGCACTCCAGCCTGTGTGACAGAGCAAAAAAAAAAAAGCTGTAGTTAAAAATGTACAATATCAACACTAGCTTTTTTTTGTTCTGCCACATGCCTTGTGTAGCAACAATTCTGGAACAGATTCAAGTGTCAAAATAATGCCATGAAATATGGGCTGTCACCACAGTCTCAACATGTGAGTCCTTAATGTTAAGTCTCCTTAATTTTGTAACTTAATCAGGTACAGGGCCAACTGGTGTTTAGCATGTGAACTGTGTTATAAAAATTTGATATGATTCACTCAGACCTCTTAGATATCATCTAGCCTAACCCTTTACCCAATGCATAAAAATATTCCCTCCCAGTTCCAAGTTTATTAAGATTCCCTCGCAGTATGTTAAGTAGTAATGATTATGTCCATATTTATTTAAGCCACAATGAATTTTTTGGGGAAAATATTACTTATTACTCATTCCTCAAGTCACGTATACCACACACTACACATATAAGTGTTCAAATGTTTGCTAAATGAATATAAATACTTGAATGACAATATTCCTATGTGTTCATATATTCAGTAGCTAACCAGTAAGGAGAATTTAGGAAACTGTCCTCATTTGCTTGTTACGTATGAATTTTCTACTTTAATTCTTAGGAGAACAAAGACTCTAGGTGACCCAAGATATAGATGCTTATTAAGTATAAAATAAACCCTTAAAAAGGGAAAGAGAATGAAGTAAGAGCAACCCCATCACATGGCCTAGAATCATAGTTTTAGAGCTGGGTACCTTAAAGAGGAATTAAACCCAAATCAGCATTTGAATAGTACAGGCACCATATGGTGTATGTATCTGGAAGCTGTTGAAAACGCTGAGTAACTAACTGCTCAACACGTCACCCAGAGCTGACCCACTGAAATAAAACCCCAGTCACCAAACCTGTGTGCTGTACCCTCACTCATCATCTTAATTCATCTACTATTTACTACTGAAGTAGATTATTTACTGATTATTTAATACTACCCAAAACAAAAAATACTTTTAAGAGAAGCATTTTAAAGATTTAAACACTAGATACTTCTGGTTTGCTTGAGGCAAGACTAAAAAATTCTAAAACAGGTTGATGTTTAACTTCACTAATGATGAGATGCCTCACCACTCTCTCATAAACACCAACTTTTTCACCACCATCAGTTAAAGCTCCACAAAGCATGGATTTCACACTGATAATATTCCATGAAATGTAACTTTTAGGCCAATAAATGATGGTGACTATCAATCCTTAAGATGACTACTGGAGTATATTTAAACAGGTGCTCTAAAAGTACTTGTTACCTTACTCTTTAACGCCTTGCCATGTTAGTGTAACAGTGTTTTAAAATTATACTGGTTTTTCTCAAATTAAAATTCATTCCCTACTCTGCTTCTTTTAAACAACACGTTTTGTTTTCTTTCTATGGATTCTTACTGAACACCACCAGTATCACTGAGGACTAGTACTTGTAAAAAGCAGTAGAAAAAAATATTTTCCAAAAGTATAAAGCTAGCTAGAACCTCATTACGTTGTACCTGTTAACATTTCAGATTAAAATTGTCATCTCTAAATAAAATTAAATGTCAACAAACTATAAAAGGGAAAAAATAAAACACCTGTGGAAAACATTTCCCAAAAGTTCCCATAAACATGACACTTGGAAGGGGTCTGTGCGTGTGTCTGAGCAGAACGGAGGAGTGTGCATTAGAAAAGCTGGTCTTCAGAGCTGAAAAGGAGGGCAGGGATTCCCCTTTCACGTGTGTTTTCTAAATTGAAAGTTTAGAAAAATCCATATTCTCTGGAATGTGATAGTAATAATTATATTTGTATTAATGCTTTATGACTTTCCAAAAAAGGTTTTCTCATAGTACAATTTTAAAATGGATTAGGTTCTAAAAACTAACATGTAAAACTTTGAAAATTCTTAAAAATTTAGGAAATTCTTTTTCCAAATAAGGTAATCTAAACTGTTTTTATTTGAAGAAAGCTTATATAACTGCTGTGAACAAAACTATATAAGGACACATTTTATGAATTTCTAACAAAAGAGGACCTATCTTCCCAAAGATTTTTTTTTTTTTTTTGAGATGGAGTCTCCCTCTGTCATCCAGGCTGGAGTGCAGTGGCGTGATCTTGGCTCACTGCAACCTCCGTCATCTGGGTTCAAGCAATTCTCCTGTCTCAGCCTCCCAAGTAGCTAGGACTACAGATGCATGCCACCACACCCAGCTAAATTTTGTATTTTTAGTAGAGATGGGGTTTCACTATATTGGTCAGGCTGGTCTCAAACTCCTGACCTCAGATGATCCACCTGCCTCGGCCTCCCAAAGTGCTGTGATTACAGGTGTGAGCCACCACATGCTGCCCCAAATAATTTTTTTTAAAGATATAGAGCATAACATGTTGAAATTAAATGTTAGTAAGACTGCTATTTACTTTTCCTAATACTGTATTTGTGCTTATCTAAATTAGATCACAATCTTTGAGATGAAATAAAAATGCTCTAAGTAGATTTATAAAATACAAATATTGATGAATGTGGGTACAGAGTTCATGATCCTCACTGCTGTGCACCAAAGAAGCAGAGGTAGGCTTGTGTTTACTGAAATCCAGACTAGGAAAATGAAACCTATAGCTCTTAATTTTCCCAATTCTTAGACTGAGACACAACCTAACAAATAAAATACTACCTTAAAATGCCTCTCCATAACAAGCTACAGAGGTGATTCAACTGTGGTATCTGAAAATGGAAACTCTGTCATTCTGGCATCTCAATTATAACAACCTTTGAATTTTTGACAAATATTCTCCAACTATAATAAAAGGTTGCCACCTTTTTCAGAAATCAAAAATCACTAACTCATATATCACTGTAGCTATTAATATCCATGCTCCTAAGTATGGAGACAGTGGGTATAGAGAGTGAAAGAATGAGTCTGATTTCTTGACATACAAAAACTATAACCTACGTATTGCTCTAACTGGCATCTAACAACTAAAATGTATTATTTTGAACTGTGGATGAAAGCCGTATCTATCCTAAATAACCTCCATCTTCTTGGGTCTGGAATGCTTTGTTCCTCCCACTTGTGTCCTCCTCTATTTCCCTATACTTCCCTCTAGAAAACCTTCCTCAGGGCCCCGCTTTACATATGTGGCACACAAGAAACAGATCGAGCAAACATTTTGCACAGATGGGCCAGCTTCCACTGCCCAGAGGCTGCTCTGGAACATGACTGTCAGGCACCAGAAAGTCCTGCCCCAGCTACCTCTCTTCCTAAAGTTAGCCCCAATACAAAATCCTCTCTAAGGATTTTGAGACAAAGATCTCTCAATAAGTTTTTATGCAGTTTTCTTGGAGCTAGAGGCTTCAGAGAGGTAGTGAGATGAGGCCCTTTCATGCCATTAGCTAATGCTCAATGCCCGTAGGCTGCATGTGTTCCTGCAATTCAACCAAGGTAAGAATCTTTAAACCGCAAACTATAATCAGGCTGTTCTGGTTGAAAATATATCTTTAAAACATTTTAACATTGTGTCCAGTCAGTTTCATCCACTGGATATGGCTGTGAGGTCAGCATCATTCACATACATCTATAATAGTGTATTCTTTCAAAAACTGTTTATACGCACTTAATATAGTCATACAGCCTAAGACTACATTTCCTCCCTACCAGACTTGTGCCATCGTGTTACCAAAAGCCTGAAGACGTGCATAATGTAGAAAAGACATTTAACTGAACAAGTCCGTGGGAGACGGCACTGTAACACAGTTCAATTCAATCTAAGACGTATTTGTGAAGAGGTGTCTCATTATAATTTTATACTTGATCAATGAAGATAAGCTATGTCAAAAATTACTCAAAGGCATAGTCACAATAATACTATATGTTAAACTATGTTTCATACAGTTCTAAGAATTTTGATACACCAGGAAACAAAAATCAACAGTGGGTTACCTAATAAAAGGAAATTATTTCTAAGTAAAACATGAATATTCACTTCGAAAGTGCAGAAATGTGCTCGGTATTGAAGTGGGCTAAGCTAACGAGGATGACGGCAGCCGCCTCTGACTCCTCCCGTTCTCAGGCTTTTGCATCACCATTTCCTTCCTCCCATTCCACCCTGTCTACTCCTGGGTGACTGCTCTTAACACCCCAGCTTTTAAAAAAGTTCTGTTTAGAGCATTCAACAGCAAAATAACAGTACCATCAGGGAAATAATAATATGCTAATTAAAAAGTGACAGGTTTTGAGACAACACTCTATCTCATATTATACAGACTATTCAAAGCTGCATAGCTGTGTCTTACACATGCCTACACAAGGCTTGATGAATATTAATGTCATATAAAAAATAATTTTTACAAACCAGCTCTCTTAGTTGTTTAACTTCCCTAGGAACACAAGGCTTAAAGCAAAATTTCAAACTTAATGGTTTTTTATCCCAATGGGACAGAGTGCAACACTTTAAGGAAGTCAGAAAATGCAAACTTAGGTAGCAGAAGTAGGAAGAACCTCCATGTTCCCTTTCTGTTTGTCATTCTCTCTCCCCAGTCAAAATCCTAAAACTATTAGTAGTAATATGAAAGGATATGAAAACAATTATATTCTCCCCAACTATATACTGTGCTTTAAAAACTCAGGAGAGAGGTGGATGCTCAGTGTTGCCTATATGCCCATTAAATATAACTGAAGCTTTGAAATTAAGATGATTAAATCATCTTGGAAGAAATAGCTGTGCTGACGGGAGAACTACCAAGTGACAGCAAATAAGCCATTTTTAAATAAAAACTCACTTGAAAAAAGTAAGTGCATTCTCTGGCTATGTTCTGATGAGGACAACAAGAGATCTGGACTAAATTTAAGATTATAAGGTATTCTCCAATAGAAACCCCTCTCGTAAGCCTCTCCTGAAGACTTACAGCAGTGGTAGGCACGGGGGCTTTCAGTAAGTACAGAATGGCTGATGTTATGGGAGAGAGTAAATAAAAGGACAGCCTACGACACAGTTCGCAATTGATGCCTTAAAGGCCATAGGTAATATGGGAGGTAATCATTCCTGCTGGAGGAGTGTATCCCCAAATAATAAATGCTGTATTAATTGTGGCTAATCTATGAGAGGTTTTAATTCCAGGCAAGATTTCCATTGCGCCTCCCTCCCTCGTACTGGGGGCTGTCACTTACTAATGCTTAGCCTGTATTTGTGTTCTGAAATTGCAGGAAGAGGGGAAAAGTCAAGCATATGACAATTCTGTCATGATGATAAACTGCTAATAAATGAAAACTGATTATAGAGTACCTCGCTTTCCTTGAAACTTTAATCCAATGATTAAAAATGTGATATAAAGAAATATGTAACACAGACTACAAGCTACTGTAGGTCTGGAACATGAGCCTTATATTACACATTCTAATCCTACATGTAACTACCAGTAAACATCTTTTTTTAAAACATTACTACACAAAGAATTCCACAAAGCGTACATTCAAACAAGAGGCATCTAAAGATTAAAAAAATTACCCGCTGTATTTTTTGTATAAAAATAATCAACATTCTCTAATGTACACAAAGCCAAAAGATAAATATATCTGTGATGTCTTCAGTGACATCTTTAGTCTTCTACTAGCTGAACAGAATCTTTCTGAAAAGAGCAATGAAAATGACTGAAACTCATGGACTGTTTTTTTCCCCTACTTACTCAACTTCTGCCAAATATCTGTGTATGTTCTTTCAATTACTAAAATATCTCAATCATGGTAATAGAAGAAAAGATTAAAACAAAACATTCATCATCTGAAATAAAATTTTTGATGTCCAGGACTATAAAGCTTTCAGGGCTTCCACAATTTTGTTTTAGTGTCATAATTCTCTAGAACACTGTTCAGTAAAAGGTTTTGCTTTAAATTGCTTTCCTCAAACATGTACATACAAACTTTGATCATTCAAGAGAAATCACTTGGTAAGTGCTTTGCAGGAAGCATGCAAAGGTTTGGTAAAGGAAGTAGGAATGTGCATTCTAGCTAGTCCCAGCATGTCCAACATTAGAAAAAAATCCAAAGAGCAATCACATATCTACTAAAAACTATTTTCTTTCCAGAAAAGGCTGTACACTGCTTCATAGGTATAATCATATTATGCCTTCATCAGTGCAGAGGAGCACAGAGGTATGAAAGATAATCAGAATGAATTAGTACTTTCTGAGAGTTAAATTATTTGTATGTCAGTCCTTATTTTATAGGCCAATTTGTAGATCTTTTTTTCTTTTTCTAGCATGATTAAACTAGAAAAAATAATTCAACAGAATATTAATGTTATCTGAATAACACTTCCATCATATATGTTTGCTATGCTCCATTTTCAAACAAATATCCCTTTGGGTGAAAACAGTTTTTATCACTCCTTCTATATCAGAGTTTCTCAACCTTGGCACTACTGACATTTTTGAACCAATAATTCTTTGTAGTGGAGGTGTGCTGTCCTGTGCATTATAAAATATGTAGAAACATCTCTGGCTTCTACCTCCTAGATACCAGTAGTATCTAGAACCCTCCCCTGAATGCCCCCTCAAGCTGTGACAACCAAAATGTCTCTAGACTTGCCAGATGTCCCCTGGCGATCAAAACTGACCTCTATTGAAAACCACTGCTCTAAATGTACAAAAACTGAGAGGAAAACTTTCTCAGTCAAACCAAATTCTTGGTCAAGTTTGGAATAGAAACTATTTTCACTTCCAGATCAGTATTGTTCACACTAGAATACAATTCCTTTTTTATAGATAAAGCATATGTCTAAAAGACATGCTTTTTAAAGTGTACACTGATTTCATTGCATATGATTTTGTCACTGGACTATTAAATTATGCCATAACATACCTCTCATGACAACCTTTAGAAAACTAATAGGTTTGAAAAAATGTATAAGAAAACCAAATCAAAACAGGAGAAATGTAAATCATTAAATTGCTTTTAAAAGGATTCTTTATATTAATGATAAACATCACCTTTAAAAAAATTATCTAGTATAACACATTTCTTTGAAAAATATCATGGCCCTCTATAACAAGAAGTCTTTCAATGTTTCATGTAACCTGTAAAATTAACTTTACCAATGGTTAATTATGAAAATGCACAATGAATTATTATACCTGTAGAAGAAATGTCAGTATTTGATGCAGAGGTCCCAATGTGCTCGACTATCCACCACAATAAGTGTCATACTCTAGACCAAGTTAGGCCTTTACCTTACAAGTTTGTATGAGAAGAGTAAAACTGCTGTTTTATCAAGGCTTCATGTTCCTGTTAAGATTCCTTCAGAGAGTTGATGCGTGCACAGATCTTCAGGGCTGGGCCTAGCTTGATATTCATTGCACTCATGAGATGGTCTTCTTTTAGTAAGAGAAGGGCCTGTCCATCAATCTCCTGTGCTCTGAATTCATCTGCAATATCCTGGCAGCCTAAAATTTGACCAGAGGAAGCAAGTTAGAATTAAATATACAACAATTGGACATTACTCCTAACAGTCACAGTTATGCTCTCACTGGGTCTGAGAATCTGAAATACAGGCTGAGAAACAAATGAAATTTATTTATGGTAGTCTTGAGTTCACTCTTGAAGAATAGGGTATTTGCATTCTGAAAATAAGAATTAATTCAAAATCCATGTAAAGCAATTTGCATGGAAATTCTTGCTCTAAAATAATGTTATAAAAATAATTCATAAGAGGTAAAAATGTACAAAGTCTAGACGTAATACTTCCTTCACAAAAAGGACTATGTTGTTACCTCAAAGCATGCCAGTTTGGGTTAACTAGTTATACCTCATAAACTTATCTCTGTATAATATTTCCTTCACATATAGGTAAAGAGGAAACAGAAATATAATGTTTTGTCATTTAAATAACAATCTAGAAAGACTTTCTCGAGTGAGTACTACTTTCATTATCGTTTGTGCCTTATCCTAATTTATGACCTTCACTTGCCAAGTACATTTAAAATTTTTCATTGTTCACTCAGGATAGATCAAATCTCTCAAGATTGTATTACCAATCTATTGCAATGCTGCTGAAATCTATTACACTGCTTGACTTGTAACTTCTACTTCAAATCTTAGTATTACTGGGCTTGTCTCCATTTTTGTTAAGAAACAATTCTCATTGAAATTATGAGCCTGCTGGTGAATTTCCCGCCACATAACCAATATTTTAGCTCTCAGTCTAAACCAGGTGCTTTAGCAGGTAACAAGGCTAGTATCTACCTGAAACTCAAATGTTTTTACTGTCTACCAAATTTTCACATCCAGATTACTCAATAAAGTTACCCACGAAGGGTAAAGAAACCAACAGGAAAGGTAATGAATTAAAGTAGCTGAGACAGGAGAAAATAAAAAAATACAGCAGCTTTCTTGAGAGACAGTAAAACTGTAAGATGAATTTAAGAATACACATAAAAACTGAAAGCTTAAGTTTTTCTATTTTATTCAAATTAGCATTCTAAGGGAAAACACAAAGAAAAAGATAATGAAAATGAAAATAGTTACATTACACTTTTGGAGGCCGCAATTTTGCTAGTACTATTGTACTTTCTACCTGCAAATGTATCATCCTCTTGTATGTAAGATAATGATGTCTCTCTTATAATCCCAGCACAAAGCACAAAGCATTATAGGTACTGAATACATAGTATTTGTCAATAAGGACTGAACTGGTGAATACACAACACACAAAACTATCATCTGCTACAGAAGAGCTATCTGTAAGAGTAATACAAACATTTTTTCCTGTGTACAGCTGTGTGGCCAGTTTTTATCTTGGTCATTTCTTTTCTCATGTCCTGTTAAATGTATCATTACTGTTTCCTACATAACAACCAGCTTTTCAATTTGTTTTAATAATTTCTCACACTTAAAAGTTGACATTTCAATACCCTCTACAAAAGTTTTATGGTTTTGCTCATTTATCTTATAAAATAAACTATAGTTGAAATGGGATTACTCACCATAGAAAAGCCCCTTTTCTTTTCCCAGAGGTAGCTCTCAACAAAATTGAGGCAGACAAAACTGACTAATCTTGCATCTAGTTGTGACTTCATCCTTCTTTTTATGAAAGAACTAATGTTCTTCTCTCTTCAGTCTTACTTACAAGAACACAGGAAAGAAAAGAAGAGAGAGAAAGATAGGGTGGGACTTACTTAGATTCAGAAAACAGGAGCAATGAGAAGTAATGAGAACTGTAAGAGCTACATTTGGGAATAGAAACAAGGAGTTCTCCATGAGGAAAATACGTAGCACATTCCCGTTCCTCTGTATTGTGAGATTCCTCTTCAAATATCCTCTTGTTGGTAGACAGTAAATGTATTAGCAGAATAATAAAGAACAAGAAGTGTTTTGGGAAACAACACAGTCAAATAGGAATGCATTTTAGATCACAACTTGCTTAAGTTAACCACAAAAAAAGTGTAGTTACATCAGTATAGAAATAAAAAAATAAAGTGACTTAGAAAAAGAAAAATTGGAAGCAAGTATGCTTCCGGAAACTCATTACAGAAAAATATATTTTAAAGACAATTTTAAACGCTGAAGGTATACTGAGATAAAGTTCTAGATTTCTGACATTAACATCTATTTGGCAAAATGGCTTGGATCCCAGGGATGTGTACAAAACATCAGCTGAGCTAGCTTCACCTCACCAGAAGCAAGTGCAGTGCAGCTCTCAGTATGGGCAAGGACCTCTGCACATGGGTCCCACCTGAACTTGCAAGCATCTGGCATCACTTCTTCAGCTAAACTCAAAACAAAACACTTTGCACAAAAACTGACCACAGTAAGGTTGGTGAAAAGATATTACCTGCCACTCAATGCTACAAAAAAAAAATACTAATATTACTAATACTAATATTACACAAACCGTAAATAGTCATGTTTTAAGAAATGATTCTTACTTTATATGCCTACAGAAAAATCAAATCTACTGTGGATTCACAGATCAATAAACAAGATAAACTGATCTCTGCAAAAAGATAGTTCATTATAGGAAGGAAGGGTTAAAGAAGATAACCAGCAGTAAATTGAAAATAATAATTGTTCCTGTAGGCAACTTTTAAATGCACAAAAAACTAGAAGGCCGTAACTTTTCATTCTGATAACAGCTCGGAGATTTTGGTCTACTGCACACAAGCTCTAACATAGTCCCCAACAGGAAGTTTAACAAGATGATATACAAAGAGAAAAGAAAACTGGAGGAGTAAATATAATATGCCCTGATTAAACAGGGAAGGAAGCCTATCTCAACTGGAAAGAAACAAAATACAAGAGATTACAAAATTTACAAGCTTGTTCATTCCATGAGAAAAGCTTGGGAGTGGACTACTCAGGGAAAATAAACAGTGCTGAATGAGAGCTAAAAGAAGCTCAAAAGGAAATTTACAAACTCCAGAGAAGCAGAAAGAAATGAACATTAAGGTATTTTCTGGTATGAGATTACCTTAAACTACAGACATTATGCAGAGAAAACTTTGAGAAAGGTGATATAACTAATCACACAAATAAGCTTATTATTTGGCCTGTCAAAGCAGTGAAAACATTACCATTTCGTAAGTAAAGAAAGAGTCAAATTAAGCAGACTCTAAAACAGTAGTAAGAAATTCTAAATTATATAATAGCTGTGTCCTTTTTATGATATGTTTTCTAAATATCTGGCAACAAAATTAAGTGTCTAGATGAACTCTGTAAAACAAGCATTTTAAGTTATGAGCTATATTAAGTTTCATGTTTTTTGTTTAACTCAAATGAAGCAAGAATGAGACAAAGGAATCAGCCTTTTTTCTAATAAAGTAGCCACGTGGCAAATGGATGCTGGGGCAAATTAGCCTAAATAAAAAAAGAAGTGAAAGAAGAATCAGCAGTGTATCTGTTAATTATCTGGGCAACTACTTTCCTCAGGATGTAAACCAGCTCTCTTCTGCAAAGGAAAAGAAAAATTTCTCCCAAATGAAAACTCAGGCTCACAAACAGATCATGTGCCCCACTTGGAAGACTGAGACTACTTCTGAAGATGATAGAATCAAAGTCCAGCCCCAGGAATCAGTATAGACTCCAAAGTTAATTCTCAAGATAGCTATACTGGTCTAAAAGCTAAAATTGGTTTCATTAGATACTAAAACCACAACCAATGAAGATTCACCATCTTCTAAATACATCAAGTTTAAAACAGATTCTAAATGCACATGGTCAGCAGTTAACTCACACCTAAGTTTTCTTGGGCACATGCACATGTTTAAAAATCTTTCCATGAAGTATCTCCCATTTAAACAACTCCATCTTTCTTTAAAAGTGGTCATATTTTTGGTTTTTTTTGTTAAAAAAAAAAAGCATTTCTAAAACAAGCTATTAATAAACTAATTTAATAAAATCTCACAAAATTCTGTATATGAAGTAAAGTGGGTAACATTCTTTAAAAACTATCATTTCTAAATATATTTACTTGTATAGCATGTTTGCTCTAAGTATGCTTCTAAGACTTTAGTTGCTGTCAGACTAATTAGCAACAATAGCTAATTAATTAGCTTATTAAACTGTAAAAAGTTAGCAGACAAGTTCAAATATGACGTATTCTTCTAGAAAGCTTCTATCAAGAGAAATGATATGATTTGCAATAAAACCAAAAGGGAATAAATTTTTTTAGTCTCCTCATTTTCCATATGCATAAGGTCAAAGTGAATGACAAGATTTACTGATTTAAATATATATATAAATATATATAGTCTTAACATATATAACCAGTGTGGGTCTCGGCATGAGCAAAGGCGCAGCTGTCTTTAGTAACCAGCTCCTTAGAGAAAGTGGATATAAAAGATTACTGTCGTTTTAAGGAAAAAAGATAAAAGTTGATGGAAAGAGTATCAAAATGAGAACAGGAAAACATAAATAAGAAAGTTACCCTCAAAATTACAATGAATATAATTGAATTTCAGCTGTCTTTGAAAAATAAAATTTCAGAAAGGCTCTTGATAACTATTGAAAAGAATCAAAGAATGTACCTTCTTTTAAAAGAACTGGCTTGATTTTTCTCAAAGAAACCAAATTTTTACCATATTGTAAAAGGTCTTGATTAGCTTTCAAAAATGTTTAAAAAAAAAAAAAGGGCTCTCTTATTTCATTTTTAAAAAGGGTAAATTAGGAAATAAGGAGGACTAGAATAGAAAGATAGAAGAGCAGAAGGGAAGAAGTGTCTGATTCAATCTCTCTACTGACCTCTCGAGAGAAATCAGACTGAAGAGAAGAAAGCACCATTAATATCTTCACCGGCTGAGGTGTCACAGCAGAAGCAGGACTAGTCAGTTTTTATCGACTTGGGGGGTATGAGAAAATACCCAGTAGTGCTGAGGGAATAAGCAAGAGGAAACAGATCATATTTCAATAACAAATGCCACTTAATTTATACATACACAGTACTTCTCTAACCCTTTTGTGCAAAAGGTGTGGATGGATCTAACATTGCTGTGTGTGAATGCACGAGAAAAATATTAAGGCCAAAGTGATGAATTACATACCAGGCAAAGAATGAATGAAGGCCCAGACATCGTCGACTGTCCAAATAGATGGCTCTGTTTGTGCAACTGGTAGCAAGTCAGTGTTCTCAGGCATTTTCCGAATTCTCACATCCCGAAGCTCACGTTCTCTTTCCCGCTCACTCTGCCTGCGCAGACGAGTTGTCATAGCAGATGGCACAGAATCTTCATGAGAAGCCAAGTCTTCTTCTGCAGATGGATAAGTAATTGGAAGCTGGAAAATGTAGTACAAGCAAAATACAGCATTGCACTTTCCTTGCATTTCTGAAAAGGGTACTTTACACTGAAGCAAGGTTTGTACAGACCTGCCTAAGGATATGTTCTCTTGCTGCCCCATCAGGGCCACTTGGACGACGGCCACGATGCCCAAGACTTTGATTATCAGGCTTACGATTCCAACGACTAAGTGCAAATTTTTTAGAACAGCTAACATTGTACCTAAAGAAATTCAAGTAAGAAAAAATATTTAATGATATATGGGACAATCCATTTAGTATTTAATTGTGACTTTAAAGTGCAACTGTGACTCAGTAAGTACCATAATACATCATTAATGAATAAGACCTTATAAACTATATAATTTAATGGATTTACTTATGCTAAAGGTCAAAAAACGAGCTCTGTGTATATCATAATATACCTCTTAATATACCACTGGACTTCTATAACAAGGTATTGTATTTTTTTCTGATTACAGCATGACAATGGGAAACTTCCTGCAAAATACAGAGAATAACCAATTTTAATAGCAGCAAAAAAAAGGGGAAGTTTCCAAAAGAAAAAGAACTTTTGTAGTATCTATGTAGATGTTTATTCAAACTGATTTTTCTAAGTAATATCTTCCAAAGACACTAATTTTTAAAAGTTTAGTATACTAGGGAGAGAATCTCAGCCAGCTAATAAAAGATTTTTCAAATATTACTAAAATCAAAGAATGAAAATGTAGAAATTTTAAAGTTACACAAGGAATTCATTACTCTCACTATTCAGAAAATTTAAAAGTACATAACCCTTTAATGAAAGACTTTATTTTACCAAAATAGACTGCCTAATATTTTTGAACATAGACCTTTGTAAGACATGATGACAGCTCGAAAGAATCCTAGGCCTTTTAATAGATTCTAAAGCCCTACAACAAGGACTGGCAAACTTTTTATACGAAGGACCAGATGGTAAATATTTTAAGTTTAATGAACCATCCAAGTTTCTGTCACAACTACCCACCTCTGCCATTGCAGTGTGAAAGCAGCTACTGAAAATAGTGGGCTGGACGCAGTGGCTCACACCTGTAATCCCAGCACTTTGGGAGGCCAAGATGGATGGATTACTTGAGCTCTGGAGTTCAAGACCAGTAAATGGCAAGACCAGTTCAAGGCCAACATGGTGAAAACCCATCTCTACCAAAAATACAAGAACTAGCCAGGTGTGCTGGCACACACCTGTAGTCTCTGCTACTTGAGAAGCTGAGGCAGGAGGATGGCTTGAGCCCCGGAGGCTGAGGTTGCAGTGAGCTGTGATACGGCCACTGCACTACAGCACAGGTAACAGAGCTAGACCCTGTCTCAAAACAATAAAAATAAATTTAAAAAATTAAAAATAAATAGAAAATATTGAATGAGCATGGTTGTGCTCTAGTAAAACTTTTAGTAACAGTAAAATTTAAATTTTGCACAATTTTCATGTATCACAAAATATTATTTTGACTTTTTTCCCAACAGACTAAAAATTTCAAAATCATCCTTAGCTCATGAGCCCATACAAAAAAATCAACCACGGGAAAGACTTGGCCTGGGTGAGTCTGCCAACCTTTCCCTAGAAAGAGTGAGAAGAAATGATCTAAGAAACAAATTTCTGAAAAGCTATGCAAAGGTTAAGAAAGATAGATGCAGTTTCATTTTTACATATATGAAACTGCCTTGGTAACTTCTTATTTTCAAGAATCTGTTTCATAGAGATGGGGGTCTCACTATGTTGCCCAGGTTGGTTTCAAACTCCTGGGCTTAAGCAATCTTCCCACCTCAGCCCCTCAAAGTGCTGAAATTACAGGTGTATGCAACATCTACCCCTCAAAATTCTTTTGCTCCAAGAAAGTTGCAAGAATAAATCCCAATTAATTTTGCTACTGGTGACTATCCTAGGACCCATATGCTGACACCAAAACAAATCCTCCTCATCAACATTTTATAAAGATATCAAGAGGTGGAAATAAAAAGTACTATGAGAGGCCAGGCGTGGTGGCTCATGCCTGTAATCCCAGCACTTTAGGAGGCCAAGGCAGGCGGATCACAAGGTCAGGAGTTCAAGACCAGCCTGGTCAACATGGTGAAACCTCATCTCTACCAAAAATACAAAAATTAGCTGCACATGGTGGCGTGTGCCTGTAATCCCAGCTACTCTGGAGGCTGAGTCAGAACTGCTTGAACCGGGAGCCGGGAGGCAGACATTGCAGTGAGCCGAGATCGCGCCACTACACTCCAGCCTGGGCTACAGAGTGAGATTCTATCCCATCTCAAAAAAAAAAAAAAAAAAAGGTACTATGAGAATGAATATACTATTTTTCCCATAAAAATACAAGTATATTGATAGCTAATTCATTTTACCCTAAAACAATTCAAGAAGATCCTGCTGTGTTCATAATGTGCTCATCTGTGGGCGCTCAGTGATGTAGGTTTCTGATTTCCATTTATATGAACTTTTTTTTTTTTTGAGACGGAGTTTCCCTCTTGTTGCCCAGGCTGGAGTGCAATGGCGCGATCTCGGCTCACCGCAACCTCCGCCTCCTGGGTTCAGGTAATTCTCCTGCCTCAGCCTCCCGAGTAGCTGGGATTACAGGCACGCGCCACCATGCCCAGCTAATTTTTGGTATTTTCAGTAGAGACAGGGTTTCACCATGTTGACCAGGATGGTCTTGATCTCTTGACCTCGTGATCCACCCGCCTCGGCCTCCCAAAGTGCTGGGATTACAGGCGTGAGCCACCACGCCCGGCCCCATTTATGTGAACTTTATCCGTTAAGAATAGAAAAGGCCGGGTGTGGTGGTTCACGCCTGCAATCCCAGCACTTTGGGAGGCCGAGGTGGGCAGATCACCTGAGGTTGGGAGTTCAAGACCAGCCTAACCAACATGGAGAAACCCCATCTCTAGTAAAAAAAATACAAAATTTAGCCAGGTGTGGTGGTGGATGCCTGTAATCCCAGCTACTCAGGAGGCTGAGACAGGAGAATCACTTGAACCCGGGAGGCGGAGGTTGCGGTGAGCCGAGATTGTGTCATTACACTCCAGCCTGGGCAACAAGAGCGAAACTCCATCTCAAAAAAAAAAAGGAATAGAAAAAAGAGGCTAGCTTTATACCTGATATCTTGTCCCTAAATATTTAGCTTTCCAAGACAGCCAGGCAGACATGGAAATGCCAATGGATCTTCCCTGACCTAATCTACCCTCTCTCATCCACATTTCCCCGTTAGGTCCCCTACCTTGCTAAGGAGGTTCACCAAAAGGAATACTAATGTCACAACTCAGCAGTCATCTCTGAGAGAGACTGACGGCAGCATTAAACATCCTCAAATATTTTTAAATAGTCAAGAAGTTAAAAATATTCTGAAAGGCAGTCCTTTCTCCAAGTTTTTATTTAATCACTTAGAATCAGAGAACCATTGTTCTTTTTTTGTGGTGTATGCAAACTAGAAAATTCAAGTTAAAACTTGAGTTACATAATTTGATTACTGGTTTACCAGTAACATCAAAGCATATTTGAAAAACAGATTAACAACTGAAACAATGAACCCAGTTTTGGAGGAAAACACTTCTACTATTTAACTCTTAGCATATTTTGGAAATATCCCATACAAAATAAAATGTTCAAGTCAGAAATTCCCTAGATGTATAAAATTAAGATATTAATTTTTTTTCATGAGGTTATTTTTTATGGATGCATAATAGATGTACATAGTTTTAGGGTATGTGTGATAATGTCATACAATCTGTAATGATCAAATCAGTGTACTTGGGAAATCCACACCTTAAATATTGTCTTTTCCTCATGTTAGAACCATTCCAATTCTTCTCGTCTACCTATTTTGAAATATAGTACAAGCTATAGTCATCCTATTGAAGATCTTAAATCCTTTGAGAGAATAATCACCCTTCTGAACGGAGAACCAATTTCAAAATAGTGTGCATACACTTCAACTTCAGTGCCAAGTATCGGTATTACTAGGATTTATTATCAGAATTAGGGTGGGGTTCTTTTTAAATGTAAACCAAACTTGGGAATTATACAATTAATGAAGAGACTAAACATTTATTTTGTTATTAATACTATTTATCAGCCAGGCGTGGTGGCTCACACCTCTAATCCCCTGAGGCGGGCGGATCACCTGAGGTCAGGAGTTCGAGACCAGCCTGGCCAACATGGTGAAACCCCGTCTCTACTAAAAATAGAAAAATTAGCCAGGCGTGGTGGCAAGGTGCCTGTAATCCCAGCTACTCAGGAGGCCGAGGCAGGAGAATCTCTTGAACCCGAATGGCGGAGGTTGCAGTGAGCCGAGATTGCACTATTGCACTCCAGCCTGGGCGACAGAGTGAGACTGTATAAAAAAAAAACAAAACTATGACTATTGAAAATACTAATTCAGAAAAGACAAGTACTTTCTGACCATGTTAACAGTACGGGGAATTTATACTATGGCTGTCCCCTTAGAAACCTAAAATAAATAGGATGTGATTCAAACAAATGAAAACATTTTAAAACAACACAAAGTAAATCTAGGTATTTCAATAATGATAAAATGGCTGATAAAACACATACTGTTTTTGATACTTTAAGGACTAGTGTTGCATAACATTCTGATCATTTCCTTGGAGGGATTCTCCTAAATATATTCTTACCACCAGGAGATTACTACTTTAATATCAGATCATACTGTACAATTAAATGTTATGAATATGTAACTTTCACAAAGCAAAATCTAATAACTAAGTACAAGGTGTCTCCAGATACTGCCTGTTTGTATTATTCTTCTACATTACAATATCTAGGTTTCTTCTATAATAATACATACTAAAATATCTAGAGTTATCCTTGGTAAGCTATTCAAGGGTTTTTGGGTTTTGTTCCAATAGTTATTTATCTGTCCTTTAGGAAATTCAAGAGCACAGAAATACCTTTTGGCACATGACATCGTGCAGAATCGTTTTGACCTCAAAAATTCATTAGCATATCCCATTTTTCCACAGAATTCACACTTGAGCAACTCACTGTCCATTTCTTCTAATGTCTCTAAAAAAGAAGGAAACAAAGGAAAAAAAGGTTCCAAGAATTTAATTACGCAAGTTTTCTTTTAGTCTGTACCTTGGTTGGATACTGCTAGCAAACCAATGGATCTTTAACTTTTCAATCCACAGTCACCCTGACAAAAGCCTTCAAAAAACAACCACTGCTACTAATTCCCTCTTGCTTCTGCATAAAAATTATAAGGAATTTCTTTCTACATAAATAAGCATAACATTTTAAAAGGTTTATCTTGCTTACAATCCATCTAAAATGTACAAAAAAACTTTATAAACACTGGGAGAGAAATGAAGATCAATAATACAGGCACTACCTTCCAGGAGGAACACTTTCAAAAAGCTGAGTGTGGGATATGAATGTTGATAAACTGCACTGTGGAGACACATAGCACAGAACCCTTAATTCTGACTGGAGCGATGGCTTCAAAAAGGTGAAATTTTGATATGTCTGATTTAAAGGAGCATGTAAGATAATTAGCTCTCTCAAAGACCTGCAGTACATGATAAAATAGATAAAGATGTATGTATCAGGAGGCTGAGGCAGAAGAACTGTTTGAGCCAAAGAATTTGAGACCAGTGTGGGCAGCATAGCAAGATCCCATCTCATTCATCATACATAGATACATACATAAAATTATTTCCAAAGATGCATATATCTAATTATAAAACAGGGTGCTTAATACGATGCTCCCTATTAAGTAAGAATGTCCTTCTTCTACCCTACATATGTAACTACTCTCAGGACTACTTTCATAAGCAAAAGTTATCAATTTACTAGCAATGAGGAAGAAACAATCTCAAAATAAGTAAATTAAAAATTGCCCCTTCCCACCGCCCAGTCAGAAGATCCACCAACGCATTCCTGAGATCTGACAACATAATTCCCAGAAGTACTATTTTTATTTTGTCATGCTTATAATCTGATCTGACCTCGAAAAGCCTGTACAGGAGACAGAACTTCTCACTCAACCACCACTGACAGCCATTAGTTCCAGTCCTGAAAGACTCCATTTCTCAGGTTTATTCCAGAACAGGATATGCGAAAAGCTTTGTTTCAAAGATGTTTTGTTAATTAACATAGCAATGTATAACACCTGATAATAGGTTAGAATATGTTATGAAGGAGAAGGAAATGTTTCTGCTGGTGAGAGAGAGGAAATACCAAACAGAAATGGTTTACAATTAACCCAACAAAAATAGAGTATCAGTTTTATTTTTCATAAAGAAGTGAGGGACATTAACAGATTCAACAGTTCTTGTTCTAATGTTCAGTCAGATTTTTAATAAATTTGGTAATATTGCCAAGGTCACGTCACTCTTTCACATTTATGAATTTTAAAACTGCCAAAACAATTTTTTAAACTGTTGATTTAGTAATAAAAATGGATTCTATGGCAGAGACAGCTGGTAATTCTCCAGCATCCACTCTTTGTTTTTCTCCCATAGTAACAAAACCGTATGAACATGGCCACACAGATTAAAAACAAGTTTCTGTCCTAGGTGTGGCTAATTTGTAACCAATGGCATATGAATGTAAATGTTCACAAATTCCAGATGGTGCCCTTTCCCCCATCTCATTGGTTAGAATGTGATCATGAAGATTAGCCACCTTGGAAATAAAAGCAACATTCTACGGAGGCAGAGACGTAAGACCCTGGAGCTTGAGTGCCCAGTACTAAGGAACTACCACATGAAGCCCTCAACTGCTGACCTTTGGGGGTTATGTCAAAGAAAATTAAACTCCTATCTTCTTTAATCAAATATTATTCTGGATCTCTACTGGAGTGGCCACACCTACTTCCTAACTAATGTAGAGCCCCCATTTTCTGGCATGAGAAGTGACTTTTTGCTTCCCCCAAAGACCTGAAATCACATGAGGACAGCAGCAAAGAGACGCAATGCGATGGAAACCATGATAAGTGTGATGATATACCAAGAAAGACAATGAGCTACTTTGATGAATCACCATCTACTGGTTGGAAACTCTCATTATGGAACCAGTCTAAACAGACCCACAGTTTATCCTTTATATGCTTACCATGAGGTTTTAAGGTTGAAACTATATATACTACTAAAACCAAAGCCACTAAATAAGTGACCTCACCATTTCACACTGTAGTACTTCCTATAAACACTGACGTACATAGTAATAGGAACATGAAAATTATAAAAATACCTTGGGAAATTAAATTAGAAGTATTTAAAATGTTAGCACGTTTTATATAAATATTTCTCGCCTATGAAATATGTTATCTCTGCATCTTCCTTTTCTTACTCTGGTATCACATCCTGCTGAACTACCCCTTTACCTTGAGAACATCAGTCCTTTCCTTCCTCTTGCCACCATGACTACAGGTGTCAATCACATGCAAAACTTATACATACATCCTATAAATGGCCATCAAAGTTTCCGAAAACACTTTTATTCATATCACCTGCCTAAAAATCTTCAGTAACTATCCACCCAACAAGGTAACTTCTAACTTGCTTGTCTAATATCCAAGGTTCTCCATAAACTGACTATGCCAGTCATACCTCCCACTCCTCCTCTAATTCAGCCCTCTACTCTTCACTGTCCTCTCTCAAAGTTACCTAGCGCTTACACATTCTTCGTGCATTTACTCTTAGTGTTCTAATCTGAAATGTTGTTACTGTTTATCTTATATCTATGCATTAAATCCATGGCCCAGCTCAAACTTTATTTTTATAGGAAACCCACCAAAGTGGGAATAATCTTAGCCAGTTTTAAAGTTCTAAATTCTTACTGTTTATATAATTCAGTGAAAAGATACCACCAGTAGCTCCTTCATTACCTTTCGGTGTGGAGACTCCCTAGATCCCTAGTTCCAAACTATATTAAAAGCTCCTGGAGGGAAAGGGGATTGTATTTTACTTCTTTATGTATGTAAAGAATATATCCATATATACATATATCTCTCATGTTCTAGAATAGTCTAATATATACATGTCCATTAAATTATAAGCTGAGGATCATACTACATGTAGTAAAGTTTCCTAAGCAAATTTCCATGTTCTTCCTATTGTGTACACAGGGGTCACCATAAATAATTTTTAGCCTAGAACTTTCATTTATACACATATTGTTGATACAAGCCAATTCTTTATTACTTTTTGTATCAAGTGAGAAATGTTCTCAGATAAAATAGTATGTGTAATTAAAACACGGTATTTGGCCAGGCGTGGTGGCTCAGGTCTGTAATCTTGGCACTTTGGGAAGCCAAGGCAGGTGGATCACAAAGTCAGGAGATCGAGACCATCCTGGCCAACATGGTGAAACCCTGTCTCTACTAAAAATACAAAAATTAGCTGGGCATAGCGGTGGGTGCCTGTAATCCCAGCTACTCAGGAGGCTGAGGGAGGAGAATCACTTGAACCCAGGAGGTGGAGGTTGCAGTGAGCTGAGATTGCGCCATTGCACTCCAGCCTCAGAGACAAAGGGAGACTCCTTCTCAAAATAAAAAAAATAAATAAAATAAATAAATAAGGCAGTATTTGATAATTAAATGAAATTAAATTCACAGAAACAAAAGGCACAATACAGACCTTATTTGGATCCTCTTAATTTTGATCGTGGCTCTTCAGGTGATAGGTTCAGTTTAATGTAACAGCATTTAGAATAGTGAAGGCTCTACGGTATTGAATTAACATTTGTGTCTAAGCAATTATCCTCAGTGTATTAGTATATTTCATTATATACTTATTTGGATCCTGATTTAACTAAATAACTATAAAAGGACTTAAAAAAATTAGGGAAATATGAATATGGGTCAGGTATTATATAACACCAACGAGTTATTATTTTGTAATGTGTGATATGGCATTACAGTTATATAAGTAAATGTGTATTATTTTGAGAGATACACACTGATGCACGTACCAGCAACTATGATTTTCTTTAAAACAGGGAGGAAGGGAGGGAGGTGGGGAGGGAGGCAGGTAGGGTAGAAGGTGTCGGGGGAGGTAGGAATAGAGGGAGGGAAACGAAATGAATGATGAAGCTAATGTGGCAAAATAATGTTGAATTTGGGTGATAATGTTAGTCTGGGTGATTGAGGATTTATTATACAGTTCTTTCTAGTGAATGTTTGAAATTTTTCACGGTTAACATCCTTTCAAGTGAAAACAAATCAAACTGAACCCCAAATAAGTAGGAAAAATCAAATTTTAAACTGGTATACTCTTTGCTGTTCAAGTAACAAGTAAAATGGTGATTAATATGTTGCAGTAGTTTATAAAGAGCTAACAATGCCAGAGGTGGCATCCTTTTAAGTTAGAAAAACTGTGGGCAAAGACAGTATCTAGTTTGCTTACCAGCATGCTATTTTGCTTAATTTAGCAAAGTAAAAGCACACAGTATCGGCTCAATAAATATTTGTAAAATGAATACATTAATTTTAATGAAATATACTAATACGCTGAGGATAATTGCTTAGACACAAGCGTTGATTCTATAGAGCCTTCACTATTCTAAATGCTATTACATTAAACTGAACTCTATCACCTGAAGAGCTACGATCAAAATTAAGAGGAACTGTCTCACAAAGATGTTCCCATAGAACATGGCAATTCAGAATCTCACCCCATAAAACAGTAAAAACTTTGCTGCTTTTAAACAGCAAATTGAAAAAATAAATAAATAAATAGCAAATTGAAGGTATGAAATATCACTTTCATGTTTATTTTTGTTTGCTTTCCTTCAGTCACTTTTGTATACCACTTTGACTTCATTTATTTTATTCTTTTTTTTTTTTTTGAGATGGAGTCTTGCTCTGTCACCCAGGCTGGAGTGCAATGGTGTGATCTCAGCTCACTGCAACCTCCACCTATGGGGTTCGAGCAATCCTCCTGCCTCAACCTCCCAAGTAGCTGGGACTACAGGCGCACATCACCGTACCCAGCTAATTTTGTTTTATTTTTAGTAGACACAGGGTTTCACCATGTGGTCAGGCTGGTCTCAAACTCGTGACCTCAAGTAATCTGACTGCCTTGGCCTCCCAAAGTGTTAGGATTACAGGCGTGAGCCACTGCACCTGGCCTTATTTTATTCTTTATTAGAATGAAGTCTATAAAAAAGGAGTTTTCTTGTTGAACAAATGTCATCACCCCTTGAATGAAGAGTATATAATTAATTATAATATCCACCTGATGTCAAACATCTGAATGCAGAAAGGCTAAAACAAAACAACCCAGAAGCTCTAAAACTTTAAGCAAACACAGTAAAATACTCATTTGTGACTTAAGTCTGCTTTAAGAAAAGAAAGAAAACTGATTGTTTTGATACTAAAATTCTGAACTGCATTCTCTCACATATGATGGAACTTTTCCCACCCACACTCCTTCAGAAGTCAAACTGACACTGAACAAATCAGCACTAATCTTGCTGTTTTAGTTACGTGACCACTCGGAGTCTGATTAGCTTTCCCATTATTTTAGTCAGACGGTGCATTATATGAGAATAAAAGCTGAATACTTCCAGTAAAAATCTGTACAGAATAAAAATCTACATCCTTTTTCAAGCAGTAAAAGTCAAAGTTAAATAACCAGTATCTTAAGTGAAACTCACAAACCTTCAGCCATCATGTCTTCCATCTCTGTGTCAGAGGAATTATCTGCGTGTTTTGTATTATTCTGTAGCTCTGGTTGAACACACACTGAATTTATCACCTGATTGTCCAAAAGAGGCCGTTTTTTCACAGGTTGTTCTATTAGCAAAGACGAACGACTCACCTTTAAAAAGAAGAAATAATAAAATGAAACAATCTCTGAAAAGACATTCAGAAATAACTTGGTTTAAAAAACTCTTGAAATGAAACCAATTTGTGATAATTTACTAGTTCAACTAATCAGATCCATTTATTAGGTGCTTTATTCCTTGAGAATAGGTTAGGTGGTCTGGACATGAATAGTTTATTTCTGGTCGCCAGCAGTACAGCTGCTTCGAAGACTCTGTCAAATGAAACCTAGTGTCTGACTTTAGGCAAGTAGTTTTGGGGGAAAAGTCTTAAAATTCAGCAACTCCTTATCTTCAGAATTAATACTAATCATCCAGTAATCCTGCACTATGTATATTTTGGTAGCTCAGTCCAACACTGAAAAACAAAAGCAATAACTATCAGTATATTTAGGAGTTTTTTTTTTTTTTTTTTTTTTAACTTTTACAATCTGAAAAACAAAAATCAATGGCTCTCACTAGTGATAAGAGATAATAACAGCTATGGCTATGAAATGCCAGGTACTATACAGAATAATTTAGGCATATTTAGTTCTCTCAACAACCCTAGGAGCAAAGCATCAGCAAAATAAACATCAGAAAGTCTGAATGACCTGACAAAGGTTACACAGCCAGTATGGAGTAGACAGGGAAAAAAGACTGTCCCTCCATCCACTATATGAGAATTGCTATAGGAAATCCAAGTTTGACACACACACACACACACACACACACACACACACACACACACACACACAGGAAACTGAACACAAAGGCAACTGATTGGGTAGCTGTCTAACACAATGCAAGACTTTCACCCATGAATCTGAAAATTCAGATGACTCAAAGGCCTTCCAAAAAATTTTTCATATTTTTATATCTGCTTATCTTTGATCTATTTTCTAAGGAAAAAATGTTTATCTCCAGATATTTGCATACAAATTATGTACAGCTTAGCCTCAAGTTGTAAGACCTGCAGTGATAAAGCACCTTCATTTTGAGCTGAACATTTTACAGCATTTTAAAAATGATTGAAGGTTGAAATTTAGGAATAATGAGAAAATATATTTGCTAATTACAAACCATCAATTGGGTAACTTCAGATGATCTAAAATAATACACTTTATGGCCAGGGGCAGTCCCAGCATTCTGGGAGGCTGAGGCGGAAGATCACTTGAGGCCAGGAGTTTGAGACCAGCCTGGCCAACATGGTGAAACCCCTTCTGTACTAAAATACAAAAACTGGCCAGGTGTGGTGGTAATGCCTGTAGGTCCCAGCTACTGAGGTAGCTAAGGCGTAACAATCACTTGAACCCACAAGGCAGGGATTGTAGTGTCACTGCACTCCAGCCTGGGTGACAGAGTGAGACTCTGTCTCAAAAATATACATACATACATAAACACATACATATAAACATACATACATAAAATAAAAGAAGTAGCCGCAGTGGTAGCAGCAGCAGCAGCAGTAGTAGTACACTTCAGCTGTCATTTTAGTCCCCTTAAAAAGAAAAAATAGGCCGAGCACTATAGCTCATGCTTGTAATTCCAGCACTTTGGGAGGCTGAGGCAGGTGGATTACTTGAGCCCAGGAGTTCAAAACCAGCCTGGGCAACATAGCAAGACCTTGTCTCTACAAAAAAATACAAAAATTAGTGGGGCATGGTGGCACACGCCTATAGTCCCAGCTACTCAGGTGGCTGAGGTGGGAGAATCAATTGAGACCCGGGGTAAAGGCAACAGTGAGCCATGATCGCACCACTGCACTCTAGCCTGGGCAACAGAACAAGATCCTGTCTTAAAAAAAAAAAAAAGAAAGAAAAAATACAAAAGTTCATTTCACTGGATAAACTTCCAACTACCTTTCTCTAAAAATTATAAAAATATCCTCCGAAGCTTGGCGTTTGGTCAGTGGGGACCCACGCGGGTACAACATGCGTATCGAGAAGTGTTACTTCTGTTCCGGGCCCATCTACCCTGGGCACGGGATGATGTTCGTACGCAACCATTGCAAGGTGTTCAGATTTTGTAAATCTAAATGTCATAAAAACTTTAAAAAGAAGCGCAATCCTCGCAAACTTAGGTGGACCAAAGCATTCCAGAAAGCAGCTGGTAAAGAGCTTATAGTGGATAATTCATTTGAATTTGAAAAGCGTAGAAATGAACCTATCAGATACCAGCGAGAGCTATGGAATAAAACTATTGATGCAATGAAGAGAGTTGAAGAGATCAAACAGAAACGCCAAGCTAAATTTATAATGAACGGACTGAAGAAAAATAAAGAGCTACGGAAAGTTCAGGATATCAAAGAAGTCAAGCAAAACATCCATCTTATCCGAGCCCCTCTTGCAGGCAAAGGGAAGCATTTGGAAGAGAAAATGGTACAGCAGTTGCAAAAGGATGTGGATATGGAAGATGCTTCTTAAAAATCTCTGTAACCATTTCTTTTATGTGCATTTGAAAATGGCCTTTGGACACTTGGAACTGCTAAATTATTAGTTTATTTTTTACATAAGGTCACTTAAACGAAAAGTGATTAAAATATATCTTTTCTACATTGCCATCTATAAAACACCAGATATTACTGATGTTACATTGCATCTCAGTGTTAAATCTTCACCGACAGATGTACTTATGCAAATCATGAAAATTCTGCTTATAACTGTAGAAGTGAACTGTGGATGTAAAATGCTGATTCCATTTGGATAATGGCACAGGGCAGCCTTTGTATAGTAAGTAATGGCAAAAATTCATGGTTAGTGATGTATAAAATAAAGTATTCTTTGCAGTAAAATACTCCCTTTATTAATGTTATAGAAGAGGGGATATGACAAGGAAATAACAATTTGTTTGACAGTGTCAAATACTATTTTGATTTTAGTATTTCCTGTTTTGGTTTATTTGCATCTCAGAAGAGCATAATGATATTGTTTGATGAAGCCGAATTGTGCTGGACTGTTTTGACCTGGTTTAACCCTTCTCATAGGTAGTTTTGGACGTTGGGGATGAGAACTGAATAATCTTTGCCTGGAGTGACACTACACTCTAGAATTTCCACTTTGGAGAATACTCAGTTCCAACTTGTGATTCCTAGTAGAACAAACTTTATTTTTCTAGCCTACCAATGATTTAGAAGCAGAGGAATCTCAATGCCTTTTAAAAGTTACGTGGTTTTCTTTTAAAAAGCTCCTGTTTTTGGAAAGTAGAATTTATGGGTACAACATCTGTTCATTATTTGCACATAAAATAAAACCATTCAAAAAGTTAAAAAAAAAAAAATTATAAAAATATGTCTTGAAATTTTTTTTCATTTTTTTCCTTAGTTTATACATCTAAACTTAGCTAGCATAAAATTCTAGATATACATTTGGAAATAAAGGAAGTAGAGAGATAAAAGCTAGATTAAAATGAACAACTTTCTTGAAATAAAATTACAAGCTTTTTATTAGAAAACAGTACTATATAATTTTTAAAAGAATGTTATATAAATTATAAATGCACACAGAAATATGCTTGCTACTTACAGGAAATGGCTCCAATCCCTCCTGAATCACAAAACCTTCAATAACATGGGTTAGGATCTGTGGTTTAACAATAGCCTGTGGAGGCTTGTTCTCTATGCTGGGAATGCCACTGTGCATAGATGTACTGTTACTCCTTGTGGTGGCAGCTGGAAGTAGCAATGGAGGTGGTGGAACAGAAACATGGGAGGGATCTGATGGAGATTTAATTACTGAAGCACTGACTGATGCCACAGCAGGTAATTCCACATGCTCTAAAAAAAAAAAAAAACCCAAAAAGTTCATTTAAAAATTTTTTTAGCATTTTGCCCAAGCAATATGAGAGAGAATTCAAGAATAAACAATAACAACAATAGTTAATATCTGATACTTCCAAAAACTGATCTAAGGTAGAAGCTACTATTATTTCCACTTTATAGAAGAGGGTAACTTGCTTGAAGAGGGAACTTATTATTCAAACTTTTGTTTAACAAACTGCCGGGCGAAATGGCTCACACCTGTAATCCTAGCACTTTGGGAGGCTCAGGTCAGTTCAAGACCAGCCTGGGCCAACATGGTGAAACCCCACCTCTACTAAAAAAAAAAAAAAAAAAAAAAAAAAAAAAAAAAAAAATCAGCCTGTCCTTTAGTCCCCCTCAAATATTACAGAGGAGTAATAAGTATGAAGTAAATTATAGGAAGATTCAAAAGTCGACATTGCACTTTGACAATTCAGCCAGAGAGATGTGCTTGACGGGATCTCAGACTACATTCCTGAGGAAAACGTGGAAAGATACTCTTGTGTTCCAATACTTCAGAAATGTTTAAACTTCCTTCAAGTACTATTAGTAATGCTTATTTTGTAATTAAATCACAACCATAATGTAAGTTTACTATTCAATAAAAGTCACATTTTTTTTTTGTAACTCTAATCCTATGACAGATTACCAATAAAGCTTACATTTCTGCCTTTACATCAAAACTCCAGGAAATCTGCAGCAACATAAATTCATTTCAGTGTAAACCACAAAGATTTGATACTATAGTTAAACTTTCTTACATCTCTTGAGATACAATTTTGAATAAAAATGTAGTAATAGGCTGGGCGCGGTGGCTCACATCTATAATCCCAGCACTTTGGGAGGCCAACGCGGGCGAACACCTGAGGTCAGGCGTTTGAGACCCACCTGGCCAACATGGCGAAATCTTGTATCTACTAAAATACAAAAATTAGTACCTGTAAACCAAAAAAAAGAAAAAAAAAACTAGTGCCTGTAATCCCAGCTACTCCGGAGGCTGTGGCAGAAGAATCACTTGAACCCAGGAGGCAGAAGTTGCAGTGAGCCAAGATCATGCCACTGCACTCCAGCCTGGGCAACAGAGCCAGACTCCGTCTCCAGAAAAAAAAAAAAGGCAGCAATATAAAACTCATCTTAAATATTTTACATAAGTTTATTGACTAAATGTTTTTCTACTTTTCAGGGTTGGAAAAATTAAAAGAAAATTAAATTTCCCTTTCTGTGCTCTCTAAAGAGTTGTATTAGTAGTAAGAGAATAGGCCGGGCGCGGTGGCTCAAGCCTGTAATCCCAGCACTTTGGGAGGCCGAGGCGGGTGGATCACGAGGTCGAGAGATCGAGACCATCCTGGTCAACATGGTGAAACCCCGTCTCTATTAATACAAAAAAATTAGCTGGGCACGGTGGCGCGTGCCTGTAATCCCAGCTACTCAGGAGGCTGAGGCAGGAGAATTGCCTGAACCCAGGAGGCGGAGGTTGCGGTGAGTCGAGATCGCGCCATTGCACTCCAGCCTGGGTAACAAGAGCAAGACTCCGTCTCAAAAAAAAAATAAAAATAAAAATAAAAGTAGTAAGAGAATAAAAAGCTTGAGAGAAAAGAAGGGAAGGGATGAAGCGTGCTGAAGAAAGCAGTGGGCAAGGGTCGCCTGGACTGCAGACAGGGTCAGTGTTCCATAACAATTTGTTTCCATGCCTGTTGTAGTCGTCCTTCTTAACTAAAAATGATCATGAGGGCCATGAGATAATCAATAGAACAGAATACATACAACAAAGCCAGAACCAAGATTAGTATTATTCAGATCAGGGGTCAAAAAACTTTCCATAAATGGCCATATAGTTTCTACAATTACTCAACTTTGTGGTTAGGAAAAAGAAGCCATAAATAATATCTAAACAAATGAGTGTGTGTCTATGTTTCACAGAACTTTACTGATTGATTGAGACAGTTTCACGCTTGTTGCCCAGGCTGGAGTGCAATGGCACGATCTCTGCTCACAGCAACCTCTGCCTCCCGGGTTCAAGTGATTCTCTTGCCTCAGCCTCCCTAGTAGCTGGGATTACAGGGATGCACCACCCTGCACAGCCAATTTTTGTATTTTTAGTAGAGACGGGGTTTCTCCATGTTAGTGATGCTGGTCTCGAACTCCTGACCTCAGGTGATCTGCCTGCCTTGGCCTTCCAAAGTGCTGGGATTATAGGCATGAGCCACCACACCCAGCAGAACTTTATGGACAATAAAATTTGAATTTTACATATATTTTCATGACATGAATTATTATTCTTTTGACTGTTTTCATTCAGAAATGTAAAAGCCATCCTTAGCTTGGACCATACAAAAATAAGCAGCAAGCTGTGCATGGAAAGCACCTACAGTACCAGCTAGCTACTCAGGGGGCTGAGGCAGGAGGATTACATGAACCCAGGAGTTAGAGGCTGGCCTGGGTAACAGAGCGAGCCCCTGTCTCTTAAAAAAAAAAAAAAGAAAGAAAGAAATAAGAAAATAAGCAGCTGAAAAGATCTGAACAGTGAGCAGTGTGCCAACTTCTAATCCTAACATTCATAAATCTTAAAAACTAACATGAAATACTTTAGTAAAATATCTAGGATACACAGTAGCTTTGTAAAGAGGCACATACAGGTGATTCATTTGAACTCATAAACACAACTGAAGTGTGAATAAGAATTTGAATGGTTAAGCATAAGAACATTTTTTTAAGAGACAAGAGTGTCGCTCTGCTGTACAGGCCGAACTCAAACTCCAGGGCTCAAGTGATCCTCCTACCTCAGCCTCTCACGAAGCTGGGACTCCAGGCATGCACCAACAAGCCCAGCTAAGACTTTTCTTTAATCCATATCTCTTGTAAGAATTTAGTGAGGGTTAACTTAAGTACCATAAATATTAAAGAACACTTTTAAAAGCATTTACTCAGTCTGAATCAAAACCATTGTGAGGAATATCACATATGGCTTAGAATACTTCACGATTTTTGTAAAGTCTAAATCTTTTGAAAGAATTTTCATTTATTCTAATTTTTAAACTAGAAATAGCCTGATACATAAATGTGAAAGAGCATATGAAACATGTCTGTAAAAACCACTAAAATTAGAAGCCTGAAATGATAGGTTTTCATTTGGATGGTACAGAACAATTTATAAGCTACTGAACTTCCCTGCTATTAAAGAATTTTCCAGGCTGAGCATGGTAGCTCATACCTGTAATCCCACCACTTTGGGAAGCAGAGGCAAGAGGATCACTTGTATCCAGGAGTTTGAGACAAACCTGGGCAACAGAGTGAGACCCTATCTCTACAAAAATAAAAACTCAGCCAAGTGTGCTGGCAGGTTCCTGTAAACCTAGCTATTTGGGTCTTCTTGTGAATCACTCGAGCCCAGGAGACAGGGGCTCCAATGAACTATGATTGTGCCAGGCTATACTCCAGCCTGGATGACAGAGTGAGACCCTGTTTAAAAAAAAAATCTTAAATTCAAACCTGTATTTTGTTACAATTAACTACCATAACAAATTTGTTTAAGATCATGTCTAGTGAAAAAACAGGCTGGGTGCAGTGGTTCACACTTGTAATTCCGACACTCTGCAAGGCCAAGGCAGGAGGATCACTATAGGCCAGCAGTTCAAGACCAGTCTAAGCAACATAGTAAGACCTCGTCTCTACAAAATATTAAAACTTGGCCAGGTATAGTGTATGCACCTGTAGTCTCAGCTACAAAAAGAGGGGAAGGAGGGGAGGGAAAAGAAAATCAACTTTTCCTATTATTAACATTGATCAAATAGAAAAATTCCCACAAAGTTTGGTATTTTCTCACCTAACAAAGGATGTTCAGAAGTCAAATCTTCTCCTCTCCCCACAGTTATAGCTGCTGGAGACAAAGTGGGGGGTGGTGGGGTTCTATCCATCCGGACACATTCATCTGACTCTTCCGGCATTTCTTCTTCACATACATCTTCTACTTGATAAACCTGCAATGACAAACCACACTGCCTTAAAATGTTTCAAAAACCAAATTTAATCACGTGGTGTTAATTTCAGAAAATTAAATTCTGTGTATTAAATTTAAAAACAAAGCAAAATGACTACTCTCACAGACTGAAAGGAAAACTTCAAAATTGCTCAAATGAAGTTTTTCTTATTTCTTGATAATATCTGACTGAAAGCAAACTGTGGATCAGTATCTAGGCCAAAAATCACTACAGTTTCCAAAAAGATGATAGCCAAGTCTAGATATAGTCTTAATTTTGATAATTCAAAAATACAAATAAAATAAAGATTTGGGGAATTCAACTGTTTTTGTTAGCTTCTAATTGTCATAAATTAAAACAAATACTAACATTTTTCACAGGCACACTAAGGAAATTCCCATAATGATACATATTAGGACATGCAGGATTCTATCCCAGACTCTTTCTTATTATTACGTGATTTAAAGATTAAGTTATAAAAAGTAATATCTGAGAATCTACAAAAAACATATGCAATTATATCTCTCCTTTTCTGTTCTACTCAAGAATCTAACCAATCTTTTATAAAGTGATACGTAAACAGAAAATATCTTTCCTTGAAAAACATAGAGACACACACACACACACACACACACACACACAGCCTAAGTTATTTGACACATTATTTTTAAATTTTTTTTATATCGTTCCATACTTACGGGAGAAAATTTTTAAGTCTCTAACTTAACCACCTTGTTAGCCAACTGTAAAGATAATACTTAAGAAGGAAAATGGGGCCAGGAGCAGTGGCTCATGCCTGTAATCCAGCTCCATCATGGCTCACTGCAGCCTTGACCTCCCAGGCTCAGCCTCCCGAGTGGCTGGAACCACAAGTGTTCACCAACACAGCCAGCTAATTTAAAAATGTTTTTTTGCAGAGTTGAGGTCTCAAACTCCTGGGCTCAAGTGATCCTCTTGCCTTGGCCTCTCAAAGTGCTGGGATTACAGGTATGAGCCACTGCACCTAGCCCCATAAATGTTAACTAATAAACAAAAAAACTTTCAACATTCACAAGAAACCTTTCAGTGACATCTAATATTGTATGCAATTTAAATCAAACTATTTTAAAAGTTTGATGTTTCAAAGTATATAAAATTATATATAAAAGTGATCAGGATTTCTGAAACCAGCAAAACCTATGTGCTATAAAAGGAGCAATAAGGTTTCATCTATAAGGATAAAACAGTAAGCTATAAAGAAACAATGAGTGATAGTCAAAAATAAAAAAATCTTTCTAAGGCTCCACTAAGAATAAAACATCTTTTCTTTTGTACAACTTAAAAATGATACTGTTACTGGATGTTTTATCAAATATAATACTATACCAAATATAAAATTCAGAACTGTGATCTGAATCAGCTGCAAAGTAGGCAATATTTTTTAAAGTTATTTGCTCACAACCCTGCATCTGGAAACCAGTTTCACTAAGAGAGACTCCTTGCCTCATGCCTGAATCTCAGAAGTGAAAGCAGTCATTTGTTATTGTTTGGAGCAACAATTATACCTGCTAGATCTGTTCATGACAATAACAGCTTGTTTTAAATGATGATAATGCCCAATATAGGTAAAATAGTTCTAAAAAGTGTCTGGGGGTTAAGAAAAAAATCTTCTGGTCCCCCAGGGTAAGTGCTATCATGGTGAATACTTTAATTTGCCTTAGTGGCAGAGATGTTAATTCAGAGATAATGATACAAGTATGGTTTTATCAACCAGTTCAATTTTATCTATGTAGCGTTCCTTCAGTATAATAGATAGTACTTTTCTTCCAAAGAATGTGATCTTTGCTTAAAATGCTGAAACTCTCTTTAATCCCAAAACAGTAACATATTATTCAAACATCTGCTAGAGTATCTTAAGAAATCAAAGCTTGATCACACATAGAATTCTGATTTTTTAAAAAACAGAAGAGTTTAAAGGATGAAAAGAGCCATTAACACAAATAGCATATTTTGAAATAATCCATCAAATACTGTAAAATATTTTTCACTCATTATACTTAAAGCTAACTATATGTACCTCCAGAACTCTCATATAAAGGCAAAGTAAGTGCATGAATAAAAGAAGTACGCAAAGCAAATCTGTCACAGACATCTGGCACAATAAGCATACACAAATCTAAATGCAACAACAAAAATGTTGAAAAAAGCAAAGTGGAGGTTTTGCTCACTCACAAGATCAGTAGGAAACTGCACATCACAATTACTGTTTAGCTCTTAACTATAACTATTCTAAAAATAACAGACTGCCAAACTTACCTCAATAAAGTCCAATATTCCCATCTGTTTCCCTTTCCTAAATAAACTGAGGAATATTTATTAGTTCTAAATTATCTACCCTCAACATATTTATATCCAAATGTCAATAAAAAAACGTTAAGTATCTTTAAAAACATACTGATTTTACCTTGAAAATTTCCCCTTATCTTTCAAATGTCCACGTCTCTTAAAAAAAATCTTTCTACCTTTAAGTATTTGAAACAACCAGAAAAACACTGTGAAGAAGTGTGTTTTCATGGAAAAAAAGTAACACATTTGGTCAAAGCTAATAAAAAAAAAAAGAAATTTAATAAAAAGAGCTATATTACTCAAAGAAAGGTAAAAGATTAAAAAATATTTAGAAAGGTAACACGGAAACATCCATAGTAAGCATAATAACCGTATCAGTGATAGCAGAGAAAGTTATTAAATCATTTTTTAAACTTCCAAAACTGTTTTAAAGTAGAAGTGCAGGAAGCAACAAAATATTTTTGGCTTTAGTTTTTAAAGCATTATGCTAATACTATACACATATGTGTGTGTGTGTGTGTGTGTATGTATATATACCCACACACACACATATATGGGGGGAGAGAGAGAGAGAGAGAGAGAGAGAGAGAGAGAGAGAGAGAGAGAGACAGACAGACAGACAGACAGACAGACAGACAGACAGACAGACAGACAGACAGACAGACAGACAGACAGAGAGCACATGCACACGCAAGCGAGAGAGAGCATAACCTCTGCCTCCCGGGTTCAAGTCATTCTTGTGCCTCAGCTTTTCAAGTAGATGAGATTACAGGCATTAGCCACCATGCCCAGCTAATTTTTGTATTTTTTGTAGAGATGGTGTTTCTCCATGTTGGCCGGGCTGGTCTCGAACTCCTGACCTCAGGTGATCCACCTGTCTCGCCCTCCCAAAGTGCTGGGATTACAGGCATGAGGCACCATGCCCAGCCTTATATTTCTGTCCCAAATTTGTTCCTCCAAAGCTTCCCCTAACATAAACAATTGAAAAAATATAAGGACTATAAAGAAGTTTTTTTTTTTTTTTTTTTTTTTTAACTTATTTTTGTTTTTATTTTTAAATGGTATTTTTTTCTTTTCTATTATGCCCTGCCTGGAAACTGCCATATTTTTTACTGGTTAAAAACCAAATCACTGAACTAGGTAGTGAGAAAGTAATTTAAATTAAAAAAATTTGTAAAGGTACTGTATACTTCCTAAACATGTTTTTGTAACAATATCCATTGTAAACTCCAAAAATTGACTGAAAGAAAATATATACATGATAACTGAATGATAAACTTTTTAAAAATTTTGCTTTCCCTTTTTTTTTGAGACAGAATCTTGCTTGGTCTTCCAGGCCACAATCTCTGCTCACTGAAACCTCTGCCTCCCAGTTTCAAGCGATTCACCTGCCTCAGCCTCCCAAGTAGCTGGGATTACAGGCATGGCCACCATGCCCAGGTAATTTTTGTATTTTTTTGTGGAGACTGACAGGGTTTCGCCATGTTTGCCAGGCTGTCAAACTCCCTGAGCTCAGGTGATCTGCCCACCTCGGCCTCCCAAAGTGCTGGGATTACAGGCGTGAGCCACCACACCCAGCCAAGTTCTGTTTTTAATAAAAATTCATAGAAAATAGAATTCAATGTCTTTGTGCCTATTAAGATCAGTCAGAATGACAAGAATACAAAAATCTATACATTTGTATCATGAAAACCAAATGCTTTTGCATTAAAATAACAATGAGGATAATCCAAGTATGAAAACAAAAAACAAGTATTAATAATATAAAATACTTTGAAACTCCTTTCTGAGCATTTATTAGCTTTTAGGTGATAAAATCTCTTCAATGAAATGTAATACAAAACCTCCCTTTAGGAAAATTCCTCAGTTACAAATTATGAACTTGACCCTTCTGACTAAACAATTAGAGACCTTTATTTCAGTTTTATTTTATAAATCTTAAAATGTCTTTTAGAGAATGTTTAAAGAAAAGTATTTTTCAAGATAATTTTCTGCCGGGCGCGGTGGCTCACGCCTATAATCCCAGCACTTTGGGAGGCCAAGGCAGGTGGACCACGAGGTCAAGAGATCAAGACCATCCTGGTCAACAAGGTGAAACCCCGTCTCTACTAAAAATATAAAAAAATTAACTGGGCATGGTGGCGCGTGCCTGTAATCCCCGCTACTCGGGAGGCTGAGGCAGGGAATTGCTTGAACCCGGGAGGCGGAGGTTGCAGTAAGCCAAGATCGCGCCATTGCACTCCAGCCTGGGTAACAAGAGCAAAACTCTGTCTCAAAAAAAAAAAAAAAAAAGATAATTTTCTTTCCGGGAAACAAGTAATTGTTTTTAGAGGTTTATTGTTAAAAATCCCACTACAATCTCAATTATTCAAAACTTTTACTCCTCTAAATGGATTTTTTTCATCCTCAGTATTAAATTCATCCACCAAGATTTTTGAGCTTTTTAAGTGAGAAATATTTTAAGTATATTATTTTCCCTTAGTATAAATAAAAAACTCTAAGTTTAATAATTCTATAAGATGACCTGCAGTGAAATTTTTGGCAAAGCTGGACTCTCTCCTAGAATATTTTTTTTTTTACAAAATTTCAACTTCAAAGTATAATTTTACCAAAGAACTACATCACATAAGCATACCCCAACTTGAAACAAAATCCCCAAAGGTCCAGGACTTCAGAATGCATAAAACCAAAAGGGTTAGGCTAGATAAACCATACGTTTTGAGAACATACAAGCCAACAGAAGGGATCTATGAAGGATAATCACCTTAAGAGAAAAAACTTTGTGCAGATGACACTGGTTCAAATGCATTCCCTTGGGGAAAAAAAATCAACTCTGTAAAGATAGCAGATGGATTTGTTTAAATAGTAATAAAATTAACGAGGGACTTTAATTACCATCACAAATTATAAAGCATGCAACCAAACTAAACAAACAATGGCATTTTTTTTGTCCATACAGCATGTTTGTCAGAACACTGACATATGGAAATTTCAAGCTTTTTTAGTTCATAGGCATTTAGATCTTGCAATAAAACACAGTGTGGGAAAAAAATAGTTTTTACTTTCAGTTCAGCAAGAAAGTCAAAGAGCTTCCAAGGGCTTACCACTGGTGGATCAACAGGTGCTGGTGGTTGCACTTGTAGGTTTACCGCAACAGTCTGTGGAGGAGGAAGAGTCTGAAATGGCAACTGGACCAAAGCTTCTGCGGCTGGAAGCTCCTCTTCCGACACCAAAGCATTCTGCACCAAAACCTGGCCCTGGGACAGAATTTCAGGCTGCACTTGTAAAGACTGCATAGACTGCAAGGGCAGTGGTGGAATCTGAGCTGGAGGAGATGTCGACATCTGTGGAGGACTTGCAATTGGGATTGGAGAGGACTGCAGGGTTGAATATTGCTGGTGTGATGGAGAGACAATTTGCTGGCCTGGGGATACCAAGGCAGACTGTTGAACTGGGCCAATGTGTACAACAGGGGAAGCTGGAAGTGGAAGATGAGATGGAAGATTCAACTGTGCTGTAGGTTGCACCTGATTAGTAGTGGACTGCTGCAAATTTGGCCCTGGCTGGAGAGCTGATGACACAAGAGGGTGTGGCTGAATAAGTGCTTGTGGATGAATAATTATAGTAGGAGACTGACTTGGTGAATGAGGTGGTGGAGGAGACACCACTACAGACTGCTGTGCTGGTTGTGATTGGTTAGGAGACACTGTTAAAGGAGGGGGATGACTCTGAATTGGTGAACAATGCTGTGACTGGGCATTACTGGGAGCTGGAGGAAGGCCATGGTTCTGGAGTGGTATACAGTGCTGGGATGGGGGTGGGTCTTGAGTTGGATTCTGAAGTGTGATTGGCTGAATTTGCTGTTGCTGCTGTTGTAATATCAGCTGATGATGGGAAACTTTGGAAGGTGGTGAATGAAGAGGAATCTGCTGATGTTTTATTAGAGAATGAGGCTGAATTGGAGAATATGAAGCTGTGAGAGAAAAAAATGACAATTAGTACTGATTTCAAACATATAGAAATTTTTAAATAAATCTATAGGAAAAAGTGTTCATATCAGAAGGTCATAATTATCAGAATTCTATTACAAGTTTTCCAGACAAGAGTAATTTGAAAAAAAATTTTTTTCTTTTTTTGAGACAGTCTTGCTCTTATTACCCAGGCTGGAGTGCTGTGGCACGATCTCAACTCACTGCAACCTCCACCTCCGTGGTTCAAGTGATTCTCCTGTCTTTGTCTCTCGAGTAGTTGGGATTACAGGTGCCCGCTACCACACCTGGCTAATTTTTGTATTTTTAGTAGAGACGGGGTTTTATCATGTTAGCCAGGCTGGTCTTGAAACCTGACCTCAAGTGATCCACCCAACTCAGCCTCCCAATGTGCTGGGATAACAGGCGTAAGCCACCGTGCCCAGCCTGAAAATTTAGTGTCAAACAGGTTTTCTTTGGAAAACTATACAATTTCATAAAATGCACTGAATTGTGGTAAGCTCTAAAAGAAAACTACCTAAAATTGAATAATCTGAATCTATACATGATTTGTTCTTATTATATTTTATAGGTAATCTGAATATCTACATTAACTTTTAGCAAAGTTTATACACTTGAATTTCTTCTTTGCAGGAAAACAGGAATATCATCACAGAACAAGTATAACATATATAAAGATAATTTCAAAATCATAAAAATGCTATATTAACATTCATAAAATAAAGATCTCATCCTTTCTAGTCCACATCTAAACATGTTTCCAACTAACAGTCAAGGTAATTACTTATAAAGCTTCCCAAATGAGTTTCCATTTTTGAGCTGAGATGAAAGGAACATCATTTGTCCCAGAAGAGAAAATGTTTTGTATAATAATTTAATGTGATTAAGCAAAAGACATGTGTGACTCATGTAGCACAGTTAAATAATCACCGTAACTAACAACTGAAATTTAGGGGCCATTCTAAATCTAGAAAAACACTAGTTTTGCTTGCAGAGAATGAGATAATCAGAAACCCATGCCACCTAAATAAAGGATTTTGTTAACCCTTTTCTCTCACCAAAAAAACCCTTCAACAATTGATGTGACAGTATCAGGTTTTCTCCACGAAGAAGCCACTCTCAACAGGAATAAATATATGTAAGAAACAGCACAGTCAAGTGGTAGGGAGCTCCCCCATCACTACGCCTTTTCTGTAAACTGGTGGCACATGTTTATAGAAAGGGAGATACTGGTGAAATTCTCCCTAAGAATGGAAACTGAGTTCACAAGAAGATAAACTGAAACAATCACTTAATGTTAATATCACGTAAAAATTACACACATTTAACATAGATTTAAAGATAGGGCAATATTTTTTTGCTAATCTTGGAATATTAGGAGAAAGACTATATTATACCTTACAACTATTTTTTGTGTTCAGCCACATTTGTGACAATAATTTTATAAAAACTTCCAACAACTTTTTAAAAAAACATTTTTACATTTGGTTATTATTTAAAATTTTTAGAATCCTTTAAAGAAACTAACCTCTGATTAACAGCCAAACAAGAGGCATTTAGAAAGTTCAATAAATAGCCACTAATTACTAAAAAAAAGGGTATCAAGTCAACAAAATAATTTTCATATAATATCTAGACTAGTACTTCACCCTAAGACTGAAAATTTTATGTCAGACCTTTAAAACTGTGTTGATAGAGACTCATGTTATAGAGTATTCACAAAGGGTGAATTAAGAAAATCTTAGATTTCTATAGAGTGCCCTTCACCCAAGGGGCTCAAAGGGCTTTCACAGGTCTCTCATTCATACTTACAAAATGTCTGTGGTATAGGTGGGTATTATTATATCCCTCTTACAGATAATAGATTTTTTTTGCAAGCATACTAGCAAAGGCCCACTTTAATTCAATAAGTAAAGTTTTAATTTAAATTTACCATACTCTTAAAGTACCATGGATATTATATCTACTAGAATAGCAGTTCTGACTGGACACGATGGCTCATGCCCATAATCCCAGCACTTTGGGAGGCTGAGGCAGGAGGATCACCTGAGGTCAGGAGTTTAAGACCAGCATGGCCAACATGGTGAAACCCCTTCTCTACTAAAAATATAAAAATTAGCCAGGCATGGTAACACACACCTGTAACACAGCTACTACTCAGGTATAACATATATAAAGATAACTTCAAAATCATAAAAATGCTATATTAAAATTCACATAGCACTTGAACTCAGGAGATGGAGGTTGCAGTGAGCCAAGATGGCACCACTGCACTCCAGTCTGGGCTTAGGCATCACAGCGAGACTCCATCTCAAAAAAAATAAATAAAAAAAAAAAAGAATAACAATTATTTCTGTGCTCTGGTAAGTAATCAAGTAAAGAATCTTTTTATATCCTAGAGCTGTGACAATTCAGTAGATTAGCAATCTATCCTTTCATCTAAATTACATTTTTCTGTATCAGAAATCTTTATATTACCCCATAAGTCCAATTGATAAGCACATATATTATAGAATAATTATGAGGATATGTGAAGCAGTAACTCTGTAAAAGAAAAGCCCTAGTGCTCTGGAAAAAAGTTCTATCATGTGGGTTAATTTCTCTGATTTTACAAAATATCTTCTTATTTCACAGTGGCTTTATATTCAGAGAATTAATGGTTGACATCATCTCTCACACATATAGAACTCTATTATTTACAATAACACATATTATTTCATTCAGTAATTACAACAACCCCATGTAGTTGACAGGGTACTATGCCAATCCAACATATTACAGATGAAGAAACTCTGAGTAGTTAAGTGACTTGTCTGAAATCATCTGGCTATTAAGGACAGCATTAGGTCTAAAAGAATCTATGATCATAACTAAGTCTAGGGCCCTGTTATAGACTGAATGTTTGTGGGACAAAATTCATATGCTGAAGCTTTAATTCCCAATGTGTATTTGTAGATGGGAGGAAGTAATAAAGGTTAAATGAGGTCATAAGGGTGGTAGACATGACATGGTTTGCATCCTTTTAAGAAAAGACATCAGAGAGCTTCTGCTCCCTCCACCCTCCACACACTCAAAGGAAAGGGCATGTGAGGACATCTGCAAGCCAGGAAGTGAGCCCTCATCAGAAACTGAACACTGCTAGACCTTGATCTTGGGTTTTCCAGCCTTCAGGACTGTGAGAAAATTAATTTCTGCTCTTTAAGCCACAGTCTATGGTATTTTGTTACAGCCGCTGGAGCAGATTAATTAATACAGGACTTTCTCACTACACAATGAATTAATGTCTACAAAAAACAGTATATATTTTTTCCAATTAGACTAGTTTCACAAAAGTTCTAAAAACTGATCAAAAAACTTTAGCTCTAATACAGTCCATAATTATTTCCAGACACTTAAAGTTTGACCTTATTTTATATATTAAAAACAGAATTTACTAAGTATCAAGTAGAAACTCCACCTTCAAAAAGAAATGATAAAGAAAACCAAGTTACTTTAGCACCCTAAAAATATATATAACAATAACCATGTCCATTATAATAATTATTAGACTACACTACATTCGAATAAAAGTAGAATTTTTTTTACATTTAAAATCACCTGAAGGAGCATTTTTTAATTGAGGACAAATTATCAATTCAGAATATCTCAAAATATCTTAGCTTCAGATTAACTTCTTACCAATAAAAGCAGAAAAACTAAAAAGGTAAAAAAATATAGCTGTAGTCTTAATAGAAGATATGAATGGCTTTGAATAACTTCAGTGTAAGGCTTAAGAAACTTTTAAGTAGTTTAGGATTTTCTGTGTGGTTTTGTTTCTAAACAACAAGAGTTTGAGTAATACATGTAAGATCTGACTTTGGAATTAATTTGACCTGAGACTCTGGTGGTTTTGGCTTACTGGTTTCCTCCATACTTACATAAGATATTGATCATCAGAGGAAGGCAAACTATAAGCACATTATCACACTATTAATGAAAGATGGAAGAGTAAGTTACAATTCAGAACCAGGTACTGAGAGTTAAGAGGGACTAAAAAATCCAAAAGTAGGTCTCCTTGCTTGAACTAACCCTGAAAAAGTTCCAAGCTTTCTCTGAAAGTAACATTCTCTTTGGAGAGAAATTAACCTACCCTTCATTGTAATTTATAAAAACTGCAGTAATCACTAGAAATTGTCCCTGAGCAGTCATTCTAAGCACTGTGGGTCACTGTTGCTCCATACTGATTGTCAAAACTGGCTGGATGCTGGCTTGAGGCTGACAATACTCTTGTATAGTAGTGTAAAAACCCAGCTTTTAAGCCATACAGAGAGAGCAGAGCCTGGCACACAGCAGTTTAAAAAAAGAAAAAAAAAAAAGAATTCACATCTAACTGTACTATGAATAGATTTATTAATTTACACATTATATCAAAGCCTACTTATGTAAGATTCAGATTTAACAATTCTAAGCATAATGATATCTAATTAGTACCAATAAGAAACTGCTATAATTCCCAAAATCCAAATGGGAAAAAAAGAACTATTAATCCAACAAATATGTACTGCCCACCTAATACAGGTAAGTACATATAAGGTACAAATTAGTGCTGTCAAGATAGAAGGATGTAAAGGTGCATCTAAAAAAGGATTAAAGAGTTAATCGACATAAAGTACTAGCATAGCACCTCACACATACATAAATGCTCAATATTATTATCCTACCCTCAAGGAACGTACTGTCTAGCAGAGAAGCTAAGATCTAGTATATAAATAACTATAAAAGAAAAAGAACCAGAAGGGACCATAAAATGCTATAAAATTTCAGAGTAAGGGAAAATTTCCGACTAGGGTAATCAAACGATTCCACAATTTTGAAATTCAGTGATGTAGAGAATGCTGGCAATATTAACACAGAGGAAACATGAAAAGTGAAAATAAGTTTAAGTGGAATATTTTACACTTACACCTAAGTGTAAAAAAAAAAAGACTTTGAAAAGTAAAGCAGCATTATAAAAGGACAGAAAAAGGATGCTTCCCTGATGAGGTTGCTGGAACAAACAAAGTTTGTTTGCTTGTTTGTTTTGAAACAGAGTCTTGCTCTGTTGCCCAGGCAGGAGTGCAGTGGTGCGATCTCAGCTCACTGCAATCTCCACTTCCTAGGTTCAAGCAATTCTCATACCTCAGCCTCCCAAGTAGCTGAGACTACAGGTGCACACCACCATGTCCCACTAATTTTTGTATTTTTAGTAGAGACAGAGTTTCGCCACACTGGCCAGACTGGTCTCAAACTCCTGACCTCAAGTGATCCACCTGCCTTGGCTTCCCAAAGTGCTGGGATTACAGGCATGAGCCACTGCACCCAGTCAGTCGGATTTTTTTTTTTTTTTTAAATGAAACCATTTATTATGTGTCTAGCCCAGTGCAAAACACACACACACACACACACACACACACACACATACACACACACAAATAAGCTATAGTTATAGTGATTTAAAAAAACATGCAGATCCATTAAGAATAAGGGAGACCTAATTATAGCTGAGAAGCAGAGGAAAGGATCTAGCATGAGAAGATAAAAGATGTTGTAACAATTACGTACTAAAGAAGGTCAGGAGAGGTATAAAAAAAAGGTGGGATCACCAACAGGGGCAAATGGTGCTGAGTTTAAGAATACACGTAACTCTTTATCTTATTAAAAGTAAAGAAAGTTTAATTGGCCGGGCGCGGTGGCTCACGCCTGTAATCCAAGCACTTTGGAGGCCAAGGCGGGTGGATAACCTGAGGTCGGGAGTTCAAGACCAGCCTGACCAACATGGCGAAACCTCGACTTATAAAAAAAAAAGAAAAGGAAAAAAAAAAAATAAAGTTTAATTCTGAGAAATTCTGAGATGAATAGAAGAGACAGCAAGCTCACTCTGGACGGTCCCAACATTTTCAGTATGAAATGAGGCAAGATTATCTGGTTAAAGGCAGCACAGGTAGAATTCAAAGCTTAAGGAGAATGACAATGACTCAGCAGACTGCCTGAGATGATCCTCTCAGAGATGGAATCAAAGATAGAAAAAGGCAACAACATAAGGAAAATAATTATGCATAATCCTATGCCTCAAAGTGACAAATTTCTCCCATGATAACAACTTTAAATAAAATTGTATATTACTTTTTTTAAAAGCTTTAAAAATTATCCCACTAACGTATATTAAATAAACTACAGGCAAATCTTTCTTTGAAGCTAAAAGGTTTTATCAACATAAGGAGAGACCAGCACTTAAAGATGTTAATCAAATGTCATTTAATTTTAAAAACCTATTACATTGCTACAATTTATTTTAGCTCTTGGGCTTTTTTGTCTCTTTTCAAGCTACATATTAAGATTATTTAATTTATAAAATCCACATTTTAAAATGTTTTAAAGGTGTCACTCTTGTTCAAGTCACGAACATCCTTTGTTCTGCTCTATGAAAATGAATAATACAACTATTTTGAACAAAAGTTTTATCCTACCTGGTGCTATTAACTGATGAATACTTGATGTCCGGGTGACAGCTGTGCTTCGTGATTCCAGACTTGGGCTTTCTGCTTTCTTATTACTTTCTGGAGAAGGATCTCGTTGGCTGATTTTAGAACTGGTCACTGTTGTTTTGTTATGACAAATTGTCAATGACTGAGTTTGACTAGTGCTTTTTGGTGGGCCATTCTGTGAGCTAGATAATACACCCAACTTCTGGCTGCGTAATGTTAAATTCTGAACCTAAGAACCACATAACAGAAAATTAGGATGAAAACAGATGGTTTTAATTGATGTGGTAATCATTACCATTATGACAATACCGACGACACATTTATATTATGCTTTTCATACATAAAGCTCCAAGCACTTGAAAGAACTGATTAATCCTTAAGGAAAGGAGAGTTATTCTTCTAAGTAATCACATCTTAAATATTAAGTGACAATTTTAAAAATACATTAAGACAAAGGAAGAGGGGAGGAAGGGGAAAAAAGAAAGGGAGGAAGAAAGGGGGAGGGGAGGGGAAGGAGAAGGGAAGGATCATAAAGAACTAAATAAAAACTATATATATATAAACAGTGTGTGTATTATATATGCATGAACTATGAATATGAGAAAATTACTCTGCAACATAACTGCATTAAAAGTTACCAGTTCTAGCTATAGAGACTGTAAGGGGACATTGTAAGAAAATTAATTCATCAAATCATCTGCCACATTGTGAAAATTACGAAAAGCATTTTCAAAAAAACTATTTTAATTTAGTAAAATTTTGGAGTTGCTGTTGTTATTGAACATTCACTGTCTTTGAAAACTGCATCTCATGAACTGTAAGGAGTGTGCATGACCCTGAAATGGCTTTCTGTGGTGGCACATGCTACACTCAGGGCTATTTGAAACATACTGCCAGTCTGGATGGTGGCAAGGATTATCCCAATTACTCTCACCTGACATTTATAACATTTCCAAACAGCAAGATGCAAGACAGAAAATGCTTCTCCAAAAGTTGCTGAACTTCTTGCCTATCTAGAATGAATGTACCAAATATATGTAGGCTAGCACTGGCCCTGGGAGAGAATCTGAAACAAAAGAGATTCCAGAATGACAAAGCAAATGATGTAGTGCTGCTTTATAAAATGTTCTTCAGTTTCATGTGTTCTGTCTCTACAAGTACATCACTAGCTGATGCTCAAAAAGCTACACTGTCTCCCAGCACTTTGGGAGACCAAGGCGGGCGGATCATCTGAGGTCAAAAGTGCGAGACCCACCTAACCAACATGGTAAAACCTCGGCTCTACTAAAAATACAAAAACTAGCCAGCCATGGTGGCCTGTGCCTGTAGTTCCAGCTACTTGGAAGGCTGAGGCAGGAGAATCACTTGAATCCAGGAGAGGGAGGTTGCAGTGAGCCGAGATCATGCCACTGCACTCCAGCCTGAGAAACAGAACGAGAGTCTGTCTCCAAAAAAAAAAAGCTATACTTTCTCAGTAATTCCACACCTGTAATTCCAGGATTTTGGTAGGCCAAGGTGGGTGGACCACTTCAGGCCAGGAGTTTGAGACCAGCCTTGCCAACACGGTGAACCCATCTCTACTAAAAATACACAAATTAGCCAGGCATGGTGGCGCATGCCTGTAATTCCAGCTACTCGGGAGGCTGAGGCATAAACTGCTTGGGCCTGGGAGGTGGAGGTTGCAGTGAGCTGAGATATTGCACCATTGCCCCCCCTAACCTGCGCAACAGTGTGAGACTGTGTCTCAAAAAACAAACAAACAAACAAAAAACGCTATACTTCAGGCCAAAGTTTTCATCAATTCTATTCTAAGCTACTCAAAGAATTTTCTAAGTGAAATTTTATGGAGTATCTTCTCTGATTTTTCTCAGATATTTCATACTAATGTAAACATAAATGGACTCATAACCAGTATATTATTAAAGTTTGATACAAAAACAAAATATACCAGAGGGGCGCAGGGGCTCATGCCTATAATCCCAGCACTTTGGGAGGCCAAGGCGGGTGGATTACAAGGTCAAGAGTTCAAAACCAGTCTAGCCAATATGGTGAAACCCCATCTCTACTAAAAATACAAAAATTAGCCAGGCGTGGTGGCAGGTGCCTGTAGTCCCTGCTACTCAGGAGGCTGAAACAGGAGTATCGCTTGAACCCGGATGGTGGAGGTTGCAGTGAGCTGAGATCGTACCACTGCACTCCAGCCTGGGAAACAGAGTGAGACTCCATCTCAAAAAAAAAAACAAACAAAAAACAACTAAAATCCAGATTTCTCAAACTGCCACTCAAAGCCCTCCACAACCTAGGCCAAAACCACTTCAAGCCCCGAGTTGCTATTCCTCCAACCCACAGTTCTCGTATTCCAGCCAAACTGTTCTGCTTGTTATTCTCCAAATATACCTTCCACTACCTTCAGTGGAACTGAAGCTCTTATTCAAGCATCTCTTGCCTAAATGCCATCTTTTGTCAAAGCTCTCTTTTGAAGCCCGACCCATTCTTCAAAGCCCAGTAAAATCCCACTTGATCTACCCTAAGAAACATTCCGAAAATCCCTGGTTAGAAAAGTTTCTTCCTCTCTTCTAGAACAACTTCCCATAGAATTTGGGTTATACTGGCCTATAGCACTGACAAATATCTAACTTGCTTGAGAATTATTAAAGGTATGTGTGTCTGTGAAATACTGAGACTCGCTAGTAGACTCTCATCTCAACATTCAATGTTATACTCCCTGCAGTTCAGTGCTGCAGGTTTAACAGAAACTTCACAAGTCTGAGGTATTCTCCCAGATCTCATTTTGAAATATATATTACATGGCTAATTTTTTGGTAAGCACTTAGTTCTCTTCATGACGTTCTTAGGCTAACATTAAAATCTGTTCATGTTTACCGAAAACATCTCAACAAGTATCTAGTGTAGGCACATTAAAATCTTCCAGGAAGCGAAAGACAAAATGTAACATTTGCCACAAATGACATATGAAGCAGACTGCATAGTAATGATAACCAAACGGTGAGCAATAATCTGAAAAACTTGAGAGCATTCCTTCAAATGAGAAGAATATTCACAGTAAATGAAGATTTGACACAATGAACCCTAAAACTTGCAGCATATCCATTTCTATATAATAATATACTTTTTGTTTTTAATTTTCCTTATGTTTTCTGGAATTCTGAAAGAAAATGTGTATATACTTACACTATATTGTATATATACGTTATTTATGTAAACATACATTTTAGAATATGGCTACATCTATGATAATTCTGACTTAAATGTTGACATGGTTTAAATAAATTCCAAACATGAAAGCTACACTGCCAAAGTAGATTACAAAGTCAATTTAGCTGTTAGTGGAAAGATCACATACACAGATTTCCTTGACAAAGCCTCCCTTTTGAAAGAAAACCCATCCGTTCTAAAATGAAGAATATTAGGGCACTCTGATGCCCCACATTCATTTCATCCAAACCTTTCCTTTGATCAAGTTATGAAAACTTTCTGACTTGAAAAAGTCTACATTTCGCATGAGTTATTTTTGCTAATTTTGCATCTTACATTGTTATAGAGGGCTTCCTTGCCAAAATAATCTCACATCAATTATTTAACTGGAATCTAACAAATACTACGGCAATTATCATAGTATCCCAAAGAGTGAGGGTCACATTGCTGGCAGTAGAGCTGAGTTTCTAGCTTTTAAATCCAAAGGGTTGGTTTTTTCCCTCAATTCTAAGAGTAATTCCCCAGTAGGCTATCTGGAAAATACTCCTAGAATTGAGGAAAAAACAATCCTTTGGATTTACTGGGTCAGATTCCTTTTTTTTTTTTTTAAGACAGTCTCACTCAGCCTGGAGTGCAGTGGTGCGATCTCAGCTCACTGCAACCTCCACCTCCCGGGTTCAAGCAATTCTCCTGCCTCAGCCGCCTGAATAGCTGGGACAACAGGCATATGCCACCATATCTAGCTAATTTTTGTATTTTTAGTAGAGTTGGCCAGGTTCATCTCAAACTTCTGACCTCAAGCGGTCCAGCCACCTCGGCCTCTCAAAGTGCTGGGATTACAGGCATGAGCCACTACGCCAGCCTCTGGGTCAGATGTCTTACTCATCTCTTTTTTTCTTGAGACAGGCTTGTTCTGTCGCCCAGGCTGGAGTGCAGTGGTGTAATCTCGGCTAACTGCAACCTGTGCCTCCTGGATTCAAGCGATTATCCTGTCTCAGCCTTCTGAGCTATCTATGCTGCTTACAGATACCCACCATCACACCCAGCTAATTTTTGTATTTTTAGTAGAGATGAAGTTTCACCATGTTGGCCAGGCTAGTCTCGAACTCCTGACCTCAAGTGATACATCTGCCTTGGCCTCCCAAAGTGCTGGGATTTATAGGCGTGAGCCACAGTGCCTGGCTCATCTCTTAACACACTCTGCCTATAACATTTTTCCAAAAATCTTTTTTGTGTGGGTGTGCACGGTAGGGAGAAGGGATTGAGCATTTAGCATGGTAAATAAAAGTGATATATTCCAAATTTCTCATTGTTTACAATATGCTATAAAAATATTTAATACCAACGGGGGGTGGGGAGGTGGGGAGAGATAGCATGGGGAGAAATGCCAGATATAGGTGAAGGGGAGGAAGGCAGCAAATCACACTGCCATGTGTGCACCTATGCAACAATTTTGCATGTTCTTCACACGTACCCCAAAACCTAAAATACAACAAAAAAAAAAAAAAAGAAAAAGAAATATTTAATACTAAGGAAAAATTAGCTATTGTACTGACTTTCATAGCTTAAAGAGTATTAAAATACAACTTCAGATTTGGTATTTCACAATTACAAATAATTTTTTAACTGCAAATATGATTTTAAAACTCAACAAAGCAGAAATTTTCAAAAACTAACCTAACAGTCTTGAACTTGAGGAAAGTTATCACTAGAACGTGTAAGTAGGAGCATCACGTACCACTGCCAGCCTCACTCACTGCCATTTCAAAAGCACAGAGAAGAAAAACAACATCCATAGAGAAATTCCTAAAGGTCAAACCATTCCTGTAGCCCCTCAAAAGTCTATCCCTGAATTAAATCAGATCATCACAGAGGCTGATACCTAGAACACATCAATCTGGACCCCGAAGACCACTTTTATAAATTATTTTGACTCCACTCACATTAAAGATACCCTTATAAGATGAAGTAAGATGTCTTCTTCATGAGTACCAGCAAGACAGACTGTACCCTCAGAACATGTTCAAATCAGCTGTGTTTTCCTAAGCAGGTGGGTTTGTTAGTTTTACCTTGGAAACTATAAATTCTTTTTATTTTTTATTTATTTTTTTGAGACAGGGTCTCACTTTGTCACCCAGGCTGGAATGCAACAGCTCGATCTTGGCTCATTGCAGCCTCAACCTTCTGGGCTCAAGTGATCCTCCCACCTCAGCCCCCCAAGTAGGTGGGACTACAGGCCTACACCACCACGTCCTGCAAATTTTTGTATTTTTTTGTAGCGACGGGGTTTTGCCATGTTGACCAGGCTGGTCTTGAACTCCTGTGCGCAAGCAATCTGCCAGCCTCTGCCTCCCAAAGAGCTAAGATTACAGGTATGAGCCACCTTGCTGGCCTATAAATTCTTTAAGTGGTTGCTTTTCTCCCTTCACTATTAGTTACCTGAAAGCTAAGAACCAACTTTGTGACTCATTTTCAGACAATGCATAACAAAAATAGTAATTAGTAGCCTGTGATATCTTACTTGTGGCAGACACTATGTTAAGTACTTTATTGTTTCACTTACTCCTTATAACAACTCTGAGCCGCCAGTAACAGCTCCGACAGTAGAGACGAGTTGTTTTAAAGAAGAAATGAAACAATTCAGTAAATGAAACATTTAGTAAATGTTACCAGATACTTCTATTTCAATTTATTAACATATTTAATCCTGACAGAAACCTTATGAAATATTAGATTATAAATGTTATTTTATTTTACATAATTGAAACTGAGGTGAGAGGTTAAGGACTTAATGGTAGAGCAAGTATTTGAATCCAGAGATTCTGGCTCCAAAGTCCGTATTATAAACACCATGTTATACTACTATGAACTTGGCCAAAATCAATCTGCTGGCAAATGTTGTTGCTAAAGTCAGAATTTGAATCCAAATCTTCCTATCCCCAACTTTAAAAAAAAACAAAACTACTTACTGAGTGTCTGTAATGTTTTACACACTAAAGATACATATTACTTATCCTTTTATCCTACAAATATGAATGAATATTAGAGATGTGTGGCAACTTGTCCACATCATACAATAAATGACTGAAGTAGGAGCTTAACTTAAGGCCACAGAAAACTTCACACAGGTAAGCTGAGCAGCAACTTCACTCCTAGCTCCATGCTAGGAAATAGTTTCATTTGTGTCTTTTTTCTCACATGCTTCCAACCTACGTTTTATTCCATGCATCTTGTAAATGAATCTCAGTTGGAACAATGTCAAATATAAATGAAAAAATAAAATTTAAAATGTTGGAAGTTGATGATGGTCTAGTTCTATCAGGAGAAAACCTCCTAATAATTAGGTTTCATAAAACCAAAACAAAAGAAAAGAAGATCATTATTTCAGGCTGGCACAGTGGCTCACGCCTGTAATCCCAAAGTTTGGGAGGCCAAAATGGGCAGATCACTTGAGCTCAGGAGTTCAGGACCAGCCTGGGCAACATGGCAAAACCCTGACTCTACAAAAAAATACAAAGATTAGCCAGGTGTGGTGGCAAATACCTGTAATTCCAGCTACTCAGGAGGCTGAGGTGGGAGGATGGCTTGAGCCCAGGGAGGTCAAGGCTGCAATGAACCACCATTGAGCCACTGTACTCCAGCCTGGGCGACACAGTGAGATCCTATCTCAAAATTTAAATTAAATAATTACTTAAGATTAATTAATTGATTTATAAAGAAGATAGTTAGTTCAACAAATTCATTCACAGAGACATACAAGTTTAGAGCTAAAGAATCTTAAAGTTAACAAAGATAAAGCTCTCATTTTGTAAATACGGGGGAAAAAAAAGTCCAATAAAGTTAAGAAACTGTGAAGAATCAGCCAAGCATGGTGGCTCATGCCTGTAATCTCAGCACTTTGGGAGCCCAAGGCGGGTGGATTGCCTGAGGTCAGGAGTTCGAGATCAGCCTGACCAATACAGTAAAACCCTGTCTCTACTAAAAATACAAAAATTAGAGGGGCATGGTGGCATGCGCCTGTAGTCCCAGCTACTTGGGAGGCTGAGGTGAACTGCTTGAACCCAGGAGGCGAAGGTTGCAGTGAGCTGAGATCACACCATTGCACTCCAGCCTGGGCAAGAGAGCGACACTCTGTTTCAAAAAAAAAAAAAGAAAGAAAGAAAGAAAAAAAAAAAAGAAACTATGGAAAATCACAGGGCAAGTTAGGAGAAATCTCAATGTAACTGACCATCATCTTTATAAATTAATACATGAAAATTTGCCTTTATTTGTAAATGAAATAATACATATTTTGTCAAAAATACCAAGGAAATTATCTCATTTTTTATTTTTTACCAGAAGACGGAGAACTATTATATTAACTATAAGAGGCCAAAGATGACCCTAAAATATCCATCTCTGACAAATGCAGTCTAAAATATTTATTATGCAGAACACCAAAATACAGCAATATCATGCAAAGTAACATTCTAACTCAATTGTTTTCATTTAAAATGTATTCTAATCCATTGTCAAATTTACTGAGGTATAACTTACATACAATAAATACTACAATGAGTTTTGACGTATGTATATACCATATAATCACTACCCCAACCAAGATACAGAACATCACCTTAACCATGTAAGTTCACTCATGCCCCTTCCCAATCAATCTCCGCCTAGTTTCTACCCCAGATACCACTAATCTGATTTTTTTCACTATAGCTTTCCCTGTTCTAGGATTTCATATAATGGAATCATAGAGTATGTATTCCTTATACCAAGGTTCTTTTGCTAAACATCATCTTTTTGAGATTCATCAGTAGTTCATTCTTTTATTTCTGAGCAGTATTCCACCATAAGAATATATTAAAATTGGGGTGGGTGGGGAAAAAATAAAAGAATAAAAATAAATAAATAATATATCAAAATTTGTTTACCTACTCAGCAGTTAAAGGACATTTGGTTGTTTTCAGTTTGGGGTTATTCTGAGTACTGCTGCTATAAACATTTGTTTTCTCACATCTCTCAGGGTACACTTAAGGAGAACTGCTGAGTCACATGTTATGTGTATGTTTCCACTCTATAAGGAACTGCCAAACTGTTTTCCAAATTGTGGTTTTACCATTTTACATTCTCACCAGCAATGTATGACAGTCTGGATGCTCCACATTCTCACCGATATATAGTATTAGCAGTCTTGTTCATTTCAGCCGTTCTAGTGAATGTATGGTGATACTGTCATTTTGATTTGCATTTCTGTAATGATTAATCTCACTGTGTCACCCAGACTGGAATGCAGTAGCACTATCATAGTTCATTGCAGCCTCAATCTCCCAGGCTCAACCAATCCTCCTACCTCAGCCTCCTGAAAAGCTAGAATTATAGCCACACAGCACCAGGCCCAGATAATTTTTTTTATTTTTAGTCAAGACCAGGTCTTGCTATTTTGCCTAGGCTGGCCTTTAATGCCTAAACTCAAGCAATCCTCCTACCTGGGCCTCCAAAAAGTGCTGGGATTACAGGCATAAGCCTCTGCACTTGACCAATTTTTAAAATTTTAAATTTGTCTAATTCATTTTCAAACTTAAAATCCATCTTGACTTAGTTATTACATAAGGAATACTGTAAGCAAAATAATACATCTCACATGAGAAATAAATCTGCTTTATGAATAGAAAGTCATTAACAAAAACTCTCATTAACCTTGACCAACCAATGTCAAATAACCTAAATATCTGTGTTTAATGGTATATAATTCTACAGAACAAAAAACATTTTCTTGAAGTTCTCATCATATTTTGTTAAATTTCAATCTAAAATGCATGACAAGGAGCACTGAAACCATCAGTGGTAACTTAAACGCAGATGCAATGCTTAACTTTAACCTGAAGATGCAGATCTCAAATAACACATTATGAAGCTAGACAAGCTCACCTGAGTAGCTGCAGACTGACAGGAAGATGACGATGACGACGAGACAACAGGAATGTCAGACTGTACAGCAGCCACAGTGGTAGCGGGTGTGAAAATCAGCTGTACAGACAGAAAACCGAAAAATACCCTAAGACAAAAGAACATGTCCCACACACAATGTGCAGCAGGCAAGGGAGACTGAAATTTGTGACAGAAAGACAATGCAGTTTAGGATTATCTCCTCAGCAAAAGGTTTTACAGGACAAAAAGAAGTTTCTAATAATAGAGAAATCAAAAAAATCATAAACATTTTTAAAACAGCTCATGACTCTGATGAGTGCAAAAAAAAGCAGTACTCAAAAAAGAAAATGTATTTTGGTGATATGAAATTCTCAGACCAAATTGTATCTCAAATAAGCTATTATACTTAAATTTTTCCTAGCTCAAAACTACTGTGGCAGGATTCCTAAAATGGAAAGTTAAAGTAAACAACAGTCACTATTTTGGGACACAAATTAAATTTCAGTGAGAAACAAAAACACCAAAAAAGTCTTTTCAGTCCTCTTTATCATAAGGATAACTATGCTACATACTACACTCCAATATTTCACCCAGCTACAAAGGATCTACAGGACAAATCTAGGTGGCTCTTTCATTTTAAAACTATTTGTAAAGAAGTATTCATTCTACGGCCGGGCATGGTGGCTCACACCTGTAATCCCAGCACTTTTAAAGGCCCAGGCAGGTGGATCACTTGAGGTCAGGAGTTCGAGATCAGCCTGGCCAACACGGTGAAACCCCATCTCTACTACAAATACAAAAATTAGCTGGGCATGGTGGCTCATGCCTATAATCCCAGCTACTTGAGAGGTTGAGGGAGGAGAATCGCTTGAACCCATGAGGTGGAGGTTGCAGTGAGCTGAGATCACGCCACTGAACTCCAGCCTGGGAGACAAAGCGAGACACCATCTTAAAAAAAAAGAAAAGAAAAGAAAAGAAAAGAAATATTCATTCTAAAAGTAAATGCCACACATGTTAAAATTAAACAAGAGCCTGCAAAAAAAGCTTCACATCAAAAAACAAAAAGACATATTTAACTTTTTTACTCATCATTTTCTTTTTTCTTTTCTTTTTTTTTTTATGAGACAGTCTCACCCTGTCATTCAGGCTGGAGTGCAGTGGTGTGATCTTGGCTCACTGCAACCTCTGCCTCCCAGGTTCAAGTGATTCTCCTGCCTCAGCTTCCTGAGTAGTTGGGATTACAGGCATGCACCACAATGTCCAGCTAATTTTTGTATTATTAGTAGAGACAGGGCTTCATCACGCTGGCCAGGCTGGTTTCAAACTCCTGACCTCAAGTGATCTGCCCGCCTCAGCCTCCCAAAGTGCTGGGATTACAGGCATGAGCCACTGTGCCCTGCTCAATTTTTTTCAATACCGAAATAAATGCCATTAATTTCTAAGGCAATACAATCCACTCAGAGATTATCTAATTCAATTTAGTAAATTTGACAGTTGTTTCAAAGAATGTGTAAACACTTTAGGGTTTCAAAATTGTATCAAGGGTTATTCAGGTCCTCTTGCTATCTAAGTTAAAATATTCAACCAAACGAAGATCAAAAGAAATTAGAAAAATAAAAGACCAATTAAGTGACCTTTTAAACTTCAGTTCTTCAGTACACTAAATTTAAGTAAATTAAACCAAAAGTACAATGAGCTTTCCATATCTGTGGGTTTGTTCAAGCAATTGCAGATGGAAAAAATATTCATTAAAAAAAAAAAGGATAGCTGTATCTGTACTGAACATGTACAAACTTTTCTCTTGTCATTATTCCCTAAACAATATAGTATAACAACTATTTAAATGATGTTTACATTGTATCATTATACGTAGAGAAGATTTAAACTATATGAGAGGATATGCATAGGTTCAATGCAAATACTATGCCTTGAGCATCCCATCCTCAGATTTGGGTATTCTAGGGGACAGAGAGGGTGAGCCTTGCAACAATCCACCACAGACACCAAGGGACGACTGGCATAACTTTCCTGAAAAGGTAATTTCTAGTACCAATACCCTGAAAGGACTACACCTAAAAAGAAGATATTCCATTTAGTTTGACCCGTATGAAACTGCTAATTTTAGAGTTCAAAAGTGGTCAAATAGCAACCATTTCAAACGGTTCAACCTAATTTTAAAGCATAAATGATTGGAAACTTTCTTTGCAATTTTAGATAGAAAGCTGGAGATGTAGATATATATCAGTCTACTGGACAAAAAAGAATATAAATATATTTTAGGGACAATGCTTTTGTCTAGCTTCTTGTAAAGACATCAAATAAAATACATGTCAACCAATTTCTATATTCCTTAAAGAAGCTTAACAATTAAATGAGGAAATCAGTAAATACTCAAATACAGAATAACCAAATTACCATTACTATATTCATAAAAGATCAAAATGAACAGAAGAACATAAATAATCTTGCAGAATTTGAGATGGGAATAACCAAAGCTAAGAATCATCTGGGAAACTATCAGGAACTCCAATATAGACTTCAGAAAATCCCAGGACACAAATTCTAACGTGTTTTACCAACCAAGTTTTTTTAACATTTCTACTTCACCAAATCTAAGTTGTGAAAAATAGATAATGATTTTATAGACCACTGTAAGTGCCAAGTTGCCATTAGTTATAAAATGCATCTCAATTTCAGAGATGTTAAAATACGAAAAAAAAGTTTGTTTTCGATTAAAAAATAATCACTCGATACTGACTCTATTAGCTTCCCAATGTTGATAATTACTATTTGATACCAAAAAGACCTATTAATTAAAAGTAGAATCTTTCATGACATAAATGTACAATAGCTGAAGGCACACCCACATGCACACACACAATTAAACATTTCTTAAATATTAAAAATACCTCTTATTGTATCAAATCAAGAAACATTTTGATCTCTCAAGTCCTTAAACACTGAAAAAATGTGGTAGCTCATATCTTACCATTTGAGCTCGGAGATACATTTGAGCTTGGCTTGCCGTTAGGGTAGGGGAAGTGCTCCCTAGTAACATAGTCTGTTGGGTAATACTGCCGCTGGTAGAACTGGAAGCCTGGGAACGGCTTATTAACTGTGCAGGTGTAGGAGAGGTGGAGAGGTTGATCTAAGGAAGAAAACATATTAGGTCATAGGCTTCCATTTCTTGCTTCCATGTTACTGAATTTCACACCGAGCTGCAGTTAGGTAGTCAATGGCATAAACTGTGGCTAAGGAAACCAAAAGAGAAGGCTTTATCTTTGACAGACCCCCTCATTTCTTTGGGCAATTGTTTGCATATATGTATATGGATTGGTTAGTAATCAGGACAATTTTTAAGAATAGCTACAATGTGTTTCAATAAGATTTCTAATATCTTAAAATATCATTTCCACTACTTCCTAAAAATTAGGGCCAGTGCTCACTTCGGTAGCACATACACTAAAACTGAAACAATACAGAGAAAATTAGCATGGCTCCTGCGCAAAAATAACATGCAAATTCATGGGGAGTTCCATTAGTTTTAATAGAGGATTTTATATGTTCTCAACAGTAAGAAATGATCTATGTTTGAGGTGATGGATATGTCAATTACCCTGATTTGATCACTATACATGGTATACATGTATTCAAATATCACCCTGTATTCCATAAATATGTATAATTATTATGTGTCAATTAAAAATAAAAAATTTAGAGTTAATGTTTCTTTGTAATATCCTACATAACTTAAAACATCCTAATCAACACTTTGTCACATTCTGAGGAGTTCGTGAACAAAAATTAAAACATAGATAATTCATTCACAAATATAAAAACATACATGTAACACATTAACTAGTGTAAAGTTGTAACTTAAAAACTCTCAAGCAAAAGAAAATACAATTCCTACTTCTCAAACACATGGAAAAAATCCTGAATATTGACTACAAAATTAAATGATATCAATTCTAAATCTTCTGGGTAATAAAAAAGAAAAAAAAATTAAATTATAAACACTAAAGTTTAAAACTTCTGTTAAAGAATAAACTAGTGCATTGTTAACTTCTAGAAGGCTGGGCGTGGTGGCTCATGCCTGTAATCCCAGCACTTTGGGAGGCTGAGGTGGGCAGATCATCTGAGGTCGGCGGTTCGAGACCAGCCTGACCAACATGGAGAAACTCTGTCTCTACTAAAAAAAAAAAAAGTAAGTGGTAACTGATTGTATCTATAAAGAGATACTGGGGTGAGGTAGCTAGGGAAATACGGCAAACAAAAAGCATACTCTTTTTTTAAATCTTTTTAATTTCAGACAACATGCATGTTATCCATTTTAAAAATAAATAATATTTTTGGCTGGGCATGGTGGCTTATGCCTGTAATCCCAGTACTTTGGGAGGCTGAGGAGGGCAGATCACGAGGTCAGGAGTTTGAGACTAGCCTGACCAACATGGTGAAACCCTGTCTCTACTAAAAATACAAAAATTCGCCAAGCATGGTGGCACGTGTCTGTCATCCTAGCTACTCAGGAGGCTGAGGCGAGAGAATCACTTGAACCTGGAGGGCAGAGACTGCAATGAGCCGAGATTACACCACTGCACTCCAGCCTAGGCGACAGAGCGAGACTCCATCTCAAAAAAAAAAACAAAAAAACAAGAAATATATTTTTAAAGAGAGAATAATATAATCCAACCTCAAATCATTTTTGTGGAATAAAGCGGAGAATAAAATTAATAAATATTTTATTAGAAAAAATGCTTTACTGGACTTCTGATTCAAGCAACAAGGCAGATTGGATTAATACATCCATGTGACCAAACAATATCACTGAAATACTAGATCAATATGAAAAATTAGAATACACAGCTGAACTCCAAAGGGGAGAGAAAAGCAGGGAGAGGGAAATTCCTGGTGCAAAAAAGGAAGAAACTCAAAGCCAGAGATGTCATCTTAGCTGACACCAAGGCAGTCTATAAGGGTATATTGGGCCTACAGACCCAGAAGATCCACCTTTGTGCTTATTTCAAGGGAGGGCTACATGTGAAATCCCTATTTTGAGCCAAAATCCTGAAAAGAGCTCCCCAATATGTAAAAAGGGAGCTGGAAAAGCTCCACCCATACATTCTGAGAAACAGCAAAGCAGCCTGCATCTGCTCTGCTCCTAGTGGAGGCAGGGAAGGAGGCACCTATCAGAAAACCCCAGGATTGCACCAGATAGGGGTATAGAACCCAAATCCATACTCCCTGTATGGTTCCATAGGCCATCCCAAGACATTAACCTTTGAACTAACCCAAGACACTTGTTAACTGAATGGTGACTGGAGGAAGCTGAGTGAAGTAAATATAGGAGGACCTCTCTGTACTATTTTTGCAACTTCCTTAAGTTAAAAAAACTGTAGAGTAGGCACATGAGAGCTGGTTATCTAATTCTCTAAATTGATATATATCATGTTTTTAATTTTAATATAATATTTATTTTTTCTTTTCCTTTTTTGAGTTGGAGTTTTGCTCTTCTTGCCCAGGCTGGAGTGCAACCTCAGCCTCCCGGGTTCAAGCGATTCTCCTGCCTCAGCCTCCTGAGTGGCTGGGATTACAGGCATGCGCCACCACGTCAGGCTAATTTTGTATTTTTAGTAGAGAAGGGGTTTCTCCATGTTGATCAGGCTGGTCTCAAACTCCTGACCTCAGGTGATCCACCCACCTCAGCCTCCCAAAGTACTAGGATTACAGGCGTGAGCCACTGCGCCCAGCCTTAATATATTTAAAGGTATAATTCAATGCATAAATACCAATAATACAATACAGAATTAGTCTGTAATTTGGGTCCTACTCCTAACACACCACTTAAACTGCCTTAACAATGGTCACCAACATCTAACTGACAAACTCAGTGGATTCTTTTCAGACCATTCCCTCTTGAGTCTTTTTGACCAATGCTTCTTTCAGACCCATTTCCAAAATGTTCATGCTCTGTCCTTAACACTTTTCTTCTTCTTCTTCCTTTTTTTTCTTTTGTGAGAAAGGGTCTCCCTTTGTCACCCAGGCTGGAGTGCAGTGGGGTAATTACGGCTCACTGCAGCCCCAACTTCCTGGACTCAGATGATCCTCCCACCTCAGCCTCCTGAGTAGCTGGGACTATAGGCATGCATCACCACACCCAGTTAATCTTTGTATTTTTTGTAGAGACAGGGTTTCATCATGTTGCCCAAGCTTGTCTCAAACTCCTGGGCTCAAGTGATACCACCTCAGCCTCCCAAAGTGCTGGAATGAACAGTGTGAGCCACCACTCCAAGCCAGAGTTTTCTTCTTGAATTCCTAGATTATCCTATCTATTTCCACAGTTTCAAACAATTCAATCCTGATGACTCTCAATTCTTAACTATAAACCCTTTTTTGAAGTTCCAGATCCAAATGCCTACAAAATACATCTTTCTGGATATCTTTCATCAGCTCAAACTCAGCAAGTTCAAACAGCAAACTAATTATTTATTCCTTTTAAAACAGCTTCTCCTCAAATGGCACTGGAATTTTCTAAAATTCTTAAAGACATATTATCTGGAAGTCATCCTGACGCACACAAAATCAGTCATGTGTTTTATTTCTAATTCATCTTTTCGTCTCCTAATTTCCATTTTGATTTTTCATCACTTAGTTTGAGACTTTGGGCCCGTGTCATTTCCAGCTTGATTACTTTAACATCTGCAAACTGATACCTCTTACTAGAATCTTGTCACCTTCTACCTGCCAGATAATCTTTCCCTAATTTTATTAATATTAATTACTCATTTAAGAATCTTCTGGATAAAGTTAAACCTTTCCTGACAACTTCTCTAGCATCTTCTCCTCCCACTCCACACACATCCTTCCCACTACCCACACTAAGGCATTTGTAATGTCATGATCTCAGTCCTCTATGACACTGGCAATGATATTCCGACTAGACTGAGCATCCTTGCCACCCCTATGCCCCAGCCCATCTGCAGCTACATAGTGAACAACTCCTTCTCAAAAATCACCTGCTCTAATAAGCTTTTACAGGCATTCCCATATCCCAAAGCAGACATGACTATTCTCCCTTTTTGCCTAATTGTTACCATCCATATACTTTTAGCATATATTTCTATCTCAACCTTCTTAAATAATTTTTTTTTTTTTTTGAGACAGAGTCTAGCACTATAACTCAGGCATGATCTCGGCTCACTGTAATCTCTGCCTCCTGGGTTCAAGCAATTCTCCTGCCTCAGCCTCCCGAGTAGCTGGGACTACAGGCATGTACCACCATGCCCAGCTAATTTTTTTGTATTTTTAGTACAGACGGGGTTTCACCATATTGGCTAGGATGCTCTCGATCTCCTGACCTCGTGATCTGCCAGCCTCAGCCTCCCAAAGTGCTGGGATTACAGGCGTGAGCCACCACGCCTGGCCCTAAGTAATAATTTAAGGGTGGAGGCCATGTGTTATTCATCTTCACATATCCAGTATCTACAAAATGTCTTCATTCAGTAAGTTTATTAAGTTACTTAATATCATGTTATTTTAAGGCATATTTCATAGTTTTCATGTAATGTTTAAGCTTTGCTCCAGAGATTAAATCACCAACAGGGAAGAACTGGCCCCAAGATTTTCTGACTCAGGTATTTTGGCATTCAGCGTACTCTTTAAATATCCGAATAGCTCCTTAATTTCTCTTTGGATTTCTATTCAGGTTACTATGCAGTAATAACGCCTCAGCACCTTTTTTCAGTTGATGATTCTTTCGAAAACCAGTAAGAAAGAAACATAGTCTTAGTAAGGGTATCTGCACGTTCTTTAAAGAAAAATAAAAGTCTTCTTAAAAAAATAATTGGTTGATAACTAACAAATCTGAGAGTGCTTTTTAAGGAAGTAGAGCACAAAGTACAAATAGAATGCTTTTATTTTTCTTAAAAAAGAAAAGAGGAAGAAAACTAGCAACCTCCTGACCACCTGTATTTTACTCTAAGTTGTGACATCAAAGAACAAGTATTGTGTCTACTTTTAAGTTCCATATAACAAGTAATATTTCAAAAACAGCTATCCGCTAACAACACCCAACCCATGAAGGTCAACATCAGCAGCCACCTCTGCAAGAAGTCCATCTCCCTGGCTAGCCTGACTAAAAAATTGCCCTTCCTTTCCACAACTGATAAGGCTCTCCTTTTTCCTGTGTTGCTCTACTGACCTAAACCAGATGTCATTACCAGTTTCCATTATTTTCTGTCAGTTCCATCCCAACACTCCTAACTCTCTTTCACTGAAGAGCCTGATCAATCCTGTCACTTCTTATCTCAAGTCACACACTTCACAAAGAAACTCGCTCACTGAACCCGATGACTGCAAGCTCTCTCCCCACTGACATTAATTCTAGGAGTCACCAGAAAAAAACAAGTCTGCCAGAAAAAGCCATTTAACTCCCAACCACCTGTTAGTGTCCATCAAAAAGTGGGCAAAGGATATGAACAGACGCTTCTCAAAAGAAGACATTTATGCAGCCAACAAACATGAAAAAAAGTTCATCATAACTGGTCATTAGAGAAATGCAAATTAAAATCACATTGAGATACCATCTCATGCCACTTAGAATGGCGATCATTAAAAAATCAGGAAACAACAGATGCTGGAGAGGATGTGGAGAAATAGGAACGCATTTACACTGTTGGCAGGAATGTAAATTAGTTCAGCCACTGTGGAAAACAGTGTGGCAATTCCTCAAGGATACAGAACTGGAAATACCATTTGACCCAGCAATCGCATTACTGGGTATATACCCAAAGGATTATAAATCATTCTATTACAAAGACACATGCATACATATGCTTATTGCGGCACTGTTTACAATAGCAAAGACTTGGAACCAACCCAAATGCCCATCAATGATAGACTGGATAAAGAAAATGTGGCACATATACACCATGGAATACTATGCAACCATAAAAAAGGATGAGTTCATGTCCTTTGCAGGGGCATGGATAAAACTGGAAACCATCATTCTCAGCAAACTGACACAAGAACAGAAAACCAAACACTGCATGTTCTCACTCATAGGTGGGTGCTGAACAGTAAGAACACAGGGACACAGGGAGGGGAACATCACACACCGGGGCCTGTTAGGAGGATAGTGGGGTAAGGGAGGGATAGCAGTGGGTGGAGGGATTGGGGAGAGATAACATTAGGAGAAATGCCTAATGTAGATGACAGGGGGATGGATGCAGCAAACCACCATAGCACGTGTATACCTATGTAACAAACCTGCACGTTCTGCATATGTACCCCAGAACTTAGTATAATTTTTAAAAATAAATAAATAAATAAGATGCAATCTTGTCAGGTAGTTCTCCTGGGCTCAATCAACCTCAAACTGCCAAGCAGGTGGGACTGTAGGTGTATATCGTCACACCCAGCTATTTTTCCTACAATTTTTAATATTTTAGCCTCACTACAGAACCAATAATATAAGTAGAGGAACAATCTCTCCTACCAAGTATATAATACCCAAATAATAAGTGTCCAAGAAAAACAGCTATATGCTATTTGTTGTAGTTTTTCAACTAAAAGGTGCCAGGGAGATTCCATGATTACCACCAAGTAATTTGATCCACTGAAGATTTATACTGGCAAAAATATATATGTCGCACTAGTATGATTTAAAAGTCAAAATATTAATATTTATCCAATTAAACCTTAAACAAATTTCATATTTTCTCTATTGGGGAAAGCATTTCCTAATGTGATTTTTATGTTGCTATGTATCTTCCAGTTCATTTTTGTTCAGCCCCCACCCTGTCACAGTACTTATCAATCTTCCGTTACCAACGTTAAATAAATTTTTTTAATCAACTAGCAAGCCAGGCACGGTGGCTCACACCTGTAATCCCAGCACTTTGGGAGGCCGAGGCAGGTGGATCATGAGGTCAAGAGATCGAGACCATCCTGGTCAACATGGTGAAACCTCATCTCTACTAAAAATACAAAAAATTAGCTGGGCATGGTGGCGCGTGCCTGTGATCCCAGCTACTCGGGAGGCTGAGGCAGGAGAATTGCCTGAACCCAGGAGGCGGAGGTTGCGGTGAGCCGAGATCGCACCATTGCACTCCAGCCTGAGTAACAAGAGCGAAACTCTGTCTCAAAAAAAAAAAAAAATCAACTAGCAAAAAAAAAAAGAAGTTTCCAATTGATTACTCCCCACAGCGAAAGTCCATTTGACAGTTGCCTCTGCCATTTGACTGATCAGAATCAATTAGATATACCTTAAATAGAGAAATACTTGACATTAAAAGAATGATGTATCTGCATTCAATGGCATTAAAAGATTTTTATGTCCACTGCTGAGTAAAAAAGCAGCAAAATAACATATAGAGTATAATCCATGTAGTTACATATAAATGTCTGTGTGTATGTATGTATCACACATGTGAAAAAAGAAAGATGGCCAGGCACAGTGGCTCACACCTGTAATCCGAGCACTTTGGCAGGCTGAGACAGTGGATGGCTTGACCTCATGAGTTCAAGACCAGCCTGGTCAACATGGTGAAACCCTGTATCTACCAAAAATACAAAAAATTAGCCAGGCATTGTGACATGTGCCTGTGGTCCCAGCTACTTGGGAGGCTGAGCTGGGAGGATTGCTTGAGCCTGGGAAGCGGAGGTTGCAGTGAGCTGAGATTGCAGTACTGCACTCCAGCCTGGGCAACAGAGCGAGACCCTGTCTAAAAAAAAGAAAAAAAAAAAGTTAAGAAAATGACTGCATTGGATGTATATACAGTAACACACACCCATAACACTATATATGACTAGACTCAATATAGAAACACACACACATGCACCACTATCTGTGAGAACAGTCACCAAAATGTTAAAGGTGTTTAATGCCTTCTAGAAGTAAAATCTGGGATTACGGCCAGGCGCAGTGGCCCACGCCTGTAATCCCAGCACTTGGGAGGCTAAGGCGGGTGGATCACGAGGTCAAGAGATCGAGACCATCCTGGTCAACATGGTGAAACCCTGTCTCTACTAAAAATACAAAAAATTAGCTGAGCACAGTGGCGCGTGCCTGTAACCCCAGCTACTCAGGAGGCCGAGGCAGGAGAATTGCCTGAACTCAGGAGGTGGAGGTTGCGGTGAGCCGAGATCGCGCCATTGCACTCCCGCCTGGGTAACAAGAGCGAAACTCCGTCTCAAAAAAAAAAAAAAAAAAACTGGGATTACGTTTTTAAAAAGTTTTTACCTTTTCTATGTACGTACTAATTTTAGAATCAGAGAAAAATGCTATTTTTGTCTTGTTTAATGCTTACCTTAGAATATTAATTTGCTTTTACTATGTTAAAGCAGCTTATAAATTGTATTGCCTCATTATTCAGTGGGAACTTCTATGTGAGTATTTCAAATATTGGTAAGTATAAAATGCTATACAAAAATTTTATTTTTATTTTGTTTTTTTAAGAAAAGAGATGGGGTCTCACTGTGTTGCCCAGGCTGGTCTCCAACTTCTGGGCTCAAATGATTCTCCCATCTTGGCCTCCCAAAGTGCTAGGATTACAGGTGTGAGCCACCATACCCAGCCCCATATAGAAATTTTTTTTCTTGAGACGGACTCTTGCTCTGCTGCCCAGGCTGGAGTGCAGTGGTATAATCTTAGCTCACTGCAACCTCTGCCTCCTGAGTTCAAGTGATTCTCCTGCCTCAGCCTCCTGAGAAGCTGGGACCACAAAAATTAGCAGAGATGGGTTTTCCCCATGTTGGCCAGGCTGGTCTTGAACTTCTGACCTGAAGTGATCCACCCACCTTGGTCTCCCAAAGTGCTGAGATTATAGGCATAAGCCACCACGACCAGCCTTTTAAGTAGTAATAGCTATCCATGAAGGATTTTCTTTTTAAGAGACTGCATGTTTTTAATAAATCAAAGAAATAAAATGCCTATCTTTTTTTAAGAAAAAATTTTAGAAAAAATTACTTATTTTTGTAATACAAGCTCGTAAAAATAAAACAAACAAAAAAACCTCACAGTTTCCAAATGTTTTCATATGTTGACACCCTAGAAAGAAAAGTTGCAATGTTAGAACAATTATAATATTGGAAATAATTTTAAATGTCCATCAACAGGGATGGTTACATAAAATAAAATCCACTCACACTGCGCAAACCCTACACAGCAGCTTTAGTGAGATTTCTCTCTGTCTGCAAACATAAAAAGATCTCAAGACACACGTTAAGGGGAAAAAAATGCAGAATACCTGTGTTTACAATGTGTAAAAAAGAGTGCTAAGAGCATATGTGCACACTTCTCTATGATATACAGGTCCATAAAACATAGGATAAGATCTGAAGGCTGAGCGCAGTGACTCATGCCTGTAATCCCAGCACTTTGAGAGGACAAGTCGGGAGGATCACGAGGACAGTAGTTCAAGACCAGGCTGACCAACATGGTGAATCCCATCTCTACTAAAAATACAAAAATTAGATGGGTGTGATGGCGCGCACCTGTAATCCCAGCTACTCAAGAGGCTGAGGCAGGAGAATCACTTGAACCCGGCAGGCAGAGGTTGCAGTAAACTGAGATCACACCACTGCACTCCAGTCTGGGCAACAGAGTGAGACTCCATCTCAAAATTTAAAAAAAAAAAACAAAAACTGGAGGGTTATAGAACCAACTGAGAAGACAGAGAGACTGAAAGGAAAAGGAGGAAAGGAGGCATTAGGGACCTTAATACCTTTTTTATTTTTTCTGTAAAGCTGCTCGTGACCATACAAATATTCAGGCTACAGTTTTATTTCAGACTACTATTAGGTTTTGGAAAAGGCTTCTACACCCAACCACTTAAAATTATATATTAAAGAATCCTCAAAAACAATGAGTTTTGAAGCCTAAAAAAACAAACCTGACTTCCACCAAGAGAGCCAAATAGGAACAGCTGCGGAGCACAGTTCCCAGCGAGAGTGACACAGAAGGCGAGTGATCTCCGGATTTCCAACTGAGGCACCAGGTTCATCTCAGTGGTACTAGTTGGACAGTGGGTGTAGCCCAAAAAGGGAAAACTGAGGCAGGGCAGGGCGCTGCCTCACCCGGGAAGTGCAACGGGCCCCAGGACCCACTCCTACCCAACAGAGGCCATGGGGACTTTTCCCGCCACTCCAGCACTCCGGATCAGTTGCTGCGCTCCTCCTGTGGTCTTTGCAGCCTACAGACCAGGAGATTCCTGCTGGCCAACAAGTGCCATGAGTTTCCAGCACAAATCTGGAAGGCAGCCGGCATAGCAGGCTTCTAGCACAAATCTGAGCGGCCGTTTTGGCTGGTGCCTGGAGCGCCTACAAGGCAGAGCGGCCAGAACCCCTGAGACAAAGGGGGCTGAAGGCGAAGAGCCACTGGCTCGGCAGGTGCCACCCCTATGGAGACCGGCAAACTGAATCCCACTGGCTTCGGATTTTCACAGCCAGTACAGCAGTTTGAGCTCAACCCAGGTTGGTAGAGCTCAGCGGGAGAAAGGGCATCCGGCCATTACGGAGACAGGCTGCCATTACGGAGGCAGTTCTGACCTTACCTGTACAGAAGCTGAGCAGAGCCCACCACAGCTCAGCAACACCTCTGCAGGCAGACTGTAACTAGACTCTCTCCTTGCCGGGCAGGGCATCTCTGAAAAAAGGCAGCAGCCTGTCGGGGACTTATAAATAAAGCCCCACCTTCCCGGGACAGAGCACATGGGAAAAGGGGCGGTTTTGAGTTCAGCTGCAGCAGATTTAAACATCCCTGCCCGGCACCTCTGAAGGGAGAACAGAGCTCCCAGCACAGCCTTTGTGCTCTGATAAGGGACTCCCTGACCCCCATATATCCAAAGAGACACCTCACACAGGAGAGCTCTGGTTGACATCTGGTGGGTACTCTTCTGGGACAAAGCTACCAGAGGAAGGAACAGGCAGCAATCCTTGCTGTTCTGCAGCCCTTGCGGGTGATTCCCAGGCAAGCAAGGTCTGGAGTGGACCTCCAGCAGTCTTGCAGCAGAGAGGCCTACCTGTTAGAAAGAAAACTAAACATCAGAAAGAAATAGCTTCAACATCAACAGAAAGGACGTCCACTCAGAGACCCGATCCAAAAGTCACCAACTTCAAAGACCAAAGGTAGATAAATCCATGAAAATGGGAAGAAAGCAGCACAAAAAGGATGACATCACCAAAAACCAGAATGCCTTTCCTCCTCCAAGGATCACAACTCCTCACCAGCAAGGGAACAAAACAGTATGGAGAATGAGTTTGACGAATTGACAGAAGCAGGCTTCAGAAGATGGGTAATCACAAACTTCTCTGAACTAAAGGAACATGTTCTAACCCAATGCAAAGAAAGTAAGACCCTTGAAAAAACATTAGATGAAAGGCTAACTAGAATAACCAGCTTAGAGAAGAACATAAACAAGTTGATAGACCTGAAAAACACAGCACGAGAACTTCGTGAAGCATATACAAGTTTCAATAGCCAAATCAATCAAGCAGAAGAAAGGATATCAGAGACTGAAGATCAACTCAATGAAATAAAATGAGAAGGCAAGATTAGAGAAAAAAGAGTGAAAAGAAATGAACAAAGCCTCCAAGAAATATGGGATTATGTGAAAAGACCTAACCTACGTTTGATCAGTGTATCTGAATGTGACGGAGAGAATGTCTCCAAGCTGGAAAACACTCTTCAGGATATTATCCAGGAGAACTTCCCCAACCTAGCAAGTCAGGCCAATATTCAAATCCAGGAAATAAACAGAACATCACAAAGATATTCCTCAAGAAGAGCAACCCCGAGACACATAATTGTCAGATTCACCAGGGTTGAAATGAAGAAAAAATGCTAAGGGTAGCCAGAAAGAAAGGAGGGGTTACCCACAAAGGGAAGCCCATCAGACTCACAGCAGATTTCTCAGCAAAAATCCTACAAGCCAGAAGGGAGTGGAGGACAATATTCAACATCCTTAAAGAAAAGAACTTTCAACCCAGAATTTCCCATCCAGCCAAACTAAGCTTCATAAGTGAAGGAGAAATAAAATCTCTAACGAAAAAGCAATTGCTGAGAGATTTCATCACCCCCAGGCCTGCCTTACAAGAGCTCCTGAAGGAAGCATTAAACATGGAAAGGAACAACCAGTACCAGCCACTGTAAAAATGTACCAAACAGTAAAGACCATCGACACACTGAAGCAACTGCGTCAACTAACAGGCAAAACAACCAGCTAGCATCAAAATGGCAGAATCAAATTCACACATAACAATATTAACCTTACATGTAAATGGGTTAAATGCCCCAATCGAAAGACACAGACTGGCAAATTAGATAAAAAGTCAAAATCCATTGGTGTGCTGTATTCAGGAGACCCATCTCATGTGCAAAGACATAGACTCAAAATAAAGGGATGGAGGAACATTTACCAAGCAAATGGAGAGCAAAAAAAAGCAGGAGTTGCAATCCTAGTCTCTGATAAAACGGACTTTAAACCAACAAAAGAGACGAAGAAGGGTATCACATAATGGTAAAAGGATCAATCCAACGAGAAGAGCTAACTATCCTAAATATGTATGTACCCGATACAGGAGCAAGTTCTTAACGACCTACAGAGACACTTAGAGTCCCACACAATAATAGTGAGAGACTTTAACACTCCACTATCAATATTACACAGATCAACGAGACAGAAAATTAACAAGGATATCCAGGACTTGAACTCAGATCTGGACCAAGCGGACCTAATAGACATCTACAGAACTCTCCACGACAAATCCACAGAATATACATTCTTCTCAGCACCACATCACACTCACCCTAAAATTTACCACATAATTCGAAGTACATCACTCCTCAGCAAATGCAAATGAATGGAAATCATAACCAGTCTTTCAGACCACCGTGCAATCAAGTTAGAACTCAAGATTAAGAAACTCACTCAAAACCTACAACTACATGGAAACTGAACAACCTGCTCCTGAATGACTACTGGATAAACAATAAAATGAAGGCAGAAATAAAGATGTTCTTTGAAACCAGCAAGGATGAAGACACAATGTACCAGAATCTCTGGGACACATTTAAAGCAGTGGCTAGAGGAAAATTTATAGCAATAAATGCCCACATGAGAAGCAAGAAAAGATCTAAAATCAACACCCTATCATCAAAATTAAAAGAGCTAGAGGAGCAAGATCAAACAAATTCAAAAGCTAGCAGAAGACAAGAAATAACTAAGATCAGAGCAGAAATGAAGGAAATAGAGATACCAAAAAATCCTTCAAAAAATTAAATCCAGGAGCTGGTTTTTTTGAAAAGATCAACAAAACAGACTGCTAGCCAGACTAATCAAAAAGAAAAGAGAGAAGAATCAAATAAACACAATAAAAAATGATAAAGGGGATATCACCACCGATTCCAAAGAAATACAAACCACACTCAGAGATTACTACAAACAACTCTATGCAAATAAACCAGTAAATCTAGAAGAAATGGATAAATTCTGGGACACTTACACCCTCCCAAGACTAAACCAGGAAGAAGCTGAATCCCTGAATAGACCAATAACAAGGTCTGAAGTTGAGGCAGCAATTAATAGCCTACCAACCAAAGAAAGTCCAGGTCCAGATGGGTTCACAGCCAAATTCTACCAGACATACAAAGAGGAGCTGGTACTACTCCTTCTGAAACTATTCCAAACAATCCAAAAAGAGGGAATCCTACCTAATATGAGACCAACATCATCCTGATACCAAGACCTGACAGAGACACAACTAGGAAAGATAATTTCAGGCCAATATCCCTGATGAACATCGAAGCAAAAATCTTCAATAAAATACTGGCAAACAGAATGCAACAGCACTTCAAAAGGCTTATCCCTCATGATCAAGTAGGCTTTATCCCGGGGATACAAGGCTGGTTCAACATCCGCAAATCTACAAACGTAATCCATCACATAAGTAGAACCAAAGACAAAAACCACACGATTATCTCAGTAAATGCAGAGAAGGCCTTCAACAAAATTGAACAGCTCTTTATGCTAAAAACTCTCCATAAACTAGGTATTGATGGAACATATCTGAAAATAATAAAAGCTATTTACAACAGACCCACAGCCAATATCATACTGAATGGGCAAAAACTGGAAGCATTCCCTTTGAAAACCAGCACAAGACAAAGACGCCCTCTCTCACCACTCCCATTCAACATAGTATTGGAAGTTCTAGTCAGAGCAATCAGGCAAGAAAAGGAAATAAAGGGTATTCGATTAGGAAAAGCAGAAGTCAAATTGTCTCTATTTGCAGATAACATGACTATATATTTAGAAGACCCCATCGTCTCAGCCCAAAATCTCCTTAAGCTGATAAGCAACTTCAGCAGTCTCAGGATAAAAATTCAATGTGCAAAAATCACAAGTAATACCAACAACAGAGAGACAAATCACGAATGAACTCCCATTCACAATTGCTGCAAAGAGAATAAAATACCTAGGAATACAACTAATAAAGGATGTGAAGGACCCTCTTCAAGGAGAACTACAAACCACTGCTCAAGGAAATAAGAGAGGACCTAAACAGATAGAAAAACATTCCACACTCATGGTTAGGAAGAATCAATATCGTGAAAATGGCCATACTGCCCAAAATAATTTATAGATTCAATGCTACCCCCATCAAGCTACCATCGACCTTCTTCACAGAACTAGAAAAAGCCACCTTAAACTTCATATGGAACCAAAAAAGGGCCTGCATAGCCAAGACAATCCTAAACAAAAAGAACAAAGCTGAAGGCATCATGCTACCTGACTTCAAACTATACTACAAGGCTACAGTAATCAGAACAGCATGGTACCGGTACCAAAACAGAGATACAGACCAACGCAATAGAACAGAGGCCTTGGAAGTAATGCCACACATCTACAACCATCTGATCTTTGACAAACCTGACAAAAACAAGCAATGGAGAAAGGACTCCCTGTTTAATAAATGGTTTTGGGAAAACTGACTAGCCACGGGCAGAAAGCTGAAACTGGACCTCTTCCTTACACCTTATACAAATATTAACTCCAGATGGATAAGATTTAAACATAAGACCTAACACCATAAAAACCCTAGAAGAAAACCTAGGCAATATCATTCAGGACATAGGCATAGGCAAGGACGTCATGACTAAAACACCAAAAGCAATGGTAACAAAAGCCAAAATAGACCAATGGGATCTAATTAAACTTAAGAGCTTCTGCACAGCAAAAGAAACAATCATTAGAGTGAACCAGCAACTAAAAGAATGGGAAAAAATTTTTACAAGCTACCCATCTGACAAAGGGCTAATATCTAGAATCTACAAAGAACTAAAACAAATTTACAAGAAAAAAAAGCAAACAACCCCATCAAAAAGTGGGCAAAGGATATGAACAGGCACTTTGCAAAAGAAGACATTTATGTGGGCAACAAACATATGAAAAAATGCTCATCATCACTGGTCATTAGAGAAATGCAAATCAAAACCACACTGAGTTACTCTTTTACACCAAGTTAGAAAGGCGATCATTAAAAAGTCAGGAAACAACAGATGCTGGAGAGGATGTGGAGAAATAGGAATGCTTTTACACTGTTGGTGGGAGTGTAAATTAGTGCAACCACTGTGGAAGATAGTGTGGTGATTCCTCAAGGATCTAGAAACAGAAATTCCATTTGACCCAGCAATCCCATTACTGGGTATATATCCAAAAGATTATAAATTGTTCTGTTATAAAGACACATGCACATGTACATTCACTGTGGCACTGTTTACAATAGCAAAGAGTTGGAACTAACCCAAATGCCCATCAAGGATAGACTGGATAAAGAAAAAGTGGCACATACACACCATGGAATACTATGCTGCCATAAAAAAGGATGAGTTCATGTCCTTTGCAGGGACATGGATGAAGCTGGAAACCATCATTCTCAGCAAACTGCCACAAGAACAGAAAACCCAACACCGCATGTTCTCACTCATAAGTGGGTGTTGAACAATGAGACACAAGGACACAGGGAGGGGAACATCACACACTGGGGTCTGTTGGGGGTTGGAGGGCTAGTAGAGGGATAGCAGGGGGTGGGGAGATTGGGGAGGGATAACATTAGGAGAAATACCTAACGTAGGTGACAGGGAGATGGAGTCAGCAAACCACTATGGCACATGTATACCTATGTAACAATCCTGCAAGATCTGCACATGTACCCCGGAACTTAAATTTAAAAAAAAAAAAAAATTCCTGTAAGAGATAATAGAGGATGAGGACACTAGCAGTAGAATACCGAGAATCACTGATTATAAGCAAATAATTTTCTCTCAGGTAAATTTACATCCCCTATATAATATAAATATATCAAATTGACTCTGATATGAGGCTGATGTGATTTGAACATTGTTAGAGAAAACTGAACAGTTTTAAGGTTCTTGATCTAAAAACAATCTCATTGACCCACTGAATGTACTCTTAGGAAATTTTTAACAAGATAATAGCTAAAAATATATACAACAAAATAGTCAATGGGAAAAATTAAACCACCAGCAAGAGAAGTAGTTTTTAAAAATGGTGGAACATTGTATACCCATTAAAAATCATATTTACAACCAATAAATAAAGAAGATAATAGCCAGGCATGGCAGCTCACGCCTGTAATCCCAGCACCTTGGGAGGCTGAGGCGGGCGGATCACCTGAGGTCAGGAGTTCAAGACCTGCCCGACTAACACGAATAAATCTCATCTCTACTAAAACTGCAAAATTAGCCAGGTGTGGTGACACATGCCTGTAACCCTAGCTACTCGCAAGGCTGAGGCAAGAGAATCACTTAAACCCAGGAGTTAGAAGTTGCAATAGGCCGAGATTGCGCCATCGCCCTCCAGCCTGGACAAGACCAAAACTCCGCCTCAAAAAAAAAAAAAAAAAAGAAAAAGAAAAAAGAATGTAGTGAAGAAATAAACCATTTGCTTCTCCCTCCTACTACAACCCACTGAAACAGCAATCAATACAGTAGAAAAGGACGGACGGAACAGACAAGTCTAGACCACTGGACATTCCACAAGGTAAGCTGACCTGAGATCTTCAAACATCATGAAAGGAAAAAAACGACCGGAAGCCTTTTTATATTAGAAGGAAAAAAGAGTCTCCAACGCAGTATGTGATCCTTAATTAAATACTCAATGTATTTAATACTCGGCACAGTGAGCCGAGATCACGCCACTGCACTCCAGCCTGGGTGACAGAGACTCCATCTCAACAACAACAAAAAAATCTGATAGGCCAGGCACAGTGGCTTACACCTGTAATCCCAGCACTCTGGGAGGCCAAGGCGGGTGGATCACTTGAGCTCAGGCGTTTGAGACCAGCCTGGGCAACATGGCAAGACCCTGACACTAAAGAAAATACAAAAATTAGCCAGGTGTGGTGGCGCACAACAGTAATTTCAACTATTTGAGGGGCTAAGCAGAGAGGATCACTTGAGGCTGGGAGGCAGAGGTTGAGGCTGGGAGGCAGAAGTTGGTAGTGATCCATATTCACACCACTGCACTCCAGCCTGGACAACAAAGTGAGATCCTGTCTCGAAAAAAAAGTGAAAATAAAAGTAAAATGAAATCTGATAAATTGCATAACAGAGATCCAAAATATTTTATCCATAATAGAAAAACAGAATAGTATTTTAAAAGAATAAGAAAAGAAAATGCTCTGAGAAATTAGAAATATAGTGGCTGAACTAAAATTTCTTTTAAAAGTCAAGGAAAGACTTAAAAGAAGTCGAGGAAATGGCTCACCAAAAAAAAAAAAAAACAAAAACAAAAAAACAACAAAAAAAATGCAGTAAGTGAAAAGGTTAAAAAAAAAAAAAAAAAAAAAAAAAATCCAGAAAGATCAACATTCAGCCAGGAGCTCCAGAAAGAGAGAACAGAGAAAACAGAAAATTAATTTCTTGTGGATTTGTTTAGTTCTACATACATCATCATTAAATAACAAAATTAACTTACGAACTTACGGCAAATGGGTTTAGTTTCACATACATCATCATTAAAAACCTAGTTTCACACTGAGAGTGCCCAACAGGTGTCCTACACAATGACATCGAGATACATTCCCATGAAACTGCAAAAAAAAACTAAAGCAAACAGGCAAACCTAAAAGATTCTGGAAAGAACGAACCAGCAGTCACCCCAGAAGAATGATAATGAAACTAACATCAGCCTTTTCTTCAGCAATACTAAACTTTTGAAAAAAGTAATCTTTCCTTTCAAATTTCCTGAGAAAAATTATTTTCAATATAGAATTCATGTAAGATAATTACAAAAAAAGGAAAGGTAATTTTCAGGCCCACAAAGATTTAATTTTTCTTCCACAGAGACTTTAAAAGAAAGTTAGATATTCCTGCAAAACAAAATTCATATCATACAGTCCTTTGACCATTCACTTGTCTGTATCCTCATTATACTCTAAAATCTTTGTTCACTTTCAAACTTTGGCACCTGACACCAAGTAGGTGCTCAATAAAAAAGTACTGGCCACCAGGCTCGGTGGCTCATGCCTGTAATCCTAGCACTTTGGGAGGCCGAGGCAGGTAGATCACAAGGTCAAGAGCTCAAGGCCATCCTGGCCAACATGGTGAAACCCTGTCTCTACTAAAAATACAAAAATTAGCTGGGCATGGTGGTGCAATCCTGTAGTCCCAGTTACTCAGGAGGCTGAGGTAGGAGAATTGCTTGAACCTAGGAGGCAGAGGTTCACTTGAGTCCAGGTGTTGATGGCCAGCCTGGACAACATAGTGAAACCCTATCTCTTTAAAAAAAATTGTTCAAACAAGCAACAATGAGCATACCTGAAACAAATTAATTTTTTTATAAAAAGGTCTCCCCAAAGAAACAGAACATATAATTTTATTTATTTTTATTTTTTGAGACGGAGCCTCACTCTGCCGCATAGGCTAGAGTTTACTGATCTCAGCTCACTGCAACCTCCACCTCCAAGGTTCAAGTTATTCTCCTGCCTCAGCCTCCAGAGTAGCTGGAATTAAAGGCACCTGCCACCATGGGGACCCGGCTTATTTTTGTATTTTTAATAGAAATAGGGTTTTGCCATGTTGGCCAGGCTGATCTCAAACTCCTGACCTCAAGTGATTTGCCTGCCTCGGCCTCCAAAAGTGGTGGGATTACAGGCATGAGTCACCACACCCAGCCCCAAATAATAATTTTAGACTGGAAATAGAATAACCAAAATATATAAGTTAAACAAACTCACACAATGCATTCTTGCTTTTTACACGCAATACGTAATGAAAATCTAAGTCTCTCCGTAGACACATATACAGCACTTTTTAGTAGCTATAGTATTCCTCCTGTATGAATTAACTATCATTTATTGAACTCATCCTCAATTAATGGGCATTTGTATTATTTATAATTTTCACTATTATAAATCATGCATACGGGCATAATTATCTAGGTCATTTTTAATTATATCATTAGTGCTATATCAAAGTGTACACACAGATTTTTTGGCCTCATTTTGAAACAGGGTCTCACACTGTTGCCCAGGCTGGAGCGCAGTGGCGCAATTATAGTTCATTGCAGCCTCACACTCCTAGGTTCAAGCAATCCACCTGCCTTAGCCTCCTGAGCAACTGAGACTACAGGCACACGCCACCACACCTGGCTAATTTCTTTTTATTAGATGAGGTCTTGCTATGTTGGCCAGGTTGGTCTCAAACTGCTAGACTCAAGTGATAGCCCCACCTCAGCCTCCCAAAGCACTAGGATTACAACCATGAGCCACCATGCTCAGCAAGGCCATGTACATTTTAAAGTTTAACATGTGCTGCCAAATAACTCTTCAAAAGAGTGGCACCAATCTATATTCCCACTAATCGTGTATGAGTATACCCACTTCACATTCTTGCCAACAATAGATATTGTACAAACGTTTTCCCTTGTTTTCTAGTTTGACAGATGAAAACAGTACTTCATTGTTATTTGTACATATATTTATATTTCTTTTTTTTTTTTTTTTTTGACAGGGTTTTGCTCTATCACCCAGGCTGGAGAGCAGTGGTACGATCTCCGCTCAGGGCAGCCTTGACCTCCCGGGCTCAACCAAGCCTCCCACCTCAGCCTCTAAAGCAGCTGAAACTACAGGTGCTTGCCCTACACCCCGCTAATGTTTTGTTGCTGTATTTTGCTTGCAGAGATGGGATTTCATCCACTTGCCTTGGGCTCCCAAAGTGCTGGGATTACAGGCATGAGCCGCCACTCGCAGCCTTTTTACATACATTTCTTTATTATTTATATGGTAAATATACCTTCATGTGTTTAAAAGCCAAAAACACAGTCGTGGGGGTTGGGGGAAGGATCACTTCAGGTCAGGAGTTTGAGACCAGCCCGGCCAACATGGCAAAACCTGTTTCTGCTAAAAATACAAAAATTAGCCAGGCATGGTGGCATATGCCTGTAGTCCCAGCTGCTCGAAACGCTGAGGCAGGAGAATTGCTAGAACCCAAGAGGCAGCAGGTGCAGTAAGCTAAGATCACGCCACTGCATTCCAGCCTGGGCAACAGAGCAACACTTCATCTCAAAAAAAAAAAAAAAAATGCCAAAAATAGTCTTTCTTTTAAAAATTACCAACTAAGATCTTCTGTGAATTCTATTCATTTTACTAATATAAGAGCCTTAGGTATTTTAGAAATATTATCAGCCAGGTGTAATAGCTCATGCCTATACCACATAATCCCAGCACTCTGCGAGCTACGGTTAGGGGATCTCTTGAGCTCAGGAGTTCAAGATCAGTCTGACTGGGGAACACAGCAAGACCTCTCCTTTAGTAAAATTTTAAAAATTAGCCAGGCGTAGTGGTGTGTGCCTATAGTCCCAGCTGCTCAACTGTCTGAGACAGGAGGATCACCTGAGCCTGGGAGATCGAGGCGGTTCCACTGCACTCCAGCCTTGGCGATAGAGCAAGAGTATGTATCAATTAAAAAAAAGAAAGAAAAGAAAAAAGGCTAAAATTCTCCCCGTCTTCTCTTTTGAAAAATAACAAAATGAAAAAAAAAATTACTCATTTGACATCATGATGCAAACATATTTTCTCCCACTTTGTTGTTTTCACTTTGCTTATGCTGCTTGTTGGCAGAATTTTTAGTTGGTTTAACTTTCATTTTAGCAAGTGAAATTTAACTAAATCTTAGCCCCATTTATGTTGAAATATTAAAGACATAAACGTAAAGGCTCAGTCCCAATTAGTTTTAGAGCCAAACAATCAAAATCACCACTCCACTACTGACAATCATTTAGAATTAGTCACCTGGTTCTAATTAGAGAAAAGAAAAGAATGCAGGTACCCACTAGTTACCTATACATTCTATTAACAATAGTCTACTCTCCAAACCACATATAGATTATCTGTTATATGAAATCCTTGGGACCAGCCGTGTTTCAGTATTTTGGTTTTTTTTCAGATTTTGGAAAGATACAAACTGGTTTAGTATGCCAAATCTGAAAATCCAAAATCCAAAATGTTCCAATTAACACTCCTCCTTTGAATGTCATGTTGATGTTCAAAAATTTCAGATTTTAGAGCATTCTGGATTTTCAAATTAGGAACAAATCAATCAGTAGGTACACAGCTCCCCCAGGTTGTACGATTAGACTTTTGACTTGATTTTTTAAAATAATATTCCATTTTCCCATTGGGATCCCACTCCTGCTCTAAACCCCAAACTACTTGGCTGGTTACTTGAGCCCGTTCTTCTTCTGAAGGATGGACCCTTTCCTATGGTTTCACTGTTATCTGGAAACCTAACTCAAAATAAGCAAAACTCCAAAAAATACTAGCCGCTACCTGATGGCTCATTATCATCACTACCTAGAGACTTCTGTTACCACGGCCCACCCGCTTTTTTGATACTGACCTAAATTTATTAAGCCACCTTGAGCACTGTAATTTGTACTGCTAGTCAAATGACCTGAGCAGAAGCTCACCTAGAATAGTAAATGAACCAAATATAATGTATTAATCCTTTATTTTACTGGGAATCTGTTCTTCCTATTTACTTCTTTTCCCCCACCAGCTATTTACAGGTGTTGGCATACTTCATGGTACAAGGCTGCCTGGTTTATGAAAATTAGCATTAACAATGTCATAAGCACAATCACTAGAATTCTAACTTCTGTGAATGTCACATACATAAAGCCAAATGAAAGAAAACAGTTTAAAAGGATACCTTTTAATAACATGAAGAAAAAAAAATTCAAAACAACGTATCTATACAACTATATCCTATCATTATTCCAGTATTTCACGGGGTAAAAAATTTGCCTATATAATTTCCTTGAGTAACCCACAAAATGCTTATTACTCCTTTCCTTAACTACCATTGTATTAATGAAAGACATCTGATGTCAATGACCAAAACTACATCATTAATGCTTAGAGCTAGGTTATATTACTTGACTTTTTCATTTTCTTTAATCTAACATCTACAAGTCCTAAGTAATCTTTTTTTTTTTTTTTTGGAGACAGTCTTGCCTATTGCCCAGGCTGGAGTGCAGTGGCATGATCTCGGCTCACTGCAACATTCGCCTCCCAGGTTCAAGTGATTCTCCTGACTCGGCCTCCCGAGTAGCTGGGATTACAGGCATGCACCACCCTGCCCAGCTAATTTTTTGTATTTTTAGTAGAGATGGGGTTTCACAATGCTGGCCAGGCTGGTCTTGAACTCCTGACTTCAGGTGATCTGCCCGCCTCAGCATCCCGAAGTGCTGGGATTACAGGCATGAGACACCACACCCAGCCCATAAGTAATTTTTAAACTAATCTTGTTCATACCCCAGGACATTCCCATGCAAAAAAAAAAAAAAAAAAAAAACTTTTTAATTAAAAATGTCAAATCAGGCCAAGCGCAATAGCTCACACCTGTAATCCCAATACTTTGGGAAGTCAAGGTTGGCGGATCACCTGAGGTCGGGAGTTTGAGACCAGCCTGACCAACAGAGCAAAACCCCATCTCTACTAAAAATACAAAATTAGCCAGGCATGCCTGTAATCCCAGCTACTCGGGAGGCTGAGACAGGAGAATCACTTGAACCTGGGAGGCAGAGGTTGCACTGAGATGGCGCCACTGCACTCCAGCCTGGCGACAGAGTGAAACTCCGTCTCAAAAAAAAAGTCAGATCAACAGCCAGAAAAAAAAAAAAAAACCTATATGCTGACCACAGCATGTACTTAGCAAACTATACTGTATTGGAGCTGATTTTATGAAGTATCAAAGTATTACCATTCTGGACCAGGAAAAAGTACCTAGAAAGGACATTATTAGGTTTTCAACTAGAGGCGATTTGCCCCGCACCAGGAGACACCTTTGGTTGTCACACTAGAGGAAGGAGGAAGACCACAAGCTGCTGCTATCTAGGGGCTAGGGATGCTGCTAAACATCCTATAACGTACATAATAGCCCCCAACAACAAAGAATTATCTGGCCCATAATGTCCACAGTGATAAGGCTGGGAAACCCGAGACAAATGATGAAATGTGAATATGAACTGCATTGTATCAATGTTAAATTTCCTGAATTTAATAATTTTTCTGTGGCTTCATAAAACAATAGCCTTGTTCTTAATACACATCAGAGCATTTAGGAATAAAGGAACACGTCTCAACCTACAACTGACTCAGAAAAAAATAATATGTCTACATGTAGTGGGAAAGAATGAATCATAAAGTAATAGGGCAATATGCTGATAATTGGTTAACCTGAGTATATGCAGAAATCTTCTTTTATTATTCTTGCAGTTTAAAACTATACCAAAATTAAAAGTTAAACAAGTATTATCATGCCCATAAATTTATTTTACCTGGGAAACTTTGCACAATTTCCCAATACATATGTGCAATATAGCAAATCAGCTTTCTTTTACTCCTTTCTCAAAATAAATTACCCTATCTTGAATAGATACTTGCAAATTGAACCCAAATAACAGTAAGCTGAAAGTATATTTTCTAAAATGTGAACTGCACAAAGTTAGAAATGCTTAGATGTCTACCAAGGACATGACATACTATTGCATATTACAGTAAATTCACGGCCAATATCCCTGCACTGTATATTTTGGGCTTTCAGTACACACTGAAAACTGAAATCATTTAGAACCACATAAAATGTGAACATGATCAGTGCAAAAGGATATACAAGAAATAATACAAAAAGATTTTTTGAGACTCAGATTTTCTTAAGTTTAACATTAGTTCTGAATTTTTGAATTTTATCATTCCTATTTTTGGGCAATTATTACTTAAAACAGCATGCAACAAATTACAATAACAGCTTCATAAACAACAGTTTACTTTTGGAAGACAAGTCTTTAAATCTGTAAATCCAGGAAAAATGTAGGGAACTTACAGATGTTTGGGACATACTTGACTGTTGTGTGACACTTCCTGTAGGAGACGTAGATGGTCTTCCACTGGACAAACTTGCCTGAAATAGGAAGACTTTTATAATATGTCGGTAAAAACCTCAAGTTAAGAATTTTCTGTACCATGATAACACAAAACCACAACAATAAATGTCAAAAGGGGTATGTATGAAACAACTCATTTTACAGTCAACATGGCTTAAGCTTTGGTTAAACAGATTTTTTAAACAAGAAAAAGCTGAATGGTGAAAACAGGGGATCCAAAGACTAATTTTATTAGCTACTTTATTGTCGGTTCCACTTTATGGGTCTGTGTCATCTTGAAAGTGGAATCACTACTCCACATTATGAAGAAAAAGTTAGAGCTACAACAAGAGTCAGTGGGTTTCAGTTTCCTAACTTGTATCGTGAAAATGTTATTTAAAATTACACTACTAAGAAGAAGCAACAGCTGAGAATCTGTTGGTAACAAAAATAAACCTTTCTCAGGTGCAGTCAACTGAGATCCTCCTCTGGTGATGAGATCTAAGATTAAATCTTACACAGTTTTATTTAAATAGTACAATAATAAAAAAATATATTTTTTAAAAACAAGCATTTAATAATGAAATCCTGTTATCAGTAGGAATAATATAATTAGATTTTAGAAAGATGGATTTACACATCTTTGTATAGAAAATTTATGGAGAAATATGTATTAAATTGTTACAGTGGCCACCTCTGAAGAATGAGAAACAGTGGTAGGCAGGGAAAAGGAACAGCTTTATCTCTTATAAGCAATTTGATAGTTTGATCTTTTTAATGAGTATAAGTACATCATTTTTTAATCTTATTTTTAGAAAAAATGTAATTTATGTAAGCCTAAGTATTCACTGTTGTACCTAGAACTTTATACACCTAACCAAGCCACCAGCATAGCATTTCTCCAATTTGGGTAAAAACCACTGAGATAAAAGCTAGAAACAGAGTAACATAAAAAACATATTCCCTTTTTCTCAACTGGCAACCTATTAATATATTTCCTTCAGGAAAAATAACCACAGGCATCTGAGAATTCTGAAATAATCCCCAATGTATTTGTTTTCAGTAACTACCTACAGATAACAAACTTTGGCCTCATAAATTCTTAGTTTATTTCAGTCTCACCTGAACGGCAGCAAGGCTCTGAAGCTGGCTGCTGCTTAAATGCTGCTGCTGAAGAGCTGCAGTATGCAGCATCAAGTGCTGCTGCTGGGCTGCATACATTTGCTGAAGATACTGAGCAGCTGAGCTGGGGGGCCGATGCAATGCCTGCTGAATCACCTGCGATAGGTCAATTGAACCAATGTCAAACGATAACCTCAACCTTCATCTTAATCAGAAAATGAAAGTATAAAAAAGTGGCAGTTTAAAATTTCACTGCTTTGACACATAATATCATCAAGCTTATTAACATACTTCTTTCCTAGTTACATATGACTAGGAATCACTAACTTGTACGTATTAAAACTACCCAGTGGGACAGGCATGGTGGCTCACGCCAGTAATCCCAGCACTTTGGGAGGCTGAGGTGGGTGGATCACAAGGTCAGGCGATCCAGACAATCCTGGCTAACACGGTGAAACCCCATCTCTACTAAAAATGCAAAAAATTAGCTGGGCGTCGTGGCATGTGCCTGTAGTCCCAGCTACTGGGAGGCTGAGACAAGAGAACTGCTTGAACCCAGTAGGCGGAGGCTGCAGTGAGCTGAGATTGTGTACTTCAGCCTGAGCAGCAGAGCGAGACTGTCTCCAAAACAAAAACAAAAACCCAGTGGACGATTCACAAAAGACAGGCCAAATAAGTATGTCAAAAGATTTTCAATCTCATCAGTAGTCAAAAACTTACAAATTAAAACAAGATACTATTTTCCAACTTTCAGATGGATAAAGATTTAAAAGAATACTACTAACTGGGGAAACCAACACTCCCATACTGCTAGTAAAAATTTAAGTTGGCATAAGCTTTTTGGATAAAACTTGGTAGAATTCAGGGCTTGGGTGTGGAGAGAAATACCTTTACCATGCAGCCAGTACAGACAGTAATGAAGATCAGTGCTGTCCTATATAGGAGCCACTAGTCACATATGCCTACTAAAAATGTGGCTAGTGCAACTAAAGAAGTTAAATTTTAAATTGAACTTTAATTAATTTTAATTTTAATGTAAATAGCCACATGTAACTAGTGGCCACTATAAACTAGAAAACTACACGTTGTTGATACAGATCTATATTTACTAACAAAAAAAAAACACAGTAGCTTACAAAACAGTACATAATGTATCATTTTTACATTAAAATATTTGAAAGAGTACACAAGAAAACTTTCAAAGGGCACTGATGGGTAGCTAGATTAGAGGTGATTTTTAGCTTCTAGTTCAAACTTTTCTATAAATGTCTGAAAATCTTACAATGAGTAGGTATTTGTTATCACATAAAATTATAAAGCAGCTGGGCACGGTGGCTCATGCCTGTAATCCTAGCACTTTGGGAGGCCAAGGCAGGCAGATCACCTGAGGTCAGGAGTTCAAGACCAGCCTGGCCAACAGGATGAAACCCCATCTCTACTAAAAATACAAAAATTAGCCTGGCGTGGTGGCATGCACCTGTAATCCCAGCTACTCAGGAGGCTGAGGTGGGAGAACTGCTTGAACCCAGGAAACAGAGATTGCAGTGACCAGAGATCATGCCACTGCACTCCAGCCGAGACAACAGAGTAAGACTCTGTCTCAAAAAGTAAAAATAAAATAAAAAAAATTATAAAGTTATTTGAGAAAATTAGTAATTATTTAAAAAAAAAATTTTAATGTCAAATACCCTGTTTTGTTTCAATGTTGAATACAACTATTCTTACTTAAAAAATTCCTATGCTTCAGGTAATGGAGCTTGGGTACTAAAAAGAAAGAAAAAAATTCCTTAAAAAGTGTTAATTACTGTGAATATTAGTAAAATGTAAAATCTGACCCTGAAACTTCATAAATAAATACAGAAATGTCAAGTACTCTACTAAAATCAGAGAAAATGCCTACACTTGTCCAAATGGTCAGAATAAGTCAATCCTACACAGCCACATCCAAAAGTCATAGTGTGCTGCTCCCTGTGACTCTGAAACAGCAGAGGATCCTAATCTCAGCATCAAATCAGAGTTTTCAAAGAGCTAAGGGAGTAATAGAGCCATAATCCTCTAGCTTGAGGGTCTAAATCAGGACGTCTTGAACCATAATTCTTTTATTTAAATTTCAAGAAAGCATATTTCTGTTACTATTTACTTTCATGTGTTAATATCTCATCTCTCTAGCTACAGACTGCTATGCCTGATACAAATTTCTATCACAAAATCAATGGGAGCTTTTGACCCCTACCTGCAGGGGACTATAGGTCAGATTAAGTGATTCAGAATTATAACAATTTATCTTTTTTAGAAGGATCAATCTCTATTTGTTCTTCTAATTCCATAACAAAGTTCTAAAATCATTGGACTTGGCAGTTACATGGAAAAAACTTCTAAGATCAAACTGAAATAACAATCTATTTGATACATATTTTTGTCACGGTATAATCATTTTTTTCTGTTGTCAGCACAGTCTTTCACTACCATTCAATGCTATACTCATAGCACTGAGTAAATACAAGTTGTAGGTACAGCACATTGTTCTTATTTATTATAAATTCATATTCGCCCAAGGAGGGTGAAGAGAATTCCCAGGACTGAAAAATAAAGCTGGAAGATTAAAGAATTACTTAGGTAGTTCAATAAATATTGATTTGATTGCATTTTGGGAGAAGTAATTCTATGGTCTCCTAAGAACAAGAGTTAGTGCTATTAATGAGATGTATCTACATGTATATAGCTTTCTATTTACTTTTTATTAATCTATGCAGCTTAACTGAAAACTAGAGAACAAAATGGTATATTATTAAGCTATCACTTATCAGTCAGGTGTGGTGGCTCATCCCAGCACTTTAGGAGGCCAAGGCAGGAGGATAACTTAAAGCCAGAAAGGTCAAGACCAGCCTGGGCAACATAGCGAGATTCTCTCTACAAAATACAAAAATTAGCCAAGCATAGTGGCATGTGCCTATAGTCTCAACTACTCAGGAGGCTGAAGCAAGAGGATCACTTGAGCCCAGGGAGTCGAGACTGCAGTGAGCAGTGATCGTGCCACTGGACTCCAGCCTGGGCAACAGAGAGAGAGAGAGAGAGAGAGAGAGAGAGACTGTCAAAAACAAACTAAACAAAACAACAACAATGAAAAAAACTATCATCTATATGCTTAAAGATCTAAATCGGCCAGGCACAGTGGCTCACACCTGTAATCCAAGCACTTTGGGAGGCCAAGGCGGGTGGATCATGAGGTCAAGAGTTCAAGACCAGCCTGGCCAATATGGTGAAACCCCATCTCCACTAAAAATACAAAAATTAACTGAGCCTGGTGAAACCTGTAGTCCCAGCTGCTCGGGAGGCTGAAGCAGGAGAACTGCTTGAACCCGGAAGGCGGAGGTTGCAGTTAGCCGAGATTGCGCTACTGCACTCCAGCCTGGGTGACAAAGCGAGACTTCATCTCAAAAAAAAAAAAAAAAAAGATCTAAATCCTCTTCCCTATATCCCCTGCCTCAGAGAAAGGTAAAAAACATCAAAAGCTCTCTCTACATTCAAGTTTGAATTACTGGTGAACTGGCTGGTTCCACTCCATAGTGACTTCAGAAAACTAAACCCTAAACCATCAAACAGTTCAATAGATATTATACTGGAGTACCCACCGTACAAAAATGGAGCAGAGGTAGGACTATATTGCAAGCAGTTGTTTTCAGGGTAGATACAATTATAAGGAGTCTAGTGAATGAAACCAGGTATAATAGAAAAAATCAGAATTCACAGAGTGGTTAAGAGCACAAAGGCTGAAGTCTGCGAACTAGCTAGGTGAGTTTGGGAAAGTTATTTAGCCAATTTAAAACATTTACTTTCCCATCAGTAAAATGGAGATAATATCTACTTCACAGAGGGCTGGTAATGATTAACGGAGATAACTTATGTACCATATTTATCCATAAGTATTAACTCATCCTCATTTTAGTTTTCAGAGGCTCAACAGGATTATGTCTCATACCCAAGGCTATACAGCTCCTAAAGATAATGAAAATAAAATTCAAACAAAGCATAATAGACTGAAAGGTCCAGGCCCTTTTTATGTAATACCATATTGCCCCAACCTCCATTATCATAAATGTTAACTAAGTAAACTTTACTTTCTCAACTAAGTGACTTTTCCTAGTTCAATATTCTCTTCCCCCTCTGCCCCTAAGGGATTTAGAATGAATCCTCCTGCTTAGGGTTCTTAGGCCACCTGGGTTTAAAATCAACTTTGTAACACATCTTTACACCTGAACACATCTCCCTTAGTCTATTTTGAGTTCCAACATAAAAGAGATGAACCTACAGCCATTCTGCACATTGGGGCTCTAGACCAAGTGTCTTCGAATTGCAGCAGCACCTAGAGGCTTTCCCTTCATAATTTTCTTTACACATAATCTTACAAAGTACACGCTGACAAATATAAGCCCTCTCAATACTATCTTTTATTTTTTGAGACAGAGTCTCACTCTTTTTGCCCAGGCCAGAGTGCAGCGGCGTAATCTCAGCTCACTGCAACCTCCACCTCCAGGGTTCCAGTGATTCTCCTGCCTCAGCCTCCCAAATAGCTGGGATTACAGGCACGCACTATCATGCCTGACTAATTTTTGTGTATTTAGTAGAGACAAGGTTTCACCATGTAGGCCAGGCTGGTCTCGAACACCTGACCGCAAGTGATCTGCCAGCCCTGGCCTTCCAAAGTGCTGGGATTACAGGTGAGAGCCACCACACCTGGCCTTTTTTTTTTTTTTTCTGAGACAGGGTCTCACTCTGTCACTCAAGCTGGAGTACAGTGGTACGATTACAGCTCACTGCAGCCTCAACGTCTGGGGCTCAAGCAATCCTGCCACCTCAGTCTTCTGAATAGCTAGGACCACAGGTACACGCTACCATGCCCTGCTAATTTTTGTATTTTTTGTAGAGATGGGGTTTCACCATGTTGCCCTGGCTGGTTTCCCAACTCCTGAGCTCAAGCCATCTCCCAAAGTGTTGGGATTCTAGGCGTAAGCTACCATGCCTGGCCAATAGTATGATTATTAATTAACATTGCTGATTGTTCCTGTGGTTGAATGTGTCCCCCAGTAAGTATGTGTTGGAAACTTAATCTCCAATGCAATAGTGTTAAGAGGTGGGACCCCTAAGGGGTGATTAGGCCATGAGGACTCCGCCCACATGAATAGATTAAAGGAGATTTTAAAAGGGCTTGAGACTGCAAATTTGGTATCTTGCTCTCTAGTCTTTTACCACGGAACAAGGAAACAAGAAGGCCCTTGTGAGATGCCAGCACCTTCATATTGGACTTCCCAGCCCTAAGAAATGTGAGAAATAAGTTTCTTTTCTTTATCAATCACCCAGTCTTGGTCTTCTGTTATAGCAACACAAAATGGATTGAGACAGTTGACTCAAACATTAGTAATTCTAACTGTACGTTTGAGGATACGAAACAGTACGTAAGTCCAGCTTAAGCAAAAAGTAATATGACATCTTAAGTCTTAGACCACCCATCACTACAGCTGAAATACCTGTACAGCATGTCGGTCTGAACCACTGTAGACAGAGATCTGTGGCTGCTGCATTCGAGAGGAGGAAGTGGTGATGGTGGTGGTGGTGGTACTGCTGGTTGTGGTTGACACAGAAGATGTTCCAGGGTTTGGTTCACTATCCATAGCTGTACTATGGTCCTTAAATCTGGCAGGTCACACAAAGGGTTTGTATCGGTAAAAGCATTATCTTACGAGCTTTAAAGAATATTCATTTCAAAGAAATAATCAGCAGTAATCTAAATTGCTAGGAAAGCCCTCATAAAATACAGCCAGCACATAGTCACTATAAGCACTAACAAGAGAAAATACTTCACGTATATGGAGCAAATTTGATAGTTAATACCTACTACATTTGAATTTAAATGATTCAGAATGTGTAACTCAGATAAAGCATAGCCGAAAGCTTATCTTTGCATTACTGAAAGATTTTTTTTTAAACCAAAACAGGTGATGAGAGAATACTAAACTACCTAGGAAAATAAAAATTTAAGCAGTGTCAGAGTATTTTAAAACATTTCTTTACATTCTATTGATCACACTAATTACAAAGTAAAGTCATTCTTACCTACACATTAGAACAGAATGCCTAAGGACTCACGTTAACTAGCTTAGTTTCATTTACCATATATACCTTGCTTAAAAAATAAGTTCTTTTTGCCGGGCGCGGTGGCTCAAGCCTGTAATCCCAACACTTTGGGAGGCCGAGGTGGGTGGATCATGAGGTCAAGAGATCGAGACCATCCTGGTCAACATGGTGAAACCCCGTCTCTACTAATACAAAAAATTAGCTGGGCATGGTGGCGCGTGCCTGTAATCTCAGCTACTCAGGAGGCTGAGGCAGGAGAATTGCCTGAACCCAGGAGGCAGAGGTTGCGGTGAGCCGAGATCGCGCCATTGCACTCCAGCCTGGGTAACAAGAGCGAAACTCCGTCTCAAAAAAAAAAAAAAAAAAAAGTTATTTTTAAAAAAAGTTAAAAAGTGCCAGGTGCAGTGGCTTATGCCTGTAACCCCAGCACTTTGGGAGGCTGGGGCAGGAGGATCACCTGAAGTTAGGAGTTCAGGTCCAGCCTGGCCAACATGGTGAAACCCCCATCTCTACTAAAAATACAAAACTTAGCCGGGTGTGGTGGCAGGCACGTGTAATCCTAGCTACTTGGGAGGCTGAGGCAGGAGAATCACTTGAACCCGGGAGGTGGAGGTTGCAATAAGCTGAGATCGTGCCATTTCACTCCAGCCTGGGTGACAGACCAAGACTTCGTCTCAAAAAAAAAAAAGTTAAAAAGTTTTTTTTTTAAACTCACACTGGCTTTTCCCCTAGTCAGTCTACAATACTGTCCTTACTCCTTCTAATAACTGAGTTATACTTATAAGCAAACTGCTGCAAGAACACAGAGAAGCGGTTAACAGCAACTTCTCACTCACATCCTTACAAAATCTTTTTCACAAAGAATTACTCCAGATTTTGAAAATATAAATTATGTCACTTCCTCATGCATAGACAGTAAAGCACACTTTTATACCAGACTTTCTAATCTTTTCCCTCCAATATTATAATCTTACATTCACTTGTGGTACAAAATTCCACTAAATACAGAATCTGTATTTGAATAAATTCAAGCATTTTTTTTTTTTTTTTTTTTTTTGAGACAGAGCCTTGCTCCGTCGCGAGGCGCCAGGCTGGAGTGCAATGGCACAATCTCAGCTCACTGCAACCTCCGCCTCCCGGGTTCAAGCAATTCTCCTGCCTCAGCCTCCTGAGCAGCTGGGACTACAGGCGTGCGCCACCACGCCCAGCTAAGTTTTGTATTTTTAGTAGAGACGGGGTTTCACCATGTTGGCCAGGATGGTCTCGATCTCTTGACCTCGTGATTCGCCCGCCTCGGCCTCCCAAAGTGCTGTGATTACAGGCGTGAGCCACTGCGCCCAGCCAAATTCAAGCATTTTAAGTCAATTCCAAGGATCTCCATATTGTTAGAAACCACAACAGCACTTGTTTTTGTCGGGTCAGAAATGTATCTCGAAGGTGAAAAGCACACAAAAGATTACATTGGTTTTATCTCCCTTTTCTTATCTTCCCTTCCCTTTTCTTTTCTTCTGAGAAACTAAATCCCACCTACCCCACATTAGCAGCACTGACAAAAATGTAACAAGAACACTTTCTATTCCGTGAAAACAACAAATGACTTTGGCACTAATTGGTACACATATACCATTCCCAGAGCGTTGCTTTTTTAAGTACAAATTTTCTTTGTTCTATATTATGCATGTAAATAGTATTTATATTCTCTGAAGAACCAAATGTGAAAAAAAAAAAGAAGAAGAAAAGAAAAAACCCGTTTAATAAGAGGAAAAGTGGGGGCCTGGAGTGGTGGTTCATACCTGTCATCCCACCACCTTGGGAGGCCAAAGCAGGAGGACTGCTTGAGCTTAGGAGTTCAAGGCCAGCCTGGGCAACATAGGGAAAGCTTGTCTCTACAAATAAAAAGTTAAAAATTAGGCCTGGTGGTGCAGGCCTGTGGCCCCAGCAACCTGGGAGGCCAAAGTGAGAAAATCACTTGAGCCCAGGAGGTCCAGGCTGCTTGCAGTGAGCTACGATCGCGCCACTGCACTCCAGCCTGGCGACAGTGAGACCATGTCACAAATAAAGAAAAAGAAATTAAGACGAAAAGTGAAAGGAAAACCGTCAGGAAGAAAGCTGACTCCTCACTTGCTTTTTTGGATTAGTTAATAATGCATACATTTTTATGCTTGTTTTTTTTTTCAAACTGCCGTCCAATCATCAAATCACAGCATCATATAACTGTTCAACGTTATAAAGTATTAGCGGTAAGGTAAAGTTTTTACCAAAGTGCTGCCTGTCATAACACTACCGTATCATGTACCAGTGACATGCAAAAGCCAGCTTAGGTTCTGGTCTTTCTAAAGCGTTCATCTGCTCAATCATGCCCTCCAATCCAAACAGTATGGTAAACAGTTCTAACTACTAACCAAAAATGGTCACAGAGAATCCGAATTCTAGGCATAAGTCTAAACATCGGTGAGAGGAACTGGCCAAACCATCGCACTGCATTTCGAGGCCTGGCACAAAAGAACAATTTTGGTAACTCCACCGTCTTTAGGCATGCCAATACCTAAATACAAAATACAGCCAGCAGTTCTGGTGCACGAGAGGCCTACCCGGGCGACGGTAAGTTCTTGAGTCGCTAAGCACACCGTCACACCGACACACAAGAACGCGGCCCACGTGTGAGGCTGCAACGCTGCAGCCAGAAACTCGAGGGAAAGAGCTTCCTTTCAGGGTGTTTTCAGCCTCACCAGACCTGCAGCAGCCCCCGCCGCTCTCGGGCCCACGCTGGGCCACCTCCCGCAAGCCTCCGGCACGAGGGCAGCGAGCAGCCCCACGTCTCGGGTTCTCCCGCTGAGGAGGAGTGGGGTGGCGCCGGGGCGGGAAGGACAGGAAGGCGGAGGCGGCCTGGCAGTGCCCGCCCTGTCCTGCGCGGGGGCCCGCGGAGCCTGGGTGGCCGTAAAAAGGCTGCCCGCGGGGCCCCCTTGCAGGAATGACAGCGCTTGAGCCCACTCGCGCTCGTTCCCCGGAAAGCCCCGGCTGCCGGGGCCCCAAGGGTGACCCTGCGCGCAGGGCCGCGCAGATCCCGGACCTAACGGCGGAACGGGCGCTTCTGCCTGGAGGGTAACCGGACCCTTGGAGTTCGCCTCCGCCCCCCGACGCGGGCTGAACAGGCTCCTCCACGGAAAGACGGGTCTCGAGTCTCTCTTTCCCCACACTGCCCGCGATAGAGCCCTGAACTTTCCCCTGGGGGACGTGTCGCTGCCCCAACTCGCCCCCCCTAGTTACGACATCAGTCACCATCAAGTCACTCACTCCGCTTCCGCCATCTTCTCTCCTCCATCACTAACGTGGGCTGCGCATGCGCCCCCCCGACGGCAGGCGAAGGGCAGACGGAGGGGCGGGGTCGGCTCGGCCCGCGGCGCCCGAGGTCACGTGGGGCACTCGGCTTCCAATCGCCCACGCCCACCTCAGAAATTGCTCTCTCTGGAACACCTGATTTCAGAACGCTTTCAGTGACCAGATTTCCCCAACTTAGATACCGATGTCCCCTCTCCACCCCCTCACTTTCTCTTGTCCAGGATCTTACTCCTCTTGGGGAGGGGTCTGTAATAAAGAAATAAAAAGTTATCTTAGATTGTTCAAATTTTTAAAATATCTGTGGGCTTGGTGGCTCACGAGCTCAGGACCAGCCTGGACAACAAAGCGACACCCTGACTCTACCAAAAAAATAACAATAATAAAAATTTTGGGCCGGGCACAGTGGCTTACGCCTGTAATCCCAACACTTTAGGAGGCCGAGGCGGGGGGGGGATCACATGAGGTCAGGAGTTCGAGACCAGCCTGGCCAACACGGTGAAACCCCATCTTTACTAATAATATAAAAATTAGCTGGGCGTGGTGGCGCAAGACTGTAATCTCAGTTACTCGGGAGGCTGAGGCAGGAGAATCGCTTGAACCCGGGAGGCGGAGGTTGCAGTGAGCTGAGATCACACCACTGCTCTTCCAGCCTGGGCCACACAGCAAGACTCTGTCTCAAAACATATATATAATTTTTTTTTTTTTTTGAAGAATATCTAAAACCTACCAAAGCCCACGCAAACTGCAGAGTGGTTTCAAAGAAAATACCCACAAGGATTAGAGGCTGAGGTCTCAGAAGTAAAGGAAATTTAGTGCTGGCTGCAGGGCTTGTTGCCTGGAAGCTTTGGAGATTGAGGGTCTCAACCAGCAGTGCCTCTCTCGAGCTCAAAGATAGTGTTCAGCTGCCAGTGAATGAGTAGTTAAGGAATCACCCTGACTACCCTAGGCATAGCATTCACGTCTCCAATATGAATTTGCTGAGCATTCAGTAGGAATTGCAAAGTTGAATACCACAGGGAACAAGCAGGAATGGCCACCAGTTTGCTCGTGGGGTCTGCTAAATGCCAACAACTCAGGTGTGTGAGACAAACATAAAATTTTTATTAAAATCATAAATGTAAATATAAATATGAAATAATTAAATTCTTAACTGAGAAAAAGAAAGAAAAAAATGAAATAATAAAGATGAGTTCCTATGTTCCAAGAAATAGTGGAGTGGGTTTTATAGACATTTGCATACAATGTAAGTGTTCTGAAGGCCAGGGGCAGTGGCTCACTCTTGTAATCCCAGCACTTTGGGAAGTCGAGTTTGGAGGATTGCTTGAGCTGGGGAGTTTGAGACCAGCCTGGGCAACATGGGGAAACTCCAGCTCTACAAAAAATACAAAAATTAGCTGGATGTCATGGCGTGCACCTGTGGTCCTAGCTACTCAGTAGGCTGAGGTGGGTGGATCGCTTGAGCCCAGGAAGTCGAGACTACAGTGAGCAGTGATGGTGCCACTATACTCCTGCCTGGGCAAAAAAGCAAGGTCTTGTCTCAAAAAAAAAAAAAAAAAAAAAAAAAAGTGCTCTGAAACAGATCAATCTATTAAGTGCTTTGGAAACTTTAAAGTTCAAGGTGTATAATAAATCTTTACCAGCCTTTACAAAAAAAAAGCATACAAACCATAAACAACGTCTCTTTTTGCATTTTGTGAGATGATGGAGTCACAATAATTTCAAGAACTGAGAATGAAGTATTGATATAAATCCTTCTTAAAGTGGATTTATATCAATACTCCCGTTCTCTCTCCCTCTCTCTTCCTTTTTCTTCCTCTCCATTTTTTTTCTTTCTCTCTTTCTAAAAAAAAATAAAAAAATAAAAAATAAATATGTATCTAGTAGTCTGGGCATAAACTGAGGTGGAGAATATTCAGCCTTTGCATGAGAACGTGAGGAGGTTAGGTAAGCAGCTAAGTTAGAGGAGGTTAGATTTGGCCTTAAGCAGACCTTCTCTAACTCAGTGATTCTCAATTGAATGCTGCATTAGAGACGCCTTGGGGATTTTAAAAATACCACCACCCAGTTCCCCCAGTTCTTCTTTTCTCTCCCCACCCCGTGTTTTTAAGAAGTTTTCCAGGTCATTCTAATGTGTAATTACTATAATCCTGAGTTCATTGCCCCCACTATCTTTCAGCAGATGTAGAGGAAAACCAAGGTCTATCCAGGGTGAAATACCTTATTTAACCTTTCTGACTCAGCTTCTGAGTTTCTGAAATCTAGGGTTGTGGTTCTCAAATAAAAAAATAAATAAATAAAATAAAGTGTAATATGGGCCGGGCGCGGTGGCTCATGCCTGTAATCCCAGCACTTTGGGAGGCCGAGGCTGGCAGATCACGAGGTCAGGAGTTTGAGACCAGCCTGACCAACACAGTGAAACCCCGTCTCTATTAAAAAAAAAAAAAAAAAGTGTAATATGGTCTAATGAAAAGTATACTTAATCTTAGAAATCCTGTGTTCCAGGATGTGCCTAAGGAAGGGAAAAGAACACTTCCTGTCCATGTGAGCTTCCATTTGCCTCCTTTTCCCATCTGATAACATCTTTTTTTACCTTGTCTCCCTAATGACAGTACTATCTACTACTATTCCTAGAATTCACTGAGAAAGTCTTCTTTAAAAAGTCCCTGTAGGCCAGGCATGGAGGCTCACTCCTGTTGTCCCAGCACTTTGGCAGGCCGAGGCGGGCAGTTAACCTGAGGTCAGGAGTTTAAGACCAGCCTGGCCAACATGGTGAAACCCTGTCTCCACTAAAAATACAAGAATTAGTCAGGTGTAGCAGCACCTGCCTTTAATCCCAGCTACTTGGGAGGCTGAGGCAGAAGAATTGCCTGAACCTGGGAGATGGAGGTTGCAGTGAGATTCTGCCATTGCACTCCAGCCTGGGAAACAGAGTGAGACTCCACCTGAAAAAAAAAAAAAAAAGTCCTTGTAGATGCTTTAAAATATTACTGCTTTTTCTTTCTTTCTGACTTCCTCATATATCGTTATTAAACTTTTTTTTTAATTGAAATGGAGTCTCGCTCTGTTGCCCAGACTGGAGTGTAGTGGCATAATCTCGATTCACTGCAACCACCACCTCCTGGGTTTAAGTGATTCTCGTGCCTCAGCCTCCCGAGTAGCTGTGATTATAGGCGCTCACCACCATGCCTGGTTAATTATTTTATATTTTTAGCAGAGATGGGGTTTCGCCATGTTAGCCAGGCTGGTCTTGAACTCTTGACGTCAGGTGATCCTCTGGCCTTAGCCTCTCAAAGTGCTGGGATTACTGCTTGGGAGGTTTAAGCACAAGAATCACTTAAACCCGGGAGGTGGAGGTTTCGGTGAGCAGAGATGGCACCGCTGCGCTCCAGCCTGGGCGACAAGAACAAAACGCCATCTCAAAAAAAAATAAATAACAAAAAAAACTTTCAAGAATCAACTATACATTGATATTGCTGAAACTATTTTGTTTAGAGAAACAAAAGTGAAGAAAGCACAGTCTTAGGCGTAAACATGGAAAATGCATAAATCAAAGGTATATTTGGAATACATAGGCCAAAATTGTTCTTTTTAGTCCCCCTTTCGCTTAAACATCTAGGTCCTATATCCCTAATATTACCTCGAACAGACTGCTTTTAAAAATGAGGACATATGTTGGGTACAATCAGAAGAGTATTGTTTGTTTGTTTGTCTAGCTCTGTCACCCACACTGGAGTTCAGTGGCTGGATCTCGATTCACTAGAACCTCCACATCCCAGGTTTAAGCAATTCTCTGCCTCAGCCTCCCGAGTAGCTGGGATTACAGGTGCACGCCACCATGCCTGGCTAATTTTTGTATTTTTAATAGAGATGGAGTTTCACCATATTGGCCAGGCTGAACACCTGACCTCATGATCCACCGGCCTCGGCCTCCCAAAGTGTTGGGATTACAGGTGTGAGCCATCGCACCCAGCCAGAATAATATTGTTTTTTAGAAACATTTCAAAGCTCAATACTTACAACAGCTAACACTTGTATTGCCTTTTATAAAGTGTGAAGGATTTCCATAAAACTCATCTGTTGATCTTCACAATAACTCTGTGATACAGTTATCATGATTCCCATTTAGAATGAAAGTATAGTGAGGCTCAGGGTAATTGAGTGCCTCTGTTGGCTGCTAGCATGTACCAGAAATGGAGTCCTAATTTAAGGTCGCCATCTCCAAAGCCAAGTTTTCTTCACTACATCATTCAGCAAGCCACTATGCAAAACATTAAAGGGGACAAAGTATGATCAAAGTCTATTCTCAAGAAACTTACCGGCCAGGCACGGTGGCTCATACCTGTAATCCCAGCTACTCGGGAGGCTGAGGCAGGAGAATCCCTTGAACCCAGGAGGTGGAGGTTGCAGTGAGCCGAGATCACACAATTGCACTCCAACATGGGTGACAAAGTGAGACTCCGTCTCAAAAAAAAAAAAAAGAAACATCACTAATTGTCTGATCAAACTGAAGAAGGTGTTTTACCTCTATCATTTCTTAGGGAAAAAATGTATATAGTACTCTAGCAGGTTGAACTTTCTCAAATTTTGCAGGAACTTTTACCTTGGAAAAGTACAAAGATCCTATTTTATTTTAGAAAAACCCCTCTAGCTTTGCGAAGGATGGACCGGAGGAAAGCGTAAGTGGGAAGAGGATTAGTTGGGAAACTGTGCATTAATCCCTACAGAAATGATAAGGGTTAGGGGAATGAAAGGGAAGGTGAAATTAAACTTTTAGTTCCTTAGTTGCATAGTCACATTTCAGGTGCTCAATAGGCACATATGGCTAGTGGCTGCAATCTTGGACAGTACAGACGTGGGACATTTCCATCATCACAAATAGTTCTATTGAACAGCACTGGTCTGGTCTCTTAATCAGGGGTTACCAAACAGCAGCCCACAGACTAAATCTAGCCTGCAACTTGTTTTTTATGGCCTGCAAGCTAAGAATGGATTTTTACATTTTCTAATAATCAAAAAAGAAATCAAAAGAATCGTATGTTGTGATACCTGAAAATTACATGAAATTTATGGATTTCAGTGTCCATAAATACAGTATTATTGGAACACAGCCACACTAATGGTTTTATGTATTATCTGTGGCTGCTTTTATGCTATGACAGACACTATGATGGCCAACAAAGTGTAACATATTTACTATCTAGCCTTTTTTTTTTTTTTTTTTTTTTGAGACCAGGTATCACTCTGCTGCCCAGGCTGGAATGCAGTGGTGCGATCGCCCACTACAACCTCTGCCTCCTGGGTTCAAGCGATTCTCCTGCCTCAGCTTCCCAAGTAGCTGGGACTACAGGTATAAGCCGTCACGCCCAGCTAATTTTTTGTATTTTTTGTAGAGACAGGGTTTCACCATGTTGGCCAGGCTGGTCTCGACTCCTGACCTCAGGTGATCTGCCCACCTTGGCCTCCCAAAGTGCTGGGATTACAGGCGTAGGCCACTGCACCTGGCCCTATCTAGCCTTTTAGAGAAAAAGTTTCCGAACCACTATTCTACGTCACTGACCACCCTGCACTGGGTTCTTTCAGAGTAGTTAATAGAGCACACACACTGTTGTATGCCTGCATTGGACCACAATTGCTCTTATGGATCCAATGTGATGAGATGAAAGTCCAGCAGACCTAGATTTAAATGCTGAGCTCACTCCTTTACCAAATGAGCCACCTTGGGTAAATAATTTAATTGCTTCAAGTTGTTTTTTTTGTTTTGTTTTGTTTTGTTTTGTTTTTTTGAGATGGAGTCTCACTCTGTCACCCAGGCTGGAGTGCAGTGGCATGATCTCGGCTCACTGCAACCTCCGCCTCCTGGGTTCAAGCAATTCTCCTGTCTCAACCCCAGGAGTAGCTGGGATTACAGCTGCCTGCCAGCACGCCCGGCTAATTTTTGTATTTTTAGTAGAGATAGGTTTCACCTTGTCGGTCAGGTTGGTCTCAAACTCCTGGCCTCAGGTGATCTACCTGCCTCAGCCTCCCAAAGTGTTAGGATTATAGGTGTGAGCCATCACACCTGGCCCAAGTTTTATATTACAATGTGAAGAAAAAAGGGGATGATAATACCTCACACGATTGTTGTAAAGTCTTTTTTTCCTTTTTTTTTCTTTCACAATGTGTTAAAGTACAAACCATGATTGTTGTAAAGTCTTAAAAAGTCTAATGTAAAGTCTAAAAAGTCCCCTTTTTCTTTTTATCATTTAATTTTTTTTAGAGACAGAATCTCGCTATGTTGCCCAGGCTGGCTGGAGTGCAGTGGTTCCTCACAGGCATCAGCATAGCTCAGTGTAGCCTTGAAATCCTGAGACTCAAGTAACCTTCCTGCCTCAGCCTCCCAAATAGCTGGAACTACAAGCACTCACCACCATGCACCTTTCTCTTTTTAACTTTTTATCAAGGTCTTCTTTCATCTAGATTTGCTCAATAAATATGATTGAATATGTGTAGTACTCAATCAGCTTTAAATGCTTGTCAAGAGAAAGAAGACTTGAATATTTGGTTGAATAAGACACAATTTCAGTATAGCCTGTAAATTTGAATGACACCGTAGACTTGCTTTCTCTCTCACACTCTAAACTTAAATGCAGTGAGCTGAGTTCGTGCCACTGCACTCTACCTTGGGCGACAGACAGAGACTGTCTCAAGGGTCTCAGCAGAAACCTTACAAGCCAGAAGGGATTGGGATCCTATCTTCAGCCAATCGTCAGTCCAAAAAAAAATATTTTTTTTGAGACAGAGTCTCGCTCTGTAACCCAGGCTGGAGTGCAGTGGCATGAGCCTGGCTGATTGCAACTTCTGCCTCCCGGGTTCAAGTGATTCTCCTGCCTCAGCATCCTGTGTAGCTGGGATTATAGGCATGTGCCACCATGCCTGGCTAATTTTGTATTTTTAGTAGAGATGGGGTTTCACCATGTTGGTCAGGCTGGTCTCGAACTCCTGACCTCGTGATCCACCAGCCTTGGCCTCCCAAAGTGCTGGGATTGCAGGCGTGAGCCACTGCACCCAGACTGAATTTTTTTTTTTTTTGAGATGGAGTTTCGCTTTTGTTGCCCAGGCTGGAGTGCAATGGCACAATTTCAGCTCACTGCAACCTCTGCCTCCTGGGTTCAAGTGATTCTCCTGCCTCAGGCTCCAGTAGCTGTGATTACAGGCATGCACCACCACGCCCTGCTAATTTTGTATTTTTAGTAGAGGTGGGATTTCACCATGTTGGTCAGGCTGGTCTCAAATGCCTGACCTCAGGTGATCCATCTGCCCTGGCCTCCCAAAGTGCTGGGATTACAGGTATGAGCCACCACACCAAGCGAGATATTTTTTTCTTATTTATTTATTTATTTATTTTGCTCACCTTCAACTGTCTTGATTGAGTTATAAAAATAGTAGCAAATCAAATTTTCCTTTTGAATTTTTTTTTTTTTTGAGATGGAATCTTGCACTGTGGCCAGGACTGGAGTGCAATGGCGCAACCTCAGCTCACTGCAACCCCTGCCTCCCAGGTTCATGCAATTCTCCTGCCTCAGCCTCCCATTTAGCTGTGATTACAGGCGCACACCACCGCACCCAGCTAAGTTTTTGTATTTTTAGTAGAGATGTGACACTATGTTGGCCAGACTGGTCTCAAACTCCTGACCTCATGATCCACCCACCTCAGCCTCCCAAAGTGCTGGGATTAAAGGTGTGAGTCACTGCGCCAGGCAAGAATTTTCTTTTTAAGACAGAGTCTCACTCTGTTGCCCAGGCTGGAGTTCAATAACACGATCACGGCTCACTGCAGCCTCAACCTCCCCTGGCTCAAGTAATCCTCCTACCTCACACTCCTGAGTAACTAAGACTACAGGCACATATCACCACGCCTGGCTAATTTTTGTATTTTTTGTACAGATGGGGCTTCGCCATGTTGCCCAGGCTTGTCTCAAACTCCTGAGCTCAACCCATCTGCCCATCTTGGCCCCACAAAGTCCTAGGATTACAAGCATGAGCCACCATGCCCAACCTAGCCAAGAATTTTGTATGTAGCAAAACTAAGTTTCATAAATAAAGAAAAAATTAAATCATTTCCAGACAAACAAATATTTAGGGAATTTGTCACCACCAGACCAGCCCAACAAGAAATGCTAAAAGGAGTTCTAAATCCTGAAACAAAAGGTTGATATGCACTAGAGTAGAACCTCTTGATGGCATAAAACTCATGGGGCATATAAAACAATAACACAATAAATAAAACAAAGTATCTAGGTAACAATTAACATGATGGCTGGAACAGTACATCACATCTCAATTTTTTTTTTTTTGAGATGGAGTCTCGCTCTGTCACCAGGTTAGAGTGCGTTGGCGCAATCTTGGCTCACAGCCACCTCTGCCTCCCTTGTTCAAGCAATTCTCTACCTCAGCCTCCTGAGTAGCTGGGATTACAGGCGTCTCCCACCACACCCAGCTAATTTTTGTATTTTTAGTAGACACAGGGTTTCACCATGTTGGCCAGGATGGTCTCGATCTCTTGACCTTGTGATCTTCCCACCTCCACCTCCCAAAGTGCTGGGATTACAGGTGTGAGGTAGGATGCTCAGCCTTTTATTTTTTTATTATTTTTATTTTTATTTATTCATTTTTTTTGAGACAGAGTCTTTGTCACCCAGGCTGGAGTGCAGTGGTACAATCTCAGCTCACTGTAACCTCCACCTCCTGGGCTCAAGTGATCTTCCCACCTCAGCCTCCTGAGTAGCTGGAACTATAGATGTGCACCATCACATCCAGCTAATTTTGGGTGTGTGTTTATTTTTTTTATAGGGTTTTGCCATGTTGCCCAGACTGGTCTCAAATTCCCGGGCTCAAGCAATTTACCCACCTCAGCCTCCCAAAGTGCTAGGATTACAGGCATGAGCCACCAGCTCACCCAGCCTCAAATCTCAATATTAATGTTGAATGTAAATAGCCTAAATGATTCACTTAAAAGATACAGATTGGCAGAATGGGTTTAAAAATTGCAAACAAATATCTGCTGTCTTCAAGGGACTTATATAACACATAAAGTTTCATATAAACTCAAAATAAAAGAGTGGATAAAGGTATTCTGGGCAAATGAAAAACATACAAGCAGGAGTAGCTATTCTTCTATCAGATAAGACAGACTCAAGCAACGACAGCCAGGTGACACAGTTCACACCTGCAATCTCAGCACTTTGGGAGGCTGAGGCAGGAGGATCCCTTGAACCCAGGAGTTCAATACCAGCCTAGGCAACACAGCAAGACCCTGTCTCTACGAAAAAATTTTAAAATTAGCCTGCGGTGGTGATGCATACCCACAATCCCAGCTACTGAGGAGGCTGAAGTGGGACAATCACTTGAGCGTGGTAGATTCAGGCTGCAGTGAGCTGTGATCATGTCACTATACTCCAACCTGAGCAAGAAAGCCAGACCCTATCTCAACAAATAAATAAATAGCAACAATAGTTAAAAAAAAAAAAAGACAAATAAGGTCATTATATAATGATAAAAGTATCAATCCAACAAGAAGATATTACAGTCCTAAATATATATGTACCAAACACTGGAGCCCTAAGATTCATAAGACAGTTATACTACTAGACCTAAGAAATGAGGTAGACAACAACACAGTAATAGTGGGGACTTCAGCACTCCACTGACAGCACTAGACAGATCATCGAGACAGAAAGTCAACAAAGAAAAATACGGACTTAAAACTACACTTTAGAACAAATGGACCTAACAGATATTTATAGAACATTCTGTCAGAGAACTGCAGAATAAACATTCTTCACCTCAGCATGTGGAACATGCTAAAGACAGACTATATGATAGGCCACAAAATAAGTCTCAGTAAATTTTTAAAAATTGAAATTATATCAATTACCTTCTCAGACCGCAGTGGAATAAAACTAGAAATCAACTACAAAAGAAACCCTGAAAACTACACAAATACATGGAAGTTAAACAATCTGCTCCTGAATGATTTTGGGGTTAACAATAAAAATCAAGATGGAATTTAAAAAATTATCTGAGGGTTTCTCAGTGGCAAAGCATTCACAAGGAAAAAAAGAAAAAAGAAAAAGAAAAAAAAATTATCTGAGGTAAATGATAATAGTGATACTTGTAAGGCTGGTTGCCTCGCCGGGAGCTCACGCACACACCCCCTTCCCTTGCCGGGAGCCCGGAGAAAAGCCCTGCCAGGACCTACCCAATACCATTTTGTCCCATCCGGGCCCCACTCCCCATCATTTTGTCCCATCTGGGCCCCACTCCCAGCCTACCATTTTGTCCCATCCGGGCCCCACTCCCTGCCATTTTGTCCCATCTGGGCCCCACTCCCCATCATTTTGTCCCATCCGGGCCCCACTCCCTACCATTTTGTCCCATCCGGGCCCCACTCACCTTGGGCACAACCAATCAAACGCCTCCACTCCCTATAAAACCCCACGTCTGAGAGGAGTCCACGCGACTTCTCCGGTCCCTCCTGTCAGACCGCAGAGCCTCGTCTGGGAGCCTGAATAAATCCTTCGCGTTGGATCTTCTTGTGTTGGCCTCAGTTTCTTCCGTTTTAAGCTCGGCGAGAACAAACCTTACAATACTAAGTTACCAAAACTTCTGGGTTAAGCAAAAGCAGTGCTAAGAGGAAAGCTTACAGCACTAAATGCCTACATCAAAATGTCACACCTCAAGGAGCTGGAGAAATAAGAACAAATTAAACCCAATGCTAGCAGAAGAAAAGAAGTAATGAAGATCAGAGTAGAAATTGAAACAAAAATAAACAACGAAAAACCTCGATGAAACAAAAATCTGGTTCTTTGAAAAGATAAACAAAATGTATAAACCATTAGCTAGATTAATCGAGAAAAGAAGAGAGACGATTCAAATAAATTCAACTGGAAATGAAACTGAAGACATGACAACTAATGCCACAGAGACACAAAAGATCATTCTGGACTATAAACACCTCTGTGCACACAAACTAGAAAGTCCAGAGGAAACAGACACATTCCTGGAAACACACAAAAGATCATTCTGGACTATAAACGCCTCTGTGCACACAAACTAGAAAGTCCAGAGGAAACAGACACATTCCTGGAAACACACAAAAGATCATTCTGGACTATAAACACCTCTGTGCACACAAACTAGAAAGTCCAGAGGAAACAGACACATTCCTGGAAACACACAACAGATCATTCTGGACTATAAACACCTCTGTGCACACAAACTAGAAAGTCCAGAGGAAACAGACACATTCCTGGAAACACACAAAAGGTCATTCTGGACTATAAACACCTCTGTGCACACAAACTAGAAAGTCCAGAGGAAACAGACACATTCCTGGAAACACACAAAAGATCATTCTGGACTATAAACACCTCTGTGCACACAAACTAGAAAGTCCAGAGGAAACAGACACATTCCTGGAAACACACAAAAGATCATTCTGGACTGCTATAAACACCTTTGTGCACACAAACTAGAAAGTCTAGAGGAAACAGACACATTCCTGGAACCATACAACCGTTCTAGATTAAATCAGGAAGAAACAGAAACCCTGAACAGACCAATAACAAGCAGTGAGATTGAATCAGTAATTTTAAAATTGCCAGCCAGGTGCAGTGGCTATGCCTGTAATCCCAGCACTTTGGGAGGCCAAAGTGGGTGACACCCTAGTCAGGAGTTTGAGACCAGACTGGGCAACATGGTGAAATGCCATCTCTACCAAAAATACCAAAAAATTAGCCAGGCATAGCGGCACATACCTGTGGTGCCAGCTACTTGGGAGCCTGAGGTGAAAGAATTCCTTGAGCCTGGGAGGTGGAGGTTAAAGTGAGCCGAGATCACACCACTGCACTCCGACCTGGGTGACAGAGTGAGACCCCAGCACCCCCTCCCCAAAAAAATTGCCAACAGCAACAAAGGAGCCCAGGGCTAGATGGATTCACAGCTGAATTCTACCAGACACTCAAAGTAGAATTGGTGCCAATCCTACTGAAACTATTCCAAAAGACTGAAAAAGAGGGAAACCTACCCAACTCATTCTATGAAGCCTGTATCACTCTGATACCAAAACTAGGAAAGGACATTAAAAAAAGAAACCCTTGGCCAGGCGCAGTGGCTCACACCTGTAATCCCAGCACTTTTAGAGACCGAGGTGGGAAGATCACCTGAGGTCAGGAGTTCGAGACCAGCCTGACCAATATGGAGAAAATCCATCTCTACTAAAAATACAAAATTAGCCGGGTGTAGTCGTGCATGCCTGTAATCCCAGTTACTTGGGAGGCTGAGGCAGCAGAATTGCTTGAACCCAGCTGGTGGAGGTTGCAGTGAGCCGAGATAACCACTGTACTCCAGCCTGGGTGACAAGAGCAAAACTCCATCTCAAAAAAAAAATAAATAAATAAACCCTTAAGACCAGTATCCCTGATGATCATAGATGCAAAAATCCTGAGCAAAACACTAGCTATTTGAATCCAACATCACATCAAAACAATAAGCCATGATCAAGTGGGTTTCATCCCAGGGAGGCAGGGATAGTTTGACATATGCAAGTCAATAAATGTGACACATCACATCAATAGAATTAACAGCAAAAGCCATATGATGATTTCAATACATGCAGAAAAAGCAGTCAGTATAATCCAGTATCACTTTGTGATTAAAAACCTTCAAGAAACTAGGCATAGAAGGGACTTATCTCAAAATGATAAAAGCCATATATGACAAACCCACAGCCAGCATGATACTGAATGGGGAAAAGGAAAGCATTTCCCTTTGAGAACTGGAACAAGACAAGGATGCCCACTTTCACCACTTCTATTCAGCGTGGTACTGGAAGTCCCAACCAGGACAATCAGACAACAGAAAGAAATAAAGCGGATCCAAATTGGAAAAGGAAGTCAAACTATTGCTATTTGCTGCTGATATGATTGTATACCTAGAACACCCTTGATTTGCAGTAGAAGGAAATACGATAAAAAAAAGAACCCCCTAAAGACTCCTCCAAAAGACTCCAAGATAGGATGAACAAGTTCAGTGAAGTCTCAGGTCACGAAATCGATATAAGCAAATCAGTATACCAACAACGACCAAGTCAAGAGTCAAATCATTAACTCAACCCCTTCTACGACAGCTGCAAAAAATTAAAATACCCTGGAATATACTTAACGGAGGAGGTAGAAGATCTCTACAAGGAGAACTACAAAGCACTGCTGAAAGAAATCACAGATGACACAAATGGCTTACAGAGCCTTTGCATTTTTACTCAAAAACATCTTCCAGCTTTCCTCTGCTTCCAACTGCCTTCATACTTTAGTTATTGAATTTCTCGCAAGAGAGGCCTTTTCACTGCTCTGCCTTCATGCTTACCATTAATTCCACCTAGAAGAGTAATAAGAAGAGATTGTGGGGGCCGTGCGCAGTGACTCATGCCTGTAATCTCGGCACTTTGGGAGGCCGAGGCGGGCAGATCGCCTGAGGTCAGGAGTTTGAGGCCAGCCTGGCCAGCGTGGCTAACGTAACTTAGCCGGCCGTGGTGACGGGCGCCTGTAGTCCTCCCAGCTACTGGGGAGGCTGAGGGAGGAGAAACGCTTGAACACAGGAGGCGGAGGTTGCAGCGAGCTAGGATCACACCACTGCATTCTCCAGCCTGGGCAACAGAGCGAGACTTCGTCTGAAAAAAAAGAAAAAGAGATTGAGGGGAGAAAGAGAAGGCTCCATTCGCTGAATACGTATCGGAGCAGTGGGTGCTGCATATACAATAGACCATCTAATCTGCATAGCAATTCCGTGAAGTTAGTATACTAGCCACCCGTTATCAAAGACTTCCCTTTCGGCAGTTTCAGTTACCTACAGTCAACCACAGTCCAGAAATATTAAATGGAAAATGGCAGGAATAAGCAATTCATACATTTCCCACCATTCTGAGTAGCGTGATGAAATCTCATGCTATCCTGTTCTGACCCACTCAGGAAGTGAATCATCCCTTTGTCCAGAATGTCCACCCCGCCCACACTACCTCCCTATGAGTCATTTGCAATCTGGGTTGTCAGATTGGCTGTTGAGGTACCCGATGCCTGTGTTTCAAGTCACTCTTATTTTACTTAACAATGGTCCCAAAGCACAGTGGTAGTGATGCTGGCAACTCAGATACGCCAAAGAGAAGGCATAAAATGCTTTCCTTAAGTGAAAAGGTGGAAGTTCTTGACCTGATAAGGAAAAACACAATCCTATGCTGAGGTTGCCAAGATCTATGGTGAGAATGAATCTTCTGTCTAAAATTGTGTAGAAGGAAAAAGGAATTCACGAGTAGTATGTACGTGCTACATTCCACACTTCCAGGGACCCACTGAGGGTCGTGGAACCCCCTCAGATAAGTGGGGACTACTATAATTTTATCCTCCATTTTCCTGATGAGGATAGTCATGTGAGTGGGATTAGTAAACTGCCCACGGTCACACAGCTAGTAAGTGACAAGACTAGCAGCAAGTCCAAATATAGCCTTTTCTGCACACTCTTTCTACCCACTGTCTTCATCTGGCATTCTCATTCAGATTCTATTCATCACTATCTTATCTTAGCCTTTGTAACCTCCCTCATTTGGAATCAGCTTCTCCATAATACTCCGTCTGTATTTGTCTCATGATACCAAGTGTTTTTTTAATTGAGACATAATTCACATAACATAAAATTCATTTGCTTAAAGTGTACAACCCAGTGGTGTTTTTGTATATTCACTTCGTATGCAACTGTGGGAAGTAGAAAAGTCCCTCTTGAAAGTTGTCTTTCTTGTTAAAGAATAAATTGGAAGTGTGCTAATAACTCTTTATTAAGCCCTATCCTACGTAGCTGTTAGACATGCTTACAGGCACATAGTATATTCTATGTCCTTGTACTTTAACCGAGATATCTGTGCCGGACGTGCTCACAGGCAGGTCCCAACTCACAGCCTGTGCCCCTCACCTGTTTAGAAAAGTTTTAAGTTATTAACCAATTGGGTTTTAGTTTAAATTGTGAGGTCTGGCTCCAACCAACGGAGATCAGACACAGCAGTAGGGCAACCCCAAATGCGTAAGAGATAAATGTGTCCGCTTTGCCTTTGTTCACTGTACTCTTGTGGCAAGATGGCTAGTGAGGGTAGCCTCACCGCAGTGCAGGAAGTAAAAAAGTAAAAATTGCTTTGCTGAGAAATCCTTTGTCTCACCGCTGAATTTTCTTTGTGGCACCTAGCATCTGTTTCCAACAGCAACCATCACCATTATCTAATTCCAGAACATTTCCATCACCCCAAAAGTAACCCTATACCCATTATGTAGTGATTCTCCATTTCACCTTTCCTGGAACCCCTAGTAACTATAATTTGCTTCTGTCTCTATGCAGTTGCCTATTCTGGACATTTAATATAAATGAAATAATACATTAGATAGCCTTGTGTATCTAGCTTCTTTCACTCTGTTTAGTGTTTTTGAGGTTCAGGCACATTGTAATAGTTCAGTGCCTTCTTCCTTTTAACAGCTGAATATTATTCCATTGTGTGGATATAACACATTTTGCTTATTCTTTTATCATTTGACCGACATTTGTTTTTTTCTACTTAAATAAAATTTTTTAAATTGAGATGGAGTCTCATTCTGTCGCCCATGCTGCAGTGCAGTGGTGCAATCTCGGCTCATTGAAACCTCTACCTCCCATGTTCAAGTGATCCTCTCACGTCAGACTCCTGAGTAGCTGGAATTACAGGAGTGCGCCACCACGCCTGGCTAATTTTTGTATTTTTAGTAGAGACAGGGTTTCACCATGTTGGCCAGGCTCGTCTCGAACTCCTGACCTCAGGTGATCCACCTGCCTCAGCCTCCCAAAGTGCTGGGATTACAGGCATGAGCCACCACGTCTGATCTTTTTCTGCTTTTTAGCTATTATAAAACCTGTGCACAACATTTTGTACAGACATTTGTTAACTTTCTTGGAGATATACCTAGGAGTATATCTGGTTCCTGTGCTAACTCCATGTTTAATATCTTGAGAAACTGTCAAACTGTGTTCCAAAGCTGCTGTATGGCTTCCTATTACCACCAGTACTGTATGAGAGTTCCAATTTTTGCATATCAGCTAACATTTGCTATTGATCATCTTCCCATTCCCACCCCAGGTTTATTGAGGTATACATAATTATTGAGGTATATAGATAGTTAGATACAGATAGACATAAATGAATGTCCATCTTTTGAGTACAGCCCAACCTAACAGGTGGAAAGTAGTATCTCATTGTGATTTTATTTACATCTCTCTGATGACTAACATTTTTATTGCTCGTTTGTATGTCTTCTTTGGAGAAATATCTGTTCAAATCCTTTACCCACAATGAGAAATTATTTGTCTTTTCTATTGTTTAGTAATCAGAGATGTATACATTGTGTAGTAGTGCCTTATTAGACATACAATTGCCAACTGTTTTCTCTCATTCTGTGGGATAACTTTTCACTTTCACCATGGTGTTCTTTGAAGTACTAGCATTTTAAATTTGGAAGTCCAATTTACCTATTTTTTTCTCTTTTTATTTGTGCTTTTGGTGTTATATCTAAGAAACCATTGCCTGATTCAGGGTCGCAAAGATTTACTACTACGTTTTCTTCTAAGAGTTTTATCATTTTAACCCTTACTACTTAAATTATAAAACAAAATTATAGAACTAGGCTTCTAGTTTTAGCTCTTTAACTCTTTTCAGTTATTCTGGTACATGACCTAGGGAGGGGTCCAATTTCACTCCTTTGTAGGTGGACATAAAATTGTCCCAGCATCATCTGTTAAAAACAACAGTAAAACTATTCTTTCCCTCCATTGAATTATCTTGACTCTTATTGTGTGTTTTTTTCTCTTTCAATTTTTCTTTTTACTTTCTCTTTCTCAACATCTTTAGTATATCTCATGTTTTAAAATAAAGGTCGACACTTATTTTCCTAGCTCCACATCTAGCATGGGACTATGACGCCATAACCCTGCAATAAACGCGTTCAGTGAATGAAAAGCTGATTGGAGATTCCTAATGTCAATCAAGACATACCAAATGTCATAGACTCTGAAAGTTGCTGGGGAAGCTTTATACATGAAGTTGACATTTCAGTGAATTTTTCAAACCAGAAGTTTTCAAGGGGGTCCCAGAACTTAATCATCTTAGACTGGAATGGGTCTTGGAGATCATCAACCATCTCATTTTCCAGTGCTGAAAAGCAGTCTTTAAAAGGCTAAATAGCAGCCTATCTCATGTAAAATTGCTACAGGGTCCCAGCTGTTCTTGAAATTACATTCAGACTATTACAAGTTAACAAAGGATTCTTTCAGTTAGTTCTTGACAAAGCGTTTTTTTCAGTTCTGATAAAAGTCCTTTCCAGATGAAAGACAACTACTTTTGCTTCATACCACATTCATCTTCTGAGATAACTCTATCCGAGACTATTTTTTTTAAAATCCTCCACCCTGGGGGAACACTTCTTTCTCTTAATTTCTATAGATACTTCTTGCTCTTCCACAAACTTAGCAATTTATTTTGTATTGTTCTATTGCTTTGGATTATTATATAATCTTGAAATGCTATTTGATTTCTCACGGTTTTATGTGTGGCCATCCAAGTAGATTACTCCAACTAGACCCAGGAATAGAAATAGAATTTTACAATTTATTATATGACCTCTACAGGTTTGCATCCCATAGAAATGCAGCAGACATTTCTCGATATTATTTGTGCATTCAGACAATTCATTTCAAAAATAAGAAACTGTTACACCTAGGTTTCATTTGGTTCCCCGATCCCATAGAGAGGTAAGGCAGTTTACTCTCAGATCACTCAGGATGACGGCCTCTAGAAGAGAAACATTTTCTCATTTGGAAATTTTCTAGTGATTCACTACTTGCTTTCCTAAAGGAATGGAAAGACCAGAGGCCTAAGATATGTGTACATATCTTACATAAGATATGTTTCAGTGTTTTTTAATATTACTATTAAAAGTTTTAAAATTATATTAAAATGATTTTTTAAAAAAAGATTGGCAGGGCCAGGTATGGTGGCTCACACCTGTGATTCCAGCAGTTTGGGAGGCTGAGGCAGGCAAATCACCTGAGTTCAGGAGCTCGAGACCAGCCTGGCCAACATGATAAAACCCCAACTTTACAAAAAAATACAAAAATTAGCTGGGTATGGTGGCATGCATCTGTAACCCAAGCTACTCAGGAGGCTGAGACAAGAGAATTGCTTGAACCTGGGAGGTGGAGGTTGCAATGAGCCAAGATCGTGCCACTGCACTTCAGCCTGGGTGACTGAGAGAAACTGCCTCAAAAAAAAAAAAAAAATCGGTAGAATTCTCCCAAGAACTCAGCAAATTAAACTAACTCTTAAGGGAACTCTGAGCTGTAATTTTAAATTACTGGGTCAGAAAATAAAGACATCCCATGTTTTGCTGTCCCTCTCTCTCTCTCTCTTTTTTTTCTTTAGAGACAGGGTCTTGCTCTGTCACCCAGGCTGGAACGCAGTGGTGCCTTTGCTCCCCGCAGCTTCAACCTCCAATCCTCTAGCGATCTTCCTCTTCAGCCTCCCCAGTAGCTGGGACCACAGGTGCGCACCCACGCCTGGCTGGATGTTTCTCTTTCTATCTCAAGGTTGCTTCCGAGTTAGTTATGAGATGGAGGAAAGAAATGGAATAATCTAGCTTCCTATTGTAATAACGGAATAATCCAACCTCTTTGCTGAACATAAATAGAAACTCTGGAACAGTTTCAGTTAAACTATAAAATTAAGAGTAGACAAAAGGTAGCAGAGTGAGAAAGGATGAGTATATCATGATATGATACTCAGAACACTGCCAGGCATCTGTGGAAATACAGTGAGCCTATTAACTGATTATGATAAGAACAAATTATTGTGGGTTAAGGTGACACCCTTGTAACAATGAATCCAGCACATGCTATTAATATGTTTTTAGATTATGGAATATAAAAAAATAAATAGCAAAACTAAAGATTTTGTGAACTTACAATATTTTTCTCAATTCCCAGCAATCAGTTCCTGTTTCAAATTTATGCTATTTTTAAATTATGGTAATGAATGAAAGAACAATAGAAACATGTAAAATCACTGAATCATTTCACTTCTTTGGACTTAAGGGAATTAGCCTAGATTTTTGGCTCCTCAAACTGTACTCGATACATGAACAACACCATCACGTGAAAACTGGTTTGAAATGCAGAATCTGGGGCCCAACTCTAGACCTAAATCAGAACCGGAACTTTAACAAATCCCTACCTAAGCCAGGTGTGGTGGCTCACACCTGTAATCCCAGCACTTTTGGAGGCCAAGGCCGGAGGATCACCTTAGGTCAGGAGTTCGGGACCAACCTGGCCAGCATGGTGAAACATGTTTCTATTAAAAATACAAAAATTAGTTGGGCATGGTGGTGCATGCCTGTAATCCCAGATACTTGGGAGGCTAAGGCAGGAGAATCTCTTGAACCAGGAAGGCAGAGGTTGCAGTGAGCCAAGCTTGCACCACTGCACTCCAGCCTGGGTGACAGAGTGAGACTCCATCTCAAAAAAAAAAAAAAAATCCCCACCTTATTTGTATACACTCTGAAGTACGAGAGGACTGACATAGATAACGTAGAGTAACTTCCAGCTAGTCATCTCTACCATCCCATGATTCTGGTTGAAAGATTTCAAGTTACATAAAACGAGAGTCACTTACCTGAGAGTTGTGTTTGACTTGAGGGCATGGACCACTGGGCAGGCTGAACTAACTTTCCAGGTCACAGCTTTAAATTAACAAGGGAAGCAGAATATAAAGCCTCGCTCTGCGTGCTCGTTGTTGCTGGGTTCCCTTCTATCACAATAAAATTCGTTTTAATACTCAAGTGTACATAAACCATAGGCTAATTTAATATTTGTTGAGTTCCTATAATTTTCTATATGCCAAAAAGAACTTAAAAGGTAACATTCCTGCCTCCTAATGACAATGGGAACTTTGCTTTAAAAGTCTCAGTGTGGCCGGGGGCGGTGGCTCACGCCTGTAATCCCAGCACCTTCGGAAGCCGAGGTGGGCAGATCACCTGAGGTCAGGAGTTCAGGACCAGCCTGGCCAACATGGAGAAACCCCATCTCTACTAAAAATACAAAAATTAGCTGCGCATGGTGGCAGGCACCTGTAATCCTAGCTGCTTGAGAGGCTGAGGCAGGAGAATCGCTTGAACCTGGGAGGCTGAGGTTGCAGTGAGCCGAGATCGTGCCATTGCACTCCAGCCTGGGCAACAAGAACAAAACTCTGTCTCAAAAAAAAAAGCTCAGTGTATGGAGCCCTGGGATGATTTACTCACAGAGGGCTTCCTAATTTTTTATTCTGATCCAGAATAGGAAGCCATACCAATTCAGTAAAATATGCCCTGCCTGAGTGATCGGGTGGAAAGCACAGGGTGCGGGTGAACTAAAGCAGCTCTGTCTCTAGAGTGCTAGTCCCGTCGACATTGTATATGTGATCAGGCAGCCAGAAAACCATCACAGACTGTGAGCTCTGCTTTCCCCCGGATTTATCTGTGACCCAAAATAGTATACGGTTTAGTTTAATTCAAGGTCAGCAGAAATTCAATATGAAAGCACTTGAGTCCATTAGGAAGTAGGCAGAAGTGGTGGAGAAAATCAGCCAGTGTTCTGTGTGGGGGAAGGAGTTAGCAACTTTGCTGGGGGGAGGCGTTTACTCCAGAGGTGGTGGGAGGGAACCCGAGAATTGAAGGAGGCCATTGTGGAGGTGGGTGAGTGGGTGTAGCAGGGATACTATATTTTTTCTTTTTTCTTTTTGTTTTACCCAAGTTTCATATTGAAATGGATACTATTAAAATAGGTTTATATATATACATATATATATATATATTTTTTTTTTGGAGACAGGGTCTCATTCTCTCTCCCAGGATGAAGTGCAGTGATCGGATCTCAGCTCACTGCAACCTCTGCCTCCCTGACCTAAGCAATTCTCCCACCTCAGCCTCCTGAGGGGGACTACAGAGAGGGACTGGGAGTACAGGCGTGTCACACCACGCTTGTCTAATATTTTTCTTGTTGTTGTTTTGTTTGTTTGTTTTTGAGATGAAGTTTTGCTCTTGTTGCCCAGGCTGGAGTGCAATGGCACAATCTCGGCTCACTGCAACCTCCACCTCCCAGGTTCAAGCAATTCTCCTGCCTCAGCCTCCCGAGTAGCTGGGATTACAGGCATGTGCCACCACACCCAGCTAATTTTGTATTTTTAGTAGAGACAGGGTTTCACCATGTTGGTCAGGCTGGTCTCAAACTCCCAACCTCAGGTGATCCTCTCACCTCGGCCTCCCAAAGTGCTGGGATTATAGGCCTGAGCCACTGCACCCAGCATTTTTTTTTTTTTTTTTTGAGACATGGTTTTACTCTGTAGCCCAGGCTGGAGTACAGTGAAGCCATCTTGGCTCACTGCAATCTCTGCCCCGTGAGGTCAAGCAATTCCCATGCCTCAGTCTCCCAGGTAGCTGGGACTACCAGTGCAAGCCACCACCCCTGGGTAATGTTTCTATTTTTTGTAGAGACAGAGCTTCACCATTTTGCCCAGGCTGGTAATTTTTTGTTTGTTTGTTTGTTTGTTTTTGTTTTTTACACTTTTTTGTAGAGACAAGGTCTCACCATATTGGCCAGGCTGGTCTCAAACTCTTAAGTTCCTTCTGCCTTGGCCTCCCAAAGTGCTGGGATTACAGGTGTGAGCCACCAAACCTGGACTAGTTTTAGATTTTCAATTGAACGTGCCGTCCTCAAAAACAGGTTTGCCTTTTTAAATTGGAGGGTGGCTTACACATTACGGCTGATCGTTGTTAGTGACAGCGTACTTGGTGCAAACTCTTTCAACATGTCATTTTATTAGTCTACTTTGGGCCTTTCAGTCTAGCCAGACACAAGTGGGTTCTCAAAGAAAATGAGAAGAAGAGTTCTCAAAGGAGATGAGGTAGACTTATGTGCTGCTGCAATTTATAATTTACTGGCACATAGCTGGCAGGATTTTGCATTTTTTCTCTTTACTGGTATGTGACCACATCACATCTGGATTGTAACTTTCTTGAAAAAATGGGGAAGGTGTAGTGCTTGACACCAGTCAATTATCTTGGTAGGCAAAGCCTGAGTCCCATCCTCTCCCTCTCCTCCCCGGGCAGAGTGAGCTTCGCCACTCGATCCACCTTCTCCACCAACTACTGGTCCCTGGGCTCCATCCAGGTGCCCAGCTACGGTGCCCAGCCAGTCAGCAGTGTGGCCAGTGTCTATGCAAGGGCCGGAGACTCTGGTTCCCGCATATCTGTGTCCCACTCCACCAGCTTCTGGGGCGGCATGGGGGTTGGGGGCCTGGCTGCGGGGATGGCCAGGGGTCTGGCAGGAATGGGAGGCATCCTGAACGAGAAGGAGACTATGGAAAGCCTGAACGACCACCTAGCTCCCACCTGGACGGAGTGAGGAACCTGGAAACTGAGAACTGGAAGCTGGAGAGCAAAATCCAGGAGCAGCTGGAGAAGAAGGGACCCCAGCTCAGAGACTGGAGCCGTTACGTCAAGACCTTCGAGGACCTGAGGGCTTGGATCTTCGCTAATACTGTGGACAATGCCTGCATCATTCTGCAGATTGACAATGCCCGTCTTGCTGCTGATGACTTTAGAGTCAAGTATGAGACAGAGCTGGCCATGCCTCAGTCTGTGGTGAGTGACATTCACTGGCTCTGCAAGGTCATTGATGACACCAACGTCACTCGGCTGCAGCTGGAGACAGAGATTGAAGCTGTCAAGGAGGAGCTGCTCTTCATGAAGAAGAACCATGAGGAGGAAGTAAACGGCCTACAAGTCCAGATTGCCAGCTCTGGGTTGACCGCGGAGGTAGATGCCCCCAAGTCTCAGGACCTCGCCAAGATCATGGGAGACATCTGGGCCCAATATGACGAGCTGGCTCGGAAGAACCGAGAGGAGCTGGACAAGTACTGGTCTCAGCAGATTGAGGAGAGCACCACAGTGGTCCCCACGCAGTCCGCCGGGGTTGGAGCTGCTGAGATGACTCTCACAGAGCTGAGACATACGATCCAGTCCTTGAAGATCGACCTGGACTCCATGAGAAATACGAAGACCAGCTTGGAGAACAGCCTGAGGGAGGTGGAGGTCCCCTACGCCCTGCAAATGGAACAGCTCAACGGGATCCTGCTGCACCTGGAGTCAGAGCTGGCACAGACCCGGGCAGAGGGACAGCGCCAGGCCCGGGAGTACGAGGCCCTGCTGGACGTCAAGGTCAAGCTGGAGGCTGAGAGTGCCACCTACCGCCACCTGCTGGAAGATGACGAGGACTTCAATCTTGGTGATGCCCCGGACAGCAGCAACTCCATGCAAACCATCCAAAAGACCACCGCCCGCCAGACAGTGGATGGCAAAGTGGTGTCTGAGACCAGCGACACCAAACTTCTGAGACATTAGGCCCGCAGAAGCAGGGGACCCTTTGGGAGCAGGAGGCCAATAAAAAGTTCAGAGGTGAAAAAAAGAGTCAATTATCTTGAGGTTTCTTAGACCTCTTTAAGTGTTCAGCGGCTTTCATTAAATAAGTGTTTTACAATTCTTTTTTTTTTTAAGACAGTTTCTCTCTTGTTGCCCAGGCTGGAGTTAAATGGTGCGATCTCGGCTCATTGCAACTTCCGCCTCCCAGGTTCAAGCGATTCTCCTGCCTCAGCCTCCCGAGCAGCTGGGATTACAGGCATTCACCACCACTTCTGGCTAATTTTTTCTGTTTTTAGTAGAGATGGGGTTTCTCCATGTTGGTCAGGCTGGTCTCAAACTCCTGACCTCAGGTGATCCACCCACCTCGACCTCCCTAAGTGCTGGGATTACAGGTGTGAGCCATTGTGCCCGGCCTATAATTCTTTTTTTTAACTGTTGACTCCTCTAGTTAATGGAACCCCCATCTGTGTGGTTCGTTAAAACAAAACTCTTCTTTCACTTTTTTTTCTGTATTAACCTTGTCCTACTTTACATTTTAAGAATTAAACAATTAGGCTCACGCCTGTAATCCCAGCACTTTGGGAGGCCGAGGTGGGCGGATCACCAGGTCAGGAGATCAAGACCATCCTGGCTAACATGGTGAAACCCTGTCTCTATAAAAATAAATAAATAATTAAAATAAAGAATTAAACAATTAATCCAACCTCAGGAAATCCTTTTTAAGTAAACCATGTTTTTACCCTCATCTTATAGGTAAGGAAAATGTAGCAAATGCTATTGTTCAGTATCAACAGATACTATTGAACACCTACTATGTGCTAGGTACAGGGGACACAGAGATGAACAAATTACTGTTTCAGCTTTGTAGATGTGCCCACAAGAAAATTAAATACAGGCCGGGCGCAGTGGCTCAGGCCTGTAATCCCAGCATTTTGGGAGGCCAAGGCGGGCAGATCACCTGAGGTCAGGAGTTCCGGACCAGCCTGGCCAAAATGGTGAACCCCATCTGTACTAAAAATACAAAAATTAGCCGGGCGTGGTGATGGGCGCCTGTAATCCCAGCTACGTGGGAGGCTGAGACAGGAGAATTGCTTGAACCTGGGAGGTGGAGGTTGCGGTAAGCTGAGATTGTGCCATTGCACTCCAGCCTGGGCAACAAGAGTGAAAATCTATCTCAAAAAAAAAAGGAAAGGAAAGAGAAGAAAGTACTTTGATACTGTGCAATATACACTGTAAGTGACGGACACTGCGCAATATATGCCGTAAGTGACGGACACTGCGCAATATACGCGGTAAGTGACGGACACTGCGCAATGTGCGCCGTAAGTGACGGACACTGGGCAATGTGCACCGTAAGTGATGGACACTGCGCAATGTGCGCCGTAAGTGATTTATAAACAGATCGCAGAGCAGGAGTACAGAGGAAGAGAAAGAGTGAAGATACTGGACACCTAACAGCCTGGGTGCAAAGGTTAGTTTGTCAATAGTCTCTAGAGAAGGAAAGCAAAGTCAGGCAAGGTTGGTGGGGATTGAGTTAGGGTGGATATTTCAGGATAACCAGTGGGTCTTCTGTATATAAAGACAGGGATATGTGTCACTGGCATCAATAAATGAGGTTCCCTTTCTGTGATTGTCAGGGAACATATGACATTAATTTTTTAAATTACTTCAAATTCAAAGTAAAGGGCCAGGCATGGTGGCTCACGCGTGTAATCCCAGCACGTTGGGAAGCCGAGGCAGGTGGATCCGGAGGTGAGAAGTTCGATAGCAGCCTGGCCAACATGATGAAACCGTGTCTCTACTAAAAATGCAAAACTTAGCCGAGCATGGGGGTGCTGTGCCTGTAATCTCAGTTCCTCCTGAGGCAGAAGAATCACTTGAACCTGGGAGGCAGAGGTTGCAGGGAGTCGAGATCGTGCTGCTTCACTCCAGACTGGGTGACAAGAGCGAGACCCCATCTCGAAAATAAATAAATAAATAATTAATTAATTTGAAGTAAAGCAATTATATTTCAAAAGCAAAACATATTAAGGCTCAAATTGCTATATGTCATTATATGCAGTGTCAGTGAGATTCGGTAACTACAATGTAAAAAAGGACTCCCTTATAATGTAAACAATACACAATATTAAAAAATACTCCATATAATGAAAAAATACACAATATAAAAAAATATTCCGTATAATGTAAACAATACACAATATAAAAAAAGGACTCCCCTTTAAGGTAAACAACACACAATATAAAAAAGGACTCCCTTATGAGATAAACAACACACAATATAAAAAAGGACTCCCTTATAAGGTAAACAACACACACTATAAAAAAGGATTCCCTTAAAAGGTAAACAACACACACCATAAAAAAGGACTCCCTTATAAGGTAAACAACACCCAATATAAAAAGGACTCCCTTATAAGGTAAACAACACGCAATATAAAAAAGGACTCCCTTATAAGGTAAACAACACACACTATAAAAAAGGACTCCCTTATGAGGTAAACAACACACAATATAAAAAAGGACTACCTTATAAGGTAAACAACACACACTATAAAAAAGGACTCCCTTATGAGGTAAACAACACACAATATAAAAAAGGACTCCCTTATAAGGTAAACAACACACACTATAAAAAAGGATTCCCTTAAAAGGTAAACAACACACACTATAAAAAAGGACTCCCTTATAAGGTAAACAACACCCAATATAAAAAGGACTCCCTTATAAGGTAAACAACACGCAATATAAAAAGGACTCCCTTATAGGGTAAACAATACCAATATAAAAAGGACTCCCTTATAAGGTAAACAACACCAATATAAAAAGGACTCCCTTATAAGGTAAACAACACGCAATATAAAAAAGGACTCCCTTATAAGGTAAACAACACACACTATTAAAAAGGAATATGTTATAAGGTAAACAACACCAATATAAAAAGGACTCCCTTATAAGGTAAACATCACGGAATATAAAAAGGACTCCCTTATAAGGTAAACAACACCCAATATAAAAAGGACTCCCTTATAAGGGAAACAACACCCAATATAAAGAGGACTCCCTTATAAGGGAAACAACACCCAATATAAAAAGGACTCCCTTATAAGGTAAACAACACCAATATAAAAAGGACTCCCTTATTAGGTAAACAACACACAGTATAAAAAAGGACTCCCTTATGAGGTAAAAAACACACAATATAGGCCGGGCGCGGTGGCTCAAGCCTGTAATCCCAGCACTTTGGGAGGCCGAGGCGGGTGGATCACGAGGTCAAGAGATCGAGGCAATCTTGGTCAACATAGTGAAACCCCGTCTCTACTAATACAAAAAATTAGCTGGGCACGGTGGCGCGTGCCTGTAATCCCAGCTACTCAGGAGGCTGAGGCAGGAGAATTGCCTGAACCCAGGAGGAAGAGGTTGCGGTGAGCCGAGATCGCGCCATTGCACTCCAGCCTGGGTATCAAGAGCGAAACTCCGTCTCAAAAAAAAAAAAAAAAAAAACACACAATATAAAAAAGGACACCCTTATAAGGTAAACAACACACACTATAAAAAAGGATTCCCTTAAAAGCTAAACAACACACACTATAAAAAAGGACTCCCTTATAAGGTAAACAACACCCAATATAAAAAGGACTCCCTTATAAGGTAAACAACAGGCAATATAAAAAGGACTCCCTTATAGGGTAAACAACACCAATATAAAAAGGACTCCCTTATAGGGTAAACAACATGCAATATAAAAAGGACTCCCTTATAAGGTAAACAACATCAATATAAAAACGACTCCCTTATAAGGTAAACAACACGCAATATAAAAAAGGACTCCCTTATAAGGTAAACAACACACACTATTAAAAAGGAATATTTTATAAGGTAAACAACACCAATATAAAAAGGACTCCCTTATAAGGTAAACATCATGCAATATAAAAAGGACTCCCTTATAAGGTAAACAACACCCAATATAAAAAGAACTCCCTTATAAGGGAAACAACACCCAATATAAAAAGGACTCCCTTATGAGGGAAACAACACCCAATATAAAAAGGACTCCCTTATAAGGTAAACAACACCAATATAAAAAGGACTCCCTTATAAGGTAAACAACACGCAATATAGAAAAGGACTCCCTTATAAGGTAAACAACACCAATATAAAAAAGGCTCCCTTATAAGGCAAACAACACGCAATATAAAAAAGGACTCCCTTATAAGGGAAACAACACCCAATATAAAAAGGACTCCCTTATAAGGTAAACAACACCAATATAAAAAGGACTCCCTTATAAGGTAAACAGCACGCAATATAAAAAGACTCCCTTATAAGGTAAACAGCACCAATATAAAAGGGACTCCCTTATAAGGTAAACAACACGCAATATAAAAAGGACACCCTTATAAGGTAAAAAACACGCAATATAAAAAAGACTCCCTTATAAGGTAAACAACACCAATATAAAAAGGACTCCCTTATAAGGTAAACAACACGCAATATAAAAAAGGACTCCCTTATAAGGTAAACAGCCCCAATATAAAAAAGTCTCCCTTATAAGGTAAACAACACGCAATATAAAAAGCACTCCCTTATAAGGTAAACAGCACCAATAAAAAAAGGACTCCTTTATAAGGTAAACAGCACCAATATAAAAATGACTCCCTTATAAGGTAAACAACACGCAATATAAAAAGGACTCCCTTATAAGATTAACAACACCAATATAAAAAGGACTCCCTTATAAGGAAAACAACATGCAATATAAAAAAGGACTCCCTTATAAGGGAAACAACACGCAATATAAAAAGGACTCCCTTATAAGGGAAACAGCACCCAATATAAAAAGGACTCCCTTATAAGGTAAACAACATGCAATATAACAAGGACTCCCTTACAACGTAAACAACACGCAATATAAAAAAGGACTCCCTTATAAGGTAAACAACACGCAATATAAAAAGGACTCCCTTATAAGGTAAACAACACGCAATATAAAAAGGACTCCCTTATAAGGTAAACAACACGCAATATAAAAAGGACTCCCTTATAAGGTAAACAACACGCAATATAAAAAGGACTCCCTTATAAGGTAAACAGGACCAATATAAAAAGGACTCCCTAATAAGGTAAACAACACGCAATATAAAAAGGACTCCCTTATAAGGTAAACAACACGCAATATAAAAAGGACTCCCTTATAAGGTAAACAACATAAATAAAAAAAGGACTCCCTTATAAGGTAAACAACACGCAATATAAAAAAGGACTCACTTATAAGGTAAACAGCACCAATATTAAAACGACCCCCTTATAAGGTAAACTGCACCAATATAAAGAGGACTCCCTTATAAGGTAAACAACACGCAATATAAAAAAGGACTCCCTTATAAGGTAAACAACACGCAATATAAAAAGGACTCCCTTATAAGGTAAACAACACCAATATAAAAAGGATTCCCTTATAAGGTAAACAGCACCAATAAAAAAAGGACTCCCTTATAAGGTAAACAGCACCAATATAAAAAGGACTGCCTTATAAGGTAAACAACACGCAATATAAAAAGGAATCCCTTATAAGGTAAACAGCACGCAATATAAAAACGACTCCCTTATAAGGTAAACAGCACCAATATAAAAAGGACTCCCTTATAAGGTAAACAACACGCAATATAAAAAAGGACTCCCTTATAAGGTAAACAGCACCAATATAAAAAGGACTCCCTTATAAGGTAAACAACACGCAATATAAAAAGGACTCCCTTATATGGTAAACAACACGCAATATAAAAAGGACTCCCTTATAAGGTAAACAACACCAATATAAAAAGGACTCCCTTATAAGGTAAACAACACGCAATATAAAAAAGGACTCCCTTATAAGGTAAACAGCACCAATATAAAAAGGACTCCCTTATAAGGCAAACAACACGCAATATAACAAGGACTCCCTTATAAGGTAAACAACACGCAATATAAAAAGGACTCCCTTATAAGGGAAACACCACCAATATAAAAAGGACTCCCTTATAAGGTAAACAAGATGCAATATAAAAAGGACTCCCTTATAAGTTAAACAGCACCAATATAAAAAGGACTCCCTTATAAGGTAAACAACACGCAATATAGAAAGGACTCCCTTATAAGGTAAACAACACCCAATATATAAAGGACTCCCTTATAAGGTAAACAGCACCAATATAAAAAGGACTCCCTTATAAGGTAAACAGCACCAATATAAAAAGGACTCCCTTATAAGGTAAACAACACGCAATATAAAAAGGCCTCCCTTATAAGATAAACAGCACCAATATAAAAAGGACCCCCTTATAAGGTAAACAACATGCAATATAAAAAGGACTCCCTTATAAGGTAAAGAACACCAATATAAAAAGGACTCCCTTATAAGGTAAACAACACGCAATATAAAAAGGACTCCCTTATAAGGTAAACAGCACCAATATAAAAAGGACTCCCTTATAAGGTAAACAACACGCAATATAAAAAGGACTCCCTTAAAAAGTAAACAGCACCAATATAAAAAGGACTCCCTTATAAGGTAAACAACACGCAATATAAAAAGGACTCCCTTATAAGGTAAACAACAAGCAATATAAAAAGGACTCCCTTATAAGGTAAACAACACCAATATAAAAAGGTCTCCCTTATAAGGCAAACAACACGCAATATAAAAAGGACTCTCTTATATGGTAAACAACACGCAATATAAAAAGGACTCCCTTATAAGGTAAACAACACCCAATATAAAAAGGACTCCCTTATAAGGTAAACAACACCAATATTAAAAGGTCTCCCTTATAAGGTAAACAACACGCAATATAAAAAGGACTCCCTTATAAGGTAAACAACACGCAATATAAAAAGTACTCCCTTATAAGGTAAAAAACACCAATATAAAAAGGACTCCCTTATAGGGTAAACAACACGCAATATAAAAAAGGACTCCCTTATAAGGTAAACAAAACGCAATATAAAAAAGGACTCCCTTAAAAGGTAAACAACACGCAATATAAAAAAGGACTCCCTAATAAGGTAAACAACACGCAATATAAAAAGGACTCCCTTATAAGGGAAACAACACCCAATATAAAAAGGACTCCCTTATAAGGTAAACAACACCAATATATAAAGGACTCCCTTATAAGGTAAACAACACGCAAAATAAAAAAGGACTCCCTTATAAGGGAAACAACACGCAATATAAAAAGGACTCCCTTATAAGGGAAACAACATCCAATATAAAAAGGACTCCCTTATAAGGTAAACAACATGCAATATAAAAAGGACTCCCTTATGAGGTAAACAACACACAATATAAAAAATGACTCCCTTATTAGGTAAACAACACACACTATAAAAAAGGACTCCCTTATGAGGTAAACAACACAGAATATAAAAAAGGACACCCTTATAAGGTAAACAACACATACTATAAAAAAGGATTCCCTTAAAAGGTAAACAACACACACTATAAAAAAGGACTCCCTTATAAGGTAAACAACACCCAATATAAAAAGGACTCCCTTATAAGGTAAACAACATGCAATATAAAAAGGACTCCCTTATACGGTAAACAACACCAATATAAAAAGGACTCCCTTATAAGATAAACAACACGCAATATAAAAAGGACTCCCTTATAAGGTAAACAACACCAATATAAAAAGGACTCCCTTATAAGGGAAACAACACGCAATATAAAAAGGACTCCCTTATAAGGGAAACAACACCCAATATAAAAAGGACTCCCATATAAGGTAAACAACACGCAATATAAAAAGGTCTCCCTTATAAGGTAAACAACACGCAATATAAAAATGTCTCCCTTATAATGTAAACAACACGCAATATAAAAAAGGACTCCCTTATAAGGGAAACAACACCCAATATAAAAAGGACTCCCTTATAAGGTAAACAACATGCAATATAAAAAGGACTCCCTTATAAGGTAAACAACACCAATATAAAAAGGACTCCCTTATAAGGGAAACAACACCCAATATAAAAAGGACTCCTTTATAAGGTAAACAACACCAATATAGAAAGGACTTCCTTATAAGGTAAACAACACGCAATATAAAAAGGACTCCCTTATAAGGTAACCAACACCCAATATAAAAAGGACTCCCTTATAAGGTAAACAACACGCAATATAAAAAGGACTCCCTTAGAAGGTAAACAACACCAATATAAAAAGGACTCCCTTATAAGGTAAACAACACGCAATATAAAAAGGACTCCCTTAGAAGGGAAACAACACCCAATATAAAAAGGACTCCCTTATAAGGTAAACAACACCAATATAAAAAGGACTCCCTTATAAGGTAAACAACACGCAATATAAAAAAGGACTCCCTTATAAGGGAAACAACACCCAATATAAAAAGGACTCCCTTATAAGGTAAACAACACCAATATAAAAAGGACTCCCTTAAAAGGTAAACAACACATACTATAAAAAGGACTCCCTTATAAGGTAAACAACACGCAATGTAAAAAGGACTCCCTTATAAGGTAAACAACACCCAATATAAAAAGGACTCCCTTATAAGGTAAACAGCACCAATATAAAAAGGACTCCCTGATAAGGTAAACAACACGCAATATAAAAAGGACTCCCTTATAAGGTAAACAACACCAATATAAACAGGACTCCCTTATAAGGTAAACAACACCCAATATAAAAAAGGACTCCCTTATAAGGGAAACAATACCCAATATAAAAAGGACTCCCTTATAAGGTAAACAACACCAATATAAAAAGGACTCCCTTATAAGGTAAACAACACACACTATAAAAAAGGACTCCCTTATAAGGTAAACCACACGCAATATAAAAAGGACTCCCTTATAAGGTAAACAACACGCAATATAAAAAGGACTCTCTGGGCGGATCGATCCAAGATGGCCACTTAAGAGGAAGTCGGGATTGCAGCTCCGAGAGAAGGCGCAGAGGGTGAGTGGACGCCGCATTTCCAGACGGACTTTTACTGCCCACAGACCAGGAGATTCACAGGAGGAAAAGCCCCACGGGTCTCCAGCGCCGCTGGTTTGAGCGGAGTGGCCGCTCAGCCTACGCCCTGGAGCGGGGGGCAGTGGCTTCTTGCGCAGAGCAAGAGAGACAGAGTTCCCTCTGAGCCAGAAAGGGGAGCTGAAGCAGGGAGCCAAGCCAGGAGACCCCCGGGCAAGGGAGTGCCACGAATCTCAGAGCCGCTGCTTCGGCTGACTCAGCGGCACACAGGGCAGTGGATTTTAATTGCGCGGAGAAGCTCCCCGCATTCCCAGCGCCGCTGGTTGGACCGGAGCAGCCGCTCGGCCTGCATGGGGGGCGGGGAGCAGCGGCTCCTTGAACAAAGTGAACGAGACTGTGTCCCCTCTGGGCCAGCAAGGGGAACTGTGGCAAGGAGGCAAGTCAAGAGATTACAGGACAAAGAGGGCCCCTCTGGAAACACGGCTGAACCCGGGACGGTTCAGCTCTGTGGGGGAGGGGCGTCCTCCAACGGGAAACACCCTGCAGTTCCCGGGGCAATTTTCCATAACCAAGACAACCCGCCACTACAGAGACTCCGTCACTACAGGGGCGGGCCAGCATAGCGGAAGCAGTTCTAAATACACCCACAGGACTGCAGGGAAGCTCACACGGAAGCTGGGCGGAGCCCACAGCAGCTCAGCGAAGCCTCTGCAGGCTGAGTATGACTAGACTGCCACCTTGTGGGCAGGGAAAACGGTAGCAACACAGCTGAAAAACATAAAGTGCTAAACCCCTGGGCCAGAACACCTGGGGAGAAGAAAAGGGGGTTTATGAGTTCAGCTGCTGCAGACTCAAAATTACCAAAATCAGAAAGACAGCAACTACAAAGTCAATAGGCGGATAAATCCACAAAGATGGGAAGAAACCAGCGCAAAAAGGATGAAAACACCCAAAACCAGAACACCTCTCCCCCTACAAGGCAGCATAACTCCTCACCAGCACGGGAACAAGACTGGACGGAGAATGAGTGTGATGAAATGACAGAATCAGCTTTCAGAAAATGGATAATAAGAAACTTCTGTGAGCTAAAAGAACATGTTCTAACCCAATGCAAAGAAACTAAGAACCTTGAAAAAAGACTTGATGAAATGCTAACGAGAATGGACAACTTAGAGAGGAATATGAATGAATTGATGGAGCTGAAAAACACAACACGAGAACTTCGCGAAGCATGTACAAGTTTCAACAGCAGAACTGACCAAGCAGAAGAAAGGATATCAGAAGTTGAAGATCAACTCAATGAAATAAAACGAGAAGAGAAGATTAGAGAAAAGAAGGTAAAAAGGAATGAACAGAGTCAACAAGAAATATGGGACTACGTGAAAAGACCTAATCTACGTTTGATAGGTTTACCTGAATGTGATGAAGAGAATGCATCCAAGCTGGAAAATACTCTTCAGGATATTATCCAGGAAAACTTCCCCAACCTAGCAAGGCAGGCCAATATTCAAGTCCAGGAAATACAGAGAACACCACAAAGATATTCCTCTAGAAGGGCAACCCCAAGGCACATAATCATCAGATTCACCAGGGTTGAAATGAAGGAGAAAATACTAGGGGCAGCCAGAGAGAAAGGTCGGGTTACCCACAAAGGGAAACCCATCAGACTCACAGCAGATCTCTCAGCAGAAACCCTACAGGCCAGAAGAGAGTGGGGGCCGATATTCAACATCCTTAAAGAAAAGAACTTTCAACCCAGAATTTCATATCCAGCCAAACTAAGCTTCATAAGTGAAGGAAAAATAAAATCCTTTGTGAACAAGCAAGTACTCACAGATTTCATCACCACCAGACCAGCTTTACAAGAGCTCCTGAAGGAGACACTACACATAGAAAAAAACAACCAGCACCAGCCACTCCAAAAATGCACGAAATGGTAAAGAGCAGCAACACAATGAAGAATCTCCATCAACCAATGGGCAAAACAGCCAGCTAGCATCAAAATGACAGGACCAAACTCACACATAACAATATTAACCCTAAATGTAAATGGACTAAATGCCCCAATCAAAAGACACAGACTGGCAAATTGGATAAAAAGCCAAAACCCATCAGTGTGCTGTATCCAGGAAACCCACCTCACATGCAAGGATACACAAAGGCTCAAAATAAAGGGATGGAGGAAGATTTACCAAGCAAATGGAGAGCAAAAAAAAGCAGGAGTTGCAATTCTCATCTCTGATAAAATAGACTTTAAAGCAACAAAGATCAAAAGAGACAAAGAAGGACATTACATAATGGTAAAAGGATCAATACAACAAGAAGAGCTAACGATCCTAAATATATATGCACCTAATACAGGAGCACCCAGATACATAAGGCAAGTTCTTAAAGACTTACAAAGAGACATAGACTCCCACACATTAATACTGGGAGACTTCAACACACCGTTGTCAATATTAGACAGATCAACGAGACAGAAAATTAATAAGGATATCCAGGACTTGAACTCAGACCTGGAACAAGCAAACCTAATAGATATTTACAGAACTCTCCAGCCCAAATCCAGAGAATATACATTCTTCTCAGCACCACATCACACCTACTCTAAAATTGACCACATAATTGGAAGTAAATCACTCCTCAGCAAATGCAAAAGAACAGAAACCATAACAAACAGTCTCTCAGACCACAGTGCAATCAAGTTAGAACTCAGAATTCAGAAGCCAACCCAGAACCGCACATCCTCATGGAAATTGAACAACTTTCTCCTGAATGTTGACTGGATAAACACTGAAATGAAGGCAGAAATAAAGATGTTCTTCGAAACCAATGAGAATGAAGACACCACATACCAGAATCTCTGGGACACATTTAAAGCAGTCTCTAGAGGAAAATATATAGCAATAAGTGCCCACATGAGAAGAAAGGAGAGAACTAAAATTGACACCCTATCATCAAAATTGAAAGAGCTAGAGGAGCAAGATCAAAAAAACTCAAAACCTAGCAGAAGACAAGAAATAACTAAGATCAAAGCAGAAATGAAGGAGATAGAGACACGAAAAACCCTACAAAAAATCAATAAATCCAGGAGCTGGTTTTTTGAAAAGATCAACAAAATAGACAGACCACTAGCCAGACTAATAAAAAAGAAAAGAGAGAATAACCAAATAGATGCAATAAAAAATGATAAAGGGGATATCACCACAGATGCCATAGAAATTCAAACCATCATCAGAGATTATTACAAACAACTCTATGCACATAAATTAGAAAACCTGGAAGAAATGGATAAATTCCTGGACAGTAGTCTCCTCCCATGCCTAAACCAGGAAGAAGTCGAAACCCTGAATAGACCAATAACAAGGTCTGAAGTCGAGGCAGCAATTAAGAGCCTACCACCCAAAAAAAGCCCAGGCCCAGATGGTCTCACAGCCGAATTCTACCAGACATACAAAGAGGAACTGGTACCATTCCTTCTGAAACTATTCCAAATAATCCAAAAAGAGGGAATCCTTCCCAAATCATTTTATGAGACCAACATCATCCTAATACCAAAACCCGGCAGAGACTCAACAAGAAAAGAAAACTACAGGCCAATATCCATGATGAACATAGATGCAAAAATCTTCAATAAAATACTGGCAAGCCGATTACAACAGCACATCAAAAAGCTTATCCACCATGATCAAGTAGGATTCATCCCGGGGATGCAAGGCTGGTTCAATATACGCAAGTCTATAAATGTAATTCACCACATAAACAGAACCAAAGACAAAAACCACATGATTATCTCAATTGATGCAGAGAAGGCCTTCGACAAAATTCAACAGCCCTTTATGCTAAAAACCCTCAATAAACTAGGTATCGATGGAACGTATCTCAAAATAATAAAAGCTATTTATGACAAACCGACAGCCAATATCATACTGAACGGGCAAAAACTGGAAGCATTCCCTTTGAAATCCGGCACTAGACAAGGATGCCCTCTCTCACCACTCCTATTCAATATAGTACTGGAAGTTCTAGCCAGAGCAATCAGGCAAGAAAAAGAAATAAAGGGTATTCAATTAGGAAAGGAGGAAGTCAAATTGTCTCTATTTGCAGACGACATGATTGTATATCTAGAAGACCCTATCACCTCAGCCCAAAATCTCCTGAAACTGATAAGCAACTTCAGCAAAGTCTCAGGATACAAAATCAATGTGCAAAAATCACAAGCATTCCTATACACCAATAACAAACTTAAAGAGAGCCAAATCAAGAACGAACTGCCATTCACAATTGCTACAAAGAGAATAAAATACCTAGGAATACAACTAACAAGGAACGTAAAGGACCTCTTCAAGGAGAACTACAAATCACTGCTCAACGAAATAAGAGAGGACACAAACAGATGGAGAAACATTCCATGTTCATGGTTAGGAAGAATTAATATCGTGAAAATGGCCATACTGCCCAAAGTAATTTACAGATTCAACGCTATCCCCATCAAGCTACCAATGACCTTCCTCACAGAACTGGAAAAAATCACCTTAAACTTCATATGGAACCAAAAGAGAGCCCGCATAGCCAAGTCAATTCTAAGCAAAAAGAACAAAGCAGGAGGCATCACACTACCGGACTTCAAACTCTACTACAAGGCTACAGTAATCAAAACAGCATGGTACTGGTACCAAAACAGAGATATAGACCAATGGAACAGAACAGAGACGTCGGAGGCGACACAACATACCTACAACCACCTGATCTTTGACAAACCTGATAAAAACAAGCAATGGGGAAAGGATTCCATGTTCAATAAGTGGTGTTGGGAAAACTGGCTAGCCATATGCAGAAAGCAGAAACTGGACCCCTTCCTGACACCTTACACTAAAATTGACTCCAGATGGATTAAAGACTTAAACATAAGACGTAACACCATAAAAACACTAGAAGGAAACCTAGGCAAAACCATTCAGGACATAGGCGTAGGCAAGGACTTTATGACCAAAACACCAAAAGAATTGGCAACAAAAGCCAAAATAGACAAATGGGACCTAATCAAACTCCACAGCTTTTGCACGGCAAAAGAAACAGTCAATAGAGTGAATCGGCAACCAACAGAATGGGAAAAAATTTTTGCAGCCTACCTGTCTGACAAAGGGCTGATATCCAGAATTTACAATGAACTAAAAAAGATTTACAAGAAAAAAACAAACAAGCCCATTCAAAAATGGGCGAAGGATATGAACAGATACTTTACAAAAGAAGACATACATGAGGCCAACAAACATATGAAAAAATGCTCATCATCACTGGTCATTAGAGAAATGCAAATCAAAACTACATTGTGATACCATCTCACGCCAGTTAGAATGGCGATCATTAAAAAATCTGGAGACAACAGATGCTGGAGAGGATGTGGAGAAATAGGAACACTTTTACACTGTTGGTGGGAGTGTAAATTAGTTCAACCACTGTGGAAAACAGTGTGGCGATTCCTCAAGGACCTAGAAATAGAAATTCCATTTGACCCAGCAATCCCATTACTGGGCATATATCCAAAGGATTATAAATCGTTCTACTATAAGGACACATGCACACGAATGTTCATTGCAGCTCACTTTACAATAGCAAAGACCTGGAACCAGCCCAAATGCCCATCGATGATAGACTGGACAGGAAAAATGTGGCACATATACACCATGGAATATTATGCAGCCATTAAAAAGGAGGAGTTCACATCCTTCGTAGGGACATGGATGAACCTGGAAAACATCATTCTCAGCAAACTGACACAAGAACACAAAATCAAACACCACATGTTCTCACTCATAGGCGGGTGTTGAACAAGGAGAACACATGGACACAGGGAGGGGAGCACTATACACGGGGGTCTGTTGGGGGGAGGGGGGATAGTGGGGGGGTGGGGAGTTGGGGAGGGATAGCATGGGGAGAAATGCCAGATATAGGTGAAGGGGAGGGAGGCAGCAAATCATACTGCCAGGTGTGCACCTGTGCAACAACCTTGCATGTTCTTCACATGTACCCCAAAACCTAAAATGCAATAAAAAAAAAAAAAAAAAAAAAGGATTCCCTTATAACGTAACCAACACGCAATATAAAAAAGCAGTCCCTTATAAGGGAAACAACACTCAATATAAAAAAGGACTCCCTTATAAGGTAAACAACACACACAATAAAAAAGGACTCCCTTATAAGGTAAACAACACGCAATATAAAAAGGATTCCCTTATAAGGTAAACAACACGCAGTATAAAAAAGGACACCCTTATAAGGGAAACAACACCCAATATAAAAAGGACTCCCTTATAAAGTAAACAACACGCAATATAAAAAGGACTCCCTTATAAGGGAAACAACACGCAATATAAAAAAGGACTCCCTTATAAGGTAAACAAAACACACTATAAAAAAGGACTCCCTTATAAGGTTAATAACACCCAATATAAAAAGGAATCACATACAAGGTAAACAACACGCAATATAAAAAGGACTCCCTTATAAGGTAAACAACACACACTATAAAAAAGGACTCCCTTATAAGGTAAAGAAGGCACACTATAAAAAATGACTCCCTCATAAGGTAAGCAACACTCAATATTAAAAGTACTCCCTTATAAGGTAAACAACACACACTATAAAAAAGGACTCCCTTATAAGTTAAAAAACACGCAATATAAAAAGGACTCCCTTAAAAGGTAAACAGCACCCAATAGAAAAAGGACTCCCTTAAAAGGTAAACAGCACGAAATATAAAAAGGACTCCTTTATAAGGGAAACAACACCCAATATAAAAAGGACTCCCTTATAAGGTAAACAACACCAATATAAAAAGGACTCCCTTATAAGGTAAACAACACGCAATATAAAAAGGACTCCCTTATAAGGGAAACATCACCCAATATAAAAAGGACTCCCTTATAAGGTAAACAACACCCAATATAAAAAAGGACTCCCTTATAAGGTAAACAACACGAAATATAAAAAGGACTCCCTTATAAGGTAAACAGCACCAATATAAAAAGGACTCCTTCATAAGGTAAACAACACGCAATATAAAAAAGGACTCCTTTATAAGGGAAACAACACACACTATAAAAAAGGACTCCCTTATAAGGTAAACAACACCCAATATAAAAATGACTCCCTTATAACGTAAACAACACGCAATATAAAAAGGACTCCCTTATAAGGGAAACAACACCCAATATAAAAAACCTTGCATGTTATTCACATGTACCCCAAAACCTAAAATGCAATAAAAAAAAAAAAAAAAAAAAAAGGACTCCCTTATAAGGGAAACAACACCCAATATAAAAAGGACACAGTTATAAGGGAAACAACACCCAATATAAAAAGGACTCCCTTATAAGGGAAACAACACCCAATATAAAAAGGACTCCCTTATAAGGTAAACAACACCAATATAAAAAGGACTCCCTTATAAGGTAAACAACACGCAATATAAAAAAGGACTCCCTTATTAGGGAAACAACACCCAATATAAAAAGGACTCCCTTATAAGGTAAACAACACCAGTATAAAAAAGACAACCTTATAAGGTAAACAACACACACTATAAAAAAGGACTCCCTTATAAGGTAAACAACACGCAATATAAAAAGGACTCCCTTATAAGGTAAACAACACGCAATATAAAAAGGACTCCCTTATAAGGGAAACAACACCCAATATAAAAAGGACTCCCTTATAATGTAAAAAACACGAAATATAAAAAGGACTCCCTTATAAGGTAAACAACACGCAATATAAAAAGGACTCCCTTATAAGGTAAACAACACGCAATATAAAAAGGACTCCCTTATAAGGGAAACAACACGCAATATAAAAAGGACTCCCTTATAAGGTAAACAACACGCAATATAAAAAGGACTCCCTTATAAGGTAAACAACACGCAATATAAAAAGGACTCCCTTATAAGGTAAACAGCACCAATATAAAAAGGACTCCCTTATAAGGTAAACAACACGCAATATAAAAAAGGACTCCCTCATAAGGTAAACGGCACAAATATAAAAAGGACTCCCTTATAAGGTAAACAACATGCAATATAAAAAAGGACTCCCTTATAAGGTAAACAACACGCAATATAAAAAGAACTCCCTTATAAGGTAAACAACACCAATATAAAAAGGATTCCCTTATAAGGTAAACAACACGCAATATAAAAAGGAATCCCTTATAAGGTAAACAATACGCAATATAAAAAGGACTCCCTTATAAGGTAAACAACACGCAATATAAAAAGGACTCCCTTATAAGGTAAACAACACGCAATATAAAAAGGACTCCCTTATAAGGTAAACAACCCGCAATATAAAAAGGACTCCCGTATAAGGTAAACAACACGCAATATAAAAAGGACTCCCTTATAAGGTAAACAACACCAATATAAAAAGGACTCCCTTATAAGGTAAACAACACGCAATATAAAAAGGACTCCCTTATAAGGTAAACAGCAGCAATATAAATAGGACTCCCTTATAAGGTAAACAACACGCAATATAAAAAGGACTCCATTATAAGGCAAACAGCACGCAATATAAAAAGTACTCCCTTATAAGGTAAACAGCACCAATATAAAAAGGACTCTTTTATACGGTAAACAACACGCAATATTAAAAAGGATTCCCTTATAAGGTAAACAACACCAATATAAAAAGGACTCCCTTAGAAGGTAAACAACACGCAATATAAAAAGGACTCCCTTATAAGGTAAACAGCACCAATATAAAAAGGACTCCCTTATAAGGTAAACAGCACCAATATAAAAAGGACTCCCTTATAAGGAAAACAACACCAATATAAAAAGGACCCCCTTATAAGGTAAACAACACGCAGTATAAAAAAGGACTCCCTTATAAGGGAAACAACACCCAATATAAAAAGGACTCCCTTATAAGGTAAACAACACCCAATATAAATAGGACTCCCTTATAAGGTAAACAATACGCAATATAAAAAGGATTCCCTTATAACGTAAACGACACGCAATATAAAAAAGGACTCCCTTATAAGGGATGCAACACTCAATATAAAAAAGGACTCCCTTATAAGGTAAACAACACGCAGTATAAAAAAGGTCACCCTTATAAGGGAAACAACACCCAATATAAAAAAGGACTCCCTTATAAGGTAAACAACACGCAATATAAAAAAGGACTCCCTTATAAGGTAAACAACACGCAATATAAAAAGGACTCCCTTATAAGGGAAACAGCATCCAATATAAAATGGACTCCCTTATAAGGTAAACAACACGCAATATATAAAAGGACTCCCTCATAAGGTAAACAACACGCAAAATAAAAAAGGGCTCCCTTATAAGGTAAACAACACGCAATATAAAAAGGACTCCCTTATAAGGTAAACAACACCCAATATAAAAAGGACTCCCTTATAAGGTAAACAACACGCAGTATAAAAAAGGACACCCTTATAAGGGAAACAACACCCAATATAAAAAGGACTCCCTTATAAGGTAAACAACAGGCAATATAAAAAGGACTCCCTTATAAGTTAAACAACACGCAGTATAAAAAAGGACTCCCTTATAAGGGAAACAACACCCAATATAAAAAGGACTCCCTTATAAGGTAAACAACACCCAATATAAAAAGGACTCCCTTATAAGGTAAACAATACGCAATATAAAAAGGATTCCCATCGATCCAAGATGGCCACTTAAGAGGAAGTTGGGATTGCAGCTCCGAGAGAAGGCGCAGAGGGTGAGTGGACGCCGCATTTCCAGACGGACTTTTACTGCCCACAGACCAGGAGATTCACAGGAGGAAAAGCCCCACGGGTCTCCAGCGCCGCTGGTTTGAGCGGAGTGGCCGCTCAGCCTACGCCCTGGAGCGGGGGGCAGTGGCTTCTTGCGCAGAGCGAGAGAGACAGAGTTCCCTCTGAGCCAGAAAGGGGAGCTGAAGCAGGGAGCCAAGCCAGGAGACCCCCGGGCAAGGGAGTGCCACGAATCTCAGAGCCGCTGCTTCGGCTGACGCAGCGGCACACAGGGCAGCGGATTTTAATTGCGCGGAGAAGCTCCCCGCATTCCCAGCGCCGCTGGTTGGACCGGAGCAGCCGCTCGGCCTGCACGGGGGGCGGAGAGCAGCGGCTCCTTGAACAAAGTGAACGAGACTGTGTCCCCTCTGGGCCAGCAAGGGGAACTGTGGCAAGGAGGCAAGCCAAGAGATTACAGGACAAAGAGGGCCCCTCTAGAAACACGGCTGAACCGGGGACGGTTCAGCTCTGTGGGGGAGGGGCGTCCTCCAACGGGAAACACCCTGCAGTTCCCGGGGCAATTTTCCGTAACCAAGACAACCCGCCACTACAGAGACTCCGTCACTACAGGGGCGGGCCAGCATAGCGGAAGCAGTTCTAACTACACCCACAGGACTGCTGGGAAGCTCACACTGAAGCTGGGCGGAGCCCACAGCAGCTCAGGGAAGCCTCTGCAGGCTGAGTGTGACTAGACTGCCACCTTGTGGGCAGGGAAAACGGTAGCAACACAGCTGAAAAACATAAAGTGCTAAACCCCTGGGCCAGAACACCTGGGGAGAAGAAAAGGGGGTTTATGAGTTCAGCTGCTGCAGACTTAAAATTACCAAAATCAGAAAGACAGCAACTACAAAGTCAATAGGCGGATAAATCCACAAAGATGGGAAGAAACCAGCGCAAAAAGGATGAAAACACCCAAAACCAGAACACCTCTCCCCCTACAAGGCAGCATAACTCCTCACCAACACGGGAACAAGACTGGACGGAGAATGAGTGTGATGAAATGACAGAATCAGCTTTCAGAAAATGGATAATAAGAAACTTCTGTGAGCTAAAAGAACATGTTCTAACCCAATGCAAAGAAACTAAGAACCTTGAAAAAAGACTTGACGAAATGCTAACGAGAATGGACAACTTAGAGAGGAATATGAATGAATTGATGGAGCTGAAAAACACAACACGAGAACTTCGCGAAGCATGTACAAGTTTCAACAGCAGAATTGACCAAGCAGAAGAAAGGATATCAGAAGTTGAAGATCAACTCAATGAAATAAAACGAGAAGGGAAGATTAGAGAAAACAAGGTAAAAAGGAATGAACAGAGTCAACAAGAAATATGGGACTACGTGAAAAGACCTAATCTACGTTTGATAGGTGTACCTGAATGTGATGAAGAGAATGCATCCAAGCTGGAAAATACTCTTCAGGATATTATCCAGGAAAACTTCCCCAACCTAGCAAGGCAGGCCAAGATTCAAGTCCAAGAAATACAGAGAACACCACAAAGATATTCCTCTAGAAGAGCAACCCCAAGGCACATAATCATCAGATTCACCAGGGTTGAAATGAAGGAGAAAATACTAAGGGCAGCCAGAGAGAAAGGTCGGGTTACCCACAAAGGGAAACCCATCAGACTCACAGCAGATCTCTCAGCAGAAACCCTACAGGCCAGAAGAGAGTGGGGGCCGATATTCAACATCCTTAAAGAAAAGAACTTTCAACCCAGAATTTCATATCCAGCCAAACTAAGCTTCATAAGTGAAGGAAAAATAAAATCCTTTGTGAACAAGCAAGTACTCACAGATTTCATCACCACCAGACCAGCTTTACAAGAACTCCTGAAGGAGACACTACACATAGAAAAAAACAACCAGCACCAGCCACTCCAAAAATGCACGAAATGGTAAAGAGCAGCAACACAATGAAGAATCTCCATCAACCAATGGGCAAAACAGCCAGCTAGCATCAAAATGACAGGACCAAACTCACACATAACAATATTAACCCTAAATGTAAATGGACTAAATGCCCCAATCAAAAGACACAGACTGGCAAATTGGATAAAAAGCCAAAACCCATCAGTGTGCTGTATCCAGGAAACCCACCTCACATGCAAGGATACACAAAGGCTCAAAATAAAGGGATGGAGGAAGATTTACCAAGCAAATGGAGAGCAAAAAAAAGCAGGAGTTGCAATTCTCATCTCTGATAAAATAGACTTTAAAGCAACAAAGATCAAAAGAGACAAAGAAGGACATTACATAATGGTAAAAGGATCAATACAACAAGAAGAGCTAACGATCCTAAATATATATGCACCTAATACAGGAGCACCCAGATACATAAGGCAAGTTCTTAAAGACTTACAAAGAGACATAGACTCCCACACATTAATACTGGGAGACTTCAACACACCGTTGTCAATATTAGACAGATCAACGAGACAGAAAATTAATAAGGATATCCAGGACTTGAACTCAGACCTGGAACAAGCAAACCTAATAGATATTTACAGAACTCTCCAGCCCAAATCCAGAGAATATACATTCTTCTCAGCACCACATCACACCTACTCTAAAATTGACCACATAATTGGAAGTAAATCACTCCTCAGCAAATGCAAAAGAACAGAAACCATAACAAACAGTCTCTCAGACCACAGTGCAATCAAGTTAGAACTCAGAATTCAGAAGCCAACCCAGAACCGCACATCCTCATGGAAATTGAACAACTTTCTCCTGAATGTTGACTGGATAAACACTGAAATGAAGGCAGAAATAAAGATGTTCTTCGAAACCAATGAGAATGAAGACACCACATACCAGAATCTCTGGGACACATTTAAAGCAGTCTCTAGAGGAAAATATATAGCAATAAGTGCCCACATGAGAAGAAAGGAGAGAACTAAAATTGACACCCTATCATCAAAATTGAAAGAGCTAGAGGAGCAAGATCAAAAAAACTCAAAACCTAGCAGAAGACAAGAAATAACTAAGATCAAAGCAGAAATGAAGGAGATAGAGACACGAAAAACCCTACAAAAAATCAATAAATCCAGGAGCTGGTTTTTTGAAAAGATCAACAAAATAGACAGACCACTAGCCAGACTAATAAAAAAGAAAAGAGAGAATAACCAAATAGATGCAATAAAAAATGATAAAGGGGATATCACCACAGATGCCACAGAAATTCAAACCATCATCAGAGATTATTACAAACAACTCTATGCACATAAATTAGAAAACCTGGAAGAAATGGATAAATTCCTGGACAGTAGTCTCCTCCCATGCCTAAACCAGGAAGAAGTCGAAACCCTGAATAGACCAATAACAAGGTCTGAAGTCGAGGCAGCAATTAAGAGCCTACCACCCAAAAAAAGCCCAGGCCCAGATGGTCTCACAGCCGAATTCTACCAGACATACAAAGAGGAACTGGTACCATTCCTTCTGAAACTATTCCAAATAATCCAAAAAGAGGGAATCCTTCCCAAATCATTTTATGAGACCAACATCATCCTAATACCAAAACCCGGCAGAGACTCAACAAGAAAAGAAAACTACAGGCCAATATCCATGATGAACATAGATGCAAAAATCTTCAATAAAATACTGGCAAGCCGATTACAACAGCACATCAAAAAGCTTATCCACCATGATCAAGTAGGATTCATCCCGGGGATGCAAGGCTGGTTCAATATACGCAAGTCTATAAATGTAATTCACCACATAAACAGAACCAAAGACAAAAACCACATGATTATCTCAATTGATGCAGAGAAGGCCTTCGACAAAATTCAACAGCCCTTTATGCTAAAAACCCTCAATAAACTAGGTATCGATGGAACGTATCTCAAAATAATAAAAGCTATTTATGACAAACCGACAGCCAATATCATACTGAACGGGCAAAAACTGGAAGCATTCCCTTTGAAATCCGGCACTAGACAAGGATGCCCTCTCTCACCACTCCTATTCAATATAGTACTGGAAGTTCTAGCCAGAGCAATCAGGCAAGAAAAAGAAATAAAGGGTATTCAATTAGGAAAGGAGGAAGTCAAATTGTCTCTATTTGCAGACGACATGATTGTATATCTAGAAGACCCTATCACCTCAGCCCAAAATCTCCTGAAACTGATAAGCAACTTCAGCAAAGTCTCAGGATACAAAATCAATGTGCAAAAATCACAAGCATTCCTATACACCAATAACAAACTTAAAGAGAGCCAAATCAAGAACGAACTGCCATTCACAATTGCTACAAAGAGAATAAAATACCTAGGAATACAACTAACAAGGAACGTAAAGGACCTCTTCAAGGAGAACTACAAATCACTGCTCAACGAAATAAGAGAGGACACAAACAGATGGAGAAACATTCCATGTTCATGGTTAGGAAGAATTAATATCGTGAAAATGGCCATACTGCCCAAAGTAATTTACAGATTCAACGCTATCCCCATCAAGCTACCAATGACCTTCCTCACAGAACTGGAAAAAATCACCTTAAACTTCATATGGAACCAAAAGAGAGCCCGCATAGCCAAGTCAATTCTAAGCAAAAAGAACAAAGCAGGAGGCATCACACTACCGGACTTCAAACTCTACTACAAGGCTACAGTAATCAAAACAGCATGGTACTGGTACCAAAACAGAGATATAGACCAATGGAACAGAACAGAGACGTCGGAGGCGACACAACATACCTACAACCACCTGATCTTTGACAAACCTGATAAAAACAAGCAATGGGGAAAGGATTCCATGTTCAATAAGTGGTGTTGGGAAAACTGGCTAGCCATATGCAGAAAGCAGAAACTGGACCCCTTCCTGACACCTTACACTAAAATTGACTCCAGATGGATTAAAGACTTAAACATAAGACGTAACACCATAAAAACACTAGAAGGAAACCTAGGCAAAACCATTCAGGACATAGGCGTAGGCAAGGACTTTATGACCAAAACACCAAAAGAATTGGCAACAAAAGCCAAAATAGACAAATGGGACCTAATCAAACTCCACAGCTTTTGCACGGCAAAAGAAACAGTCAATAGAGTGAATCGGCAACCAACAGAATGGGAAAAAATTTTTGCAGCCTACCTGTCTGACAAAGGACTGATATCCAGAATTTACAATGAACTAAAAAAGATTTACAAGAAAAAAACAAACAAGCCCATTCAAAAATGGGCGAAGGATATGAACAGATACTTTACAAAAGAAGACATACATGAGGCCAACAAACATATGAAAAAATGCTCATCATCACTGGTCATTAGAGAAATGCAAATCAAAACTACATTGTGATACCATCTCACGCCAGTTAGAATGGCGATCATTAAAAAATCTGGAGACAACAGATGCTGGAGAGGATGTGGAGAAATAGGAACACTTTTACACTGTTGGTGGGAGTGTAAATTAGTTCAACCACTGTGGAAAACAGTGTGGCGATTCCTCAAGGACCTAGAAATAGAAATTCCATTTGACCCAGCAATCCCATTACTGGGCATATATCCAAAGGATTATAAATCGTTCTACTATAAGGACACATGCACACGAATGTTCATTGCAGCTCACTTTACAATAGCAAAGACCTGGAACCAGCCCAAATGCCCATCGATGATAGACTGGACAGGAAAAATGTGGCACATATACACCATGGAATATTATGCAGCCATTAAAAAGGAGGAGTTCACATCCTTCGTAGGGACATGGATGAACCTGGAAAACATCATTCTCAGCAAACTGACACAAGAACACAAAATCAAACACCACATGTTCTCACTCATAGGCGGGTGTTGAACAAGGAGAACACATGGACACAGGGAGGGGAGCACTATACACGGGGGTCTGTTGGGGGGAGGGGGGATAGTGGGGGGGGTGGGGAGTTGGGGAGGGATAGCATGGGGAGAAATGCCAGATATAGGTGAAGGGGAGGGAGGCAGCAAATCATACTGCCAGGTGTGCACCTGTGCAACAACCTTGCATGTTCTTCACATGTACCCCAAAACCTAAAATGCAATAAAAAAAAAAAAAAAAAAAAGGATTCCCTTATAACGTAACCAACACGCAATATAAAAAAGCAGTCCCTTATAAGGGAAACAACACTCAATATAAAAAAGGACTCCCTTATAAGGTAAACAACACACACAATAAAAAAGGACTCCCTTATAAGGTAAACAACACGCAATATAAAAAGGATTCCCTTATAAGGTAAACAACACGCAGTATAAAAAAGGACACCCTTATAAGGGAAACAACACCCAATATAAAAAGGACTCCCTTATAAAGTAAACAACACACAATATAAAAAGGACTCCCTTATAAGGGAAACAACACGCAATATAAAAAAGGACTCCCTTATAAGGTAAACAAAACACACTATAAAAAAGGACTCCCTTATAAGGTTAATAACACCCAATATAAAAAGGAATCACATACAAGGTAAACAACACGCAATATAAAAAGGACTCCCTTATAAGGTAAACAACACACACTATAAAAAAGGACTCCCTTATAAGGTAAAGAAGGCACACTATAAAAAATGACTCCCTCATAAGGTAAGCAACACTCAATATTAAAAGTACTCCCTTATAAGGTAAACAACACACACTATAAAAAAGGACTCCCTTATAAGTTAAAAAACACGCAATATAAAAAGGACTCCCTTAAAAGGTAAACAGCACCCAATAGAAAAAGGACTCCCTTAAAAGGTAAACAGCACGAAATATAAAAAGGACTCCTTTATAAGGGAAACAACACCCAATATAAAAAGGACTCCCTTATAAGGTAAACAACACCAATATAAAAAGGACTCCCTTATAAGGTAAACAACACGCAATATAAAAAGGACTCCCTTATAAGGGAAACATCACCCAATATAAAAAGGACTCCCTTATAAGGTAAACAACACCCAATATAAAAAAGGACTCCCTTATAAGGTAAACAACACGCAATATAAAAAGGACTCCCTTATAAGGTAAACAGCACCAATATAAAAAGGACTCCTTCATAAGGTAAACAACACGCAATATAAAAAAGGACTCCTTTATAAGGGAAACAACACACACTATAAAAAAGGACTCCCTTATAAGGTAAACAACACCCAATATAAAAATGACTCCCTTATAACGTAAACAACACGCAATATAAAAAGGACTCCCTTATAAGGGAAACAACACCCAATATAACAACCTTGCATGTTATTCACATGTACCCCAAAACCTAAAATGCAATAAAAAAAAAAAAAAAAAAAAAAAGGACTCCCTTATAAGGGAAACAACACCCAATATAAAAAGGACACAGTTATAAGGGAAACAACACCCAATATAAAAAGGACTCCCTTATAAGGGAAACAACACCCAATATAAAAAGGACTCCCTTATAAGGTAAACAACACCAATATAAAAAGGACTCCCTTATAAGGTAAACAACACGCAATATAAAAAAGGACTCCCTTATTAGGGAAACAACACCCAATATAAAAAGGACTCCCTTATAAGGTAAACAACACCAGTATAAAAAAGACAACCTTATAAGGTAAACAACACACACTATAAAAAAGGACTCCCTTATAAGGTAAACAACACGCAATATAAAAAGGACTCCCTTATAAGGTAAACAACACGCAATATAAAAAGGACTCCCTTATAAGGGAAACAACACCCAATATAAAAAGGACTCCCTTATAATGTAAAAAACACGAAATATAAAAAGGACTCCCTTATAAGGTAAACAACACGCAATATAAAAAGGACTCCCTTATAAGGTAAACAACACGCAATATAAAAAGGACTCCCTTATAAGGGAAACAACACGCAATATAAAAAGGACTCCCTTATAAGGTAAACAACACGCAATATAAAAAGGACTCCCTTATAAGGTAAACAACACGCAATATAAAAAGGACTCCCTTATAAGGTAAACAGCACCAATATAAAAAGGACTCCCTTATAAGGTAAACAACACGCAATATAAAAAAGGACTCCCTCATAAGGTAAACGGCACAAATATAAAAAGGACTCCCTTATAAGGTAAACAACACGCAATATAAAAAAGGACTCCCTTATAAGGTAAACAACACGCAATATAAAAAGAACTCCCTTATAAGGTAAACAACACCAATATAAAAAGGATTCCCTTATAAGGTAAACAACACGCAATATAAAAAGGAATCCCTTATAAGGTAAACAATACGCAATATAAAAAGGACTCCCTTATAAGGTAAACAACACGCAATATAAAAAGGACTCCCTTATAAGGTAAACAACACGCAATATAAAAAGGACTCCCTTATAAGGTAAACAACCCGCAATATAAAAAGGACTCCCGTATAAGGTAAACAACACGCAATATAAAAAGGACTCCCTTATAAGGTAAACAACACCAATATAAAAAGGACTCCCTTATAAGGTAAACAACACGCAATATAAAAAGGACTCCCTTATAAGGTAAACAGCAGCAATATAAATAGGACTCCCTTATAAGGTAAACAACACGCAATATAAAAAGGACTCCATTATAAGGCAAACAGCACGCAATATAAAAAGTACTCCCTTATAAGGTAAACAGCACCAATATAAAAAGGACTCTTTTATACGGTAAACAACACGCAATATTAAAAAGGATTCCCTTATAAGGTAAACAACACCAATATAAAAAGGACTCCCTTAGAAGGTAAACAACACGCAATATAAAAAGGACTCCCTTATAAGGTAAACAGCACCAATATAAAAAGGACTCCCTTATAAGGTAAACAGCACCAATATAAAAAGGACTCCCTTATAAGGAAAACAACACCAATATAAAAAGGACCCCCTTATAAGGTAAACAACACGCAGTATAAAAAAGGACTCCCTTATAAGGGAAACAACACCCAATATAAAAAGGACTCCCTTATAAGGTAAACAACACCCAATATAAATAGGACTCCCTTATAAGGTAAACAATATGCAATATAAAAAGGATTCCCTTATAACGTAAACGACACGCAATATAAAAAAGGACTCCCTTATAAGGGATGCAACACTCAATATAAAAAAGGACTCCCTTATAAGGTAAACAACACGCAGTATAAAAAAGGACACCCTTATAAGGGAAACAACACCCAATATAAAAAAGGACTCCCTTATAAGGTAAACAACACGCAATATAAAAAAGGACTCCCTTATAAGGTAAACAACACGCAATATAAAAAGGACTCCCTTATAAGGGAAACAGCATCCAATATAAAATGGACTCCCTTATAAGGTAAACAACACGCAATATATAAAAGGACTCCCTCATAAGGTAAACAACACGCAATATAAAAAGGATTCCCTTATAACGTAAACGACACGCAATATAAAAAAGGACTCCCTTATAAGGGATGCAACACCCAATATAAAAAAGGACTCCCTTATAAGGTAAACAACACGCAATATAAAAAAGGACTCCCTTATAAGGTAAACAACACGCAATATAAAAAGGACTCCCTTATAAGGGAAACAACATCCAATATAAAATGGACTCCCTTATAAGGTAAACAACACGCAAAATATAAAAGGACTCCCTCATAAGGTAAACAACACGCAAAATAAAAAAGGGCTCCCTTATAAGGTAAACAACACCCAATATAAAAAGGACTCCCTTATAAGGTAAACAACACCCAATATAAAAAGGACTCCCTTATAAGGTAAACAACACGCAGTATAAAAAAGGACTCCCTTATAAGGGAAACAACACCCAATATAAAAAGGACTCCCTTATAAGGTAAACAACAGGCAATATAAAAAGGACTCCCTTATAAGTTAAACAACACGCAGTATAAAAAAGAACTCCCTTATAAGGGAAACAACACCCAATATAAAAAGGACTCCCTTATAAGGTAAACAACACCCAATATAAAAAGGACTCCCTTATAAGGTAAACAAAACGCAATATAAAAAGGATTCCCTTATAACGTAAACAACACGCAGTATAAAAAAGGACACCCTTATAAGGGAAACAACACCCAATATAAAAAGGACTCCCTTAAAAGGTAAACAACAAGCAATATAAAAAGGACTCCCTTATAAGGTAAACAACAAGCAATATAAAAAGGACTCCCTTATAAGGTAAACAACACGTAGTATAAAAAAGACTCCCTTATAAGGGAAACAACACCCAATATAAAAAGGACTCCCTTATAAGGTAAACAACACGCAATATAAAAAGGACTCCCTTATAAGGTAAACAACACGCAATAGAAAAAGGACTCCCTTAAAAGGTAAACAACACGCAATATAAAAAGGACTCCCTTATAAGGTAAACAACACGCAATATAAAAAGGACTCCCTTATACCGGAAACAACACCCAATATAAAAAAGGACTCCCTTATACCGGAAACAACACGCAATATGAAAAAGGACTCCCATAAAAGGTAAACAACACGCAATTAAAAAAGGACTACCTTATAAGGTAAACAACACCCAATATGAAAAGGACTCCCTTAAAAGGTAAACAACACGCAATATAAAAAGGACTCCCTTATAAGGTAAACAACACGCAATATAAAAAGGACTCCCTTATAAGGTAAACAACAAGCAATATAAGAAGGAATCCCGTATAAGGTAAACAACACGCAATATAAAAAGGACACCCTTATAACGTAAACAACACGCAATATAAAAAAGGACTCCCTTATAAGGGAAACAACACGCAATATAAAAAAGGACTCCCTTATAAGGTAAACAACACACACTATAAAAAAGGACTTCCTTATAAGGTTAACAACACCCAATATAAAGAGGACTCACACACAAGGTAAACAACACGCAATATAAAAAGGACTCTCCCATAAGGTAAACAACACACACTATAAAAAAGGACTCCCTTATAAGGTAAACAAGACACACTATAAAAAATGACTCCCTCATAAGGTAAGCAACACCCAATATAAAAAGTACTCCCTTATAAGGTAAACAACACACACTATAAAAAAGGACTCCCTTATAAGGTAAACAACACGCAATATAAAAAGGACTCCCTTATAAGGTAAACAAGACGCAATATAAAAAGGACTCCCTTAAAAGGTAAACAGCACGCAATATAAAAAGGACTCAAGAAAAGGTAAACAGCACGCAATATAAAAAGGACTCCCTTATAAGGGAAACAACACCCAATATAAAAAGGACTCCCTTATAAGATAAACAACACCAATATAAAAAGGACTCCCTTAAAAGGTAAACAACACGCAATATAAAAAGGACTCCCTTATAAGGGAAACAACACGCAATATAAAAAGGACTCCCTTATAAGGTAAACAACACGCAATATAAAAAGTACTCCCTTATAAGGTAAACAACACGCAATATAAAAAGGACTCCCTTATAAGGTAAACAGCACCAATATAAAAAGGACTCCCTTATAAGGTAAACAACACGCAATATAAAAAAGGACTCCCTTATAAGGTAAACAGCACCAATATAAAAAGGACTCCCTTATAAGGTAAACAACACGCAATATAAAAAAGGACTCCCTTATAAGGTAAACAACACGCAATATAAAAAGGACTCCATTATAAGGTAAACAACACCAATATAAAAAGGACTCCCTTATAAGGTAAACAACACGCAATATAAAAAAGGACTCCCTTATAAGGTAAACAACACGCAATATAAAAAGGACTCCATTATAAGGTAAACAACACCAATATAAAAAGGACTCCCTTATAAGGTAAACAACACGCAATATAAAAAGGACTCCCTTATAAGGTAAACAACACGCAATATAAAAAGGACTCCCTTATAAGGTAAACAACACGCAATATAAAAAGGACTCCCTTATAAGGCAAACAACACGCAATATAAAAAGGACTCCCTTATAAGGTAAACAACACGCAATATAAAAAAGGACTCCCTTATAAGGTAAACAGCACCAATATAAAAAGGACTCCCTTATAAGGTAAACAACACGCAATATAAAAAAGGACTCCCTTATAAGGTAAACAACACGCAATATAAAAAGGACTCCATTATAAGGTAAACAACACCAATATAAAAAGGACTCCCTTATAAGGTAAACAACACGCAATATAAAAAGGACTCCCTTATAAGGTAAACAACACGCAATATAAAAAGGACTCCCTTATAAGGTAAACAACACGCAATATAAAAAGGACTCCCTTATAAGGAAAACAACACCAATATAAAAAGGACCCCCTTATAAGGTAAACAACACGCAGTATAAAAAAGGACTCCCTTATAAGGGAAACAACACCCAATATAAAAAGGACTCCCTTATAAAGTAAACACCACCCAATATAAAAAGGACTCCCTTATAAGGTAAACAATACGCAATATAAAAAGGATTCCATTATAACGTAAACAACACGCAATATAAAAAAGGACTCCCTTATAAGGGAAACAACACTCAATATAAGAAAGGACTCCCTTATAAGGTAAACAACACACACTATAAAAAAGGACTCCCTTATAAGGTAAACAACACGCAATATAAAAAGGATTCCCTTATAAGGTAAACAACACGCAGTATAAAACAGGACACCCTTATAAGGGAAACAACACCCAATATAAAAAGGACTCCCTTATAAGGTAAACAACACACAATATAAAAAGGACTCCCTTATAAGGTAAACAACACGCAATATAAAAAGGACTCCCTTATAAGGTAAACAACACGTAGTAGAAAAAAGGACTCCCTTATAAGGGAAACAACACCCAATATAAAAAGGACTCCCTTATAAGGTAAACAACACGCAATATAAAAAGGACTCCCTTATAAGGTAAACAACACGCAATATAAAAAGGACTCCCTTAAAAAGTAAACAAAACGCAATATAAAAAGGACTCCCCTATAAGGTAAAAAACACGCAATATAAAAAGGTCTCCCTTATAAGGTAAACAACACCCAATATAAAAAAGGACTCCCTTATACCGGAAACAACACGCAATATGAAAAAGGATTCCCATAAACGGAAAACAACACGCAATTAAAAAAGGACTCCCTTATAAGGTAAACAACACCCAATATAAAAAGGACTCCCTTAAAAGGTAAACAACACGCAATATAAAAAGGACTCCATTATAAGGTAAACAACACGCAATATAAAAAGGACTCCCTAATAAGGTAAACAACACGCAATATAAGAAGGATTCCCGTATAAGGTAAACAACACGCAATATAAAAAGGACACCCTTATAACGTAAACAACACGCAATATAAAAAAGGACTCCCTTATAAGGGAAACAACACCCAATAAAAAAAAGGACTCCCTTATAAGGTAAACAACACACACTATAAAAAAGGACTCCCTTATAAGGTTAACAAAACCCAATATAAAAAGGACTCACATACAAGGTAAACAACACGCAATATAAAAAGGACTCCCTTATATGGTAAACAACACACAGTATAAAAAAGGACTCCCTTATAAGGTAAACAAGGCACACTATGAAAAATGACTCCCTCATAAGGTAAGCAACACCCAATATAAAAAGTACTCCCTTATAAGGTAAACAACACACACTATAAAAAAGGACTCCCTTATACGGTAAACAACACGCAATATAAAAAGGAATCCCTTATAAGGTAAACAAGACGCAATATAAAAAGGACTCCCTTAAAAGGCAAACAGCACGCAATATAAAAAGGACTCCCTTAAAAGGTAAACAGCACGCATTATAAAAAGGACTCCCTTATAAGGGAAACAACACCCAATATAAAAAGGACTCCCTTATAAGATAAACAACACCAATATAAAAAGGACTCCCTTAAAAGGTAAACAACAGGCAAAATAGAAAGGACTCCCTTACAAGGGAAAAAACACCCAATATAAAAAGGACTCCCTTATAAGGTAAACAACACGCAATATAAAAAGGAATCCCTTATAAGGTAAAGAACACGCAATATAAAAAGGACTCCCTTATAAGGTAAACAGCACCAATATAAAAACGACTCCCTTATAAGGTAAACAACACGTAATATAAAAAAGAACTCCCTTATAAGGGAAACAACACACACTATAAAAAAGGACTCCCTTATAAGGTAAACAACACGCAATATAAAAAGGACTCCCTTATAAGGTAAACAACACGCAATATAAAAAGGACTCCCTTAAAAGGTAAACAGCACCCAATAGAAAAAGGACTCCCTTAAAAGGTAAACAGCACGCAATATAAAAAGGACTCCCTTATAAGGTAAACAACACGCAATATAAAAAGGACTCCCTTATAAGGTAAACAACACGCAATATAAAAAGGACTCCCTTATAAGGTAAACAGCACCAATATGAAAAGGACTCCCTTATAAGGGAAACAACACGCAATATAAAAAGGACTCCCTTATAAGGTAAACAGTACCAATATAAAAAGGACTCCCTTATAAGGAAAACAACACCAATATAAAAAGGACCCCCTTATAAGGTAAACAACACGCAGTATAAAAAAGGACTCCCTTATAAGGGAAACAACACCCAATATAAAAAGGACTCCCTTATAAAGTAAACACCACCCAATATAAAAAGGACTCCCTTATAAGGTAAACAATACGCAATATAAAAAGGATTCCCTTATAACGTAAACAACACGCAATATAAAAAAGGACTCCCTTATAAGGGAAACAACACTCAATATAAAAAAGGACTCCCTTATAAGGTAAACAACACACACTATAAAAAAGGACTCCCTTTTAAGGTAAACAACACGCAATATAAAAAGGATTCCCTTATAAGGTAAACAACACGCAGTATAAAAAAGGACACCCTTATAAGGGAAACAACATCCAATATAAAAAGGACTCCCTTATAAGGTAAACAACACACAATATAAAAAGGACTCCCTTATAAGGTAAACAACACGCAATATAAAAAGGACTCCCTTATAAGGTAAACAACACGTAGTATAAAAAAGGATTCCCTTATAAGGGAAACAACACCCAATATAAAAAGGACTCCCTTATAAGGTAAACAACACGCAATATAAAAAGGACTCCCTTATAAGGTAAACAACACGCAATATAAAAAGGACTCCCTTAAAAAGTAAACAAAACGCAATATAAAAAGGACTCCCCTATAAGGTAAACAACACGCAATATAAAAAGGACTCCCTTATAAGGTAAACAACACCCAATATAAAAAAGGACTCCCTTATACCGGATACAACACGCAATATGAAAAAGGATTCCCATAAACGGAAAACAACACGCAATTAAAAAAGGATTCCCTTATAAGGTAAACAACACCCAATATAAAAAGGACTCCCTTAAAAGGTAAACAACACGCAATATAAAAAGGACTCCATTATAAGGTAAACAACACGCAATATAAAAAGGACTCCCTAATAAGGTAAACAACACGCAATATAAGAAGGATTCCCGTATAAGGTAAACAACACGCAATATAAAAAGGACACCCTTATAACGTAAACAACACGCAATATAAAAAAGGACTCCCTTATAAGGGAAACAACACCCAATAAAAAAAAGGACTCCCTTATAAGGTAAACAACACACACTATAAAAAAGGACTCCCTTATAAGGTTAACAAAACCCAATATAAAAAGGACTCACATACAAGGTAAACAACACGAAATATAAAAAGGACTCCCTTATAAGGTAAACAACACACACTATAAAAAAGGACTCCCTTATAAGGTAAACAAGGCACACTATGAAAAATGACTCCCTCATAAGGTAAGCAACACCCAATATAAAAAGTACTCCCTTATAAGGTAAACAACACACACTATAAAAAAGGATTCCCTTATACGGTAAACAACACGCAATATAAAAAGGACTCCCTTATAAGGTAAACAAGACGCAATATAAAAAGGACTCCCTTAAAAGGTAAACAGCACGCAATATAAAAAGGACTCCCTTAAAAGGTAAACAGCACGCATTATAAAAAGGACTCCCTTATAAGGGAAACAACACCCAATATAAAAAGGACTCACTTATAAGATAAACAACACCAATATAAAAAGGACTCCCTTAAAAGGTAAACAACAGGCAAAATAGAAAGGACTCCCTTATAAGGGAAAAAACACCCAATATAAAAAGGACTCCCTTATGAGGTAAACAACACGCAATATAAAAAGGAATCCCTTATAAGGTAAAGAACACGCAATATAAAAAGGACTCCCTTATAAGGTAAACAGCACCAATATAAAAACGACTCCCTTATAAGGTAAACAACACGTAATATAAAAAAGGACTCCCTTATAAGGGAAACAACACACACTATAAAAAAGGACTCCCTTATAAGGTAAACAACACGCAATATAAAAAGGACTCCCTTATAAGGTAAACAACACGCAATATAAAAAGGACTCCCTTAAAAGGTAAACAGCACCCAATAGAAAAAGGACTCCCTTAAAAGGTAAACAGCACGCAATATAAAAAGGACTCCTTTATAAGGGAAACAACACCCAATATAAAAAGGACTCCCTTATAAGGTAAACAACACCAATATAAAAAGGACTCCCTTATAAGGTAAACAACACGCAATATAAAAAGGACTCCCTTATAAGGGAAACAACACGCAATATAAAAAGGACTCCCTTATAAGGTAAACAACACGCAATATAAAAAGTACTCCCTTATAAGGTAAACAACACGCAATATAAAAAGGACTCCCTTATAAGGTAAACAGCACCAATATAAAAAGGACTCCCTTATAAGGTAAACAACACGCAATATAAAAAAGGACTCCCTTATAAGGTAAACAGCACCAATATAAAAAGGACTCCCTTATAAGGTAAACAACACGCAATATAAAAAAGGACTCCCTTATAAGGTAAACAACACGCAATATAAAAAGGACTCCATTATAAGGTAAACAACACCAATATAAAAAGGACTCCCTTATAAGGTAAACAACACGCAATATAAAAAAGGACTCCCTTATAAGGTAAACAACACGCAATATAAAAAAGGACTCCCTTATAAGGTAAACAACACGCAATATAAAAAGGACTCCATTATAAGGTAAACAACACCAATATAAAAAGGACTCCCTTATAAGGTAAACAACACGCAATATAAAAAGGACTCCCTTATAAGGCAAACAACACGCAATATAAAAAGGACTCCCTTATAAGGTAAACAACACGCAATATAAAAAAGGACTCCCTTATAAGGTAAACAGCACCAATATAAAAAGGACTCCCTTATAAGGTAAACAACACGCAATATAAAAAAGGACTCCCTTATAAGGTAAACAACACGCAATATAAAAAGGACTCCATTATAAGGTAAACAACACCAATATAAAAAGGACTCCCTTATAAGGTAAACAACACGCAATATAAAAAGGACTCCCTTATAAGGTAAACAACACGCAATATAAAAAGGACTCCCTTATAAGGTAAACAACACGCAATATAAAAAGGACTCCCTTATAAGGAAAACAACACCAATATAAAAAGGACCCCCTTATAAGGTAAACAACACGCAGTATAAAAAAGGACTCCCTTATAAGGGAAACAACACCCAATATAAAAAGGACTCCCTTATAAAGTAAACACCACCCAATATAAAAAGGACTCCCTTATAAGGTAAACAATACGCAATATAAAAAGGATTCCATTATAACGTAAACAACACGCAATATAAAAAAGGACTCCCTTATAAGGGAAACAACACTCAATATAAGAAAGGACTCCCTTATAAGGTAAACAACACACACTATAAAAAAGGACTCCCTTATAAGGTAAACAACACGCAATATAAAAAGGATTCCCTTATAAGGTAAACAACACGCAGTATAAAACAGGACACCCTTATAAGGGAAACAACACCCAATATAAAAAGGACTCCCTTATAAGGTAAACAACACACAATATAAAAAGGACTCCCTTATAAGGTAAACAACACGCAATATAAAAAGGACTCCCTTATAAGGTAAACAACACGTAGTAGAAAAAAGGACTCCCTTATAAGGGAAACAACACCCAATATAAAAAGGACTCCCTTATAAGGTAAACAACACGCAATATAAAAAGGACTCCCTTATAAGGTAAACAACACGCAATATAAAAAGGACTCCCTTAAAAAGTAAACAAAACGCAATATAAAAAGGACTCCCCTATAAGGTAAAAAACACGCAATATAAAAAGGACTCCCTTATAAGGTAAACAACACCCAATATAAAAAAGGACTCCCTTATACCGGAAACAACACGCAATATGAAAAAGGATTCCCATAAACGGAAAACAACACGCAATTAAAAAAGGACTCCCTTATAAGGTAAACAACACCCAATATAAAAAGGACTCCCTTAAAAGGTAAACAACACGCAATATAAAAAGGACTCCATTATAAGGTAAACAACACGCAATATAAAAAGGACTCCCTAATAAGGTAAACAACACGCAATATAAGAAGGATTCCCGTATAAGGTAAACAACACGCAATATAAAAAGGACACCCTTATAACGTAAACAACACGCAATATAAAAAAGGACTCCCTTATAAGGGAAACAACACCCAATAAAAAAAAGGACTCCCTTATAAGGTAAACAACACACACTATAAAAAAGGACTCCCTTATAAGGTTAACAAAACCCAATATAAAAAGGACTCACATACAAGGTAAACAACACGCAATATAAAAAGGACTCCCTTATATGGTAAACAACACACAGTATAAAAAAGGACTCCCTTATAAGGTAAACAAGGCACACTATGAAAAATGACTCCCTCATAAGGTAAGCAACACCCAATATAAAAAGTACTCCCTTATAAGGTAAACAACACACACTATAAAAAAGGACTCCCTTATACGGTAAACAACACGCAATATAAAAAGGAATCCCTTATAAGGTAAACAAGACGCAATATAAAAAGGACTCCCTTAAAAGGTAAACAGCACGCAATATAAAAAGGACTCCCTTAAAAGGTAAACAGCACGCATTATAAAAAGGACTCCCTTATAAGGGAAACAACACCCAATATAAAAAGGACTCCCTTATAAGATAAACAACACCAATATAAAAAGGACTCCCTTAAAAGGTAAACAACAGGCAAAATAGAAAGGACTCCCTTACAAGGGAAAAAACACCCAATATAAAAAGGACTCCCTTATAAGGTAAACAACACGCAATATAAAAAGGAATCCCTTATAAGGTAAAGAACACGCAATATAAAAAGGACTCCCTTATAAGGTAAACAGCACCAATATAAAAACGACTCCCTTATAAGGTAAACAACACGTAATATAAAAAAGAACTCCCTTATAAGGGAAACAACACACACTATAAAAAAGGACTCCCTTATAAGGTAAACAACACGCAATATAAAAAGGACTCCCTTATAAGGTAAACAACACGCAATATAAAAAGGACTCCCTTAAAAGGTAAACAGCACCCAATAGAAAAAGGACTCCCTTAAAAGGTAAACAGCACGCAATATAAAAAGGACTCCCTTATAAGGTAAACAACACGCAATATAAAAAGGACTCCCTTATAAGGTAAACAACACGCAATATAAAAAGGACTCCCTTATAAGGTAAACAGCACCAATATGAAAAGGACTCCCTTATAAGGGAAACAACACGCAATATAAAAAGGACTCCCTTATAAGGTAAACAGTACCAATATAAAAAGGACTCCCTTATAAGGAAAACAACACCAATATAAAAAGGACCCCCTTATAAGGTAAACAACACGCAGTATAAAAAAGGACTCCCTTATAAGGGAAACAACACCCAATATAAAAAGGACTCCCTTATAAAGTAAACACCACCCAATATAAAAAGGACTCCCTTATAAGGTAAACAATACGCAATATAAAAAGGATTCCCTTATAACGTAAACAACACGCAATATAAAAAAGGACTCCCTTATAAGGGAAACAACACTCAATATAAAAAAGGACTCCCTTATAAGGTAAACAACACACACTATAAAAAAGGACTCCCTTTTAAGGTAAACAACACGCAATATAAAAAGGATTCCCTTATAAGGTAAACAACACGCAGTATAAAAAAGGACACCCTTATAAGGGAAACAACATCCAATATAAAAAGGACTCCCTTATAAGGTAAACAACACACAATATAAAAAGGACTCCCTTATAAGGTAAACAACACGCAATATAAAAAGGACTCCCTTATAAGGTAAACAACACGTAGTATAAAAAAGGATTCCCTTATAAGGGAAACAACACCCAATATAAAAAGGACTCCCTTATAAGGTAAACAACACGCAATATAAAAAGGACTCCCTTATAAGGTAAACAACACGCAATATAAAAAGGACTCCCTTAAAAAGTAAACAAAACGCAATATAAAAAGGACTCCCCTATAAGGTAAACAACACGCAATATAAAAAGGACTCCCTTATAAGGTAAACAACACCCAATATAAAAAAGGACTCCCTTATACCGGATACAACACGCAATATGAAAAAGGATTCCCATAAACGGAAAACAACACGCAATTAAAAAAGGATTCCCTTATAAGGTAAACAACACCCAATATAAAAAGGACTCCCTTAAAAGGTAAACAACACGCAATATAAAAAGGACTCCATTATAAGGTAAACAACACGCAATATAAAAAGGACTCCCTAATAAGGTAAACAACACGCAATATAAGAAGGATTCCCGTATAAGGTAAACAACACGCAATATAAAAAGGACACCCTTATAACGTAAACAACACGCAATATAAAAAAGGACTCCCTTATAAGGGAAACAACACCCAATAAAAAAAAGGACTCCCTTATAAGGTAAACAACACACACTATAAAAAAGGACTCCCTTATAAGGTTAACAAAACCCAATATAAAAAGGACTCACATACAAGGTAAACAACACGAAATATAAAAAGGACTCCCTTATAAGGTAAACAACACACACTATAAAAAAGGACTCCCTTATAAGGTAAACAAGGCACACTATGAAAAATGACTCCCTCATAAGGTAAGCAACACCCAATATAAAAAGTACTCCCTTATAAGGTAAACAACACACACTATAAAAAAGGATTCCCTTATACGGTAAACAACACGCAATATAAAAAGGACTCCCTTATAAGGTAAACAAGACGCAATATAAAAAGGACTCCCTTAAAAGGTAAACAGCACGCAATATAAAAAGGACTCCCTTAAAAGGTAAACAGCACGCATTATAAAAAGGACTCCCTTATAAGGGAAACAACACCCAATATAAAAAGGACTCACTTATAAGATAAACAACACCAATATAAAAAGGACTCCCTTAAAAGGTAAACAACAGGCAAAATAGAAAGGACTCCCTTATAAGGGAAAAAACACCCAATATAAAAAGGACTCCCTTATGAGGTAAACAACACGCAATATAAAAAGGAATCCCTTATAAGGTAAAGAACACGCAATATAAAAAGGACTCCCTTATAAGGTAAACAGCACCAATATAAAAACGACTCCCTTATAAGGTAAACAACACGTAATATAAAAAAGGACTCCCTTATAAGGGAAACAACACACACTATAAAAAAGGACTCCCTTATAAGTTAAACAACACGCAATATAAAAAGGACTCCCTTATAAGGTAAACAACACGCAATATAAAAAGGACTCCCTTAAAAGGTAAACAGCACCCAATAGAAAAAGGACTCCCTTAAAAGGTAAACAGCACGCAATATAAAAAGGACTCCTTTATAAGGGAAACAACACCCAATATAAAAAGGACTCCCTTATAAGGTAAACAACACCAATATAAAAAGGACTCCCTTATAAGGTAAACAACACGCAATATAAAAAGGACTCCCTTATAAGGGAAACAACACCCAATATAAAAAGGACCCCCTTATAAGGTAAACAACACCCAATATAAAAAAGGACACCCTTATAAGGTAAACAACATGCAATATAAAAAGGACTCCCTTATAAGGTAAACAGCACCAATATAAAAAGGTCTCCCTTATAAGGTAAACAACACGCAATATAAAAAAGGACTCCCTTATAAGGGAAACAACACACACTATAAAAAAGGACTCCCTTATAAGGTAAACAACACCCAATATAAAAAGGACTCCCTTATAAGGTAAACAACACGCAATATTAAAAGGACTCCCTTATAAGGTAAACAACACGCAATATAAAAAGGACTCCCTTATAAGGTAAACAACACCAATATAAAAAGGACTCCCTTAAAGGTAAATAACACGCAATATAAAAAGGACTCCCTTATAAGGTAAACAACACCAATATAAAAAGGACTCCCTTATAAGGTAAACAACATGCAATATAAAAAGGACTCCCTTATAAGGGAAACAACACCCAATATAAAAAGGACTCCCTTATAAGGTAAACAACACCAATATAAAAAGGACTCCTTTATAAGCTAAACAACACGCAATATAAAAAAGGACTCCCTTATAAGGTAAACAACACCAATATAAAAAGGACTCCCTTATATGGTAAACAACACGCAATATAAAAAGGACTCCCTTAAAAGGAAAACAGCACGCAATATAAAAAGGACTCCGTTAAAAGGTAAACAGCACGCAATATAAAAAGGACTCCCTAATAAGGGAAACAAAACCCAATATAAAAAGGACTCCCTTATAAGGTAAACAACACCAATATAAAAAGGACTCCCTTATAAGGTAAACAACACGCAATATAAAAAGGACTCCCTTATAGGGGAAACAACACCCAATATAAAAAGGACTCCCTTATAAGGTAAACAACACCCAATATAAAAAAGGACTCCTTTATAAGGCAAACAACACGCAATATAAATAGGACTCCCTTATAAGGTAAACAGCACCAATATAAAAAGGACTCATTATAAGGTAAACAACACGCAATATAAAAAGGACTCCCTTATAAGGTAAACAACACGCAATATAAAAAGGACTCCCTTATAAGGGAAACAACACCCAATATAAAAAGGACACCCTTATAAGGTAACCAACACCAATATAAAAAGGACTCCCTTATAAGGTAAACAACACGCAATATAAAAAGGACTCCCTTATAAAGTAAACAACACGCAATATAAAAAGGACTCCCTTATAAGGGAAACAACACCCAATATAAAAAGGACACCCTTATAAGGTAAACAACACCAATATAAAAAGGACTCCCTTATAAGGTAAACAACACGCAATATAAAAAAGGACTCCCTTATAAGGGAAACAACACCCAATATGAAAAGAACTCCCTTATAAGGTAAACAACACCAATATAAAAAGGACTCCCTTATAAGGTAAACAACACGCAATATAAAAAAGGACTCCCTTAGAAGGTAAACAACACGCAATATAAAAAGGACTCCCTTATAAGGTAAACAACATGCAATATAAAAAGGACTCCCTTATAAGGGAAACAACATCCAATATAAAAATGACTCCCTTATGAGGTAAACAACACGCAATATAAAAAGGACTCCCTTATAAGGGAAACAACACCCAATATAAAAAGGACTCCCTTATAAGGAAAACAACACCCAATATAAAAAAGGACTCCCTTATAAGGTAAACAACACGCAATATAAAAAGGACTCCCTTATAAGGGAAACAAGACCCAATATAAAAAGGACTCCCTATAAGGTAAACAACACGCAATATAAAAATGACTCCCTTATAAGGTAAATAAAACGCAATATAAAAAGGACTCCCTTATAAGGTTAACAACACCCAATATAAAAAGGTCTCCGTTATAAGGAAAACAACCCGCAATATAAAAAGGACTCCCTTATAAGTAAACAACAAGCAATATAAAAAGGACTCTCTTACAAGGGAAACAACACGCAATATAAAAAGGACTCCCTTATAAGGTAAACAACACGCAATATAAAAAGGACTCCCTTATAAGGTAAACAAAACCAATATAAAAAGGACTCCCTTATAAGGTAAACAACACGCAATATACAAAAGGACTCCCTTATAAGGTAAACAACACGCAATATAAAAAGGAATCCCTTATAAGGTTAACAACACGCAATATAAAAAAGGAATCCCGTATAAGGTAAACAACACCAATATAAAAAGGACTCCCTTATAAGGTAAACAACACGCAATATAAAAAGGACTCCCTTATAAGGTAAACAACACCAATATAAAAAGGACTCCCTTATAAGGTAAACAACACGCAATATAAAAAGGGCTCCCTTATATGGTAAACAACACCAATATAAAAAGGACTCCCTTATAAGGTAAACAACACGCAATATAAAAAGGACTCCCTTATAAGGTAAACAGCACCAATATAAAAAGGACTCCCTTATAAGGTAAACAACACGCAATATAAAAAGGACTCCCTTATAAGGTAAACAACACCCAATATAAAAAAGGACTCCCTTATACCGGAAACAACACGCAATATGAAAAATGACTCCCATAAAAGGTAAGCAACACGCAATTAAAAAAGGACTCCCTTATAAGGTAAACAACACCCAATATACAAAGGACTCCCTTAAAAGGTAAACAACACGCAATATAAAAAGGACTACCTTATAAGGTAAACAACACGCAATATAAAAAGGACTCCCTTATAATGTAAACAACACGCAATATAAGAAGGATTCCCGTATAAGGTAAACAACACGCAATATAAAAAGGACTCCCTTATAACGTAAACAACACGCAATATAAAAAAGGACTCCCTTATAAGGGAAACAACACGCAATATAAAAAAGGACTCCCTTATAAGGTAAACAACACACACTATAAAAAAGGACTCCCATATAAGGTTAACAACACCCAATATAAAAAGGACTCACATACAAGGTAAAAAACACGCAACATAAAAAGGACTCCCTCATAAGGTAAACAACACACACTAAAAAAAAGGACTCCCTTATAAGGTAAACAAGGCACACTATAAAAAATGACTCCCTCATAAGGCAAGCAACACTCAATATAAAAAGTACTCCCTTATAAGGTAAACAACACACACTATAAAAAAGGACTCCCTCATAAGGTAAACAACACGCAATATAAAAAAGACTCCCTTATAAGTTAAACAACACCAATATAAAAAGGACTGCCTTATAAGGTAAACAACACACAATATACAAAGGACTCCCTTATAAGGTAAAAAACACGCAATATAAAATGACTCCGTTATAAGGTAAACTACACCCATTATAAAAAGGACTCCCTTATAAGGTAAACAACACCCAATATAAAAAAGGACTCCCTTATAAGGTAAACAACACGCAATATAAAAAGGACTCACTTATAAGGTAAACAATACCAATTTAAAAAGAACTCCCTTATAAGGGAAACAACACCCAATATAAAAAGGACTCCCTTATAAGGTAAACAGCACGTAATATAAAAAGGACTCCCTTAAAAGGGAAGCAACACCCAATATAAAAAGGACTCCTTTATAAGGTAAACAACACCCAATATAAAAAAGGACTCCCTTATAAGGTAAACAACAGGCAATATAAAAAGGACTCCCTTATAAGGTAAAGAACACGCAATATAAAAAGGACTCTCTTATAAGGTAAACAACACGCAATATAAAAAAGGACTCCCTTATGAGGTAAACAACACGCAACATAAAAAAGGACTCCCTTATAAGGTAAACAACACACAATATAAAAAAGGACTCCCTTATAAGGTAAACAACACCCAATATAAAAAGGACTGCCTTATAAGGTAAAAAACACCAATATAAAAAGGACTCCCTTATAAGGTAAACAACACCAATATAAAAAGGACTCCCTTATAAGGTAAACAACACGGAATATAAAAAACGACTCCCTTATAAGGCAAACAACACGCAATATAAAAAAGGACTCCCTTATAAGGTAAACAACACGCACTATATAAAAGGACTCCCTTATAAGGGAAACAAAACCCAATATAAAAAGGAATCCCTTATAAGGTAAAAACACCAATATAAAAAGGACTCCCTTATAAGGTAAACAACACGCAATATAAAAAAGACTCCCTTATAACGTAAACAGCACCAATATAAAAAGGAAATCCTTATAAGGTAAACAACACCCAATATAAAAAGGACTCCCTGATAAGGTAAACAACACCAATATAAAAAGGACTCCCTTATAAGGTAAACAACATGCAATATAAAAAGGACTCCCTTATAAGGTAAACAACACCAATATATAAAGGACTCCCTTATAAGGTAAACATCACGAAATATAAAAAAGGACTCCCATATAAGGTAAACAACACGCAATATAAAAAAGGACTCCCTTATAAGGGAAACAACACCCAATATAAAAAGGACTCCCTTATAAGGGAAACAACACCCAATATAAAAAGGACTCCCTTATAAGGTAAACAACACGCAATATAAAAAGGACTCCCTTAACAGGTAAACAATACCAATTTAAAAAGGACTCCCTTATAAGGGAAACAACACCCAATATAAAAAGGACTCCCTTATAAGGTAAACAACACGCAATATAAAAAGGACTCCCTTATAAGGTAAACAGAACGCAATATAAAAAAGGACTCCCTTATAAGTTAAACAGCACGCAATATAAAAAAGGACTCCCTTATAAGGTAAACAACACGCAATATAAAAAAGGACTCCCTTATAAGGGAAACAACACCCAATATAAAAAGGACTCCCTTATAAGGTAAAAAACACCAATATAAAAAGGACTCCCTTATAAGGTAAACAACACAAATATAAAAAAGGACTCCCTTATAAGGGAAACAACACACACTATAAAAAAGGACTCCCTTATAAGGTAAACAACACCCAATATAAAAAGGACTCCCTTATAAGGTAAACAACACGCAATATAAAAAGGACTCCCTTATAAGGTAAACAACACCAATATAAAAAGGACTCACTTATAAGGTAAACAACACGCAATTTAAAAAACGACTCCCTTATAAGGTAAACAACTCGCAATATAAAAAGGACTCCCTTATAAGGTACACAACACCCAATATAAAAAGGACTCCCTTATAAGGCAACAACACGAAATATAAAAAGGACTCCCTTATAAGGTAAACAGCACCCAATATAAAAAGGACTCCCTTAAAAGGTAAACAACACCCAATATACAAAAGGACTCCCTCATAAGGTAAACAGCACGCAATATAAAAAGGACTCCCTTATAAGGGAAACAACACCCAATATAAAAAGGACTCCCTTATAAGGTAAACAACACCAATATAAAAAAGGACTCCCTTATAAGGGAAACAACACACACTATAAAAAAGGACTCCCTTATAAGGTAAGCAACACCCAATATAAAAAGGACTCCCTTATAAGGTAAACAACACGCAATATATAAAAGGACTCCCTCATAAGGTAAACAACAAGCAAAATAAAAAAGGGCTCCCTTATAAGGTAAACAACACGCAATATAAAAAAGGACACCCTTATAAAGTAAACAACACCCAATATAAAAAGGACTGCCTTATAAGGTAAACAACACCAATATAAAAAGGACTCCATTATAACGTAAACAACACCAATATAAAAAGGACTCCCTTATAAGGTAATCAACACGCAATATAAAAAAGTAGTCCCTTATAAGGTAAACAACACACAATATAAAAAAGGACTCCCTTATAAGGTAAACAACCTGCAATATAAAAAAGGACTCCCTTATAAGGTAAACAACACCCAATATAAAAAGGACTCCCTTATAAGGTAAAAAACACCAATATAAAAAAGACTCCCTTATAAGGTAAACAACATGCAATATAATAAGGACTCACTTATAAGGTAAACAGCACCAATATAAAATGTAATCCCTTATAAGGTAAACAACACGCAATATAAAAAGGACTCCCTTATAAGGTAAACAACACCAATATAAAAAGGACTCCCTTATAAGGTAAACAACATGCAATATAAAAAGGAATCCCTTATAAGGTAAACAACACCAATATAAAAAGGACTCCCTTATAAGGTAAACATCACGCAATATAAAAAAGGACTCCCATATAAGGTAAACAACACGCAATATAAAAAAGGATTCCCTTATAAGGGAAACAACACCCAATATAAAAAGGACTCCCTTATAAGGGAAACAACACCCAATATAAAAAGGACTCCCTTATAAGGTAAACAACACGCAATATAAAAAGGACTTCCTTATCAGGTAAACAATACCAATTTAAAAAGGACTCCCTTATAAGGGAAACAACACCCAATATAAAAAGGACTCCCTTATAAGGTAAACAACACGCAATATAAAAAGGACTCCCTTATAAGGGAAACAACACCCAATATAAAAAGGACTCCCTTATAAGGTAAACAACACACAATATAAAAAAGGACTCCCTTATAAGGTAAACAACACGCAATATAAAAAGGACTCCCTTATAAGGTAAACAACACCCAATATAAAAGGGACTGCCTTATAAGGTAAACAACACCAATATAAAAAGGACTCCCTTATAAGGTAAACAACACCAATATAAAACGGACTCCATTATAAGGTAAACAACACGCAATATAAAAAAGGACTCCCTTATAAGGTAAACAGCACGCAATATAAAAAAGGACTCCCTTATAAGGTAAACAACACGCAATATAAAAAAGGACTCCCTTATAAGGGAAACAACACCCAATATAAAAAGGACTCCCTTATAAGGTAAAAAACACCAATATAAAAAGGACTCCCTTATAAGGTAAACAACACCAATATAAAAAAGGACTCCCTTATAAGGGAAACAACACACACTATAAAAAAGGACTCCCTTATAAGGTAAACAACACCCAATATAAAAAGGACTCCCTTATAAGGTAAACAACACGCAATATAAAAAGGACTCCCTTATAAGGTAAACAACACCAATATAAAAAGGACTCACTTATAAGGTAAACAACACGCAATTTAAAAAACGACTCCCTTATAAGGTAAACAACTCGCAATATAAAAAGGACTCCCTTATAAGGTACACAACACCCAATATAAAAAGGACTCCCTTATAAGGCAACAACTCGAAATATAAAAAGGACTCCCTTATAAGGTAAACAGCACCCAATATAAAAAGGACTCCCTTAAAAGGTAAACAACACCCAATATACAAAAGGACTCCCTCATAAGGTAAACAGCACGCAATATAAAAAGGACTCCCTTATAAGGGAAACAACACCCAATATAAAAAGGACTCCCTTATAAGGTAAACAACACCAATATAAAAAAGGACTCCCTTATAAGGGAAACAACACACACTATAAAAAAGGACTCCCTTATAAGGTAAACAACACCCAATATAAAAAGGACTCCCTTATAAGGTAAACAACACGCAATATATAAAAGGACTCCCTCATAAGGTAAACAACAAGCAAAATAAAAAAGGGCTCCCTTATAAGGTAAACAACACGCAATATAAAAAAGGACACCCTTATAAGGGAAACAACACCCAATATAAAAACGACTCCTTTATAAGGTAAACAACACCAGTATAAAAAGGACTCCCTTATAAGGTAAACAACACGCAATATAAAAAGGACTCCCTTATAAGGTAAACAACACGCAACATAAAAAAGGACTCCCTTATAAGGTAAACAACACGCAATATAAAAAAGGACTCGCTTATAAGGTAAACAACACGCAATATAAAAAAGGACTCCCTTATAAAGTAAACAACACCCAATATAAAAAGGACTGCCTTATAAGGTAAACAACACCAATATAAAAAGGACTCCATTATAACGTAAACAACACCAATATAAAAAGGACTCCCTTATAAGGTAATCAACACGCAATATAAAAAAGGACTCCCTTATAAGGTAAACAACACACAATATAAAAAAGGACTCCCATATAAGGTAAACAACCTGCAATATAAAAAAGGACTCCCTTATAAGGTAAACAACACCCAATATAAAAAGGACTCCCTTATAAGGTAAAAAACACCAATATAAAAAAGACTCCCTTATAAGGTAAACAACATGCAATATAAAAAGGACTCACTTATAAGGTAAACAGCACCAATATAAAATGGAATCCCTTATAAGGTAAACAACACGCAATATAAAAAGGACTCCCTTATAAGGTAAACAACACCAATATAAAAAGGACTCCCTTATAAGGTAAACAACATGCAATATAAAAAGGAATCCCTTATAAGGTAAACAACACCAATATAAAAAGGACTCCCTTATAAGGTAAACAACACGCAATATAAAAAAGGACTCCCTTATAAGGTAAACAACATGCAATATAAAAAAGGATTCCCTTATAAGGGAAACAACACGCAATATAAAAAGGACTCCCTTATAAGGGAAACAACACCCAATATAAAAAGGACTCCCTTATAAGGTAAACAACACGCAATATAAAAAGGACTCCCTTATAAGGTAAACAATACCAATTTAAAAAGAACTCCCTTATAAGGGAAACAACACCCAATATAAAAAGGACTCCCTTATAAGGTAAACAACACGCAATATAAAAAGGACTCCCTGATAAGGGAAACAACACCCAATATAAAAAGGACTCCCTTATAAGGTAAACAACACGCAATATAAAAAAGACTTCCTTATAAGGTCAACGACACGCAATATAAAAAAGGACTCCCTTATAAGGTAAACAACACTCAATAAAAAAAGGACTCCCTTATAAAGTAAACAAGACACAATATAAAAAAGGACTCCCTTATAAGGTAAACAACACCCAATATAAAAAGGACTCCCTTATAAGGTAAACAACACCAATATAAAAAGGACTCCCTTATAAGGTAAACAACACGCAATATAAAAGGGACTCCCTTATAAGGTAAACAACACGCAATATAAAAAAGGACTCCCTTATAAGGTAAACAACACGCAATATAAAAAAGGACTCCCTTATAAGGTAAACAACACGCAACATAAAAAAGGACTCCCTTATAAGGTAAACAACACGCAATATAAAATAGGACTCCCTTATAAGGTAAACAACACGCAATATAAAAAAAGACTCCCTTATAAGGTAAACAACATGCAATATAAAAAAGGACTCCCTTATAAGGTAAACAACACCCAACATAAAAAGGACTCCCTTATAAGGGAAACAACACCCAATATAAAAAGGACTCCCTTATATGGTAAACAACACGCAATATAAAAAGGACTCCCTTATAAGGTAAACAACACCAATATAAAAAGGACTCCCTCATAAGGTAAACAACACGCAATATAAAAAAGGACTCCCTTATAAGTGAAACAACACGCAATATAAAAAGGACTCCCTTATAAGGGAAACAACACCCAAAATAAAAAGGACTCCCTTATAAGGTAAACAACACGCAATATAAAAATGACTCCCTTATAAGGTAAACAACACCAATTTAAAAGGGACACCCTTATAAGGGAAACAACACGCAATATAAAAAGGACTCCCTTATAAGGTAAACAACACGCAATATAAAAAGGACTCCCTTATAAGGGAAACAACACCCAATATAAAAAGACTCCCTTATAAGGCAAACAACACCCAATATAAAAAAGGACTCCCTTATAAGGTAAACAACACGCAATATAAAAAGTACTCCCTTATAAGGGAATTAACACCCAATATAAAAAGGACTCCCTTATAAGGTAAACAACACCAATATAAATAAGGACTCCCTTATAAGGTAAACAACGCGCAATATAAAAAAGGACTCCCGTATAAGGGAAACAACACGCAATATAAAAAAGGACTCCCTAATAAGGTAAACAACACTAATATAAAAGGAATCCCTTATAAGGTAAACAACATGCAATATAAAAAAGGACGCCCTTATAAGGTAAACAACACGCAATATAAAAAAGGACTCCCTTATAAGGGAAACAACACACAACATAGAAAGGACTCCCTTATAAGGTAAACAACACCCAACATAAAAAGGACTCCCTTATAAGGTAAACAACACGCAATATAAAAAAGGACTCCCTTATAAGGTAAACAACACGCAATATAAAAAGGACTCCCTTATAAGGTAAACAACACGCAATATAAAAAAGGACTCCCTTATTAGGGAAATAACACGCAATATAAAAATGACTCCCTTATAAGGTAAACAACACGCAATATAAAAAGGACTCCCTTATAAGGTAAACAACACGCAATATAAAAAGGAATCCCTTACAAGGGAAACAACACCCAATATAAAAAGGAATCCCTTATAAGGTAAAAAACACGCAATATAAAAAGGACTCCCATATAAGGGAAACAACAACCAATATAAAAAGGACTCCCTTTTAAGGTAAACAACACCAATATAAAAAAGGACTCCCTTATAAGGTAAACAACACGCAATATAAAAAAGGACTCCCTTAAAAGGTAAACAACACGCAATATAAAAAAGACTCCCTTATAAGGGAAACAACACGCAATATAAAAAGGACTCCCTTATAAGGGAAACAACACCCAATATAAAAAGGACTACCTTATAAGGGAAACAACACGCAATATAAAAAGGACTCCCTTATAAGGTAAACAATACCAATTTAAAAAGAACTCCCTTATAAGGGAAACAACACCCAATATAAAAAGGACTCCCTTATAAGGTAAACAACACGCAATATAAAAAGGACTCCCTTATAAGGGAAACAACACGCAATATAAAAAGGACTCCCGTATAAGGTAAACAACACCCAATATAAAAAAGGACTCCCTTATAAGGTAAACAACACGCAATATAAAAAGGACTCCCTTATAAGGTAAACAACACGCAATATAAAAAGGACTCCCTTATAAGGTAAACAACACGCAATATAAAAAGGACTCCCTTATAAGGTAAACAGCACCAATATAAAAAGGACTCCCTTATAAGGTAAACAACACGCAATATAAAAAGGACTCCCTTATAAGGTAAACAGCACCAATATATAAAGGACTCCCTTATAAGGTAAACAACACCAATAAAAAAAGGACTCCCTTATAAGGTAAACAACACGCAATATAAAAAAGGACTCCCTTATAAGGGAAACAACACCCAATATAAAAAGGACTCCCTTATAAGGTAAACAACACCAATACAAAACCGACTCCCTTATAAGGTAAACAACACACACTATAAAAAAGGACTCCCTTATAAGGTAAACAACACGCAGTATAAAAAGGACTCCCTTATAAGGTAAACAACACCATTATAAACAGGACTCCCTTATAAGGTAAACAACACCCAATATGAAAAAGGACTCCCTTATAAGGGAAACAACACCCAATATAAAAAGGACTCCCTTATAAGGTAAACAACACCAATATAAAAAGGACTCCCTTATAAGGTAAACAACACACACTATAAAAAAGGACACCCTTATAAGGTAAACCACACGCAATATAAAAAGGACTCCCTTATAAGGTAAACAACACGCAATATAAAAAGGACTCCCTTATAAGGGAAACAACACCCAATATAAAAAGGACTCTCTTGTAAGGTAAACAACACGCAATATAAAAAGGACTCCCTTATAAGGGAAACAACACCCAATATAAAAAGGACTCCCTTATAAGGTAAACAACACCCAATATAAAAAAGGACTCCCTTATAACGTAAAAAACATGCAATATAAAAAGGACTCCCTTATAAGGGAAACAACACCCAATATAAAAACGACTCCCTTATAAGGTAAACAACACGCAATATAAAAATGACTCCTTTATAAGTTAAACAACACGCAATGTAAAAAGGACTCCCTTATAAGGTAAACAACACCCAATATAAAAAGTACTCCCTTATAAGGGAAAGAACACGCAATATAAAAAGGACTCCCTTATAAGGTAAACAACACGCAATACAAAAAGGACTCCCTTATAAGGGAAACAACACGCAATATAAAAAGGACTCCCTTATAAGGTAAACAACAAGCAATATAAAAAGGACTCCCTTATAAGGTAAACAACATGCAATATAAAAAGGACTCCCTTATAAGGTAAACAACACCCAATATAAAAAAGGACTCCCTTATAACGGAAACAACACGCAATATGAAAAAGGACTCCCATAAAAGGGAAACAACACGCAATTAAAAAAGGACTCCCTTATAAGGTAAACAACACCCAATATAAAAAGGACTCCCTTAAAAGGTAAACAACACGCAATATAAAAATGACTCCCTTATAAGGTAAACAACACGCAATATAAAAAGGACTCCCTTATAAGGTAAACAACACGCAATATAAGAAGGATTCCCGTATAAGGTAAACAACACGCAATATAAAAAGGACACCCTTATAACGTAAACAACACGCAATATAAAAAAGGACTCCCTTATAAGGGAAACAACACGCAATATAAAAAAGGACTCCCTTATAAGTTAAACAACACACACTATAAAAACGGACTCCCTTATAAGGTTAACAACACCCAATATAAAAAGGACTCACATACAAGGTAAACAACACGCAATATAAAAAGAACTCCCTTATAAGGTAAACAACACACACTATAAAAAAGGATTCCCTTATAAGGTAAACAAGGCACACTATAAAAAATGACTCCCTCATAAGGTAAGCAACACCCAATATAAAAAGTACTCCCTTATAAGGTAAACAACACACACTATAAAAAAGGACTCCCTTATAAGGTAAACGACACGCAATATAAAAAGCCTCCCTTATAAGGTAAACAAGACGCAATATAAAAAGGACTCCCTTAAAAGGTAAACAGCACGCAATATAAAAAGGACTCCCTTAAAAGGTAAACAGCACGCAATATAAAAAGGACTCCCTTATAAGGGAAACAACACCAATATAAAAAGGACTCCCTTATAAGGTAAACAACACGCAATATAAAAAGGACTCCCTTAAAAGGGAAACAACACCAAATATAAAAAGGACTCCCTTATAAGGTAAACAACACTCAATATAAAAAAGGACTCTCTTATAAGGTAAACAACACGCAATATAAAAAGGACTCCCTTATAAGGTAAACAGCACCAATATAAAAAGGACTCTCTTATAAGGTAAACAACACGCAATATAAAAAAGGTTCCCTTATAAGGGAAACAACACACACTATAAAAAAGGACTCCCTTATAAGGTAAACAACACCCAATATAAAAAGGACTCACTTATAAGGTAAACAACACGCAATATAAAAAGGACTCCCTTATAAGGTAAACAACACGCAATATAAAAAGGACTCCATTATAAGGTAAACAACACCAATATAAAAAGGACTCCCTTATAAGGTAAACAACACGCAATATAAAAAGGACTCCCTTATAAGGTAAACAACACCAATATAAAAAGGACTCCCTTATAAGGTAAACAACACGAAATATAAAAAGGACTCCCTTATAAGGGAAACAACACCCAATATTAAAAGGATGCCCTTATAAGGTACACAACACCAATATAAAAAGGAGTCCCTTATAAGGTAAACAACACGCAATATAAAAAAGGACTCCCTTATAAGGTAAACAACACCAATATAAAAAGGACTCCCTTATAAGGTAAACAACACGCAATATAAAAAGGACACCCTTAAAGGGTAAACAGCATGCAATATAAAAAGGACTCCCTTAAAAGGTAAACAGCACGCAATATAAAAAGGTCTCCCTAATATGGGAAACAACACCCAATATAAAAAGGACTCCCTTATAAGGTAAACAACACCAATATAAAAAGGACTCACTTATAAGGTAAACAACACGCCATATAAAAAGGACTCCCTTATAAGGGAAACAACACCCAATATAAAAAGGACTCCCTTATAAGGTAAACAACACCCAATATAAAAAAGGACTCCCTGATAAGGTAAACAACACGCAATATAAAAAGGACTCCCTTATAAGGTAAACAGCACCAATATAAAAAGGACTCCCTTATAATGTAAACAACACGCAATATAAAAAGGACTCCCTTATAAGGTAAACAACAATATAAAAAGGACTCCCTTATAAGGTAAACAACACGCAATATAAAAAAGGACTCCCTTATAAGGTAAACAACACGCAATATAAAAAAGGACTCCCTTATAAGGTAAACAACACCAGTATAAAAAGGACTCCCTTATAAGGTAAACAACACCAATATAAAAAGGACTCCCTTCTAAGGTAAACAACACGCAATATAAAAAAGGACTCCCTTATAAGGTAAACAACATGCAATATAAAAAAGGACTCCCTTATAAGGTAAACAACACGCAATATAAAAAAGGACTCCCTTATAAGGTAAACAACATCCAATATAAAAAGGACTCCCTTATAAGTTAAACAACACCATTATAAAAAGGACTGCCTTATAAGGTAAACAACACGCAATATAAAAAGGACTCCCTTATAAGGTAAACAACACGCAATATAAAAAGGACTCCCTTATAAGGTAAACAACACGCAATATAAAAAAGGACTCCCTTATAAGGTAAACAACACGCAATGTAAAAAAGGACTCCCTTATAAGGGAAACAACACGCAATATAAAAAGGACTACCTTATAAGGGAAACAACACCCAATATAAAAAGGACTCCATTATAAGGTAAACAACACGCAATATAAAAAGGACTCCCTTGTAAGGTAAACAACACGCAATATAAAAAGGACTCCCTTATAAGGTAAACAACACGCAATATGAAAAGGACTCCCTTATAAGGTAAACAACACCCAATATAAAAAAGGACTCCCTTATACCGGAAACAACACGCAATATGAAAAAGGACTCCCATAAAAGGTAAACAACACCCAATTAAAAAAGGACTCCCTTATAAGGTAAACAACACCCAATATAAAAAGGACTCCCTTAAAAGGTAAACAACACGCAATATAAAAAGGACTCCCTTATAAGGTAAACAACACCCAATATAAAAAGGACTCCTTTTTAAGGTAAACAACACCAATGTAAAAAAGGATACCCTTATAAGGTAAACAACACACAATATAAAAAAGGACTCCCTTATAAGGTAAACAACACCAATATAAAAAGGACTCCCTTATAAGGTAAACAACACCCAATATAAAAAGGACTCACATACAAGGTAAACAACACGCAATAAAAAAGAACTCCCTTATAAGGTAAACAACACACACTATAAAAAAGGATTCCCTTATAAGGTAAACAAGGCACACTATAAAAAATGACTCCCTCATAAGGTAAGCAACACCCAATACAAAAAGTACTCCCTTATAAGGTAAACAACACACACTATAAAAAAGGACTCCCTTATAAGGTAAACGACACGCAATATAAAAAGACTCCCTTATAAGGTAAACAAGACGCAATATAAAAAGGACTCCCTTAAAAGGCAAACAGCACGCAATATAAAAAGGACTCCCTTAAAAGGTAAACAGCACGCAATATAAAAAGGACTCCCTTATAAGGGAAACAACACCCAATATAAAAAGTACTCCCTTATAAGATAAACAACACCAATATAAAAAGGACTCCTTTTAAAGGTAAACAATACGCAAAACAGAAAGGACTCCCTTATAAGGGAAACAACACCCAATATAAAAAGTACTCCCTTATAAGGTAAACAACACCCAAAATAAAAAAGGACTCCCTTTTAAGGTAAACAACACACAATATAAAAAGGAATCCCTTATAAGGTAAACAACACCCAATATAAAAAGGACGCACTTATAAGGTAAACAACACCAATATAAAAAGGACTCCCTTATAAGGTAAACAACACGCAATATAAAAAGGACTCCCTTATAAGGTGAAAAACACCAATATAAAAAGGACTCCCTTATAAGGTAAACAACACGCAATATAAAAAAGGACTCCCTTAAAAGGTAAACAAGACGCAATATAAAAAAGGGCTCCCTTATAAGGTAAACACCACCCAATATAAAAAGGACTCCCTTATAAGGTAAACAACACGCAATATAAAAAGGACTCCCTTATAAGGGAAACAACACCCAATATAAAAAGGACTCCCTTATAAGGTAAACAACACGCAATATAAAAAGGACTCCCTTATAAGGTAAACAACACCCAATATAAAAAGGACTCCTTTTTAAGGTAAACAACACCAATGTAAAAAAGGATACCCTTATAAGGTAAACAACATGCAATATAAAAAAGGACTCCCTTATAAGGGAAACAACACGGAATATAAAAAGGACTCCCTTATAAGGTAAACAACACCAATATAAAAAGGACTCCCTTATAAGGTAAACAACACGCAATATAAAAAAGGACTCCCTTATAAGGTAAACAACACGCAATATAAAAAAGGACTCCCTTATAAGGGAAACAACACGCAATATAAAAAGGATTCCCTTATAAGGTAAACAGCATCAATATAAAAAGGACTCCCTTATAAGGTAAACAACACACACTATAAAAAGGACTCCCTTATAAGGTAAACAACACCAATATAAAAAGGACTCCCTTATACGGTAAACAACACGCAATATAAAAAAGGACTCCCTTTTTAGGTAAACAACACACACTATAAAAAAGGACTCCCTTATAAGGTAAACAACACCCAATATAAAAAGGACTCCCTTATAAGGTAAACAACACGCAATATAAAAAGGACTCCCTTATAAGGTAAACAACACGCAATATAAAAACGACTCCCTTATAAGGTAAACAACACGCAATATAAAAAGGACTCCCTTATAAGGTAAGCAACACGCAATATAAAAAAGGACTCCCTTATAAGGTAAACAACACGCAATATAAAAAGGACTCCCTTACAAGGTAAACAACACGCAATATAAAAAGGACTCCCTTATAAGGTAAACAACACGCAATATAAAAAAGGACTCCTTTATAAGTTAAACAACACGCAATATAAAAAAGGACTCCCTTATAAGGTAAACAACACGCAATATAAAAAAGGACTCCCTTATAAGGTAAACAACACGCAATATAAAAAAGGACTCCCTTATAAGGTAAACAACACCCAATATAAAAAGGACTGCCTTATAAGGTAAACAACACCAATATAAAAAGGACTCCCTTATAAGGTAAACAACACCAATATAAAAAGGACTCCCTTATAAGGTAAACAACACGCAATATAAAAAAGGACTCCCTTATAAGGTAAACAACACGCAGTATAAAAAAGGACTCCCTTATAAGGTAAACAACATGCAATATAAAAAAGGACTCCCTTATAAGGGAAACAACACCCAATATAAAAAGGACTCCCTTATAAGGTAAAAAACACCAATATAAAAAGGACTCCCTTATAAGGTAAACAACATGCAATATAAAAAGGACTCCCTTATAAGGTAAACAACACGCAATATAAAAAGGAATCCCTTATAAGGTAAACAACACCCAATATAAAAAGGACTCCCTTATAAGGTAAACAACACCAATGTAAAAAGGACTCCCTTATAAGGTAAATAACACGCAATATAAAAAGGACTCCCTTATAAGGTAAACAACACCAATATAAAAAGGACTCCCTTATAAGGTAAACAGCACGCAATATAAAAAAGGACTCCCTTATAAGGTAAACAACATGCAACATAAAAAAGGACTCCCTTATAAGGTAAACAACACCCAATATAAAAAGGACTCCCTTATAAGGTAAACAACACGCAATATAAAAAGGACTCCCTTATAAGGGAAACAACACCCAATATAAAAAGGACTCCCTTATAAGGTAAACAACACGCAATATAAAAGGGACTCCCTTATAAGGTAAACAACACCAATATAAAAAGGACTCCCTTATAAGGTAAACAACACGCAATATAAAAAAGGACTCCCTTATAAGGTAAACAACACGCAATATAAAAAGGACTCCCTTATAAGGGAAAGAACACCCAATGTAAAAAGGACACCCTTATAAGGTAAACAACACGCAATATAAAAAGGACTCCCTTATAAGGGAAGCAACATCCAATATAAAAAGGACTCCCTTATAAGGTAAACAACACGCAATATAAAAAGGACTCCCTTATAAGGGAAACAACACCCAATATAAAAAGGACTCCCCTTTAAGGTAAACAACACCAATATGAAAAAGGACTCCCTTATAAGGTAAACAACACGCAATATAAAAAAGGACTACCTTATAAGGGAAACAACACACAATATAAAAAGGACTCCCTTATAAGGTAAACAACACCAATATAGAAAGGACTACCATATAAGGTAAACAACACCCAATATAAAAAGGACTCCCTTATAAGGTAAACAACACCAATATAAAAAAGGACTCCCTTATAAGGGAAACAACACGCAATATAAAAAGGACTCCCTTATAAGGGAAACAACACCCAATATAAAAAGGACACCCTTATAAGGTAAACAACACGTAATATAAAAAGGACTCCCTTATAAGGTAAACAACACCAATATAAAAAGGACTCCCTTATAAGGGAAAAAAAACCGAATATTAAAAGGACTCCCTTATAAGGTAAACAACACCAATATAGAAAGGACTCCCTTGTAAGGTAAACAACACCCAATATAAAAGGGACTCCCTTATAAGGTAAACAACACGCAATATAAAAAACGACTCCCTTATAAGGGAAACAACACGCAATATAAAAACGACTCCCTTATAAGGTAAACAACATGCAATATAAAAAAGGATTCCCTTATAAGGTAAACAACACGCAATATAAAAAGGACTCCCTTATAAGGTAAACAACACGCAATATAAAAAAGGACTCCCTTATAAGGGAAAAAACACGCAATATAAAAAGGACTCCCTTATAAGGTAAACAACACGCAATATAAAAAGGACTCCCTTATAAGATAAACAACACCAATATAAAAAGGACTCCTTTTTAAGGTAAAAAACACGCAATATAAAAAGGACTCCCTTATAAGGTAAACAACACCCAATATAAAAAGGACTCCCTTATAAGGTAAACAACACGAAATATAAAAAAAGACTCCCTTATAAGGTAAACAACATGCAATATAAAAAAGGACTCCCTTATAAGGTAAACAACACCCAACATAAAAAGGACTCCCTTATAAGGGAAACAACACCCAATATAAAAAGGACTCCCTTATATGGTAAACAACACGCAATATAAAAAGGACTCCCTTATAAGGTAAACAACACCAATATAAAAAGGACTCCCTCATAAGGTAAACAACACGCAATATAAAAAAGGACTCACTTATAAGTGAAACAACACGCAATATAAAAAGGACTCTCTTATAAGGGAAACAACACCCAATATAAAAAGGACTCCCTTATAAGGTAAACAACACGCAATATAAGAAGGACTCCCTTATAAGGTAAACAACACCAATTTAAAAGGGACACCCTTATAAGGGAAACAAAACCCAATATAAAAGGACTCCCTTATAAGGTAAACAACACGCAATATAAAAAGGACTCCCTTATAAGGGAAACAACACCCAATATAAAAAGACTCCCTTATAAGACAAACAACACCCAATATAAAAAAGGACTCCCTTATAAGGTAAACAACACGCAATATAAAAAGTACTCCCTTATAAGGGAAACAACACCCAATATAAAAAGGACTCCCTTATAAGGTAAACAACACCAATATAAATAAGGACTCCCTTATAAGGTAAACAACGCGCAATACAAAAAAGGTCTCCCTTATAAGGGAAACAACACGCAATATAAAAAAGGACTCCCTAATAAGGTAAACAACACTAATATAAAAGGACTCCCTTATAAGGTAAACAACTTGCAATATAAAAAAGGACGCCCTTATAAGGTAAACAACACGCAATATAAAAAAAGACTCCCTTATAAGGGAAACAACACGCAACATAGAAAGGACTCCCTTATAAGGTAAACAACACCCAACATAAAAAGGACTCCCTTATAAGGTAAACAACATGCAATATAAAAAAGGACTCCCTTATAAGGTAAACAACACGCAATATAAAAAGGACTCCCTTATAAGGTAAACAACACGCAATATAAAAAAGGACTCCCTTATTAGGGAAATAACACGCAATATAAAAATGACTCCCTTATAAGGTAAACAACACGCAATATAAAAAAGACTCCCTTATAAGGTAAACAACACGCAATATAAAAAGGACTCCCTTACAAGGGAAACAACACCCAATATAAAAAGGAATCCCTTATAAGGTAAACAACACGCAATATAAAAAGGACTCCCATATAAGGGAAACAACACCCAATATAAAAAGGACTCCCTTTTAAGGTAAAAAACACCAATATAAAAAAGGACTCCCTTATAAGGTAAAGAACACGCAATATAAAAAAGGACTACCTTATAAGGGAAACAACACCCAATATAAAAAGGACTCCCTTATAAGGTAAACAACACGCAATATAAAAACGACTCCCTTATAAGGGAAACAACACGTAATATAAAAAGGACTCCCGTATAAGGTAAACAACACCAATATAAAAAGGACTCCCTTATAAGGTAAACAACATGCAATATAAAAAGGACTCCCTTATAAGGTAAACAACACCAATATAAAAAGGACTCCCTTATAAGGTAAACAACACGCAATATAAAAAAGGACTCCCTTATAAGGTAAACAACACGCAATATAAAAAAGACTCCCTTATAAGGGAAACAACACGCAATATAAAAAGGACTCCCTTATAAGGGAAACAACACCCAATATAAAAAGGACTCCCTTATAAGGGAAACAACACGCAATATAAAAAGGACTCCCTTATAAGGTAAACAATACCAATTTAAAAAGAACTCCCTTATAAGGGAAAAAACACCCAATATAAAAAGGACTCCCTTATAAGGTAAACAACACGCAATATAAAAAGGACTCCCTTATAAGGGAAACAACACCCAATATAAAAAGGACTCCCGTATAAGGTAAACAACACCCAATATAAAAAAGGACTCCCTTATAAGGTAAACAACACGCAATATAAAAAGGACTCCCTTATAAGGTAAACAACACGCAATATAAAAAGGACTCCCTTATAAGGTAAACAACACGCAATATAAAAAGGACTCCCTTATAAGGTAAACAGCACCAATATAAAAAGGACTCCCTTATAAGGTAAACAACACGCAATATAAAAAGGACTCCCTTATAAGGTAAACAGCACCAATATATAAAGGACTCCCTTATAAGGTAAACAACACCAATATAAAAAGGACTCCCTTATAAGGTAAACAACACCCAATATAAAAAAGGACTCCCTTATAAGGGAAACAACACCCAATATAAAAAGGACTCCCTTATAAGGTAAACAACACCAATACAAAACCAACTCCCTTATAAGGTAAACAACACACACTATAAAAAAGGACTCCCTTATAAGGTAAACAACACGCAGTATAAAAAGGACTCCCTTATAAGGTAAACAACACCAATATAAACAGGACTCCCTTATAAGGTAAACAACACCCAATATGAAAAAGGACTCCCTTATAAGGGAAACAACACCCAATATAAAAAGGACTCCCTTATAAGGTAAACAAATCCAATATAAAAAGGACTCCCTTATAAGGTAAACAACACACAGTATAAAAAAGGACACCCTTATAAGGTAAACCACACGCAATATAAAAAGGACTCCCTTATAAGGTAAACAACACGCAATATAAAAAGGACTCCCTTATAAGGGAAACAACACCCAATATAAAAAGGACTCCCTTGTAAGGTAAACAACACGCAATATAAAAAGGACTCCCTTATACGGGAAACAAGACCCAATATAAAAAGGACTCCCTTATAAGGTAAACAACACCCAATATAAAAAAGGACTCCCTTATAACGTAAAAAACATGCAATATAAAAAGGACTCCCTTATAAGGGAAACAACACCCAATATAAAAACGACTCCCTTATAAGGTAAACAACACGCAATATAAAAATGAGTCCTTTATAAGGTAAACAACACGCAATGTAAAAAGGACTCCCTTATAAGGTAAACAACACCCAATATAAAAAGGACTCCCTTATAAGGTAAACAACACGCAATATAAAAAGGACTCCCTTATAAGGTAAACAACACGCAATATAAAAAGGACTCTCTTATAAGGGAAACAACACGCAATATAAAAAGGACTCCCTTATAAGGTAAACAACAAGCAATATAAAAAGGACTCCCTTATAAGGTAAACAACACGCAATATAAAAAGGACTCCCTTATAAGGTAAACAACACCCAATATAAAAAAGGACTCCCTTATACCGGAAACAACACGCAATATGAAAAAGGACTCCCATAAAAGGTAAAGAACACGCAATTAAAAAAGGACTCCCTTATAAGGTAAACAACACCCAATATAAAAAGGACTCCCTTAAAAGGTAAACAACACGCAATATAAAAATGACTCCCTTATAAGGTAAAAAACACGCAATATAAAAAGGACTCCCTTATAAGGTAAACAACACGCAATATAAGAAGGATTCCCGTATAAGGTAAACAACACGCAATATAAAAAGGACACCCTTATAACGTAAACAACACGCAATATAAAAAAGGACTCCCTTATAAGGGAAACAACACGCAATAAAAAAAAGGACTCCCTTATAAGTTAAATAACACACACTATAAAAACGGACTCCCTTATAAGGTTAACAACACCCAAAATAAAAAGGACTCACATACAAGGTAAACAACACGCAATAAAAAAGATCTCCCTTATAAGGTAAACAACACACACTATAAAAAAGGATTCCCTTATAAGGTAAACAAGGCACACTATAAAAAATGACTCCCTCATAAGGTAAGCAACACCCAATACAAAAAGTACTCCCTTATAAGGTAAACAACACACACTATAAAAAAGGACTCCCTTATAAGGTAAACGACACGCAATATAAAAAGACTCCCTTATAAGGTAAACAAGACGCAATATAAAAAGGACTCCCTTAAAAGGCAAACAGCACGCAATATAAAAAGGACTCCCTTAAAAGGTAAACAGCACGCAATATAAAAAGGACTCCCTTATAAGGGAAACAACACCCAATATAAAAAGGACTCCCTTATAAGATAAACAACACCAATATAAAAAGGACTCCTTTTAAAGGTAAACAATACGCAAAACAGAAAGGACTCCCTTATAAGGGAAACAACACCCAATATAAAAAGTACTCCCTTATAAGGTAAACAACACCCAAAATAAAAAAGGACTCCCTTTTAAGGTAAACAACACGCAATATAAAAAGGACTCCCTTATAAGGTAAACAGCAACAAAATAAAAAGGACTCCCTTATAAGGTAAACAACACGTAATATAAAAAAGGACTCCGTTATAAGGGAAACAACACACACTATAAAAAAGGACTCCCTTATAAGGTAAACAACACCCAATATAAAAAAGGACTCCCTGATAAGGTAAACAACACGCAATATAAAAAGGACTCCCTTATAAGGTAAACAACACACAATATAAAAAGGACTCCCTTATAAGGTAAACAACACCAATATAAAAAGGACTCCCTTATAAGGTAAACAACACGCAATATAAAAAGGACTCCCTTATAAGGTAAACAACACCAATATAAAAAGGACTCCCTTATAAGGTAAACAACACGCAATATAAAAAAGGACTCCCTTATAAGGTAAACAACACGCAATATAAAAAAGGACTCCCTTATAAGGGAAACAACACCCAATATAAAAAGGACTCCCTTATAAGGTAAACAACACGCAATATAAAAAGGACTCCCTTATAAGGTAAACAACACCAATATAAAAAGGACTCATTTATAAGGTAAACAACACGCAATATAAAAAAGGACTCCCTTATAAGGTAAACAACACCCAATATAAAAAGGACTCCCTTATAAGGTAAACAACAGCAATATAAAAAGGAATCCCTTATAAGGTAAACAACACGCAATATAAAAAGGACTCCCTTATAATGGAAACAACACCCAATATAAAAAGGACTCCCTTATAAGGTAAACAACACCAATATAAAAAGGACTCCCTTATAAGGTAAACAACACGCAATATAAAAAGGACTCCCTTATAAGGGAAACAACACCCAATATAAAAAGGACTCCCTTATAAGGTAAACAACACCCAATATAAAAAAGGACTCCCTTATAAGGTAAACAACACGCAATATAAAAAGGACTCCCTTATAAGGTAAACAGCACCCATATAAAAAGGACTCCCTTATAAGGTAAACAACACGCAATATAAAAAGGACTCCCTTATAAGGTAAACAACACGAAATATAAAAAGGAATCCCTTATAAGGGAAACAACACGCAATATAAAAAGGACTCCCTTATAAGGTAAACAGCACCAATATATAAAGGACTCCCTTATAAGGTAAACAACACACAATATAAAAAGACTCCCTTATAAGGTAAACAACACCAATATACAAAGGACTCCCTTATAAGGTAAAGAACACGCAATATAAAAAAGGACTCCCTTATTAGGTAAACAACAAGCAATATAAAAAATGACTCCCTTATAAGGTAAACAACACGCAATATAAAAAAGGACTCCCTTATAAGGTAAACAACACGCAATATAAAAAAGGACTCCCTTATAAGGTAAACAACACCCAATATAAAAAGGACTCCCTTATAAGGTAAACAACACGCAATATAAAAAAAGACTCCCTTATTAGGTAAACAACATGCAATATAAAAAAGGACTCCCTTATAAGGTAAACAACACGCAATATAAAAAAGGACTCCCTTATAAGGGAAAAAACACGCAATATAAAAAGGACTCCCTTATAAGGGAAACAACACCCAATATAAAAAGGACTCCCTTATAAGGTACACAACACGCAATATAAAAAGGACACCCTTATAAGGTAAACAACATCCAATATAAAAAGGACTCCCTTATAAGGTAAACAACACGCAATATAAAAAGGACTCCCTTATAAGGTAAACAGCACCAATATAAAAAGGACTCCCTTATAAGGTAAACAACACACAATATAAAAAGGACTCCCTTATAAGGTAAACAACACACAATATAAAAAGGACTCCCTTATAAGGTAAACAATACCAATATAAAAAGGACTCCCTTATAAGGTAAACAACACGCAATATAAAAAAGGACTCCCTTATAAGGTAAACAACACGCAATATAAAATAGGACTCATTTATAAGGTAAACAACACGCAATATAAAAAAGGACTCCCTTATAAGGTAAACAACATGCAATATAAAAAAGGACTCCCTTATAAGGTAAACAACACCCAATATAAAAAGGACTCCCTTATAAGGGAAACAACACCCAATATAAAAAGGACTCCCTTATATGGTAAACAACACGCAATATAAAAAGGACTCCCTTATAAGGTAAACCACACCAATATAAAAAGGACTCCCTCATAAGGTAAACAACACGCAATATAAAAAAGGACTCCCTTATAAGGGAAACATCACGCAATATAAAAAGGACTCCCTTATAAGGGAAACAACACCAATATAAAAAGGACTCCCTTATAAGGTAAACAACACGCAATATAAAAAGGACTCCCTTATAAGGTAAACAACACCAATTTAAACGGGACTCCCTTATAAGGGAAACAACACCCAATATAAAAAGGACTCCCTTATAAGGTAAACAACACGCAATATAAAAAGGACTCCCTTATAAGGTAAACAACACGCAATATAAAAAGTACTCCCTTATAAGGTAAAAAACACGCAATATAAAAAGGACTCCCTTATAAGGGAAACAACACCCAATATAAAAAGGACTCCCTTTTAAGGTAAACAACACCAATATGAAAAAGGACTCCCTTATAAGGTAAACAACACGCAATATAAAAAAGGACTACATTATAAGGGAAACAACACCCAATATAAAAAGGGCTCCCATATAAGGTAAACAACACGCAATATAAAAAATGACTCCCTTATAAGGTAAACAACACCAATATAAAAAAGGACTCCCTTATAAGGGAAACAACACGCAATATAAAAAGGACTCTCTTATAAGGGAAACAACACCCAATATAAAAAGGACTCCCTTATAAGGTAAACAACACGTAATATAAAACGGACTCCCTTATAAGGTAAACAACACCAATATAAAAACGACTCCCTTATTAGGGAAACAACACCCAATATAAAAAGGACTCCCTAACAAGGTAAACAACACCAATATAACAAAGGACTCCCTTATAAGGTAAACAACACGCAATATAAAAAGGACTCCCTTATAAGGTAAACACCACCAATATAAAAAGGAATCCCTTATAAGGGAAAAAACACCCAATATAAAAAGGACTCCCTCATAAGGTAAACAACACGCAATACAAAAAGGACTCCCTTATAAGGTAAACAACACGCAATATAAAAAGGACTCCCTTATAAGGGAAACAACACCCAATATAAAAAGGACTCCCTTATACGGTAAACAACACCAATATAAAAAAGGACTCCCTTATAAGGTAAACAACACCCAATATAAAAAGGACTCCCTTATAAGGTAAACAACACGGAATATAACAAAGGACTCCCTTATAAGGGAAACAACACGTAATATAAAAAGGACTCCCTTATAAGGTAAACAACATGCAATATAAAAAAGGACTCCCTTATAAGGTAAACAACACGCAATATAAAAAGGACTCCCTTATAAGGTAAACAACACGCAGTATAAAAAGGACTCCCTTATAAGGTAAACAACACGCAGTATAAAAAGGACTCCCTTATAAGGTAAACAACACGCAATATAAAAAGGACTCCCTTATAAGGTTAACAACACCAATATAAAAAGGACTCCCTTATAACGTATGCAACACGCAATATAAAAAGGACTCCCTTATAAGGTAAACAACACGCAATATAAAAAGAACTCCCTTATATGGTAAACAACACGCAATATAAAAAGGACTCCCCTATAAGGTAAACAGCACCAATACAAAAAGGACTCCCTTATAAGGGAGACAACACCCAATATAAAAAGGACTCCCTTATAAGGTAAACAGCACCAATATAAAAAGGACTCCCATATAAGGTAAACAACACACAATATAAAAAGGACTCCCTTATAAGGTAAACAACACGCAATATAAAAAGGACTCCCTTATAAGGTAAACAACACGCAATATAAAAAAGGACTCCCTTATAAGGTATACAACACGAAACATAAAAAAGACTCCCTTATTAGGTACACAACACCAATATAAAAAGGACTCCTTTATAAGGTAAACAACACGCAATATAAAAAGGACTCCCTTAGAAGGTAAACAACACCAATATAAAAAGGACTCCCTTATAAGGTAAACAACACGCAATATAAAAAAGGACTCCCTTAGAAGGTAAATAACATGCAATATAAAAAAGGACTCCCTTATAAGGTAAACAACACGCAATATAAAAAGGACTCCCTTATAAGGTAAACAACTCGCAATATAAAAAAGGACTCCCTTATATGGTAAACAACACGCAATATAAAAAGGACTCCCTTATAAGGGAAACAACACGCAATATAAAAAGGACTCCCTTATAAGGTAAACAGCACCAATAAAAAAAGGAATCCCTTATAAGGTAAACAACACGCAATATATAAAGGACTCCCTTATAAGGTAAACAGCACCAATATAAAAAGGACTCCCTTATAAGGTAAACAACATGCAGTATAAAAAGGCCTCCCTTATAAGGTAAACAACACGCAATATAAAAAAGGACTCCCTTATAAAGTAAACAACACGCAATATAAAAAAGGACTCGCTTATAAGGTAAACAACACGCAATATAAAAAAGGACTCCCTTATAAGGTAAACAACACCCAAAATAAAAAGGACTGCCTTATAAGGTAAACAACACCAATATAAAAAGGACTCCATTATAAGGTAAACAACTCCAATATAAAAAGGACTCCCTCATAAGGTAAACAACACGCAATATAAAAAAGGACTCCCTTATAAGGGAAACAACACACAATATAAAAAAGGAGTCCCTCATAAAGTAAAGAACACCCAATATAAAAAGGACTCCCTTATAAGGTAAAAAACACCAATATAAAAAGACTCCCTTATAAGGTAAACAACATGCAATATAAAAAGTACTCCCTTATAAGGTAAACAGCACCAATATAAAAAGGAATCCCTTATAAGGTAAACAACACCCAATATAAAAAGGACTCCCTTACAAGGTAAACAACACCAATATAAAAAGGACTCCCTTATAAGGTAAACAACACCAATTTAAAAGGGACTCCCTTATAAGGGAAAGAACACCCAATGTAAAAAGGACTCCCTTATAAGGTAAACAGCACGCAATATAAAAAGGACTCCCTTATAAGGGAAACAACACCCAATATAAAAAGGACTCCCTTTTAAGGTAAACAACACCAATATGAAAAAGGACTCCCTTATAAGGTAAACAACACGCAATATAAAAAAGGACTACCTTATAAGGGAAACAACACACAATATAAAAAGGACTCCCTTATAAGGTAAACAACACCAATATAGAAAGGACTACCATATAAGGTAAACAACACCCAATATAAAAAGGACTCCCTTATAAGGTAAACAACACCAATATAAAAAAGGACTCCCTTATAAGGGAAACAACACGCAATATAAAAAGGACTCCCTTATAAGGGAAACAACACCCAATATAAAAAGGACTCCCTTATAAGGTAAACAACACGTAATATAAAAAGGACTCCCTTATAAGGTAAACAACACCAATATAAAAAGGACTCCCTTATAAGGGAAACAAAACCCAATATAAAAAGGACTCCCTTATAAGGTAAACAACACCAATATAGAAAGGACTCCCTTATAAGGTAAACAACACCCAATATAAAAGGGACTCCCTTATAAGGTAAACAACACGCAATATAAAAAACGACTCCCTTATAAGGGAAACAACACGCAATATAAAAACGACTCCCTTATAAGGTAAACAACACGCAATATAAAAAAGGATTCCCTTATAAGGTAAACAACACGCAATATAAAAAGGCCTCCCTTATAAGGTAAACAACACGCAATATAAAAAAGGACTCCCTTATAAGGGAAACAACACGCAATATAAAAAGGACTCCCTTATAAGGTAAACAACACGCAATATAAAAAGGACTCCCTTATAAGATAAACAACACCAATATAAAAAGGACTCCCTTTTAAGGTAAAAGACACGCAATATAAAAAGGACTCCCTTATAAGGTAAGCAACACCCAATATAAAAAGGACTCCCTTATAAGGTAAACAACACACAATATAAAAAAAGACTCCCTTATAAGGTAAACAACATGCAATATAAAAAAGGACTCCCTTATAAGGTAAACAACACCCAACATAAAAAGGACTCCCTTATAAGGGAAACAACACCCAATATAAAAAGGACTCCCTTATATGGTAAACAACACGCAATATAAAAAGGACTCCCTTATAAGGTAAACAACACCAATATAAAAAGGACTCCCTCATAAGGTAAACAACACGCAATATAAAAAAGGACTCACTTATAAGTGAAACAACACGCAATATAAAAAGGACTCTCTTATAAGGGAAACAACACCCAATATAAAAAGGACTCCCTTATAAGGTAAACAACACGCAATATAAGAAGGACTCCCTTATAAGGTAAACAACACCAATTTAAAAGGGACACCCTTATAAGGGAAACAAAACCCAATATAAAAAGGACTCCCTTATAAGGTAAACAACACGCAATATAAAAAGGACTCCCTTATAAGGGAAACAACACCCAATATAAAAAGACTCCCTTATAAGGCAAACAACACCCAATATAAAAAAGGACTCCCTTATAAGGTAAACAACACGCAATATAAAAAGTACTCCCTTATAAGGGAAACAACACCCAATATAAAAAGGACTCCCTTATAAGGTAAACAACACCAATATAAATAAGGACTCCCTTATAAGGTAAACAACGCGCAATACAAAAAAGGTCTCCCTTATAAGGGAAACAACACGCAATATAAAAAAGGACTCCCTAATAAGGTAAACAACACTAATATAAAAGGACTCCCTTATAAGGTAAACAACTTGCAATATAAAAAAGGACGCCCTTAAAAGGTAAACAACACGCAATATAAAAAAGGACTCCCTTATAAGGGAAACAACACGCAACATAGAAAGGACTCCCTTATAAGGTAAACAACACCCAACATAAAAAGGACTCCCTTATAAGGTAAACAACACGCAATATAAAAAAGGACTCCCTTATAAGGTAAACAACACGCAATATAAAAAGGACTCCCTTATAAGGTAAACAACACGCAATATAAAAAAGGACTCCCTTATTAGGGAAATAACACGCAATATAAAAATGACTCCCTTATAAGGTAAACAACACGCAATATAAAAAAGACTCCCTTATAAGGTAAACAACACGCAATATAAAAAGGACTCCCTTACAAGGGAAACAACACCCAATATAAAAAGGAATCCCTTATAAGGTAAACAACACGCAATATAAAAAGGACTCCCATATAAGGGAAACAACACCCAATATAAAAAGGACTCCCTTTTAAGGTAAAAAACACCAATATAAAAAAGGACTCCCTTATAAGGTAAAGAACACGTAATATAAAAAAGGACTACCTTATAAGGGAAACAACACCCAATATAAAAAGGACTCCCTTATAAGGTAAACAACACGCAATATAAAAAAGGACTCCCTTATAAGGGAAACAACACGTAATATAAAAAGGACTCCCGTATAAGGTAAACAACACCAATATAAAAAGGACTCCCTTATAAGGTAAACAACATGCAATATAAAAAGGACTCCCTTATAAGGTAAACAACACCAATATAAAAAGGACTCCCTTATAAGGTAAACAACACGCAATATAAAAAAGGACTCCCTTATAAGGTAAACAACACGCAATATAAAAAAGACTCCCTTATAAGGGAAACAACACGCAATATAAAAAGGACTCCCTTATAAGGGAAACAACACCCAATATAAAAAGGACTCCCTTATAAGGGAAACAACACGCAATATAAAAAGGACTCCCTTATAAGGTAAACAATACCAATTTAAAAAGAAGTCCCTTATAAGGGAAACAACACCCAATATAAAAAGGACTCCCTTATAAGGTAAACAACACGCAATATAAAAAGGACTCCCTTATAAGGGAAACAACACCCAATATAAAAAGGACTCCCGTATAAGGTAAACAACACCCAATATAAAAAAGGACTCCCTTATAAGGTAAACAACACGCAATATAAAAAGGACTCCCTTATAAGGTAAACAACACGCAATATAAAAAGGACTCCCTTATAAGGTAAACAACACGCAATATAAAAAGGACTCCCTTATAAGGTAAACAGCACCAATATAAAAAGGACTCCCTTATAAGGTAAACAACACGCAATATAAAAAGGACTCCCTTATAAGGTAAACAGCACCAATATATAAAGGACTCCCTTATAAGGTAAACAACACCAATATAAAAAGGACTCCCTTATAAGGTAAACAACACCCAATATAAAAAAGGACTCCCTTATAAGGGAAACAACACCCAATATAAAAAGGACTCCCTTATAAGGTAAACAACACCAATACAAAACCGACTCCCTTATAAGGTAAACAACACACACTATAAAAAAGGACTCCCTTATAAGGTAAACAACACGCAGTATAAAAAGGACTCCCTTATAAGGTAAACAACACCAATATAAACAGGACTCCCTTATAAGGTAAACAACACCCAATATGAAAAAGGACTCCCTTATAAGGGAAACAACACCCAATATAAAAAGGACTCCCTTATAAGGTAAACAACACCAATATAAAAAGGACTCCCTTATAAGGTAAACAACACACAGTATAAAAAAGGACACCCTTATAAGGTAAACCACACGCAATATAAAAAGGACTCCCTTATAAGGTAAACAACACGCAATATAAAAAGGACTCCCTTATAAGGGAAACAACACCCAATATAAAAAGGACTCCCTTGTAAGGTAAACAACACGCAATATAAAAAGGACTCCCTTATAAGGGAAACAAGACCCAATATAAAAAGGACTCCCTTATAAGGTAAACAACACCCAATATAAAAAAGGACTCCCTTATAACGTAAAAAACATGCAATATAAAAAGGACTCCCTTATAAGGGAAACAACACCCAATATAAAAACGACTCCCTTATAAGGTAAACAACACGCAATATAAAAATGAGTCCTTTATAAGGTAAACAACACGCAATGTAAAAAGGACTCCCTTATAAGGTAAACAACACCCAATATAAAAAGGACTCCCTTATAAGGTAAACAACACGCAATATAAAAAGGACTCCCTTATAAGGTAAACAACACGCAATATAAAAAGGACTCTCTTATAAGGGAAACAACACGCAATATAAAAAGGACTCCCTTATAAGGTAAACAACAAGCAATATAAAAAGGACTCCCTTATAAGGTAAACAACACGCAATATAAAAAGGACTCCCTTATAAGGTAAACAACACCCAATATAAAAAAGGACTCCCTTATACCGGAAACAACACGCAATATGAAAAAGGACTCCCATAAAAGGTAAACAACACGCAATTAAAAAAGGACTCCCTTATAAGGTAAACAACACCCAATATAAAAAGGACTCCCTTAAAAGGTAAACAACACGCAATATAAAAATGACTCCCTTATAAGGTAAAAAACACGCAATATAAAAAGGACTCCCTTATAAGGTAAACAACACGCAATATAAGAAGGATTCCCGTATAAGGTAAACAACACGCAATATAAAAAGGACACCCTTATAACGTAAACAACACGCAATATAAAAAAGGACTCCCTTATAAGGGAAACAACACGCAATATAAAAAAGGACTCCCTTATAAGTTAAATAACACACACTATAAAAACGGACTCCCTTATAAGGTTAACAACACCCAATATAAAAAGGACTCACATACAAGGTAAACAACACGCAATAAAAAAGAACTCCCTTATAAGGTAAACAACACACACTATAAAAAAGGATTCCCTTATAAGGTAAACAAGGCACACTATAAAAAATGACTCCCTCATAAGGTAAGCAGCACCCAATACAAAAAGTACTCCCTTATAAGTAAAAAACACACACTATAAAAAAGGACTCCCTTATAAGGTAAACGACACGCAATATAAAAAGACTCCCTTATAAGGTAAACAAGACGCAATATAAAAAGGACTCCCTTAAAAGGCAAACAGCACGCAATATAAAAAGGACTCCCTTAAAAGGTAAACAGCACGCAATATAAAAAGGACTCCCTTATAAGGGAAACAACACCCAATATAAAAAGGACTCCCTTATAAGATAAACAACACCAATATAAAAAGGACTCCTTTTAAAGGTAAACAATACGCAAAACAGAAAGGACTCCCTTATAAGGGAAACAACACCCAATATAAAAAGTACTCCCTTATAAGGTAAACAACACCCAAAATAAAAAAGGACTCCCTTTTAAGGTAAACAACACGCAATATAAAAAGGACTCCCTTATAAGGTAAACAGCAACAAAATAAAAAGGACTCCCTTATAAGGTAAACAACACGTAATATAAAAAAGGACTCCCTTATAAGGGAAACAACACACACTATAAAAAAGGACTCCCTTATAAGGTAAACAACACGCAATATAAAAAGGACTCCCTTATAAGGTAAACAACACGCAATATAAAAAGGACTCCCTTAAAAGGTAAACAGCACCCAATAGAAAAAGGACTCCCTTAAAAGGTAAACAGCACGCAATATATAAAGGACTCCTTTATAAGGGAAACAACACCCAATATAAAAAGGACTCCCTTATGAGGTAAACAACACCAATATAAAAAGGACTCCCTTATAAGGTAAACAACACGCAATATAAAAAGGACTCCCTTATAAGGGAAACAACACCAAATATAAAAAGGACCCCCTTATAAGGTAAACAACACTCAATATAAAAAAGGACTCCCTTATAAGGTAAACAACACGCAATATAAAAAGGACTGCCTTATAAGGTAAACAGCACCAATATAAAAAGGACTCTCTTATAAGGTAAACAACACGCATTATAAAAAAGGTCTCCCTTATAAGGGAAACAACACACACTATAAAAAAGGACTCCCTTATAAGGTAAACAACACCCCATATAAAAAGTACTCCCTTATAAGGTAAACAACACGCAATATAAAAAGGACTCCCTTATAAGGTAAACAACACGCAATATAAAAAGTACTCCCATATAAGGTAAACAACACCAATATAAAAAGGACTCCCTTATAAGGTAAACAACATGCAATATAAAAAGGACTCCCTTATAAGGTAAACAACACCAATATAAAAAGGACTCCCTTATAAGGTAAACAACACGAAATATAAAAAGGACTCCCTTATAAGGGAAACAACACCCAATATAAAAAGGATTCCCTTATAAGGTAAACAACACCAATATAAAAAGGACTCACTTATAAGGTAAACAACACGCCATATAAAAAGGACTCCCTTATAAGGGAAACAACACCCAATATAAAAAGGACTCCCTTATAAGGTAAACAACACCCAATATAAAAAAGGACTCCCTGATAAGGTAAACAACACGCAATATAAAAAGGACTCCCTTATAAGGTAAACAGCACCAATATAAAAAGTACTCCGTTATAATGTAAACAACACGCAATATAAAAAGGACTCCCTTATAAGGTAAACAACACCAATATAAAAAGGACTCCCTTATAAGGTAAACAACACGCAATATAAAAAAGGACTCCCTTATAAGGTAAACAACACGCAATATAAAAAAGGACTCCCTTATAAGGTAAACAACACCAGTATAAAAAGGACTCCCTTATAAGGTAAACAACACCAATATAAAAAGGACTCCCTTCTAAGGTAAACAACACGCAATATAAAAAAGGACTCCCTTATAAGGTAAACAACATACAATATAAAAAAGGACTCCCTTATAAGGGAAACAACACGCAATATAAAAAAGGACTCCCTTATAAGGTAAACAACATGCAATATAAAAAGGACTCCCTTATAAGTTAAACAACACCAATATAAAAAGGACTGCCTTATAAGGTAAACAACACGCAATATAAAAAGGACTCCCTTATAAGGTAAACAACACGCAATATAAAAAGGACTCCCTTATAAGGTAAACAACACCAATATAAAAAGGACTCACTTATAAGGTAAACAACACGCAATATAAAAAAGGACTCCCTTATAAGGTAAACAACACGCAATGTAAAAAAGGACTCCCTTATAAGGGAAACAACACGCAATATAAAAAGGACTACCTTATAAGGGAAACAACACCCAATATAAAAAGGACTCCATTATAAGGTAAACAACACGCAATATATAAAGGACTCCCTTGTAAGGTAAACAACACGCAATATAAAAAGGACTCCCTTATAATGTAAACAACACGCAATATAAAAAGGACTCCCTTATAAGGTAAACAACACCCAATATAAAAAAGAACTCCCTTATACCGGAAACAACACGCAATATGAAAAAGGACTCCCATAAAAGGTAAACAACACCCAATTAAAAAAGGACTCTCTTATAAGGTAAACAACACCCAATATAAAAAGGACTCCCTTAAAAGGTAAACAACACGCAATATAAAAAGGACTCCCTTATAAGGTAAAAAAGACGCAATATAAAAAGGACTCCCTTAAAAGGTAAACAGCACACAATATAAAAAGGACTCCCTTAAAAGGTAAACAGCACGCAATATAAAAAGGACTCCCTTATAAGGGAAACAACACCCAATAAAAAAAGGACTCCCTTATAAGATAAACAACACCAATATAAAAAGGACTCCCTTTAAAGGTAAACAATATGCACAATAGAAAGGACTCCCTTATAAGGGAAACAACACCCAATATAAAAAGGACTCCCTTATAAGGTAAACAACACCCAAAATAAAAAAGGACTCCCTTATAAGGTAAACAACACGCAATATAAAAAGGACTCCCTTATAAGGTAAACAGCACCAATATAAAAAGGACTCCCTTATAAGGTAAACAACACGTAATATAAAAAAGGTCTCCCTTATAAGGGAAACAACACACACTATTAAAAAGGACTCCCTTATAAGGTAAACAACACGCAATATAAAAAGGACTCCCTTAAAAGGTAAACAGCACCCAATAGAAAAAGGACTCCCTTAAAAGGTAAACAGCACGCAATATAAAAAGGACTCCTTTATAAGGGAAACAACACCCAATATAAAAAGGACTCCCTTATAAGGTAAACAACACCAATATAAAAAGGACTCCCTTATAAGGTAAACAACACGCAATATAAAAAGGACTCCCTTATAAGGGAAACAACACCAAATATAAAAAGGACCCCCTTATAAGGTAAACAACACCCAATATAAAAAAGGACTCCCTTATAAGGTAAACAACATGCAATATAAAAAGGACTCCCTTATAAGGTAAACAGCACCAATATAAAAAGGACTCCCTTATAAGGTAAACAACACGCAATATAAAAAAGGTCTCCCTTATAAGGGAAACAACACACACTATAAAAAAGGACTCCCTTATAAGGTAAACAACACCCAATATAAAAAGGACTCCCTTATAAGGTAAACAACACGCAATATAAAAAGGACTCCCTTATAAGGTAAACAACATGCAATATAAAAAGGACTCCCTTATAAGGTAAACAACACCAATATAAAAAGGACTCCCTTATAAGGTAAACAACACGCAATATAAAAAGGACTCCCTTATAAGGTAAACAACACCAATATAAAAAGGACTCCCTTATAAGGTAAACAACACGAAATATAAAAAGGACTCCCTTATAAGGGAAACAACACCCAATATAAAAAGGATTCCCTTATAAGGTAAACAACACCAATATAAAAAGGACTCCCTTATAAGGTAAACAACACGCAATATAAAAAAGGACTCCCTTATAAGGTAAACAACACCAATATAAAAAGGACTCCCTTATAAGGTAAACAACACGCAATATAAAAAGGACTCCCTTAAAGGGGAAACAGCATGCAATATAAAAAGGACTCCCTTAAAAGGTAAACAGCACGCAATATAAAAAGGACTCCCTAATAAGGGAAATAACACCCAATATAAAAAGGACTCCATTATAAGGTAAACAACACGCAATATAAAAAGGAATCCCTTGTAAGGTAAACAACACGCAATATAAAAAGGACTCCCTTATAAGGTAAACAACACGCAATATAAAAAGGACTCCCTTATAAGGTAAACAACACCCAATATAAAAAAGGACTCCCTTATACCGGAAACAACACGCAATATGAAAAAGGACTCCCATTAAAGGTAAACAACACGCAATTTAAAAAGGACTCCCTTATAAGGTAAACAACACCCAATATGAAAAGGACTCCCTTAAAAGGTAAACAACACGCAATATAAAAAGGACTCCCTTATAAGGTAAACAACACGCAATATAAAAAGGACTCCCTTATAAGGTAAACATCACGCAATATAAGAAGGATTCCCGTATAAGGTAAACAACACGCAACATAAAAAGGACACCCTTATAACGTAAACAAAACGCAATATAAAAAAGGACTCCCTTATAAGGGAAACAACACGCAATATAACAAAGGACTCCCTTATAAGGTAAACAACACACACTGTAAAAACGGAATCCCTTATAAGGTTAACAACACCCAATATAAAAAGGACTCACATACAAGGTAAACAACACGCAATATAAAAAGGACTCCCTTATAAGGTAAACAACACACACTATAAAAAAGGATTCCCTTATAAGGTAAACAAGGCACACTATAAAAAATGACTCCCTCATAAGGTAAGCAACACCCAATATAAAAAGTACTCCCTTATAAGGTAAACAACACACACTATAAAAAAGGACTCCCTTATAAGGTAAACAACACGCAATATAAAAAGGACTACCTTATAAGGTAAACAAGACGCAATATAAAAAGGACTCCCTTAAAAGGTAAACAGCACACAATATAAAAAGGACTCCCTTAAAAGGTAAACAGCACGCAATATAAAAAGGATTCCCTTATAAGGGAAACAACACCCAATATAAAAAGGACTCCCTTATAAGATAAACAACACCAATATAAAAAGGACTCCGTTTAAAGGTAAACAATACGCAAAATAGAAAGGACTCCCTTATAAGGGAAACCAAACCCAATATAAAAAGGAATCCCTTATAAGGTAAACAACACCCAAAATAAAAAAGGACTCCCTTATAAGGTAAACAACATGCAATATAAAAAGGACTCCCTTATAAGGTAAACAGCACCAATATAAAAAGGACTCCCTTATAAGGTAAACAACACGCAATATAAAAAAGGACTCCCTTATAAGAGAAACAACACACAATATAAAAAAGGACTCCCTTATAAGGTAAACAACACGCAATATAAAAAGGACTCCCTTATAAGGTAAACAACACGCAATATAAAAAGGACTCCCTTAAAAGGTAAACAGCACCCAATAGAAAAAGGACTCCCTTAAAAGGTAAACAGCACGCAATATAAAAAGGACTCCTTTATAAGGGAAACAACACCCAATATGAAAAGGACTCCCTTATAAGGTAAACAACACCAATATAAAAAGGACTCCCTTATAAGGTAAACAACACGCAATATAAAAAGGACTCCCTTATAAGGGAAAAAACACCAAATATAAAAAGGACCCCCTTATAAGGTAAACAACACCCAATATAAAAAAGGACTCCCTTATAAGGTAAACAACACACAATATAAAAAGGACTCCCTTATAAGGTAAACAGCACCAATATAAAAAGGACTCCCTTATAAGGTAAACAACACGCAATATAAAAAAGGTCTCCCTTATAAGGGAAACAACACACACTATAAAAAAGGACTCCCTTATAAGGTAAACAACACCCAATATAAAAAGGACTCCCTTATAAGGTAAACAACACGCAATATAAAAAGGACTCCCTTATAAGGTAAACAACACGCAATATAAAAAGGATTCCCTTATAAGGTAAACAACACCAATATAAAAAGGACTCCCTTATAAGGTAAACAACACGCAATATAAAAAGGACTCCCTTATAAGGTAAAAAACACCAATATAAAAAGGATTCCCTTATAAGGTAAACAACACGAAATATAAAAAGGATTCCCTTATAAGGGAAACAACACCCAATATAAAAAGGATTCCCTTATAAGGTAAACAACATCAATATAAAAAGGACTCCCTTATAATGTAAACAACACGCAATATAAAAAAGGACTCCCTTATTAGGTAAACAACAGCAATATAAAAAGGACTCTCTTATAAGGTAAACAACACGCAATATAAAAAGGACTCCCTTAAAGGGTAAACAGCATGCAATATAAAAAGGACTCCCTTAAAAGGTAAACAGCACGCAATATAAAAAGGACTCCCTAATAAGGGAAACAACACCCAATATAAAAAGGACTCCCTTATAAGGTAAACAACACCAATATAAAAAGGACTCCCTTATAAGGTAAACAACACGCAATATAAAAAGGACTCCCTTATAAGGGAAACAACACCCAATAGAAAAAGGACTCCCTTATAAGGTAAAAAACACACAATATAAAAAAGGACTCCCTGATAAGGTAAACAACACGCAATATAAAAAGGACTCCCTTATAAGGTAAACAGCACCAATATAAAAAGGACTCCCTTATAAGGTAAACAACACGCAATATAAAAAAGGACTCCCTTATAAGGTAAACAACACGCAATATAAAAAAGGACTCCCTTATAAAGTAAACAACACCAGTATAAAAAGGACTCCCTTATAAGGTAAACAGCACCAATATAAAAAGGACTCCCTTATAAGGTAAACAACACGCAATATAAAAAAGGACTCCCTTATAAGGTAAACAACACGCAATATAAAAAAGGACTCCCTTATAAAGTAAACAACACCAGTATAAAAAGGACTCCCTTATAAGGTAAACAACACGCAATATAAAAAAGGACTCCCTTATAAAGTAAACAACACCAGTATAAAAAGGACTCCCCTATAAGGTAAACAGCACCAATATAAAAAGGACTCCCTTATAAGGGAAACAACACCCAATATAAAAAGGACTCCCTTATGAGGTAAACAGCACCAATATAAAAAGGACTCCCTCATAAGGTAAACAACACACAATATAAAAAGGACTCCCTTACAAGGTAAACAACACGCAATATAAAAAGGACTCTGTTATAAGGTAAACAGCACGCAATATAAAAAAGGACTCCCTTATAAGGTAAACAACACGCAATATAAAAAGGACTCCCTTATAAGGTAAACAACACCAATATAAAAAGGACTCCCTTATAAGGTAAACAACACGCAATATAAAAAGGACTCCCTTAGAAGGTAAACAACACCAATATAAAAAGGACTCCCTTATAAGGTAAACAACACGCAATATAAAAAAGGACTCCCTTAGAAGGTAAACAACACGCAATATAAAAAAGGACTCCCTTATAAGGTAAACAACATGCAATATAAAAAGGACACCCTTATAAGGTAAACAACTCGCAATATAAAAAAGGACTCCCTTATAAGGTAAACAACACGCAATATAAAAAGGACTCCCTTATAAGGTAAACAACACGCAATATAAAAAGGACTCCCTTATAAGGTAAAGAGCACCAATAAAAAAAGGACTCCCTTATAAGGTAAACAACACGCAATATAAAAAGGACTCCCTTATAAGGTAAACAGCACCAATATAAAAAGGACTCCCTTATAAGGTAAACAAAACGCAATATAAAAAAGGACTCCCTTATAAGGTAAACAACACGCAATATAAAAAAGGACTCGCTTATAAGGTAAACAACACGAAATATAAAAAAGGACTCCCTTATAAGGTAAACAACACCCAATATAAAAAGGACTGCCTTATAAGGTAAACAACACCAATATAAAAAGGACTCCATTATAAGGTAAACAACACCAATATAAAAAGGACTCCCTTATAAGGTAAACAACACGCAATATAAAAAAGGACTCCCTTATAAGGTAAACAACACACAATATAAAAAAGGACTCCCTTATAAGGTAAACAACACGCAATATAAAAAAGGACTCCCTTATAAGGGAAACAACACCCAATATAAAAAGGACTCCCTTATAAGGTAAAAAACACCAATATAAAAAGGACTCCCTTATAAGTTAAACACCACGCAATATAAAAAGGACTCCCTTATAAGGTAAACAGCACCAATATAAAAAGGAATCCTTTATAAGGTAAACAACACCCAATATAAAAAGAACTCCCTTATAAGGTAAACAACACCAATATAAAAAGGACTCCCTTATAAGGTAAACAACATGCAATATAAAAAGGACTCCCTTATAAGGTAAACAACACCAATATAAAAAGGACTCCCTTATAAGGTAAACAACACGCAATATAAAAAAGGACTTCCTTATAAGGTAAACAACACGCAATATAAAAAAGGACTCCCTTATAAGGGAAACAACACGCAATATAAAAAGGACTCCCTTATAAGGGAAACAACACCCAATATAAAAAGGACTCCCTTATAAGGTAAACAACACGCAATATAAAAAGGACTCCCTTATAAGGTAAACAATACCAATTAAAAAGAACTCCCTTATAAGGGAAACAACACCCAACATAAAAAGGACTCCCTTAAAAGGTAAACAACACGCAATATAAAAAGGACTCCCTTATAAGGGAAACAACACCCAATATAAAAAGGACTCCCTTATAAGGTAAACAACACCCAATATAAAAAAGGACTCCCTTATAAGGTAAACAACACCCAATATAAAAAGGACTCCCTTATAAGGTAAACAACATGCAATATAAAAAGGACTCCCTTCTAACATAAACAACACGCAATATAAAAAAGGACTCCCTTATAAGGTAAACAACACGCAATATAAAAAAGGACTCCCTTATAAGGTAAACAACACGCAATATAAAAAGGACTCCCTTATAAGGTAAACAGCACCAATATAAAAAGGACTCCCTTATAAGGTAAACAACACGCAATATAAAAAATGACTCCCGTATAAGGTAAACAACACGCAATATAAGAAGGACTCCCTTATAAGGGAAACAACACCCAATGTAAAAAGGACTCCCTTATAAGGTAAACAACACGCAATATAAAAAGGACTCCCTTGAAAGGGAAACAACACCCAATATAAAAAGGACTCCCTTATAAGGTAAACAACACCCAATATAAAAAAGGAATCCCTTATAAGGTAAACCACACGCAATATAAAAAGGACTCCCTTATAAGGGAAACAACACCCAATATAAAAAGGACTCCCTTATAAGGTAAACAACACCAATATAAAAAAGGACACCCTTATAAGGTAAACAACACGCAATATAAAAAAGGACTCACTTATAAGGAAAACAACACGCAATATAAAAAGGACTCCCTTATAAGGTAAACAACACCAATATAAAAAGGACTCCCTTATAAGGGAAACAACACGCAATATAAAAAAGGACTCCCTTATAAGGTAAACAACACGCAATATAAAAAAGGACTCCCTTATAAGGGAAACAACACGCAATATAAAAAGGACTCCCTTATAAGGTAAACAGCACCAATATATAAAGGACTCCCTTATAAGGTAAACAACACACAATATAAAAAGACTCCCTTATAAGGTAAACAACACCAATGTACAAAGGACTCCCTTATAAGGTAAACAACACGCAATATAAAAAAGGACTCCCTTATTAGGTAAACAACAAGCAATATAAAAAATGACTCCCTTATAAGGTAAACAACACGCAATATAAAAAAGGACTCCCTTATAAGGTAAACAACACGCAATATAAAAAAGGACTCCCTTATAAGGTAAACAACACCCAATATAAAAAGGACTCCCTTATAAGGTAAACAACACGCAATATAAAAAAAGACTCCCTTATTAGGTAAACAACATGCAATATAAAAAAGGACTCCCTTATAAGGTAAACAACACGCAATATAAAAAAGGACTCCCTTATAAGGGAAAAAACACGCAATATAAAAAGGACTCCCTTATAAGGGAAACAACACCCAATATAAAAAGGACTCCCTTATAAGGTACACAACACGCAATATAAAAAGGACTCCCTTATAAGGTAAACAACACCCAATATAAAAAGGACTCCCTTATAAGGTAAACAACACGCAATATAAAAAAGGACTCCCTTATAAGGTAAACAACACGCAATATAAAATAGGACTCATTTATAAGGTAAACAACACGCAATATAAAAAAGGACTCCCTTATAAGGTAAACAACATGCAACATAAAAAAGGACTCCCTTATAAGGTAAACAACACCCAATATAAAAAGGACTCCCTTATAAGGGAAACAACACCCAATATAAAAAGGACTCCCTTACAAGGTAAACAACACCAATATAACAAAGGACTCCCTTATAAGGTAAACAACACGCAATATAAAAAGGACTCCCTTATAAGGTAAACACCACCAATATAGAAAGGACTCCCTTATAAGGGAAACAACACCCAATATAAAAAGGACTCCCTTATAAGGTAAACAACACGCAATATAAAAAGGACTCCCTTATAAGGTAAACAACACGCAATATAAAAAGGACTCCCTTATAAGGGAAACAACACCCAATATAAAAAGGACTCCCTTATACGGTAAACAACACCAATATAAAAAAGGACTCCCTTATAAGGTAAACAACACCCAATATAAAAAGGACTCCCTTATAAGGTAAACAACACGGAATATAAAATAGGACTCCCTTATAAGGGAAACAACACGTAATATAAAAGGGACTCCCTTATAAGGTAAACAACACGCAATATAAAAAAGGACTCCCTTATAAGGTAAACAACACGCAATATAAAAAGGACTCCCTTATATGGTAAACAACACGCAATATAAAAAGGACTCCCTTATAAGGTAAACAACACGCAGTATAAAAAGGACTCCCTTATAAGGTAAACAACACGCAGTATAAAAAGGACTCCCTTATAAGGTAAACAACACGCAATATAAAAAAGGACTCCCTTATAAGGGAAACAACACGTAATATAAAAAGGACTCCCTTATAAGGTAAACAACACGCAATATAAAAAAGGACTCCCTTATAAGGTAAACAACACGCAATATAAAAAGGACCCCCTTATATGGTAAACAACACGCAATATAAAAAGGACTCCAGTATAAGGAAAACAACACGCAGTATAAAAAGGACTCCCTTATAAGGTAAACAACATGCAGTATAAAAAGGACTCCCTTATAAGGTAAACAACACTCAATATAAAAAGGACTCCCTTATAAGGTCAACAACACCAATAAAAAAGGACTCCCTTATAACGTATACAACACGCAATATAAAAAGGACTCCCTTATAAGGTAAACAACACGCAATATAAAAAGGACTCCCTTATATGGTAAACAACACACAATATAAAAAGGACTCCCTTATAAGGTAAACAACACGCAGTATAAAAAGGACTCCCTTAAAAGGTAAACAACACGCAGTATAAAAAGGACTCCCTTATAAGGTAAACAACACCAATATAAAAAGGACTCCCTTATAACGTATACAACACGCAATATAAAAAGGACTCCCTTATAAGGTAAACAACACGCAATATAAAAAGGACTCCCTTATAAGGTAAACAACACCAATATAAAAAAGGACTCCCTTATAAGGGAAATAACACGCAATATAAAAAGGACTCCCTTATAAGGGAAACAACACCCAATATAAAAAGGACTCCCTTATATGGAAAACAACACGTAATATAAAACGGACTCCCTTATAAGGTAAACAACACCAATACAAAAACGACTTCCTTATAAGGGAAACAACACCCAATATAAAAAGGACTCCTTTACAAGGTAAACAACACCAATATAACAAAGGACTCCCTTATAAGGTAAACAGCACGCAATATAAAAAGGACTCCCTTATAAGGTAAACACCACCAATATAAAAAGGACTCCCTTATAAGGGAAACAACACCCAATATAAAAAGGACTCCCTTATAAGGTAAACAACACGCAATATAAAAAGGACTCCCTTATAAGGTAAACAACACGCAATATAAAAAGGACTCCCTTATAAGGGAAACAACACCCAATATAAAAAGGACTCCCTTATTCGGTAAACAACACCAATATAAAAAAGGACTCCCTTATAAGGTAAACAACACCCAATATAAAAAGGACTCCCTTATAAGGTAAAGAACACGCAATATAAAAAAGGACTCCCTTATAAGGGAAACAACACGTAATATAAAAAGGACTCCCTTATAAGGTAAACAACACGCAATATAAAAAAGGACTCCCTTAAAAGGTAAACAACACGCAGTATAAAAAGGACTCCCTTATAAGGTAAACAACACGCAGTATAAAAAGGACTCCCTTATAAGGTAAACAACACGCAATATAAAAAGGACTCCCTTATAAGGTCAACAACACCAATATAAAAAGGACTCCCTTATAACGTATACAACACGCAATATAAAAAGGACTCCCTTATAAGGTAAACAACACGCAATATAAAAAAGGACTCCCTTATAAGGTAAACAACACGCAATATAAAAAGGACTCCCTTATATGGTAAACGACACGCAATATAAAAAGGACTCCCTTATAAGGTAAACAACACGCAGTATAAAAAGGACTCCCTAATAAGGTAAACAACACGCAGTATAAAAAGGACTCCCTTATAAGGTAAACAACACGCAATATAAAAAGGACTCCCTTATAAGGTCAACAACACCAATATAAAAAGGACTCCCTTATAAGGTAAACAACACACAATATAAAAAAGACTCCCTTATAAGGTAAACAACACGCAATATAAAAAGGACTCCCTTATAAGGTAAACAACACGCAGTATAAAAAGGACTCCCTTATAAGGTAAACAACACGCCGTATAAAAAGGACTCCCTTATAAGGTAAACAACACGCAATATAAAAAGGACTCCCTTATAAGGTCAACAACACCAATATAAAAAGGACTCCCTTATAACGTATACAACATGCAATATAAAAAGGACTCCCTTATAAGGTAAACAACACGCAATATAAAAAAGGACTCCCTTATAAGGTAAACAACACGCAATATAAAAAGGACTCCCTTATATGGTAAACGACACGCAATATAAAAAGGACTCCCTTATAAGGTAAACAACACGCAGTATAAAAAGGACTCCCTTATAAGGTAAACAACATGCATTATAAAAAGGACTCCCTTATAAGGTAAACAACACGCAATATTAAAAGGACTCCCTTATAAGGTCAACAACACCAATATAAAAAGGACTCCCTTATAAGGTCAACAACACCAATATAAAAAGGACTCCCTTATAACGTATAAAACACGCAATATAAAAAGGACTCCCTTATGAGGTAAACAACACGCAATATAAAAAGGACTCCCTTATATGGTAAACAACACGCAATATAAAAAGGACTCCCTTATAAGGTAAACAACACGCAGTATAAAAAGGACTCCCTTATAAGGTAAACAACACGCAGTATAAAAAGGACTCCATTATAAGGTAAACAACACGCAATATAAAAAGGACTCCCTTATAAGGTCAACAACACCAATATAAAAAGGACTCCCTTATAACGTATACAACACGCAATATAAAAAGGACTCCCTTATAAGGTAAACAACACGCAATATAAAAAAGGACTCCCTTATTAGGTAAACAACACGCAATATAAAAAAGGACTCCCTTATAAGGGAAACAACACCCAATATAAAAAGGGCTCCCATATAAGGTAAAAAACACGCAATATAAAAAGGACTCCCTTATAAGGTAAACAACACCAATATAAAAAAGGACTCCCTTATAAGGGAAACAACACGCAATATAAAAAGGACTCTCTTATAAGGGAAACAACACCCAATATAAAAAGTACTCCCTTATAAGGTAAACAAAACGTAATATAAAAAGGACTCCCTTATAAGGTAAACAACACCAATATAAAAAGGACTCCCTTATAAGGGAAACAACACCCAATATAAAAAGGACTCCCTTATAAGGTAAACATCACCAATATAGAAAGGACTCCCTTATAAGGTAAACAATACCCAATATAAAAAGGACTCCCTTATAAGGTAAACAACACGCAATATAAAAAACGACTCCCTTATAAGGGAAACAACACGCAATATAAAAAGGACTCCCTTATAAGGTAAACAACACGCAATATAAAAAAGGATTCCCTTATTAGGTAAACAACACGCAATATAAAAAGGACTCCCTTATAAGGTAAACAACACGCAATATAAAAAAGGACTCCCTTATAAGGGAAACAACACGCAATATAAAAAGGACTCCCTTATAAGGTAAACAACACGCAATATAAAAAGGACTCCCTTATAAGATAAACAACACCAATATAAAAAGGACTCCCTTTTAAGGTAAACAACACGCAATATAAAAAGGACTCCCTTATAAGGTAAACAACACCAATATAAAAAGGACTCCCTTATAAGGTAAACAACACGCAATATAAAAAAGGACTCCCTTATAAGGTAAACAACACGCAATATAAAAAAGGACTCCCTTATAAGGTAAACAACACGCAATATAAAAAGGACGCCCTTATAAGGGAAACAACACCCAATATAAAAAGGAGTCCCTTATAAGGTAAACAACTCGCAATATAAAAAAGGACTCCCTTATAAGGTAAACAACACGCAATATAAAAAAGGACTCCCTTATAAGGGAAACAACACCCAATATAAAAAGGACTCCCTTATAAGGTAAAAAACACCAATATAAAAAGGACTCCCTTATAAGGTAAACAACATGCAATATAAATAGGACTCCCTTATAAGGTAAACAACACGAAATATAAAAAGGAATCCCTTATAAGGTAAACAACACCCAATATAAAAAGGACTCCCTTATAAGGTAAACAACACCAATATAAAAAGGACTCCCTTATAAGGTAAACAACATGCAATATAAAAAGGACTCCCTTATAAGGTAATCAACACCAATATAAAAAGGACTCCCTTATAAGGTAAAGAGCACGCAATATAAAAAAGGTCTCCCTTATAAGGTAAACAACATGCAACATAAAAAAGGACTCCCTTATAACGTAAACAACACCCAATATAAAAAGGACTCCCTTATAAGGTAAACAACACGCAATATAAAAAGGACTCCCTTATAAGGGAAACAACACCCAATATAAAAAGGACTCCCTTATAAGGTAAACAACACGCAATATAAAAAGGACTCCCTTATAAGTTAAACAACACCAATATAAAAAGGACTCCCTTATAAGGTAAACAACACACAATATAAAAAAGGACTCCCTTATAAGGTAAACAACACGCAATATAAAAAGGACTCCCTTATAAGGGAAACAACACCCAATGTAAAAAGGACTCCCTTATAAGGTAAACAACACGCAATATAAAAAGGACTCCCTTATAAGGGAAACAACACGCAATATAAAAAGGACTCCCTTATAAGGTAAACAACACCAATATAAAAAGGACTCCCTTATAAGGGAAACAACACGCAATATAAAAAAGGACTCCCTTATAAGGTAAACAACACGCAATATAAAAAAGGACTCCCTTATAAGGGAAACAACACGCAATATAAAAAGGACTCCCTTATAAGGTAAACAACACAAATATATAAAGTACTCCCTTATAAGATAAACAACACACAATATAAAAATACTCCCTTATAAGGTAAACAACACCAATATAAAAAGGACTCCCTTATAAGGTAAACAACACGCAATATAAAAAAGGACTCCCTTATTAGGTAAACAACACGCAATATAAAAAATGACTCCCTTATAAGGTAAACAACACGCAATATAAAAAAGGACTCCCTTATAAGGGAAACAGCACGCAATATAAAAAAGGACTCCCTTATAAGGTAAACAACACCCAATATAAAAAGGACTCCCTTATAAGGTAAACAACACGCAATATAAAAAAGGACTCCCTGTTAAGGTAAACAACACGCAATATAAAAAAGGACTCCCTTATAAGGGAAACATCACGCAATATAAAAAGGACTCCCGTATAAGGGAAACAACACCAATATAAAAAGGACTCCCTTATAAGGTAAACAACACCCAATATAAAAAGGACTCCCTTATAAGGGAAACAACACCCAATATAAAAAGGACTCCCTTATATGGTAAACAACACGCAATATAAATAAGGACTCCCTTATAAGGTAAACAATACGCAATATAAAAAAGGACTCCCTAATAAGGTAAACAACACGCAATATAAAAAAGGACTCCCTTATAAGGGAAACAACACCCAATATAAAAAGGACTCCCTTATAAGGTAAAAAACACCAATATAAAAAGGACTCCCTTATAAGGTAAACAACATGCAATATAAAAAGGACTCCCTTATAAGGTAAACAACACGCAATATAAAAAGGAATCCCTTATAAGGTAAACAACACCCAATATAAAAAGGACGCACTTATAAGGTAAACAACACCAATATAAAAAGGACTCCCTTATAAGGTAAACAACACGCAATATAAAAAGGACTCCCTTATAAGGTGAAAAACACCAATATAAAAAGGACTCCCTTATAAGGTAAACAACACGCAATTTAAAAAAGGACTCCCTTATAAGGTAAACAAGACGCAATATAAAAAAGGACTCCCTTATAAGGTAAACACCACCCAATATAAAAAGGATTCCCTTATAAGGTAAACAACACGCAATATAAAAAGGACTCCCTTATAAGGGAAACAACACCCAATATAAAAAGGACTCCCTTATAAGGTAAACAACACGCAATATAAAAAGGACTCCCTTATAAGGTAAACAACACCCAATATAAAAAGGACTCCTTTTTAAGGTAAACAACACCAATGTAAAAAAGGATACCCTTATAAGGTAAACAACATGCAATATAAAAAAGGACTCCCTTATAAGGGAAACAACACGGAATATAAAAAGTACTCCCTTATAAGGTAAACAACACCAATATAAAAAGGACTCCCTTATAAGGTAAACAACACGCAATATAAAAAAGGACTCCCTTATAAGGTAAACAACACACAATATAAAAAAGGACTCCCTTATAAGGGAAACAACACGCAATATAAAAAGGACTCCCTTATAAGGTAAACAGCATCAATATAAAAAGGACTCCCTTATAAGGTAAACAACACACAATATAAAAAGGACTCCCTTATAAGGTAAACAACACCAATATAAAAAGGACTCCCTTATACGGTAAACAACACGCAATATAAAAAAGGACTCCCTTTTTAGGTAAACAACACACAATATAAAAAAGGACTCCCTTATAAGGTAAACAACACGCAATATAAAATGGACTCCCTTATAAGGTAAACAACACGCAATATAAAAAAGGACTCCCTTATAAGGTAAACAACACCAATTTAAAAGGGACTCCCTTATAAGGGAAACAACACCCAATATAAAAAGGACTCCCTTATAAGGTAAACAACACGCAATATAAAAGGACTCCCTTATAAGGGAAACAACACCCAATATAAAAAGGACTCCCTTATAAGGTAAACAACACCCAATATAAAAAAGGACTCCCTTATAAGGTAAACAACACGCAATATAAAAAGGACTCCCTTATAAGGGAAACAACACCCAATATAAAAAGGACTCCCTTATAAGGTAAACAACACCAATATAAATAAGGACTCCCTTATAAGGTAAACAACACTCAATATAAAAAAGGACTCCCTTATAAGGGAAACAAAACGCAATATAAAAAAGGACTCCCTTATAAGGTAAACAACACCAATATAAAAAGGACTCCCTTATAAGGTAAACAACACGCAATATAAAAAAGGACTCCCTTATAAGGTAAACAACACGCAATATAAAAAAGGACTCCCTTATAAGGGAAACAACACACAATATAAAAAGGACTCCCTTATAAGGGAAACAACACCCAATATAAAAAGGACTCCCTTATAAGGGAAACAACACGCAATATAAAAAGGACTCCCTTATAAGGTAAACAATACCAACTTAAAAAGAACTCCCTAATAAGGGAAACAACACCCAACATAAAAAGGACTCCCTTAAAAGGTAAACAACACGCAATATAAAAAGGAATCCCTTATAAGGGAAACAACACCCAATATAAAAAGGACTCCCTTATAAGGTAAACAACACCCAATATAAAAAAGGACTCCCTTATAAGGTAAACAACACAATATATAAAGGACTCCCTTATAAGGTAAACAACACGCAATATAAAAAGGACTCCCTTATAACGTAAACAACGCGCAATATAAAAAAGGACTCCCTTTTAAGGTAAACAACAAGCAATATAAAAAAGGACTCACTTATAAGGTAAACAACACGCAATATAAAAAAGGACTCCCTTATAAGGTAAACAACACCCAATATAAAAAGGACTGCCTTATAAGGTAAACAACACCAATATAAAAAGGACTCCCTTATAAGGTAAACAACACGCAATATAAAAAAGGACTCCCTTATAAGGTAAACAACACCCAATATAAAAAAGGACTCCCTTATAAGGTAAACAACACGCAATATAAAAAAGGACTCCCTTAAAAGGGAAACAACACCCAATATAAAAAGGACTCCCTTATAAGGTAAACAACACGCAGTATAAAAAGGACTCCCTAATAAGGTAAACAACACGCAGTATAAAAAGGACTCCCTTATAAGGTAAACAACACGCAATATAAAAAGGACTCCCGTATAAGGTCAACAACACCAATATAAAAAGGACTCCCTTATAAGGTAAACAACACACAATATAGAAAAGACTCCCTTATAAGGTAAACAACACGCAATATAAAAAGGACTCCCTTATAAGGTAAACAACACGCAGTATAAAAAGGACTCCCTTATAAGGTAAACAACACGCAGTATAAAAAGGACTCCCTTATAAGGTAAACAACACGCAATATAAAAAGGACTCCCTTATAAGGTCAACAACACCAATATAAAAAGGACTCCCTTATAACGTATACAACATGCAATATAAAAAGGACTCCCTTATAAGGTAAACAACACGCAATATAAAAAAGGACTCCCTTATAAGGTAAACAACACGCAATATAAAAAGGACTCCCTTATATGGTAAACGACACGCAATATAAAAAGGACTCCCTTATAAGGTAAACAACACGCAGTATAAAAAGGACTCCCTTATAAGGTAAACAACACGCAGTATAAAAAGGACTCCCTTATAAGGTAAACAACACGCAATATAAAAAGGACTCCCTTATAAGGTCAAAAACACGCAGTATAAAAAGGACTCCCTTATAAGGTCAACAACACGCAATATAAAAAGGACTCCCTTATAAGGTCAACAACACCAATATAAAAAGTACTCCCTTATAACGTATACAACACGCAATATAAAAAGGACTCCCTTATAAGGTAAACAACACGCAATATAAAAAAGGACTCCCTTAGAAGGTAAACAACACGCAATATAAAAAGGACTCCCTTATATGGTAAACGACACGCAATATAAAAAGGACTCCCTTATAAGGTAAACAACACGCAGTATAAAAAGGACTCCCTTATAAGGTAAACAACACGCATTATAAAAAGGACTCCCTTATAAGGTAAACAACACGCAATATAAAAAGGACTCCCTTATAAGGTCAACAACACCAATATAAAAAGGACTCCCTTATAAGGTCAACAACACCAATATAAAAAGGACTCCCTTATAACGTATAAAACACGCAATATAAAAAGGACTCCCTTATAAGGTAAACAACACGCAATATAAAAAGGACTCCCTTATATGGTAAACAACACGCAATATAAAAAGGACTCCCTTATAAGGTAAACAACACGCAGTATAAAAAGGATTCCCTTATAAGGTAAACAACACGCAGTATAAAAAGGACTCCATTATAAGGTAAACAACACGCAATATAAAAAGGACTCCCTTATAAGGTCAACAACACCAATATAAAAAGGACTCCCTTATAACGTATACAACACGCAATATAAAAAGGACTCCCTTATAAGGTAAACAACACGCAATATAAAAAAGGACTCCCTTATAAGGTAAACAACACGCAATATAAAAAGGACTCCCTTATATGGTAAACAACACGCAATATAAAAAGGACTCCCTTATAAGGTAAACAACACGCAGTATAAAAAGGACTCCCTTATAAGGTAAACAACACGCAGTATAAAAAGGACTCCCTTATAAGGTAAACAACACGCAATATAAAAAGGACTCCCTTATAAGGTCAACAACACCAATATAAAAAGGACTCCCTTATAACGTATACAACACGCAATATAAAAAGGACTCCCTTATAAGGTAAACAACACGCAATATAAAAAAGGACTCCCTTATAAGGTAAACAACACGCAATATAAAAATGACTCCCTTATATGGTAAATGACACGCAATATAAAAAGGACTCCCTTATAAGGTAAACAACACGCAGTATAAAAAGGACTCCCTTATAAGGTAAACAACACGCAGTATAAAAAGGACTCCCTTATAAGGTAAACAACACGCAATATAAAAAGGACTCCCTTATAAGGTCAACAACACCAATATAAAAAGGACTCCCTTATAAGGTAAACAACACTCAATATAAAAACGACTCCCTTATAAGGTAAACAACACGCAATATAAAAAAGGACTCCCTTATAAGGTATACAACACGCAACATAAAAAACACTCCCTTATTAGGTAAACAACACCAATATAAAAAGGACTCCCTTATAAGGTAAACAACACGCAATATAAAAAGGACTCCCTTAGAAGGTAAACAACACCAATATAAAAAGGACTCCCTTATAAGGTAAACAACATGCATTATAAAAAAGGACTCCCTTAGAAGGTAAATAACACGCAATATAAAAAAGGACTCCCTTATAAGGTAAACAACATGCAATATAAAAAGGACACCCTTATAAGGTAAACAACTCGCAATATAAAAAAGGACTCCCTTATATGGTAAACAACACGCAATATAAAAAGGACTCCCTTATAAGGTAAACACCACCAATAAAAAAAGGACTCCCTTATAAGGTAAACAACACGCAATATAAAAAGGACTCCCTTATAAGGTAAACAGCACCAATATAAAAAGGACTCCCTTATAAGGTAAACAACACCCAATATAAAAAGGACTCCCTTATAAGGTAAACAACACGCAATATAAAAAAGGACTCCTTTATAAAGTAAACAACACGCAATATAAAAAAGGACTCGCTTATAAGGTAAACAACACGCAATATAAAAAAGGACTCCCTTATAAGGTAAACAACACCAAAATAAAAAGGACTCCATTATAAGGTAAACAACACCAATATAAAAAGGACTCCCTTATAAGGTAAACAACACGCAATATAAAAAAGGACTCCCTTATAAGGGAAACAACACACAATATAAAAAAGGACTCCCTTATAAGGTAAACAACACGCAATATAAAAAAGGACTCCCTTATAAAGTAAACAACACCCAATATAAAAAGGACTCCCTTATAAGGTAAAAAACACCAATATAAAAAGGACTCCCTTATAAGGTAAACAACACGCAATATAAAAAGTACTCCCTTATAAGGTAAACAGCACCAATATAAAAAGGAATCCCTTATAAGGTAAACAACACCCAATATAAAAAGGACTCCCTTACAAGGTAAACAACACCAATATAAAAAGGACTCCCTTATAAGGTAAACAACATGCAAAATAAAAAGGACTCCCTTATAAGGTAGACAACACCAATATAAAAAGGTTTCCCTTATAAGGTAAACAACACACAATATAAAAAAGGATTCCCTTATAAGGTAAAAAACACGCAATATAAAAAAGGACTCCCTTATAAGGGAAACAACACGCAATATAAAAAGGACTCCCTTATAAGGTAAACAACACCAATATAAAAAGGATTCCCTTATAAGGTAAACAACACGCAATATAAAAAAGGACTCCCTTATAAGGTAAACAACACCAATATAAAAAGGATTCCCTTATAAGGTAAACAACACGCAATATAAAAAGGACTCCCTTATAAGGTAAACAATACCAATTTAAAAAGAACTCCCTTATAAGGGAAACAACACCCTATATAAAAAGGATTCCCTTATAAGGTAAACAACACGCAATATAAAAAGGACTCCCTTATAAGGGAAACAACACCCAATATAAAAAGGACTCCCTTATAAGGTAAACAACACCCAATATAAAAAAGGACTCCCTTTTAAGGTAAACAACACGCAATATAAAAAGGACTCCCGTATAAGGTAAACAACACGCAATATAAAAAGGACTCCGTTATAAGGTAAACAACATGCAATATAAAAAAGGACTCCCTTATAAGGTAAACAACACCCAATATAAAAAGGACTCCCTTATAAGGGAAACAACACCCAATATAAAAAGGACTCCCTTATATGGTAAACAACACGCAATATAAAAAGGACTCCCTTATAAGGTAAACCACACCAATATAAAAAGGACTCCCTCATAAGGTAAACAACACGCAATATAAAAAAGGACTCCCTTATAAGGGAAACATCACGCAATATAAAAAGGACTCCTTATAAGGTAAACAACACCAATATAAAAAGGACTCCCTTATAAGGTAAACAACACGCAATATAAAAAGGATTCCCTTATAAGGTAAACAACACCAATTTAAAAGGGACTCCCTTATAAGGGAAACAACATACAATATAAAAAGGACTCCCTTATAAGGTAAACAACACGCAATATAAAAAGCACTCCCTTATAAGGTAAACAACACGCAATATAAAAAGGACTCCCTTATAAAGTAAACAACACGCAAATATAAAAAGGACTCCCTTACAAGGGAAACAACACCCAATATAAAAAGGACTCCCTTATAAGGTAAACAACACGCAATATAAAAAGGACTCCCTTATAAGGGAAACAACACCCAATATAAAAAGGACTCCCTTTTAAGGTAAACAACACCAATATGAAAAAGGACTCCCTTATAAGGTAAACAACACGCAATATAGAAAAGGACTACATTATAAGGGAAACAACACCCAATATAAAAAGGGCTCCCATATAAGGTAAACAACACGCAATATAAAAAGGACTCCCTTATAAGGTAAACAACACCAATATAAAAAAGGACTCCCTTATAAGGGAAACAACACGCAATATAAAAAGGACTCCCTTATAAGGGAAACAACACCCAATATAAAAAGGACTCCCTTAAAAGGTAAACAACATGTAATATAAAACGGACTCCCTTATACGGTAAACAACACCAATATAAAAACGACTCCCTTATAAGGGAAACAACACCCAATATAAAAAGGACTCCCTTACAAGGTAAACAACACCAATATAACAAAGGACTCCCTTATAAGGTAAACAACACGCAATATAAAAAGGACTCCCTTAAAAGGTAAACACCACCAATATAAAAAGGACTCCCTTATAAGGGAAAAAACACCCAATATAAAAAGGACTCCCTTATAAGGTAAACAACACGCAATATAAAAAGGACTCCCTTATAAGGTAAACAACACGCAATATAAAAAGGACCCCCTTATTAGGGAAAAAACACCCAATATAAAAAGGACTCCCTTATACGGTAAACAACACCAATATAAAAAAGGACTCCCTTATAAGGTAAACAACACCCAATATAAAAATGACTCCCTTATAAGGTAAACAACACACAATATAAAAAAGGACTCCCTAATAAGGGAAACAACACGTAATATAAAAAGGATTCCCTTATAAGGTAAACAACACGCAATATAAAAAAGGACTCCCTTATAAGGTAAACAACACGCAATATAAAAAGGACTCCCTTATATGGTAAACAACACGCAATATAAAAAGGATTCCCTTATAAGGTAAACAACACGCAATATAAAAAGGACTCCCTTATAAGGGAAACAACAATCAATATAAAAAGGACTCCCTTATAACGTAAACAACATGCAATATAAATAAGGACTCCCTTATAAGGTAAACAATACGCAATATAAAAAAGGACTCCCTAATAAGGTAAACAACACGCAATATAAAAAAGGACTCCCTTATAAGGGAAACAACACCCAATATAAAAAGGACTCCCTTATAAGGTAAAAAACACCAATATAAAAAGGACTCCCTTATAAGGTAAACAACATGCAATATAAAAAGGACTCCCTTATAAGGTAAACAACACGCAATATAAAAAGGAATCCCTTATAAGGTAAACAACACCCAATATAAAAAGGACGCACTTATAAGGTAAACAACACCAATATAAAAAGGACTCCCTTATAAGGTAAACAACACGCAATATAAAAAGGACTCCCTTATAAGGTGAAAAACACCAATATAAAAAGGACTCCCTTATAAGGTAAACAACACGCAATATAAAAAAGGACTCCCTTATAAGGTAAACAAGACGCAATATAAAAAAGGACTCCCTTATAAGGTAAACACCACCCAATATAAAAAGGATTCCCTTATAAGGTAAACAACACGCAATATAAAAAGGACTCCCTTATAAGGGAAACAACACCCAATATAAAAAGGACTCCCTTATAAGGTAAACAACACGCAATATAAAAAGGACTCCCTTATAAGGTAAACAACACCCAATATAAAAAGGACTCCTTTTTAAGGTAAACAACACCAATGTAAAAAAGGATACCCTTATAAGGTAAACAACATGCAATATAAAAAAGGACTCCCTTATAAGGGAAACAACACGGAATATAAAAAGGACTCCCTTATAAGGTAAACAACACCAATATAAAAAGGACTCCCTTATAAGGTAAACAACACGCAATATAAAAAAGGACTCCCTTATAAGGTAAACAACACACAATATAAAAAAGGACTCCCTTATAAGGGAAACAACACGCAATATAAAAAGGACTCCCTTATAAGGTAAACAGCATCAATATAAAAAGGACTCCCTTATAAGGTAAACAACACACAATATAAAAAGGACTCCCTTATAAGGTAAACAACACAAATATAAAAAGGACTCCCTTATACGGTAAACAACACGCAATATAAAAAAGGACTCCCTTTTTAGGTAAACAACACACAATATAAAAAAGGACTCCCTTATAAGGTAAACAACACGCAATATAAAATGGACTCCCTTATAAGGTAAACAACACGCAATATAAAAAAGGACTCCCTTATAAGGTAAACAACACCAATTTAAAAGGGACTCCCTTATAAGGGAAACAACACCCAATATAAAAAGGACTCCCTTATAAGGTAAACAACACGCAATATAAAAGGACTCCCTTATAAGGGAAACAACACCCAATATAAAAAGGACTCCCTTATAAGGTAAACAACACCCAATATAAAAAAGGACTCCCTTATAAGGTAAACAACACGCAATATAAAAAGGACTCCCTTATAAGGGAAACAACACCCAATATAAAAAGGACTCCCTTATAAGGTAAACAACACCAATATAAATAAGGACTCCCTTATAAGGTAAACAACACTCAATATAAAAAAGGACTCCCTTATAAGGGAAACAAAACGCAATATAAAAAAGGACTCCCTTATAAGGTAAACAACACCAATATAAAAAGGACTCCCTTATAAGGTAAACAACACGCAATATAAAAAAGGACTCCCTTATAAGGTAAACAACACGCAATATAAAAAAGGACTCCCTTATAAGGGAAACAACACACAATATAAAACGGACTCCCTTATAAGGGAAACAACACCCAATATTAAAAGGACTCCCTTATAAGGGAAACAACACGCAATATAAAAAGGACTCCCTTATAAGGTAAACAATACCAACTTAAAAAGAACTCCCAAATAAGGGAAACAACACCCAACATAAAAAGGACTCCCTTAAAAGGTAAACAACACGCAATATAAAAAGGAATCCCTTATAAGGGAAACAACACCCAATATAAAAAGGACTCCCTTATAAGGTAAACAACACCCAATATAAAAAAGGACTCCCTTATAAGGTAAACAACACCCAATATAAAAAGGACTCCCTTATAAGGTAAACAACACGCAATATAAAAAGGACTCCCTTATAACGTAAACAACGCGCAATATAAAAAAGGACTCCCTTTTAAGGTAAACAACAAGCAATATAAAAAAGGACTCACTTATAAGGTAAACAACACGCAATATAATAAAAGGACTCCCTTATAAGGTAAACAACACCCAATATAAAAAGGACTGCCTTATAAGGTAAACAACACCAATATAAAAAGGACTCCCTTATAAGGTAAACAACACGCAATATAAAAAAGGACTCCCTTATAAGGTAAACAACACCCAATATAAAAAAGGACTCCCTTATAAGGTAAACAACACGCAATATAAAAAAGGACTCCCTTAAAAGGGAAACAACACCCAATATAAAAAGGACTCCCTTATAAGGTAAAAAACACCAATGTAAAAAGGACTCCCTTATAAGGTAAACAACATGCAATATAAAAAGGACTCCCTTATAAGGTAAACAACACGCAATATAAAAAGGAATCCCTTATAAGGTAAACAACACCCAATATAAAAAGGACTCCCTTATAAGGTAAATAACACCAATATAAAAAGGACTCCCTTATAAGGTAAACAACACGCAATATAAAAAGGACTCCCTTATAAGGTAAACAACACCAATATAAAAAGGACTCCCTTATAAGGTAAACAACACGCAATATAAAAAAGGACTCCCTTATAAGGTAAACAATACGCAATATAAAAAAGGACTCCCTGATAAGGTAAACAACACGCAATATAAAAAAGGACTCCCTTATAAGGGAAACAACACCCAATATAAAAAGGACTCCCTTATAAGGTGAAAAACACCAATATAAAAAGGACTCCCTTATAAGGTAAACAACACGCAATATAAAAAGGACTCCCTTATAAGGGAAACAACAGCCAATATAAAAAGGACTCCCTTATAATGTAAACAACACCCAATATAAAAAAGGACTCCCTTATAAGGTAAACAACACCCAATATAAAAAGTACTGCCTTATAAGGTAAACAACACCAATATAAAAAGGACTCCCTTATAAGATAAACAACACCAATATAAAAAGGCACCCTTATAAGGTAAACAACACGCAATATAAAAAAGGACTCCCTTATAAGGTAAACAACACGCAATATAAAAAAGGACTCCCTTATAAGGTAAACAACACGCAATATAAAAAAGGACTCCCTTATAAGGGAAACAACACCCAATATAAAAAGGACTCCCTTATAAGGTAAAAAACACCAATATAAAAAGGACTCCCTTATAAGGTAAACAACATGCAATATAAATAGGACTCCCTTATAAGGTAAACAACACGCAATATAAAAAGGAATCCCTTATAAGGTAAACAACACCCAATATAAAAAGGACTCCCTTATAAGGTAAACAACACCAATATAAAAAGGACTCCCTTATAAGGTAAACAACACGCAATATAAAAAGGACTCCCTTATAAGGTAATCAACACCAATATAAAAAGGACTCCCTTATAAGGTAAACAGCACGCAATATAAAAAAGGACTCCCTTATAAGGTAAACAACATGCAACATAAAAAAGGACTCCCTTATAACGTAAACAACACCCAATATAAAAAGGACTCCCTTATAAGGTAAACAACACGCAATATAAAAAGGACTCCCTTATAAGGGAAACAACACCCAATATAAAAAGGACTCCCTTATAAGGTAAACAACACGCAATATAAAAAGGACTCCCTTATAAGTTAAACAACACCAATATAAAAAGGACTCCCTTATAAGGTAAACAACACACAATATAAAAAAGGACTCCCTTATAAGGTAAACAACATGCAATATAAAAAGGACTCCCTTATAAGGGAAACAACACCCAATGTAAAAAGGACTCCCTTATAAGGTAAACAACACGCAATATAAAAAGGATTCCCTTATAAGGGAAACAACACCCAATATAAAAAGGACTCCCTTATAAGGTAAACAACACCCAATATAAAAAAGGACTCCCTTATAAGGTAAACAACACGCAATATAAAAAGCACTCCCTTATAAGGGAAACAACACCCAATATAAAAAGGACTCCCTTATAAGGTAAAAAACACCAATATAAAAAGGACTCCCTTATAAGGTAAACAACATGCAATATAAAAAGGACTCCCTTATAAGGTAAACAACACGCAATATAAAAAGGAATCCCTTATAAGGTAAACAACACCCAATATAAAAAGGACTCCCTTATAAGGTAAACAACACCAATATAAAAAGGACTCCCTTATAAGGTAAACAACACGCAATATAAAAAGGACTCCCTTATAAGGTAAACAACACCAATATAAAAAGGATTCCCTTATAAGGTAAACAGCACGCAATATAAAAAAGGACTCCCTTATAAGGTAAATAACACGCAACATAAAAAAGGACTCCCTTATAAGGTAAACAACACCCAATATAAAAAGGACTCCCTTATAAGGTAAACAACACGCAATATAAAAAGGACTCCCTTATAAGGGAAACAACACCCAATATAAAAAGTACTCCCTTATAAGGTAAACAACACGCAATATAAAAAGTACTCCCTTATAAGTTAAACAACACCAATATAAAAAGGACTCCCTTATAAGGTAAACAACACACAATATAAAAAAGGACTCCCTTATAAGGTAAACAACACGCAATATAAAAAGGACTCCCTTATAAGGGAAACAACACCCAATGTAAAAAGGACTCCCTTATAAGGTAAACAACACGCAATATAAAAAGGACTCCCTTATAAGGGAAACAACACGCAATATAAAAAGGACTCCCTTATAAGGTAAACAACACCAATATAAAAAGGACTCCCTTATAAGGGAAACAACACGCAATATAAAAAAGGACTCCCTTATAAGGTAAACAACACGCAATATAAAAAAGGACTCCCTTATAAGGGAAACAAAACGCAATATAAAAAGGACTCCCTTATAAGGTAAACAACACAAATATATAAAGTACTCCCTTATAAGATAAACAACACACAATATAAAAATACTCCCTTATAAGGTAAACAACACCAATATAAAAAGGACTCCCTTATAAGGTAAACAACACGCAATATAAAAAAGGACTCCCTTATTAGGTAAACAACACGCAATATAAAAAATGACTCCCTTATAAGGTAAACAACACGCAATATAAAAAAGGACTCCCTTATAAGGGAAACAGCACGCAATATAAAAAAGGACTCCCTTATAAGGTAAACAACACCCAATATAAAAAGGACTCCCTTATAAGGTAAACAACACGCAATATAAAAAACGACTCCCTGTTAAGGTAAACAACACGCAATATAAAAAAGGACTCCCTTATAAGGGAAACAACATGCAATATAAAAAAGGACTCCCTTATAAGGTAAACAACACCCAATATAAACAGGACTGCCTTATAAGGGAAACAACACCCAATATAAAAAGGACTCCCTTATATGGTAAACAACACGCAATATAAAAAGGACTCCCGCATAAGGTAAACAACACACAATATAAAAAAGGACTCCCTTATAAGGGAAACATCACGCAATATAAAAAGGACTCCCGTATAAGGGAAACAACACCAATATAAAAAGGACTCCCTTATAAGGTAAACAACACCCAATATAAAAAGGACTCCCCTATAAGGGAAACAACACCCAATATAAAAAGGACTCCCTTATATGGTAAACAACACGCAATATAAAAAGGACTCCCTTATAAGGTAAACAACACCAATATAAAAAGGACTCCCTCATAAGGTAAACAACACACAATATAAGAAAGGACTCCCTTATAAGGGAAACATCACGCAATATAAAAATGACTCCCTTATAAGGTAAACAACACGCAATATAAAAAGGACTCCCTTATAAGGTAAACAACACCAATTTAAAAGGGACTCCCTTATAAGGGAAACAACACCCCATATAAAAAGGACTCCCTTATAAGGTAAACAACACGCAATATAAAAAGGACTCCCTTATAAGGTAAACAACACGCAATATAAAAAGGACTCCCTTATAAGGTAAACAACACGCAATATAAAAAGGACTCCCTTACAAGGGAAACAACACCCAATATAAAAAGGACTCCCTTATAAGGTAAACAACACGCAATATAAAAAGGACTCCCTTATAAGGGAAACAACACCCAATATAAAAAGGACTCCATTTTAAGGTAAACAACACCAATATGAAAAAGGACTCCCTTATAAGGAAAACAACACGCAATATAAAAAAGGACTACCTTATAAGGGAAACAACACCCAATATAAAAAGGGCTCCCATATAAGGTAAACAACACGCAATATAAAAAGGACTCCCTTATAAGGTAAACAACACCAATATAAAAAAGGACTCCCTTATAAGGGAAACAACACGCAATATAAAAAGGACTCTCTTATAAGGGAAACAACACCCAATATAAAAAGTACTCCCTTATAAGGTAAACAAAACGTAATATAAAAAGGACTCCCTTATAAGGTAAACAACACCAATATAAAAAGGACTCCCTTATAAGGGAAACAACACCCAATATAAAAAGGACTCCCTTATAAGGTAAACATCACCAATATAGAAAGGACTCCCTTATAAGGTAAACAATACCCAATATAAAAAGGACTCCCTTATAAGGTAAACAACACGCAATATAAAAAACGACTCCCTTATAAGGGAAACAACACGCAATATAAAAAGGACTCCCTTATAAGGTAAACAACACGCAATATCAAAAAGGATTCCCTTATTAGGTAAACAACACGCAATATAAAAAGGACTCCCTTATAAGGTAAACAACACGCAATATAAAAAAGGACTCCCTTATAAGGGAAACAACACGCAATATAAAAAGGACTCCCTTATAAGGTAAACAACACGCAATATAAAAAGGACTCCCTTATAAGATAAACAACACCAATATAAAAAGGACTCCCTTTTAAGGTAAACAACACGCAATATAAAAAGGACTCCCTTATAAGGTAAACCACACCAATATAAAAAGGACTCCCTCATAAGGTAAACAACACGCAATATAAAAAAGGACTCCCTTATAAGGGAAACAACACGCAATATAAAAAGGACTCCCGTATAAGGTAAACAACACCAATATAAAAAGGACTCCCTTATAAGGTAAACAACACGCAATATAAAAAAGGACTCCCTTATAAGGTAAACAACACGCAATATAAAAAAGGACTCCCTTATAAGGTAAACAACACGCAATATAAAAAGGACGCCCTTATAAGGGAAACAATACCCAATATAAAAAGGACTCCCTTATAAGGTAAACAACTCGCAATATAAAAAAGGACTCCCTTATAAGGTAAACAACACGCAATATAAAAAAGGACTCCCTTATAAGGGAAACAACACCCAATATAAAAAGGACTCCCTTATAAGGTAAAAAACACCAATATAAAAAGGACTCCCTTATAAGGTAAACAACATGCAATATAAATAGGACTCCCTTATAAGGTAAACAACACGCAATATAAAAAGGAATCCCTTATAAGGTAAACAACACCCAATATAAAAAGGACTCCCTTATAAGGTAAACAACACCAATATAAAAAGGACTCCCTTATAAGGTAAACAACATGCAATATAAAAAGGACTCCCTTAAAAGGTAATCAACACCAATATAAAAAGGACTCCCTTATAAGGTAAACAGCACGCAATATAAAAAAGGACTCCCTTATAAGGTAAACAACATGCAACATAAAAAAGGACTCCCTTATAACGTAAACAACACCCAATATAAAAAGGACTCCCTTATAAGGTAAACAACACGCAATATAAAAAGGACTCCCTTATAAGGGAAACAACACCCAATATAAAAAGGACTCCCTTATAAGGTAAACAACACGCAATATAAAAAGGACTCCCTTATAAGTTAAACAACACCAATATAAAAAGGACTCCCTTATAAGGTAAACAACACACAATATAAAAAAGGACTCCCTTATAAGGTAAACAACATGCAATATAAAAAGGACTCCCTTATAAGGGAAACAACACCCAATGTAAAAAGGACTCCCTTATAAGGTAAACAACACGCAATATAAAAAGGATTCCCTTATAAGGGAAACAACACCCATTATAAAAAGGACTCCCTTATAAGGTAAACAACACCCAATATAAAAAAGGACTCCCTTATAAGGTAAACAACACGCAATATAAAAAGCACTCCCTTATAAGGGAAACAACACCCAATATAAAAAGGACTCCCTTATAAGGTAAAAAACACCAATATAAAAAGGACTACCTTATAAGGTTAACAACATGCAATATAAAAAGGACTCCCTTATAAGGTAAACAACACGCAATATAAAAAGGAATCCCTTATAAGGTAAACAACACCCAATATAAAAAGGACTCACTTATAAGGTAAACAACACCAATATAAAAAGGACTCCCTTATAAGGTAAACAACACGCAATATAAAAAGGACTCCCTTATAAGGTAAACAACACCAATATAAAAAGGATTCCCTTATAAGGTAAACAGCACGCAATATAAAAAAGGACTCCCTTATAAGGTAAATAACATGCAACATAAAAAAGGACTCCCTTATAAGGTAAACAACACCCAATATAAAAAGGACTCCCTTATAAGGTAAACAACACGCAATATAAAAAGGACTCCCTTATAAGGGAAACAACACCCAATATAAAAAGTACTCCCTTATAAGGTAAACAACATGCAATATAAAAAGAACTCCCTTATAAGTTAAACAACACCAATATAAAAAGGACTCCCTTATAAGGTAAACAACACACAATATAAAAAAGGACTCCCTTATAAGGTAAACAACACGCAATATAAAAAGGACTCCCTTATAAGGGAAACAACACCCAATGTAAAAAGGACTCCCTTATAAGGTAAACAACACGCAATATAAAAAGGACTCCCTTATAAGGGAAACAACACGCAATATAAAAAGGACTCCCTTATAAGGTAAACAACACCAATATAAAAAGGACTCCCTTATAAGGGAAACAACACGCAATATAAAAAAGGACTCCCTTATAATGTAAACAACACGCAATATAAAAAAGCACTCCCTTATAAGGGAAACAACACGCAATATAAAAAGGACTCCCTTATAAGGTAAACAACACAAATATATAAAGTACTCCCTTATAAGATAAACAACACACAATATAAAAATACTCCCTTATAAGGTAAACAACACCAATATAAAAAGGACTCCCTTATAAGGTAAACAACACGCAATATAAAAAAGGACTCCCTTATTAGGTAAACAACACGCAATATAAAAAATGACTCCCTTATAAGGTAAACAACACGCAATATAAATAAGGACTCCCTTATAAGGGAAACAGCACACAATATAAAAAAGGACTCCCTTATAAGGTAAACAACACCCAATATAAAAAGGACTCCCTTATAAGGTAAACAACACGCAATATAAAAAAGGACTCCCTGTTAAGGGAAACAACACGCAATATAAAAAAGGACTCCCTTATAAGGGAAACAACATGCAATATAAAAAAGGACTCCCTTATAAGGTAAACAACACCCAATATAAACAGGACTCCCTTATAAGGGAAACAACACCCAATATAAAAAGGACTCCCTTATATGGTAAACAACACGCAATATAAAAAGGACTCCCGCATAAGGTAAACAACACACAATATAAAAAAGGACTCCCTTATAAGGGAAACATCACGCAATATAAAAAGGACTCCCGTATAAGGGAAACAACACCAATATAAAAAGGACTCCCTTATAAGGTAAACAACACCCAATATAAAAAGGACTCCCTTATAAGGGAAACAACACCCAATATAAAAAGGACTCCCTTATATGGTAAACAACACGCAATATAAATAAGGACTCCCTTATAAGGTAAACAATACGCAATATAAAAAAGGACTCCCTAATAAGGTAAACAACACGCAATATAAAAAAGGACTCCCTTATAAGGGAAACAACACCCAATATAAAAAGGACTCCCTTATAAGGTAAAAAACACCAATATAAAAAGGACTCCCTTATAAGGTAAACAACATGCAATATAAAAAGGACTCCCTTATAAGGTAAACAACACGCAATATAAAAAGGAATCCCTTATAAGGTAAACAACACCCAATATAAAAAGGACGCACTTATAAGGTAAACAACACCAATATAAAAAGGACTCCCTTATAAGGTAAACAACACGCAATATAAAAAGGACTCCTTTATAAGGTGAAAAACACCAATATAAAAAGGACTCCCTTATAAGGTAAACAACACGCAATATAAAAAAGGACTCCCTTATAAGGTAAACAAGACGCAATATAAAAAAGGACTCCCTTATAAGGTAAACACCACCCAATATAAAAAGGATTCCCTTATAAGGTAAACAACACGCAATATAAAAAGGACTCCCTTATAAGGGAAACAACACGCAATATAAAAAGGACTCCCTTATAAGGTAAACAACACCAATATAAAAAGGACTCCCTTATAAGGGAAACAACACGCAATATAAAAAAGGACTCCCTTATAAGGTAAACAACACGCAATATAAAAAAGGACTCCCTTATAAGGGAAACAACACGCAATATAAAAAGGACTCCCTTATAAGGTAAACAACACAAATATATAAAGTACTCCCTTATAAGATAAACAACACACAATATAAAAATACTCCCTTATAAGATAAACAACACCAATATAAAAAGGACTCCCTTATAAGGTAAACAACACGCAATATAAAAAAGGACTCCCTTATTAGGTAAACAACACGCAATATAAAAAATGACTCCCTTATAAGGTAAACAACACGCAATATAAAAAAGGACTCCCTTATAAGGGAAACAGCACGCAATATAAAAAAGGACTCCCTTATAAGGTAAACAACACCCAATATAAAAAGGACTCCCTTATAAGGTAAACAACACGCAATATAAAAAAGGACTCCCTGTTAAGGTAAACAACACGCAATATAAAAAAGGACTCCCTTATAAGGGAAACAACATGCAATATAAAAAAGGACTCCCTTATAAGGTAAACAACACCCAATATAAACAGGACTCCCTTATAAGGGAAACAACACCCAATATAAAAAGGACTCCCTTATATGGTAAACAACACGCAATATAAAAAGGACTCCCGCATAAGGTAAACAACACACAATATAAAAAAGGACTCCCTTATAAGGGAAACATCACGCAATATAAAAAGGACTCCCGTATAAGGGAAACAACACCAATATAAAAAGGACTCCCTTATAAGGTAAACAACACCCAATATAAAAAGGACTCCCTTATAAGGGAAACAACACCCAATATAAAAAGGACTCCCTTATATGGTAAACAACACGCAATATAAAAAGGACTCCCTTATAAGGTAAACAACACCAATATAAAAAGGACTCCCTCATAAGGTAAACAACACACAATATAAAAAAGGACTCCCTTATAAGGGAAACATCACGCAATATAAAAACGACTCCCTTATAAGGTAAACAACACGCAATATAAAACGGACTCCCTTATAAGGTAAACAACACCAATTTAAAAGGGACTCCCTTATAAGGGAAACAACACCCAATATAAAAAGGACTCCCTTATAAGGTAAACAACACGCAATATAAAAAGGACACCCTTATAAGGTAAACAACACGCAATATAAAAAGGACTCCCTTATAAGGTAAACAACACGCAATATAAAAAGGACTCCCTTACAAGGGAAACAACACCCAATATAAAAAGGACTCCCTTATAAGGTAAACAACACGCAATATAAAAAGGACTCCCTTATAAGGGAAACAACACCCAATATAAAAAGGACTCCATTTTAAGGTAAACAACACCAATATGAAAAAGGACTCCCTTATAAGGTAAACAACACGCAATATAAAAAAGGATTACCTTATAAGGGAAACAACACCCAATATAAAAAGGGCTCCCATATAAGGTAAACAACACGCAATATAAAAAGGACTCCCTTATAAGGTAAACAACACCAATATAAAAAAGGACTCCCTTATAAGGGAAACAACACGCAATATTAAAAGGACTCTCTTATAAGGGAAACAACACCCAATATAAAAAGTACTCCCTTATAAGGTAAACAAAACGTAATATAAAAAGGACTCCCTTATAAGGTAAACAACACCAATATAAAAAGGACTCCCTTATAAGGGAAACAACACCCAATATAAAAAGGACTCCCTTATAAGGTAAACATCACCAATATAGAAAGGACTCCCTTATAAGGTAAACAATACCCAATATAAAAAGGACTCCCTTATAAGGTAAACAACACGCAATATAAAAAACGACTCCCTTATAAGGGAAACAACACGCAATATAAAAAGGACTCCCTTATAAGGTAAACAACACGCAATATAAAAAAGGATTCCCTTATCAGGTAAACAACACGCAATATAAAAAGGACTCCCTTATAAGGTAAACAACACGCAATATAAAAAAGGACTCCCTTATAAGGGAAACAACACGCAATATAAAAAGGACTCCCTTATAAGGTAAACAACACGCAATATAAAAAGGACTCCCTTATAAGATAAACAACACCAATATAAAAAGGACTCCCTTTTAAGGTAAACAACACGCAATATAAAAAGGACTCCCTTATAAGGTAAACAACACCAATATAAAAAGGACTCCCTTATAAGGTAAACAACACGCAATATAAAAAAGGACTCCCTTATAAGGTAAACAACACGCAATATAAAAAAGGACTCCCTTATAAGGTAAACAACACGCAATATAAAAAGGACGCCCTTATAAGGGAAACAACACCCAATATAAAAAGGACTCCCTTATAAGGTAAACAATTCGCAATATAAAAAAGGACACCCTTATAAGGTAAACAACACGCAATATAAAAAGGACTCCCTTATAAGGTAAACAACACGCAATATAAAAAGGACTCCCTTATAAGGTAAACAGCACCAATATAAAAAGGTCTCCCTTATAAGGTAAACAACACGCAATATAAAAAGGACGCCCTTATAAGGTAAACAGCACCAATATAAAAAGGACTCCCTTATAAAGTAAACAACACGCAATATAAAAAGGACTCCCTTATAAGGTAAAAAACACGCAATATAAAAAAGTACTCCCTTATAAGTTAAACAACACGCAATATAAAAAAGGACTCCCTTATAAGGTAAACAACACGCAATATAAAAAAGGACTCCCTTATAAGTTAAACAGCACCAATATAAAAAGGTCTCCCTTATAAGGGAAACAACACCAATATAAAAAGGACTCCCTTATAAGGTAAACAACACGCAATATAAAAAGGACTCCCTTATAAGGTAAACAACACCAATATAAAAAGGTCTCACTTATAAGGTAAACAACACGTAATATAAAAAAGGACTCCCTTATAAGGGAGACAACACACACTATAAAAAAGGACTCCCTTATAAGGTAAACAACACCCAATATAAAAAGGACTCCCTTATAAGGTAAACAACACGCAATATAAAAAGGACTCCCTTATAAGGTAAACAACACGCAATATAAAAAAGGACTCCCTTATAAGGTAAACAACACGCAATATAAAAAGGAATCCCTTATAAGGTAAGCAACACGCAATATAAAAAAGGACTCCCTTATAAGGTAAACAACACGCAATATAAAAAGGACTCCCTTATAAGGTAAACAACACGCAATATAAAAAGAACTCCCTTATAAGGTAAACAACACGCAATATAAAAAAGGACTCCTTTATAAGTTAAACAACACGCAATATAAAAAAGGACTCCCTTATAAGGTAAACAACACGCAATAAAAAAAGGACTCCCTTATAAGGTAAACAACACGCAATATAAAAAAGGACTCCCTTATAAGGTAAACAACACCCAATATAAAAAGGACTCCGTTATAAGGTAAACAACACGCAATATAAAAAGAACTCCCTTATAAGGTAAACAACACGCAATATAAAAAAGGACTCCTTTATAAGTTAAACAACACGCAATATAAAAAAGTACTCCCTTATAAGGTAAACAACACGCAATATAAAAAGGACTCCCTTATAAGGTAAGCAACACGCAATATAAAAAAGGACTCCCTTATAAGGTAAACAACACCAATATAAAAAGGACTCCGTTATAAGGTAAACAACACGCAATATAAAAAAGGACTCCCTTATAAGGTAAACAACACGCAATATAAAAAAGGACTCCCTTATAAGGTAAACAACACGCAATATAAAAAAGGACTCCCTTATAAGGGAAACAACACGCAATATAAAAAGGACTCCATTATAAGGGAAACAACACCCAATATAAAAAGGACTCCCTTATAAGGTAAACAACACGCAATATAAAAAGTACTCCCTTATAAGGTAAACAATACCAATTTAAAAAGAACTCCCTAATAAGGGAAACAACACCCAACATAAAAAGGACTCCCTTAAAAGGTAAACAACACGCAATATAAAAAGGACTCCCGTATAAGGGAAACAACACCCAATATAAAAAGGACTCCCTTATAAGGTAAACAACACCCAATATAAAAAAGGACTCCCTTATAAGGTAAAAAACACCCAATATAAAAAGGACTCCCTTATAAGGTAAACAACACGCAATATAAAAAGGACTCCCTTATAACGTAAACAACACGCAATATAAAAAAGGACTCCTTTATAAGGTAAACAACACGCAATATAAAAAAGGACTCCCTTATAAGGTAAAAAACACACAATATAAAAAGGACTCCCTTATAAGGTAAACAACACCAATATAAAAAGGACTCCCTTATAATGTAAACAACACGCAATATAAAAAAGGACTCCCTTATAAGGGAAACAACACCCAATATAAAAAGGACTCCCTTATAAGGTAAAAAACACCAATATAAAAAGGACTCCCTTATAAGGTAAACAACATGCAATATAAAAAGGACTCCCTTATAAGGTAAACAACACGCAATATAAAAAGGTATCCCTTATAAGGTAAAAAACAACCAATATAAAAAGGACTCCCTTATAAGGTAAACAACACCAATATAAAAAGGACTCCCTTATAAGGTAAACAACACGCAATATAAAAAGGACTCCCTTATAAGGTAAACAACACCAATATAAAAAGGACTCCCTTATAAGGTAAACAGCACGCAATATAAAAAAGGACTCCCTTATAAGGTAAACAACATGCAAGATAAAAAAGGACTCCCTTATAAGGTAAACAACACCCAATATAAAAAGGACTCCCTTATAAGTTAAACAACACGCAATATAAAAAGGACTCCCTTATAAGGGAAACAACACCCAATATAAAAAGGACTCCCTTATAAGGTAAACAACACGCAATATAAAAAGGACTCCCTTATAAGTTAAACAACACCAATATAAAAAGGAATCCCTTATAAGGTAAACAACACACAATATAAAAAAGGACTCCCTTATAAGGTAAACAACACGCAATATAAAAAGGACTCCCTTATAAGGGAAACAACACCCAATGTAAAAAGGACTCCCTTATAAGGTAAACAACACGCAATATAAAAAGGACTCCATTATAAGGGAAACAACACCCAATATAAAAAGGACTCCCTTATAAGGTAAACAACACCCAATATAAAAAAGGACTCCCTTATAAGGTAAACAACACGCAATATAAAAAGCACTCCCTTATAAGGGAAACAACACCCAATATAAAAAGGACTCCCTTATAAGGTAAAAAACACCAATATAAAAAGGACTCCCTTATAAGGTAAACAACATGCAATATAAAAAGGACTCCCTTATAAGGTAAACAACACGCAATATAAAAAGGAATCCCTTATAAGGTAAACAACACCCAATATAAAAAGGACTCCCTTATAAGGTAAACAACACGCAATATAAAAAGTACTCCCTTATAAGGTAAACAATACCAATTTAAAAAGAACTCCCTAATAAGGGAAACAACACCCAACATAAAAAGGACTCCCTTAAAAGGTAAACAACACGCAATATAAAAAGGACTCCCGTATAAGGGAAACAACACCCAATATAAAAAGGACTCCCTTATAAGGTAAACAACACCCAATATAAAAAAGGACTCCCTTATAAGGTAAAAAACACCCAATATAAAAAGGACTCCCTTATAAGGTAAACAACACGCAATATAAAAAGGACTCCCTTATAACGTAAACAACACGCAATATAAAAAAGGACTCCTTTATAAGGTAAACAACACGCAATATAAAAAAGGACTCCCTTATAAGGTAAACAACACGCAATATAAAAAGGACTCCCTTATAAGGGAAACAACACCCAATGTAAAAAGGACTCCCTTATAAGGTAAACAACACGCAATATAAAAAGGACTCCCTTATAAGTTAAACAACACCAATATAAAAAGGAATCCCTTATAAGGTAAACAACACACAATATAAAAAAGGACTCCCTTATAAGGTAAACAACACGCAATATAAAAAGGACTCCCTTATAAGGGAAACAACACCCAATGTAAAAAGGACTCCCTTATAAGGTAAACAGCACGCAATATAAAAAAGGACTCCCTTATAAGGTAAACAACATGCAACATAAAAAAGTACTCCCTTATAAGGTAATCAACACCCAATATAAAAAGGACTCCCTTATAAGGTAAACAACACGCAATATAAAAAGGACTCCCTTATAAGGGAAACAACACCCAATATAAAAAGGACTCCCTTATAAGGTAAACAACACGCAATATAAAAAGTACTCCCTTATAAGTTAAACAACACCAATATAAAAAGGACTCCCTTATAAGGTAAACAACACACAATATAAAAAAGGACTCCCTTATAAGGTAAACAACATGCAATATAAAAAGGACTCCCTTATAAGGGAAACAATACCCAATGTAAAAAGGACTCCCTTATAAGGTAAACAACACGCAATATAAAAAGGACTCCCTTATAAGGGAAACAACACCCAATATAAAAAGGACTCCCTTATAAGGTAAACAACACCCAATATAAAAAAGGACTCCCTTATAAGGTAAACAACACGCAATATAAAAAGCACTCCCTTATAAGGGAAACAACACCCAATATAAAAAGGACTCCCTTATAAGGTAAACAACACCATTATAAAAAAGGACTCCCTTATAAGGTAAACAACACGCAATATAAAAAAGGACTCCCTTATAAGGGAAACAACACGCAATATAAAAAGGACTCCCGTATAAGGTAAACAACACCAATATAAAAAGGACTCCGTTATAAGGGAAACAACACGCAATATAAAAAAGGACTCCCTTATAAGGTAAACAACACGCAATATAAAAAAGCACTCCCTTATAAGGGAAACAACACGCAATATAAAAAGGACTCCCTTATAAGGTAAACAACACCAATATATAAAGGACTCCCTTATAAGGTAAACAACACACAATATAATAAGACTCCCTTATAAGGTAAACAACACCAATATAAAAAGGACTCCCTTATAAGGTAACCAACACGCAATATAAGAAAGGACTCCCTTATTAGGTAAACAACACGCAATATAAAAAATGACTCCCTTATAAGGTAAACAACACGCAATATAAAAAAGGACTCCCTTATAAGGTAAACAACACGCAATATAAAAAAGGACTCCCTTATAAGGTAAACAACACCCAATATAAAAAGGACTCCCTTATAAGGTAAACAACACGCAATATAAAAAAGGACTCCCTGTTAAGGTAAACAACACGCAATATAAAAAAGGACTCCCTTATAAGGGAAACAACATGCAATATAAAAAAGGACTCCCTTATAAGGTAAACAACACCCAATATAAAAAGGACTCCCTCATAAGGGAAACAACACCCAATATAAAAAGGACTCCCTTATATGGTAAACAACACGCAATATAAAAAGGACTCCCGCATAAGGTAAACAACACACAATATAAAAAAGGACTCCCTTATAAGGGAAACATCACGCAATATAAAAAGGACTCCCTTATAAGGGAAACAACACCAATATAAAAAGGACTCCCTTATAAGGTAAACAACACCTAATATAAAAAGGACTCCCTTATAAGGGAAACAACACCCAATATAAAAAGGACTCCCTTATATGGTAAACAACACGCAAGATAAAAAGGACTCCCTTATAAGGTAAACAACACCAATATAAAAAGGACTCCCTCATAAGGTAAACAACACACAATATAAAAAAGGACTCCCTTATAAGGGAAACATCACGCAATATAAAAAGGACTCCCTTATAAGGTAAACAACACGCAATATAAAATGGACTCCCTTATAAGGTAAACAACACCAATTTAAAAGAGACTCCCTTATAAGTGAAACAACACCCAATATAAAAAGGACTCCCTTATAAGCTAAACAACACGCAATATAAAAAGTACTCCCTTATAAGGTAAACAACACGCAATATAAAAAGGACTCCCTTATAAGGTAAACAACACGCAATAGAAAAAGGACTCCCTTACAAGGGAAACAACACCCAATATAAAAAGGACTCCCTTATAAGGTAAACAACACGCAATATAAAAAGGACTCCCTTATAAGGGAAACAACACCCAATATAAAAAGGACTCCATTTTAAGGTAAACAACACCAATATGAAAAAGGACTCCCTTATAAGGTAAACAACACGTAATATAAAAAAGGACTACCTTATAAGGGAAACAACACCCAATATAAAAAGGGCTCCCATATAAGGTAAACAATACGCAATATAAAAAGGACTCCCGTATAAGGTAAACAACACCAATATAAAAAAGGACTCCCTTATAAGGTATACAACATGCAATATAAAAAGGACTCCCTTATAAGGTAAACAACACCCAATATAAAAAGGACTCCCTTATAAGGTAAACAACACGCAATATAAAAAAGGACTCCCTTATAAGGTAAACAACACGCAATATAAAAAAGGACTCCCTTATAAGGTAAACAACACGCAATATAAAAAGGACGCCCTTATAAGGGAAACAACACCCAATATAAAAAGGACTCCCTTATAAGGTAAACAACTCGCAATATAAAAAAGGACTCCCTTATAAGGTAAACAACACGCAATATAAAAAGGACTCCCTTATAAGGTAAACAACACACAATATAAAAAGGACTCCCTTCTAAGGTAAACAGCACCAATATAAAAAGGACTCCCTTATAAGGTAAACAACACGCAATATAAAAAGGACTCCCTTAAAAGGTAAACAGCACCAATATAAAAAGGACTCCCTTATAAGGTAAACAACACGCAATATAAAAAGGACTCCCTTATAAGGTAAAAAACACGCAATATAAAAAAGGACTCCCTTATAAGTTAAACAACACGCAATATAAAAAAGGACTCCCTTATAAGGCAAACAACACGCCATATAAAAAGGACTCCCTTATAAGGTAAACAGCACCAATATAAAAAGGACTCCCTTATAAGGTAAACAACACCAATATAAAAAGGACTCCCTTATAAGGTAAACAACACGCAATATAAAAAGGACTCCATTATAAGGTAAACAACACCAATATAAAAAGGTCTCCCTTATAAGGTAAACAACACGCAATATAAAAAAGGACTCCCTTATAAGGGAGACAACACACACTATAAAAAAGGACTCCCTTATAAGGTAAACAACACCCAATATAAAAAGGACTTCCTTATAAGGTAAACAACACGCAATATAAAAAGGACTCCCTTATAAGGTAAACAACACGCAATATAAAAAAGGACTCCCTTATAAGGTAAACAACACGCAATATAAAAAAGGACTCCCTTATAAGGTAAACAATACGCAATATAAAAAGGACTCCCTTATAAGGTAAGCAACACGCAATATAAAAAAGGACTCCCTTATAAGGTAAACAACACGCAATATAAAAAGGACTCCCCTATAAGGTAAACAACACGCAATATAAAAAGTACTCCCTTATAAGGTAAACAACACGCAATATGAAAAAGGACTCCTTTATAAGTTAAACAACACGCAATATAAAAAAGGACTCCCTTATAAGGTAAACAACACGCAATATAAAAAAGGACTCCCTTATAAGGTAAACAACACACAATATAAAAAAGGACTCCCTTATAAGGTAAACAACACCCAATAAAAAAGGACTGCCTTATAAGGTAAACAACAACAATATAAAAAGGACTCCCTTATAAGGTAAACAACACCAATATAAAAAGGACTCCCTTATAAGGTAAACAACACGCAATATAAAAAAGGACTCCCTTATAAGGGAAACAACACCCAATATAAAAAGGACTCCCTTATAAGGTAAAAAACACCAATATAAAAAGGACTCGCTTATAAGGTAAACAACATGCAATATAAAAAGGACTCCCTTATAAGGTAAACAACACGCAATATAAAAAGGAATCCCTTATGAGGTAAACAACACCCAATATAAAAAGGACTCCCTTATAAGGTAAACAACACCAATATAAAAAGGGCTCCCTTATAAGGTAAATAACACGCAATATAAAAAAGGACTCCCTTATAAGGTAAACAACACCCAATATAAAAAGGACCCCCTTATAAGGGAAACAACACCCAATGTAAAAAGGACTCCCTTATAAGGTAAACAACACGCAATATAAAAAGGACTCCCTTATAAGGGAAACCACACCCAATATAAAAAGGACTCCCTTATAAGGTAAACAACACGCAATATACAAAGGACTCCCTTATAAGGGAAACAACACCCAATATAAAAAGGACTCCCTTTTAAGGTAAACAACACCAATATGAAAAAGGACTCCCTTATGAGGTAAACAACACACAATATAAAAAAGGACTACCTTATAAGGGAAACAACACACAATATAAAAATGACTCCCTTATAAGGTAAACAACACCAATATAGAAAGGACTACCATATAAGGTAAACAACACCCAATATAAAAATGACTCCCTTATAAGGTAAACAACACGCAATATAAAAAAGGACTCCCTTATAAGGGAAACAACACACAATATAAAAAGGACTCCCTTATAAGGTAAACAACACGCAATATAAAAAAGGACTCCCTTATAAGGTAAACAACACGCAATATAAAAAGGACTCCCTTATAAGGTAAACAACACGCAATATAAAAAAGGACTCCCTTATAAGGTAAACAACACGCAATATAAAAAAGGACTCCCTTATAAGGGAAACAACACGAAATACAAAAAGGACTCCCTTATAAGGTAAGCAACACGCAATATAAAAAAGGACTCCGTTATAAGGTAAACAACACGCAATATAAAAAGGACTCCCTTGTAAGGTAAACAAAACCAATATAAAAAGGACTCCCTTATAAGGTAAGCAACACGCAATATAAAAACGGACTCCCTTATAAGGGAGACAACACACACTATAAAAAAGGACTCCCTTATAAGGTAAACAACACCCAATATAAAAAGGACTCCCTTATAAGGTAAACGACACGCAATATAAAAAGGACTCCCTTATAAGGTAAACAACACGCAATATAAAAAAGGACTCCCTTATAAGGTAAACAACACGCAATATAAAAAGGACTCCCTTATAAGGGAAACAACACCCAATATAAAAAGTACTCCCTTATAAGGTAAACAACACGCAATATAAAAAGTACTCCCTTATAAGTTAAACAACACCAATATGAAAAGGACTCCCTTATAAGGTAAACAACACACAATATAAAAAAGGACTCCCTTATAAGGTAAACAACACGCAATATAAAAAGGACTCCCTTATAAGGGAAACAACACCCAATGTAAAAAGGACTCCCTTATAAGGTAAACAACACGCAATATAAAAAGGACTCCCTTATAAGGGAAACAACACGCAATATAAAAAGGACTCCCTTATAAGGTAAACAACACCAATATAAAAAGGACTCCCTTATAAGGGAAACAACACGCAATATAAAAAAGGACTCCCTTATAAGGTAAACAACACGCAATATAAAAAAGGACTCCCTTATAAGGGAAACAAAACGCAATATAAAAAGGACTCCCTTATAAGGTAAACAACACAAATATATAAAGTACTCCCTTATAAGATAAACAACACACAATATAAAAATACTCCCTTATAAGGTAAACAACACCAATATAAAAAGGACTCCCTTATAAGGTAAACAACACGCAATATAAAAAAGGACTCCCTTATTAGGTAAACAACACGCAATATAAAAAATGACTCCCTTATAAGGTAAACAACACGCAATATAAAAAAGGACTCCCTTATAAGGGAAACAGCACGCAATATAAAAAAGGACTCCCTTATAAGGTAAACAACACCCAATATAAAAAGGACTCCCTTATAAGGTAAACAACACGCAATATAAAAAACGACTCCCTGTTAAGGTAAACAACACGCAATATAAAAAAGGACTCCCTTATAAGGGAAACAACATGCAATATAAAAAAGGACTCCCTTATAAGGTAAACAACACCCAATATAAACAGGACTGCCTTATAAGGGAAACAACACCCAATATAAAAAGGACTCCCTTATATGGTAAACAACACGCAATATAAAAAGGACTCCCGCATAAGGTAAACAACACACAATATAAAAAAGGACTCCCTTATAAGGGAAACATCACGCAATATAAAAAGGACTCCCGTATAAGGGAAACAACACCAATATAAAAAGGACTCCCTTATAAGGTAAACAACACCCAATATAAAAAGGACTCCCCTATAAGGGAAACAACACCCAATATAAAAAGGACTCCCTTATATGGTAAACAACACGCAATATAAAAAGGACTCCCTTATAAGGTAAACAACACCAATATAAAAAGGACTCCCTCATAAGGTAAACAACACACAATATAAGAAAGGACTCCCTTATAAGGGAAACATCACGCAATATAAAAATGACTCCCTTATAAGGTAAACAACACGCAATATAAAAAGGACTCCCTTATAAGGTAAACAACACCAATTTAAAAGGGACTCCCTTATAAGGGAAACAACACCCCATATAAAAAGGACTCCCTTATAAGGTAAACAACACGCAATATAAAAAGGACTCCCTTATAAGGTAAACAACACGCAATATAAAAAGGACTCCCTTATAAGGTAAACAACACGCAATATAAAAAGGACTCCCTTACAAGGGAAACAACACCCAATATAAAAAGGACTCCCTTATAAGGTAAACAACACGCAATATAAAAAGGACTCCCTTATAAGGGAAACAACACCCAATATAAAAAGGACTCCATTTTAAGGTAAACAACACCAATATGAAAAAGGACTCCCTTATAAGGAAAACAACACGCAATATAAAAAAGGACTACCTTATAAGGGAAACAACACCCAATATACAAAGGGCTCCCATATAAGGTAAACAACACGCAATATAAAAAGGACTCCCTTATAAGGTAAACAACACCAATATAAAAAAGGACTCCCTTATAAGGGAAACAACACGCAATATAAAAAGGACTCTCTTATAAGGGAAACAACACCCAATATAAAAAGTACTCCCTTATAAGGTAAACAAAACGTAATATAAAAAGGACTCCCTTATAAGGTAAACAACACCAATATAAAAAGGACTCCCTTATAAGGGAAACAACACCCAATATAAAAAGGACTCCCTTATAAGGTAAACATCACCAATATAGAAAGGACTCCCTTATAAGGTAAACAATACCCAATATAAAAAGGACTCCCTTATAAGGTAAACAACACGCAATATAAAAAACGACTCCCTTATAAGGGAAACAACACGCAATATAAAAAGGACTCCCTTATAAGGTAAACAACACGCAATATCAAAAAGGATTCCCTTATTAGGTAAACAACACGCAATATAAAAAGGACTCCCTTATAAGGTAAACAACACGCAATATAAAAAAGGACTCCCTTATAAGGGAAACAACACGCAATATAAAAAGGACTCCCTTATAAGGTAAACAACACGCAATATAAAAAGGACTCCCTTATAAGATAAACAACACCAATATAAAAAGGACTCCCTTTTAAGGTAAACAACACGCAATATAAAAAGGATTCCCTTATAAGGTAAACAACACCAATATAAAAAGGACTCCCTTATAAGGTAAACAACACGCAATATAAAAAAGGACTCCCTTATAAGGTAAACAACACGCAATATAAAAAAGGACTCCCTTATAAGGTAAACAACACGCAATATAAAAAGGACGCCCTTATAAGGGAAACAATACCCAATATAAAAAGGACTCCCTTATAAGGTAAACAACTCGCAATATAAAAAAGGACTCCCTTATAAGGTAAACAACACGCAATATAAAAAAGGACTCCCTTATAAGGGAAACAACACCCAATATAAAAAGGACTCCCTTATAAGGTAAAAAACACCAATATAAAAAGGACTCCCTTATAAGGTAAACAACATGCAATATAAATAGGACTCCCTTATAAGGTAAACAACACGCAATATAAAAAGGAATCCCTTATAAGGTAAACAACACCCAATATAAAAAGGACTCCCTTATAAGGTAAACAACACCAATATAAAAAGGACTCCCTTATAAGGTAAACAACATGCAATATAAAAAGGACTCCCTTAAAAGGTAATCAACACCAATATAAAAAGGACTCCCTTATAAGGTAAACAGCACGCAATATAAAAAAGGACTCCCTTATAAGGTAAACAACATGCAACATAAAAAAGGACTCCCTTATAACGTAAACAACACCCAATATAAAAAGGACTCCCTTATAAGGTAAACAACACGCAATATAAAAAGGACTCCCTTATAAGGGAAACAACACCCAATATAAAAAGGACTCCCTTATAAGGTAAACAACACGCAATATAAAAAGGACTCCCTTATAAGTTAAACAACACCAATATAAAAAGGACTCCCTTATAAGGTAAACAACACACAATATAAAAAAGGACTCCCTTATAAGGTAAACAACATGCAATATAAAAAGGACTCCCTTATAAGGGAAACAACACCCAATGTAAAAAGGACTCCCTTATAAGGTAAACAACACGCAATATAAAAAGGATTCCCTTATAAGGGAAACAACACCCATTATAAAAAGGACTCCCTTATAAGGTAAACAACACCCAATATAAAAAAGGACTCCCTTATAAGGTAAACAACACGCAATATAAAAAGCACTCCCTTATAAGGGAAACAACACCCAATATAAAAAGGACTCCCTCATAAGGTAAAAAACACCAATATAAAAAGGACTACCTTATAAGGTTAACAACATGCAATATAAAAAGGACTCCCTTATAAGGTAAACAACACGCAATATAAAAAGGAATCCCTTATAAGGTAAACAACACCCAATATAAAAAGGACTCACTTATAAGGTAAACAACACCAATATAAAAAGGACTCCCTTATAAGGTAAACAACACGCAATATAAAAAGGACTCCCTTATAAGGTAAACAACACCAATATAAAAAGGATTCCCTTATAAGGTAAACAGCACGCAATATAAAAAAGGACTCCCTTATAAGGTAAATAACATGCAACATAAAAAAGGACTCCCTTATAAGGTAAACAACACCCAATATAAAAAGGACTCCCTTATAAGGTAAACAACACGCAATATAAAAAGGACTCCCTTATAAGGGAAACAACACCCAATATAAAAAGTACTCCCTTATAAGGTAAACAACATGCAATATAAAAAGAACTCCCTTATAAGTTAAACAACACCAATATAAAAAGGACTCCCTTATAAGGTAAACAACACACAATATAAAAAAGGACTCCCTTATAAGGTAAACAACACGCAATATAAAAAGGACTCCCTTATAAGGGAAACAACACCCAATGTAAAAAGGACTCCCTTATAAGGTAAACAACACGCAATATAAAAAGGACTCCCTTATAAGGGAAACAACACGCAATATAAAAAGGACTCCCTTATAAGGTAAACAACACCAATATAAAAAGGACTCCCTTATAAGGGAAACAACACGCAATATAAAAAAGGACTCCCTTATAATGTAAACAACACGCAATATAAAAAAGCACTCCCTTATAAGGGAAACAACACGCAATATAAAAAGGACTCCCTTATAAGGTAAACAACACAAATATATAAAGTACTCCCTTATAAGATAAACAACACAAAATATAAAAATACTCCCTTATAAGGTAAACAACACCAATATAAAAAGGACTCCCTTATAAGGTAAACAACACGCAATATAAAAAAGGACTCCCTTATTAGGTAAACAACACGCAATATAAAAAATGACTCCCTTATAAGGTAAACAACACGCAATATAAATAAGGACTCCCTTATAAGGGAAACAGCACACAATATAAAAAAGGACTCCCTTATAAGGTAAACAACACCCAATATAAAAAGGACTCCCTTATAAGGTAAACAACACGCAATATAAAAAAGGACTCCCTGTTAAGGTAAACAACACGCAATATAAAAAAGGACTCCCTTATAAGGGAAACAACATGCAATATAAAAAAGGACTCCCTTATAAGGTAAACAACACCCAATATAAACAGGACTCCCTTATAAGGGAAACAACACCCAATATAAAAAGGACTCCCTTATATGGTAAACAACACGCAATATAAAAAGGACTCCCGCATAAGGTAAACAACACACAATATAAAAAAGGACTCCCTTATAAGGGAAACATCACGCAATATAAAAAGGACTCCCGTATAAGGGAAACAACACCAATATAAAAAGGACTCCCTTATAAGGTAAACAACACCCAATATAAAAAGGACTCCCTTATAAGGGAAACAACACCCAATATAAAAAGGACTCCCTTATATGGTAAACAACACGCAATATAAATAAGGAATCCCTTATAAGGTAAACAATACGCAATATAAAAAAGGACTCCCTAATAAGGTAAACAACACGCAATATAAAAAAGGACTCCCTTATAAGGGAAACAACACCCAATATAAAAAGGACTCCCTTATAAGGTAAAAAACACCAATATAAAAAGGACTCCCTTATAAGGTAAACAACATGCAATATAAAAAGGACTCCCTTATAAGGTAAACAACACGCAATATAAAAAGGAATCCCTTATAAGGTAAACAACACCCAATATAAAAAGGACGCACTTATAAGGTAAACAACACCAATATAAAAAGGACTCCCTTATAAGGTAAACAACACGCAATATAAAAAGGACTCCTTTATAAGGTGAAAAACACCAATATAAAAAGGACTCCCTTATAAGGTAAACAACACGCAATATAAAAAAAGACTCCCTTATAAGGTAAACAAGACGCAATATAAAAAAGGACTCCCTTATAAGGTAAACACCACCCAATATAAAAAGGATTCCCTTATAAGGTAAACAACACGCAATATAAAAAGGACTCCCTTATAAGGGAAACAACACGCAATATAAAAAGGACTCCCTTATAAGGTAAACAACACCAATATAAAAAGGACTCCCTTATAAGGGAAACAACACGCAATATAAAAAAGGACTCCCTTATAAGGTAAACAACACGCAATATAAAAAAGGACTCCCTTATAAGGGAAACAACACGCAATATAAAAAGGACTCCCTTATAAGGTAAACAACACAAATATATAAAGTACTCCCTTATAAGATAAACAACACACAATATAAAAATACTCCCTTATAAGATAAACAACACCAATATAAAAAGGACTCCCTTATAAGGTAAACAACACGCAATATAAAAAAGGACTCCCTTATTAGGTAAACAACACGCAATATAAAAAATGACTCCCTTATAAGGTAAACAACACGCAATATAAAAAAGGACTCCCTTATAAGGGAAACAGCACGCAATATAAAAAAGGACTCCCTTATAAGGTAAACAACACCCAATATAAAAAGGACTCCCTTATAAGGTAAACAACACGCAATATAAAAAAGGACTCCCTGTTAAGGTAAACAACACGCAATATAAAAAAGGACTCCCTTATAAGGGAAACAACATGCAATATAAAAAAGGACTCCCTTATAAGGTAAACAACACCCAATATAAACAGGACTCCCTTATAAGGGAAACAACACCCAATATAAAAAGGACTCCCTTATATGGTAAACAACACGCAATATAAAAAGGACTCCCGCATAAGGTAAACAACACACAATATAAAAAAGGACTCCCTTATAAGGGAAACATCACGCAATATAAAAAGGACTCCCGTATAAGGGAAACAACACCAATATAAAAAGGACTCCCTTATAAGGTAAACAACACCCAATATAAAAAGGACTCCCTTATAAGGGAAACAACACCCAATATAAAAAGGACTCCCTTATATGGTAAACAACACGCAATATAAAAAGGACTCCCTTATAAGGTAAACAACACCAATATAAAAAGGACTCCCTCATAAGGTAAACAACACACAATATAAAAAAGGACTCCCTTATAAGGGAAACATCACGCAATATAAAAACGACTCCCTTATAAGGTAAACAACACGCAATATAAAACGGACTCCCTTATAAGGTAAACAACACCAATTTAAAAGGGACTCCCTTATAAGGGAAACAACACCCAATATAAAAAGGACTCCCTTATAAGGTAAACAACACGCAATATAAAAAGGACTCCCTTATAAGGTAAACAACACGCAATATAAAAAGGACTCCCTTATAAGGTAAACAACACGCAATATAAAAAGGACTCCCTTACAAGGGAAACAACACCCAATATAAAAAGGACTCCCTTATAAGGTAAACAACACGCAATATAAAAAGGACTCCCTTATAAGGGAAACAACACCCAATATAAAAAGGACTCCATTTTAAGGTAAACAACACCAATATGAAAAAGGACTCCCTTATAAGGTAAACAACACGCAATATAAAAAAGGATTACCTTATAAGGGAAACAACACCCAATATAAAAAGGGCTCCCATATAAGGTAAACAACACGCAATATAAAAAGGACTCCCTTATAAGGTAAACAACACCAATATAAAAAAGGACTCCCTTATAAGGGAAACAACACGCAATATTAAAAGGACTCTCTTATAAGGGAAACAACACCCAATATAAAAAGTACTCCCTTATAAGGTAAACAAAACGTAATATAAAAAGGACTCCCTTATAAGGTAAACAACACCAATATAAGAAGGACTCCCTTATAAGGGAAACAACACCCAATATAAAAAGGACTCCCTTATAAGGTAAACATCACCAATATAGAAAGGACTCCCTTATAAGGTAAACAATACCCAATATAAAAAGGACTCCCTTATAAGGTAAACAACACGCAATATAAAAAACGACTCCCTTATAAGGGAAACAACACGCAATATAAAAAGGACTCCCTTATAAGGTAAACAACACGCAATATAAAAAGGACTCCCTTATAAGGTAAACAACACCAATATAAAAAGGACTCCCTTATAAGGTAAACAACACGCAATATAAAAAAGGACTCCCTTATAAGGTAAACAACACGCAATATAAAAAAGGACTCCCTTATAAGGTAAACAACACGCAATATAAAAAGGACGCCCTTATAAGGGAAACAACACCCAATATAAAAAGGACTCCCTTATAAGGTAAACAATTCGCAATATAAAAAAGGACACCCTTATAAGGTAAACAACACGCAATATAAAAAGGACTCCCTTATAAGGTAAACAACACGCAATATAAAAAGGACTCCCTTATAAGGTAAACAGCACCAATATAAAAAGGTCTCCCTTATAAGGTAAACAACACGCAATATAAAAAGGACGCCCTTATAAGGTAAACAGCACCAATATAAAAAGGACTCCCTTATAAAGTAAACAACACGCAATATAAAAAGGACTCCCTTATAAGGTAAAAAACACGCAATATAAAAAAGTACTCCCTTATAAGTTAAACAACACGCAATATAAAAAAGGACTCCCTTATAAGGTAAACAACACGCCATATAAAAAGGACTCCCTTATAAGGTAAACAGCACCAATATAAAAAGGTCTCCCTTATAAGGGAAACAACACCAATATAAAAAGGACTCCCTTATAAGGTAAACAACACGCAATATAAAAAGGACTCCCTTATAAGGTAAACAACACCAATATAAAAAGGTCTCACTTATAAGGTAAACAACACGTAATATAAAAAAGGACTCCCTTATAAGGGAGACAACACACACTATAAAAAAGGACTCCCTTATAAGGTAAACAACACCCAATATAAAAAGGACTCCCTTATAAGGTAAACAACACGCAATATAAAAAGGACTCCCTTATAAGGTAAACAACACGCAATATAAAAAAGGACTCCCTTATAAGGTAAACAACACGCAATATAAAAAGGAATCCCTTATAAGGTAAGCAACACGCAATATAAAAAAGGACTCCCTTATAAGGTAAACAACACGTAATATAAAAAGGACTCCCTTATAAGGTAAACAACACGCAATATAAAAAGAACTCCCTTATAAGGTAAACAACACGCAATATAAAAAAGGACTCCTTTATAAGTTAAACAACACGCAATATAAAAAAGGACTCCCTTATAAGGTAAACAACACGCAATAAAAAAAGGACTCCCTTATAAGGTAAACAACACGCAATATAAAAAAGGACTCCCTTATAAGGTAAACAACACCCAATATAAAAAGGACTCCGTTATAAGGTAAACAACACGCAATATAAAAAGAACTCCCTTATAAGGTAAACAACACGCAATATAAAAAAGGACTCCTTTATAAGTTAAACAACACGCAATATAAAAAAGTACTCCCTTATAAGGTAAACAACACGCAATATAAAAAGGACTCCCTTATAAGGTAAGCAACACGCAATATAAAAAAGGACTCCCTTATAAGGTAAACAACACCAATATAAAAAGGACTCCGTTATAAGGTAAACAACACGCAATATAAAAAAGGACTCCCTTATAAGGTAAACAACACGCAATATAAAAAAGGACTCCCTTATAAGGTAAACAACACGCAATATAAAAAAGGACTCCCTTATAAGGGAAACAACACGCAATATAAAAAGGACTCCATTATAAGGGAAACAACACCCAATATAAAAAGGACTCCCTTATAAGGTAAACAACACGCAATATAAAAAGTACTCCCTTATAAGGTAAACAATACCAATTTAAAAAGAACTCCCTAATAAGGGAAACAACACCCAACATAAAAAGGACTCCCTTAAAAGGTAAACAACACGCAATATAAAAAGGACTCCCGTATAAGGGAAACAACACCCAATATAAAAAGGACTCCCTTATAAGGTAAACAACACCCAATATAAAAAAGGACTCCCTTATAAGGTAAAAAACACCCAATATAAAAAGGACTCCCTTATAAGGTAAACAACACGCAATATAAAAAGGACTCCCTTATAACGTAAACAACACGCAATATAAAAAAGGACTCCTTTATAAGGTAAACAACACGCAATATAAAAAAGGACTCCCTTATAAGGTAAAAAACACACAATATAAAAAGGACTCCCTTATAAGGTAAACAACACCAATATAAAAAGGACTCCCTTATAATGTAAACAACACGCAATATAAAAAAGGACTCCCTTATAAGGGAAACAACACCCAATATAAAAAGGACTCCCTTATAAGGTAAAAAACACCAATATAAAAAGGACTCCCTTATAAGGTAAACAACATGCAATATAAAAAGGACTCCCTTATAAGGTAAACAACACGCAATATAAAAAGGTATCCCTTATAAGGTAAAAAACAACCAATATAAAAAGGACTCCCTTATAAGGTAAACAACACCAATATAAAAAGGACTCCCTTATAAGGTAAACAACACGCAATATAAAAAGGACTCCCTTATAAGGTAAACAACACCAATATAAAAAGGACTCCCTTATAAGGTAAACAGCACGCAATATAAAAAAGGACTCCCTTATAAGGTAAACAACATGCAAGATAAAAAAGGACTCCCTTATAAGGTAAACAACACCCAATATAAAAAGGACTCCCTTATAAGTTAAACAACACGCAATATAAAAAGGACTCCCTTATAAGGGAAACAACACCCAATATAAAAAGGACTCCCTTATAAGGTAAACAACACGCAATATAAAAAGGACTCCCTTATAAGTTAAACAACACCAATATAAAAAGGAATCCCTTATAAGGTAAACAACACACAATATAAAAAAGGACTCCCTTATAAGGTAAACAACACGCAATATAAAAAGGACTCCCTTATAAGGGAAACAACACCCAATGTAAAAAGGACTCCCTTATAAGGTAAACAACACGCAATATAAAAAGGACTCCATTATAAGGGAAACAACACCCAATATAAAAAGGACTCCCTTATAAGGTAAACAACACCCAATATAAAAAAGGACTCCCTTATAAGGTAAACAACACGCAATATAAAAAGCACTCCCTTATAAGGGAAACAACACCCAATATAAAAAGGACTCCCTTATAAGGTAAAAAACACCAATATAAAAAGGACTCCCTTATAAGGTAAACAACATGCAATATAAAAAGGACTCCCTTATAAGGTAAACAACACGCAATATAAAAAGGAATCCCTTATAAGGTAAACAACACCCAATATAAAAAGGACTCCCTTATAAGGTAAACAACACCAATATAAAAAGGACTCCCTTATAAGGTAAACAACACGCAATATAAAAAGGACTCCCTTATAAGGTAAACAACACCAATATAAAAAGGACTCCCTTATAAGGTAAACAGCACGCAATATAAAAAAGGACTCCCTTATAAGGTAAACAACATGCAACATAAAAAAGTACTCCCTTATAAGGTAAACAACACCCAATATAAAAAGGACTCCCTTATAAGGTAAACAACACGCAATATAAAAAGGACTCCCTTATAAGGGAAACAACACCCAATATAAAAAGGACTCCCTTATAAGGTAAACAACACGCAATATAAAAAGTACTCCCTTATAAGTTAAACAACACCAATATAAAAAGGACTCCCTTATAAGGTAAACAACACACAATATAAAAAAGGACTCCCTTATAAGGTAAACAACATGCAATATAAAAAGGACTCCCTTATAAGGGAAACAATACCCAATGTAAAAAGGACTCCCTTATAAGGTAAACAACACGCAATATAAAAAGGACTCCCTTATAAGGGAAACAACACCCAATATAAAAAGGACTCCCTTATAAGGTAAACAACACCCAATATAAAAAAGGACTCCCTTATAAGGTAAACAACACGCAATATAAAAAGCACTCCCTTATAAGGGAAACAACACCCAATATAAAAAGGACTCCCTTATAAGGTAAACAACACCATTATAAAAAAGGACTCCCTTATAAGGTAAACAACACGCAATATAAAAAAGGACTCCCTTATAAGGGAAACAACACGCAATATAAAAAGGACTCCCGTATAAGGTAAACAACACCAATATAAAAAGGACTCCGTTATAAGGGAAACAACACGCAATATAAAAAAGGACTCCCTTATAAGGTAAACAACACGCAATATAAAAAAGCACTCCCTTATAAGGGAAACAACACGCAATATAAAAAGGACTCCCTTATAAGGTAAACAACACCAATATATAAAGGACTCCCTTATAAGGTAAACAACACACAATATAATAAGACTCCCTTATAAGGTAAACAACACCAATATAAAAAGGACTCCCTTATAAGGTAACCAACACGCAATATAAGAAAGGACTCCCTTATTAGGTAAACAACACGCAATATAAAAAATGACTCCCTTATAAGGTAAACAACACGCAATATAAAAAAGGACTCCCTTATAAGGTAAACAACACGCAATATAAAAAAGGACTCCCTTATAAGGTAAACAACACCCAATATAAAAAGGACTCCCTTATAAGGTAAACAACACGCAATATAAAAAAGGACTCCCTGTTAAGGTAAACAACACGCAATATAAAAAAGGACTCCCTTATAAGGGAAACAACATGCAATATAAAAAAGGACTCCCTTATAAGGTAAACAACACCCAATATAAAAAGGACTCCCTCATAAGGGAAACAACACCCAATATAAAAAGGACTCCCTTATATGGTAAACAACACGCAATATAAAAAGGACTCCCGCATAAGGTAAACAACACACAATATAAAAAAGGACTCCCTTATAAGGGAAACATCACGCAATATAAAAAGGACTCCCTTATAAGGGAAACAACACCAATATAAAAAGGACTCCCTTATAAGGTAAACAACACCTAATATAAAAAGGACTCCCTTATAAGGGAAACAACACCCAATATAAAAAGGACTCCCTTATATGGTAAACAACACGCAAGATAAAAAGGACTCCCTTATAAGGTAAACAACACCAATATAAAAAGGACTCCCTCATAAGGTAAACAACACACAATATAAAAAAGGACTCCCTTATAAGGGAAACATCACGCAATATAAAAAGGACTCCCTTATAAGGTAAACAACACGCAATATAAAATGGACTCCCTTATAAGGTAAACAACACCAATTTAAAAGAGACTCCCTTATAAGTGAAACAACACCCAATATAAAAAGGACTCCCTTATAAGCTAAACAACACGCAATATAAAAAGTACTCCCTTATAAGGTAAACAACACGCAATATAAAAAGGACTCCCTTATAAGGTAAACAACACGCAATAGAAAAAGGACTCCCTTACAAGGGAAACAACACCCAATATAAAAAGGACTCCCTTATAAGGTAAACAACACGCAATATAAAAAGGACTCCCTTATAAGGGAAACAACACCCAATATAAAAAGGACTCCATTTTAAGGTAAACAACACCAATATGAAAAAGGACTCCCTTATAAGGTAAACAACACGTAATATAAAAAAGGACTACCTTATAAGGGAAACAACACCCAATATAAAAAGGGCTCCCATATAAGGTAAACAATACGCAATATAAAAACGACTCCCGTATAAGGTAAACAACACCAATATAAAAAAGGACTCCCTTATAAGGTATACAACATGCAATATAAAAAGGACTCCCTTATAAGGTAAACAACACCCAATATAAAAAGGACTCCCTTATAAGGTAAACAACACGCAATATAAAAAAGGACTCCCTTTTAAGGTAAACAACACGCAATATAAAAAAGGACTCCCTTATAAGGTAAACAACACGCAATATAAAAAGGACGCCCTTATAAGGGAAACAACACCCAATATAAAAAGGACTCCCTTATAAGGTAAACAACTCGCAATATAAAAAAGGACTCCCTTATAAGGTAAACAACACGCAATATAAAAAGGACTCCCTTATAAGGTAAACAACACACAATATAAAAAGGACTCCCTTCTAAGGTAAACAGCACCAATATAAAAAGGACTCCCTTATAAGGTAAACAACACGCAATATAAAAAGGACTCCCTTAAAAGGTAAACAGCACCAATATAAAAAGGACTCCCTTATAAGGTAAACAACACGCAATATAAAAAGGACTCCCTTATAAGGTAAAAAACACGCAATATAAAAAAGGACTCCCTTATAAGTTAAACAACACGCAATATAAAAAAGGACTCCCTTATAAGGCAAACAACACGCCATATAAAAAGGACTCCCTTATAAGGTAAACAGCACCAATATAAAAAGGACTCCCTTATAAGGTAAACAACACCAATATAAAAAGGACTCCCTTATAAGGTAAACAACACGCAATATAAAAAGGACTCCATTATAAGGTAAACAACACCAATATAAAAAGGTCTCCCTTATAAGGTAAACAACACGCAATATAAAAAAGGACTCCCTTATAAGGGAGACAACACACACTATAAAAAAGGACTCCCTTATAAGGTAAACAACACCCAATATAAAAAGGACTTCCTTATAAGGTAAACAACACGCAATATAAAAAGGACTCCCTTATAAGGTAAACAACACGCAATATAAAAAAGGACTCCCTTATAAGGTAAACAACACGCAATATAAAAAAGGACTCCCTTATAAGGTAAACAATACGCAATATAAAAAGGACTCCCTTATAAGGTAAGCAACACGCAATATAAAAAAGGACTCCCTTATAAGGTAAACAACACGCAATATAAAAAGGACTCCCCTATAAGGTAAACAACACGCAATATAAAAAGTACTCCCTTATAAGGTAAACAACACGCAATATAAAAAAGGACTCCTTTATAAGTTAAACAACACGCAATATAAAAAAGGACTCCCTTATAAGGTAAACAACACGCAATATAAAAAAGGACTCCCTTATAAGGTAAACAACACGCAATATAAAAAAGGACTCCCTTATAAGGTAAACAACACCCAATAAAAAAGGACTGCCTTATAAGGTAAACAACAACAATATAAAAAGGACTCCCTTATAAGGTAAACAACACCAATATAAAAAGGACTCCCTTATAAGGTAAACAACACGCAATATAAAAAAGGACTCCCTTATAAGGGAAACAACACCCAATATAAAAAGGACTCCCTTATAAGGTAAAAAACACCAATATAAAAAGGACTCGCTTATAAGGTAAACAACATGCAATATAAAAAGGACTCCCTTATAAGGTAAACAACACGCAATATAAAAAGGAATCCCTTATGAGGTAAACAACACCCAATATAAAAAGGACTCCCTTATAAGGTAAACAACACCAATATAAAAAGGGCTCCCTTATAAGGTAAATAACACGCAATATAAAAAAGGACTCCCTTATAAGGTAAACAACACCCAATATAAAAAGGACCCCCTTATAAGGGAAACAACACCCAATGTAAAAAGGACTCCCTTATAAGGTAAACAACACGCAATATAAAAAGGACTCCCTTATAAGGGAAATCACACCCAATATAAAAAGGACTCCCTTATAAGGTAAACAACACGCAATATAAAAAGGACTCCCTTATAAGGGAAACAACACCCAATATAAAAAGGACTCCCTTTTAAGGTAAACAACACCAATATGAAAAAGGACTCCCTTATGAGGTAAACAACACACAATATAAAAAAGGACTACCTTATAAGGGAAACAACACACAATATAAAAATGACTCCCTTATAAGGTAAACAACACCAATATAGAAAGGACTACCATATAAGGTAAACAACACCCAATATAAAAATGACTCCCTTATAAGGTAAACAACACGCAATATAAAAAAGGACTCCCTTATAAGGGAAACAACACACAATATAAAAAGGACTCCCTTATAAGGTAAACAACACGCAATATAAAAAAGGACTCCCTTATAAGGTAAACAACACGCAATATAAAAAGGACTCCCTTATAAGGTAAACAACACGCAATATAAAAAAGGACTCCCTTATAAGGTAAACAACACGCAATATAAAAAAGGACTCCCTTATAAGGGAAACAACACGAAATACAAAAAGGACTCCCTTATAAGGTAAGCAACACGCAATATAAAAAAGGACTCCGTTATAAGGTAAACAACACGCAATATAAAAAGGACTCCCTTGTAAGGTAAACAAAACCAATATAAAAAGGACTCCCTTATAAGGTAAGCAACACGCAATATAAAAACGGACTCCCTTATAAGGGAGACAACACACACTATAAAAAAGGACTCCCTTATAAGGTAAACAACACCCAATATAAAAAGGACTCCCTTATAAGGTAAACGACACGCAATATAAAAAGGACTCCCTTATAAGGTAAACAACACGCAATATAAAAAAGGACTCCCTTATAAGGTAAACAACACGCAATATAAAAAGGACTCCCTTATAAGGTAAGCAACACGCAATATAAAAAAGGACTCCCTTATAAGGTAAACAACACCAATATAAAAAGGTCTCCCTTATAAGGTAAACAACACGTAATATAAAAAAGGACTCCCTTATAAGGGAGACCACACACACTATAAAAAATGACTCCCTTATAAGGTAAACAACACCCAATATAAAAAGGACTCCCTTATAAGGTAAACAACACGCAATATAAAAAGGACTCCCTTATGAGGTAAACAACATGCAATATAAAAAAGGACTCCCTTATAAGGTAAACAACACGCAATATAAAAAGTACTCCCTTATAAGGTAAGCAACACGCAATATAAAAAAGGAATCCCTTATAAGGTAAACAACACGCAATATAAAAAGGACTCCCTTATAAGGCAAACAACACGCAATATAAAAAAGGACTCCTTTATAAGGTAAACAACACGCAATATAAAAAAGGACTCCCTTATAAGGTAAACAACACGCAATATAAAAAGGACTCCCTTATAAGGTAAACAGCACCAATATAAAAAGGACTCCCTTATAAGGTAAACAACACGCAATATAAAAAGGACTCCCTTATAAGGTAAACAACACGCAATATAAAAAAGGACTCCTTTATAAGGTAAACAACACGCCATATAAAAAAGGACTCCCTTATAAGGTAAACAGCACCAATATAAAAAGGACTCCCTTATAAGGTAAGCAACACTCAATATAAAAAAGGACTCCCTTATAAGGGAGACAACACACACTATAAAAAAGGACTCCCTTATAAGGTAAACAACACCCAATATAAAAAGGACTCCCTTATAAGGTAAACAACACGCAATATAAAAAGGACTCCCTTATAAGGTATACAACACGCAATATAAAAAAGGACTCCCTTATAAGGTAAACAACACGCAATATAAAAAGGACTCCCTTATAAGGTAAGCAACACGCAATATAAAAAAGGACTCCCTTATAAGGTAAACAACACCAATATAAAAAGGTCTCCCTTATAAGGTAAACAACACACAATATAAAAAAGGACTCCCTTATAAGGGAGACAACACACACTATAAAAAAGGACTCCCTTATAAGGTAAACAACACCCAATATAAAAAGGACTCCCTTATAAGGTAAAAAACACGCAATATAAAAAGGACTCCCTTATAAGGTATACAACACGCAATATAAAAAAGGACTCCCTTATAAGGTAAACAACACGCAATATAAAAAGGACTCCCTTATAAGGTAAACAACACGCAATATAAAAAAGGACTCCTTTATAAGGCAAACAACACGCAATATAAAAAAGGACTCCCTTATAAGGTAAACAACACGCAATATAAAAAGGACTCCCTTATAAGGTAAACAGCACCAATATAAAAAGGACTCCCTTATAAGGTAAACAACACGCAATATAAAAAGGACTCCCTTATAAGGTAAACAACACGCAATATAAAAAAGGGCTCCTTTATAAGGTAAACAACACGCAATATAAAAAAGGACTCACTTATAAGGTAAACAGCACCAATATAAAAAGGACTCCCTTATAGGGTCAGCAACACGCAATATAAAAAAGGACTCCCTTATAAGGGAAACAACACCCAATATAAAAAGGACTCCCTTAAAGGGTAAACAACACGTAATATAAAAAGGACTCCCTTATAAGGGAAACAACACCCAATATAAAAAGGACTCCCTTATAAGGTAAACAACACCAATATAGAAAGGACTCCCTTATAAGGTAAACAACACCCAATATAAAAAGGACTCCCTTATAAGGTAAACAACACGCAATATAAAAAGAACTCCCTTATAAGATAAACAACACCAATATAAAAAGGACTCCCTTTTAAGGTAAACAACACGCAATATAAAAAGTACTCCCTTATAAGGTAAACAACACCAATATAAAAAGGACTCCCTTATTAGGTAAACAACACGCAATATAAAAAAGGACTCCCTTATAAGGTAAACAACACGCAATATAAAAAGGACTCCCTTATAAGATAAACAACACCAATATAAAAAGGACTTCCTTTTAAGGTAAACAACACGCAATATAAAAAGTACTCCCTTATAAGGTAAACAACACCAATATAAAAAGGACTCCCTTATAAGGTAAACAACACGCAATATAAAAAAGGACTCCCTTATAAGGTAAACAACACGCAATATAAAAAAGGACTCCCTTATAAGGTAAACAACACGCAATATAAAAAGGACGCCCTTATAAGGGAAACAACACCCAATATAAAAAGGACTCCCTTATAAGGTAAACAACTCGCAATATAAAAAAGGACTCCCTTATAAGGTAAACAACACGCAATATAAAAAGGACTCCCTTATAAGGTAAACAACACGCAATATAAAAAGGAATCCCTTATAAGGTAAACAGCACCAATATAAAAAGGACTCCCTTATAAGGTAAACAACACGCAATATAAAAAGGACTCCCTTATAAGGTAAACAGGACCAATATAAAAAGGACTCCCTTATAAGGTAAACAACACGCAATATAAAAATGACTCCCTTATAAGGTAAAAAACACGCAATATAAAAAAGGACTCCCTTATAAGGTAAACAACACGCAATATAAAAAAGGACTCCTTTATAAGGTAAACAACACGCCATATAAAAAGGACTCCCTTATAAGGTAAACAGCACCAATATAAAAAGGACTCCCTTATAAGGGAAACAACACCAATATAAAAAGGACTCCCTTAAAAGGTAAACAACACGCAATATAAAAAGGACTCCCTTATAAGGTAAACAACACGCAATATAAAAAAGGACTCCTTTATAAGTTAAACAACACGCAATATAAAAAAGGACTCCCTTATAAGATAAACAACACGCAATATAAAAAAGGAGTCCCTTATAAGGTAAACAACACGCAATATAAAAAAGGACTCCCTTATAAGGTAAACAACACCCAATATAAAAAGGACTGCCTTATAAGGTAAACAACACCAATATAAAAAGGACTCCCTTATAAGGTAAACAACACCAATATAAAAAGGACTCCCTTATAAGGTAAACAACACGCAATATAAAGAAGGACTCCCTTATAAGGTAAACAACACGCAGTATAAAAAAGACTCCCTTATAAGGCAAACAACACGCAATATAAAAAAGGACTCCCTTATAAGGTAAACAACACGCAATATAAAAAGGACTCCCTTATAAGGTAAACAGCACCAATATAAAAAGGACTCCCTTATAAGGTAAACAACACGCAATATAAAAAGGACTCCCTTATAAGGTAAACAACACGCAATATAAAAAAGACTCCTTTATAAGGTAAACAACACGCAATATAAAAAGGGACTCCCTTATAAGGTAAACAGGACCAATATAAAAAGGACTCCCTTATAAGGTAAACAACACGCAATATAAAAAAGGACTCCCTTATAAGGGAAACAACACCCAATATAAAAAGGACTCCCTTATAAGGTAAACAACACGTAATATAAAAAGGACTCCCTTATAAGGTAAACAACACCAATATAAAAAGGACTCCCTTATAAGGGAAACAACACCCAATATAAAAAGGACTCCCTTATAAGGTAAACAACACCAATGTAGAAAGGACTCCCTTATAAGGTAAACAACACCCAATATAAAAAGGACTCCCTTATAAGGTAAACAACACGCAATATAAAAAGGACTCCCTTATAAGATAAACAACACCAATATAAAAAGGACTCCCTTTTAAGGTAAACAACACGCAATATAAAAAGTACTCCCTTATAAGGTAAACAACACCAATATAAAAAGGACTCCCTTATTAGGTAAACAACACGCAATATAAAAAAGGACTCCCTTATAAGGTAAACAACACGCAATATAAAAAAGGACTCCCTTATAAGGTAAACAACACGCAATATAAAAAGGACGCCCTTATAAGGGAAACAACACCCAATATAAAAAGGACTCCCTTATAAGGTAAACAACTCGCAATATAAAAAAGGACTCCCTTATAAGGTAAACAACACGCAATATAAAAAGGACTCCCTTATAAGGTAAACAACACGCAATATAAAAAGGACTCCCTTATAAGGTAAACAGCACCAATATAAAAAGGACTCCCTTATAAGGTAAACAACACGCAATATAAAAAGGACTCCCTTATAAGGTAAACAGCACCAATATAAAAAGGACTCCCTTATAAGGTAAACAACACGCAATATAAAAAGGACTCCCTTATAAGGTAAAAAACACGCAATATAAAAAAGGACTCCCTTATAAGTTAAACAACACGCAATATAAAAAAGGACTCCTTTATAAGGTAAACAACACGCCATATAAAAAGGACTCCCTTATAAGGTAAACAGCACCAATATAAAAAGGACTCCCTTATAAGGGAAACAACACCAATATAAAAAGGACTCCCTTATAAGGTAAACAACACGCAATATAAAAAGGACTCCCTTATAAGGTAAACAACACCAATATAAAAAGGTCTCCCTTATAAGGTAAACAACACGCAATATAAAAAAGGACTCCCTTATAAGGGAGACAACACACACTATAAAAAAGGACTCCCTTATAAGGTAGACAACACCCAATATAAAAAGGACTCCCTAATAAGGTAAACAACACGCAATATAAAAAGGACTCCCTTATAAGGTAAACAACACGCAATATAAAAAGGACTCCCTTATAAGGTAAACAACACGCAATATAAAAAAGGACTCCCTTATAAGGTAAACAACACGCAATATAAAAAGCACTCCCTTATAAGGGAAACAACACCCAATATAAAAAGGACTCCCTTATAAGGTAAACAACACCAATATAAAAAAGGACTCCCTTATAAGGTAAACAACACGCAATATAAAAAAGTACTCCCTTATAAGGGAAACAACACGCAATATAAAAAGGACTCCCTTATAAGGTAAACAACACCAATATAAAAAGGACTCCGTTATAAGGGAAACAACACGCAATATAAAAAGGACTCCCTTATAAGGGAAACAACACCCAATATAAAAAGGACTCCCTTATATGGTAAACAACACGCAATATAAAAAGGACTCCCTTATAAGGTAAACAACACCAATATAAAAAGGACTCCCTCATAAGGTAAACAACACACAATATAAAAAAGGACTCCCTTATAAGGAAACATCACGCAATATAAAAAGGACTCCCTTATAAGGTAAACAACACGCAATATAAAAAGGACTCCCTTATAAGGTAAACAACACCAATTTAAAAGGGACTCCCTTATAAGTGAAACAACACCCAATATAAAAAGGACTCCCTCATAAGGTAAACAACACGCAATATAAAAAGGACTCCCTTATAAGGTAAACAACACGCAATATAAAAAGGACTCCCTTATAAGGTAAACAACACGCAATAGAAAAAGGAATCCCTTACAAGGGAAACAACACCCAATATAAAAAGGACTCCCTTATAAGGTAAACAACACGCAATATAAAAAGGACTCCCTTATAAGGGAAACAACACCCAATATAAAAAGGACTCCATTTTAAGGTAAACAACACCAATATGAAAAAGGACTCCCTTATAAGGTAAACAACACGCAATATAAAAAAGGACTACCTTATAAGGGAAACAACACCCAATATAAAAAGGGCTCCCATATAAGGTAAACAACACGCAATATAAAAAGGACTCCCTTATAAGGTAAACAACACCAATATAAAAAAGGACTCCCTTATAAGGGAAACAACACGCAATATAAAAAGGACTCCCTTATAAGGGAAACAACACCCAATATAAAAAGGACTCCCTTATAAGGTAAACAACACGTAATATAAAAAGGACTCCCTTATAAGGTAAACAACACCAATATAAAAAGGACTCCCTTATAAGGGAAACAAAACCCAATATAAAAAGGACTCCCTTATAAGGTAAACAACACCCAATATAAAAGGGACTCCCTTATAAGGTAAACAACACGCAATATAAAAAACGACTCCCTTATAAGGGAAAAAACACGCAATATAAAAACGACTCCCTTATAAGGTAAACAACACGCAATATAAAAAAGGATTCCCTTATAAGGTAAACAACACGCAATATAAAAAGGACTCCCTTATAAGGTAAACAACACGCAATATAAAAAAGGACTCCCTTATAAGGGAAACAACACGCAATATAAAAAGGACTCCCTTATAAGGTAAACAACACGCAATATAAAAAGGACTCCCTTATAAGATAAACAACACCAATATAAAAAGGACTCCCTTTTAAGGTAAACAACACGCAATATAAAAAGGACTCCCATATAAAGTAAACAACACCCAATATAAAAAGGACTCCCTTATAAGGTAAACAACACGCAATATAAAAAAGGACTCCCTTATAAGGTAAACAACACGCAATATAAAAAAGGACTCCCTGATAAGGTAAACAACACGCAATATAAAAAGGACGCCCTTATAAGGTAAACAGCACCAATATAAAAAGGACTCCCTTATAAGGTAAACAACACGCAATATAAAAAGGACTCCCTTAAAAGGTAAACAGCACCAATATAAAAAGGACTCCCTTATAAGGTAAACAACACGCAATATAAAAATGACTCCCTTATAAGGTAAAAAACACGCAATATAAAAAAGGATTCCCTTATAAGTTAAACAACACGCAATATAAAAAAGGACTCCCTTATAAGGCAAACAACACGCCATATAAAAAGGACTCCCTTATAAGGTAAACAGCACCAATATAAAAAGGACTCCCTTATAAGGTAAACAACACCAATATAAAAAGGACTCCCTTATAAGGTAAACATCACGCAATATAAAAAGGACTCCCTTATAAGGTAAACAGCACCAATATAAAAAGGACTCCCTTATAAGGTAAACAACACCAATATAAAAAGGTCTCCCTTATAAGGTAAACAACACGCAATATAAAAAAGGACTCCCTTATAAGGGAGACAACACACACTATAAAAAAGGACTCCCTTATAAGGTAAACAACACCCAATTTAAAAAGGACTCCCTTATAAGGTAAACAACACGCAATATAAAAAGGACTCCCTTATAAGGTAAACAACACGCAATATAAAAAAGGACTCCCTTATAAGGTAAACAACACGCAATATAAAAAAGGACTCCCTTATAAGGTAAACAATACGCAATATAAAAAGTACTCCCTTATAAGGTAAGCAACACGCAATATAAAAAAGGACTCCCTTATAAGGTAAACAACACGCAATATAAAAAAGGACTCCCTTATAAGGTAAACAATACGCAATGTAAAAAGGACTCCCTTATAAGGTAAGCAACACGCAATATAAAAAGGACTCCCTTATAAGGTAAACAACACGCAATATAAAAAGGACCCTCTTATAAGGTAAACAGCACCAATATAAAAAGGACTCCCTTATAAGGTAAACAACACCAATATAAAAAGTTCTCCCTTATAAGGTAAACAACACGCAATATAAAAAAGGACTCCCTTATAAGGTAAACAATACGCAATATAAAAAGGACTCCCTTATAAGGTAAGCAACACGCAATATAAAAAAGGACTCCCTTATAAGGTAAACAACACGCAATATAAAAAGTGCTCCCTTATAAGGTAAACAACACGCAATATAAAAAGGACTCCCTTATAAGGTAAACAACACGCAATATAAAAAAGGACTCCTTTATAAGTTAAACAACACGCAATATGAAAAAGGACTCCCTTATAAGGTAAACAACACGCAATATAAAAAAGGACTCCCTTATAAGGTAAACAACACGCAATATAAAAAAGGACTCCCTTATAAGGTAAACAACACCCAATATAAAAAGGACTGCCTTATAAGGTAAACAACAACAATATAAAAAGGACTCACTTATAAGGTAAACAACACCAATATAAAAAGGACTCCCTTATAAGGTAAACAACACGCAATATAAAAAAGGACTCCCTTATAAGGTAAACAACACGCAGTATAAAAAAGGACTCCCTTATAAGGTAAACAACACGCAATATAAAAAAGGACTCCCTTATAAGGGAAACAACACCCAATATAAAAAGGACTCCCTTATAAGGTAAAAAACACCAATATAAAAAGGACTCCCTTATAAGGTAAACAACATGCAATATAAAAAGGACTCCCTTATAAGGTAAACAACACGCAATATAAAAAGGAATCCCTTATAAGGTAAACAACACCCAATATAAAAAGGACTCCCTTATAAGGTAAACAACACCAATATAAAAAGGGCTCCCTTATAAGGTAAATAACACGCAATATAAAAAAGGACTCCCTTATAAGGTAAACAACACGCCATATAAAAAGGAATCCCTTATAAGGTAAACAACACCCAATATAAAAAGTACTCCCTTATAAGGGAAACAACACCCAATGTAAAAAGGACTCCCTTATAAGGTAAATAACACGCAATATAAAAAGGACTCCCTTATAAGGTAAACAACACGCAATATAAAAAGGAATCCCTTATAAGGTAAACAACACCCAATATAAAAAGGACTCCCTTATAAGGGAAACAACACCCAATGTAAAAAGGACTCCCTTATAAGGTAAACAACACGCAATATAAAAAGGACTCCCTTATAAGGGAAACAACACCCAATATAAAAAGGGCTCCCTTATAAGGTAAATAACACGCAATATAAAAAGGACTCCCTTATAAGGTAAACAACACGCAATATAAAAAGGAATCCCTTATAAGGTAAACAACACCCAATATAAAAAGGACTCCCTTATAAGGTAAACAACACCCAATGTAAAAAGGACTCCCTTATAAGGTAAACAACACGCAATATAAAAAGGACTCCCTTATAAGGGAAACCACACCCAATAAAAAAAGGACTCCCTTATAAGGTAAACAACACGCAATATAAAAAGGACTCCCTTATAAGGGAAACAACACCCAATATAAAAAGGACTCCCTTTTAAGGTAAACAACACCAATATGAAAAAGGACTCCCTTATAAGGTAAACAACACACAATATAAAAAAGGACTACCTTATAAGGGAAACAACACACAATATAAAAATGACTCCCTTATAAGGTAAACAACACCAATATAGAAAGGACTACCATATAAGGTAAACAACACCCAATATAAAAATGACTCCCTTATAAGGTAAACAACACGCAATATAAAAAAGGACTCCCTTATAAGGGAAACAACACACAATATAAAAAGGACTCCCTTATAAGGTAAACAACACGCAATATAAAAAAGGACTCCCTTATAAGGTAAACAACACGCAATATAAAAAGGACTCCCTTATAAGGTAACCAATACGCAATATAAAAAAGGACTCCCTTATAAGGGAAACAACACGCAATACAAAAAGGACTCCCTTATAAGGTAAACAACACGCAATACAAAAAGGACTCATTATAAGGTAAACAACACGCAATATAAAAAAGGACTCCTTTATAAGGTAAACAACACGCAATATAAAAAAGGACTCCCTTATAAGGTAAACAACACGAAATATAAAAAAGGACTCCCTTATAAGGTAAACAACACGCAATATAAAAAGGACTCCCTTATAAGGTAAGCAACACGCAATATAAAAAAGGACTCCGTTATAAGGTAAACAACACGCAATATAAAAAGGACTCCCTTATAAGGTAAACAACACCAATATAAAAAGGACTCCCTTATAAGGTAAGCAACACGCAATATAAAAAAGGACTCCCTTATAAGGGAGACAACACACACTATAAAAAAGGACTCCCTTATAAGGTAAACAACACCCAATATAAAAAGGACTCCCTTATAAGGTAAACAACACGCAATATAAAAAGGACTCCCTTATAAGGTAAACAACACGCAATATAAAAAAGGACTCCCTTATAAGGTAAACAACACGCAATATAAAAAGGACTCCCTTATAAGGTAAGCAACACGCAATATAAAAAAGGACTCCCTTATAAGGTAAACAACACGCAATATAAAAAGGATTCCCTTATAAGGTAAACAACACGCAATATAAAAAAGGACTCCTTTATAAGGTAAACAACACGCAATATAAAAAAGGACTCCCTTATAAGGTAAACAACACGCAATATAAAAAAGGACTCCCTTATAAGGTAAAAAACACGCAATATAAAAAGGACTCCCTTATAAGGTAAGCAACACGCAATATAAAAAAGGACTCCGTTATAAGGTAAACAACACGCAATATAAAAAGGACTCCCTTATAAGGTAAACAACACCAATATAAAAAGGACTCCCTTATAAGGTAAGCAACACGCAATATAAAAAAGGACTCCCTTATAAGGGAGACAACACACACTATAAAAAAGGACTCCCTTATAAGGTAAACAACACCCAATATAAAAAGGACTCCCTTATAAGGTAAACAACACGCAATATAAAAAGGACTCCCTTATAAGGTAAACAACACGCAATATAAAAAAGGACTCCCTTATAAGGTAAACAACACGCAATATAAAAAGGACTCCCTTATAAGGTAAGCAACACGCAATATAAAAAAGGACTCCCTTATAAGGTAAACAACACGCAATATAAAAAGGACTCCCTTATAAGGTAAACAACACGCAATATAAAAAAGGACTCCTTTATAAGGTAAACAACACGCAATATAAAAAAGGACTCCCTCATAAGGTAAACAACACGCAATATAAAAAAGGACTCCCTTATAAGGTAAACAACACGCAATATAAAAAGGACTCCCTTATAAGGTAAACAACACGCAATATAAAAAAGGACTCCCTTATAAGGTAAACAACACGCAATATAAAAAGGACTCCCTTATAAGGTAAGCAACACGCAATATAAAAAAGGACTCCCTTATAAGGTAAACAACACGCAATATAAAAAGGACTCCCTTATAAGGTAAACAACACGCAATATAAAAAAGGACTCCTTTATAAGGTAAACAACACGCAATATAAAAAAGGACTCCCTTATAAGGTAAACAACACGCAATATAAAAAAGGACTCCCTTATAAGGTAAACAACACGCAATATAAAAAGGACTCCCTTATAAGGTAAGCAACACGCAATATAAAAAAGGACTCCGTTATAAGGTAAACAACACGCAATATAAAAAGGACTCCCTTATAAGGTAAACAACACCAATATAAAAAGGACTCCCTTATAAGGTAAGCAACACGCAATATAAAAAAGGACTCCCTTATAAGGGAGACAACACACACTATAAAAAAGGACTCCCTTATAAGGTAAACAACACCCAATATAAAAAGGACTCCCTTATAAGGTAAACAACACGCAATATAAAAAGGACTCCCTTATAAGGTAAACAACACGCAATATAAAAAAGGACTCCCTTATAAGGTAAACAACACGCAATATAAAAAGGACTCCCTTATAAGGTAAGCAACACGCAATATAAAAAAGGACTCCCTTATAAGGTAAACAACACGCAATATAAAAAGGACTCCCTTATAAGGTAAACAACACCCAATTTAAAAAGGACTCCCTTATAAGGTAAACAACACGCAATATAAAAAGGACTCCCTTATAAGGTAAACAACACGCAATATAAAAAAGGACTCCCTTATAAGGTAAACAACACGCAATATAAAAAAGGACTCCCTTATAAGGTAAACAATACGCAATATAAAAAGTACTCCCTTATAAGGTAAGAAACACGCAATATAAAAAAGGACTCCCTTATAAGGTAAACAACACGCAATATAAAAAAGGACTCCCTTATAAGGTAAACAATACGCAATGTAAAAAGGACTCCCTTATAAGGTAAGCAACACGCAATATAAAAAGGACTCCCTTATAAGGTAAACAACACGCAATATAAAAAGGACTCTCTTATAAGGTAAACAGCAGCAATATAAAAAGGACTCCCTTATAAGGTAAACAACACCAATATAAAAAGTTCTCCCTTATAAGGTAAACAACACGCAATATAAAAAAGGACTCCCTTATAAGGTAAACAATACGCAATATAAAAAGGACTCCCTTATAAGGTAAGCAACACGCAATATAAAAAAGGACTCCCTTATAAGGTAAACAACACGCAATATAAAAAGTGCTCCCTTATAAGGTAAACAACACGCAATATAAAAAGGACTCCCTTATAAGGTAAACAACACGCAATATAAAAAAGGACTCCTTTATAAGTTAAACAACACGCAATATGAAAAAGGACTCCCTTATAAGGTAAACAACACGCAATATAAAAAAGGACTCCCTTATAAAGTAAACAACACGCAATATAAAAAAGGACTCCCTTATAAGGTAAACAACACCCAATATAAAAAGGACTGCCTTATAAGGTAAACAACAACAATATAAAAAGGACTCACTTATAAGGTAAACAACACCAATATAAAAAGGACTCCCTTATAAGGTAAACAACACGCAATATAAAAAAGGACTCCCTTATAAGGTAAACAACACGCAGTATAAAAAAGGACTCCCTTATAAGGTAAACAACACGCAATATAAAAAAGGACTCCCTTATAAGGGAAACAACACCCAATATAAAAAGGACTCCCTTATAAGGTAAAAAACACCAATATAAAAAGGACTCCCTTATAAGGTAAACAACATGCAATATAAAAAGGACTCCCTTATAAGGTAAACAACACGCAATATAAAAAGGAATCCCTTATAAGGTAAACAACACCCAATATAAAAAGGACTCCCTTATAAGGTAAACAACACCAATATAAAAAGGGCTCCCTTATAAGGTAAATAACACGCAATATAAAAAAGGACTCCCTTATAAGGTAAACAACACGCCATATAAAAAGGAATCCCTTATAAGGTAAACAACACCCAATATAAAAAGTACTCCCTTATAAGGGAAACAACACCCTATGTAAAAAGGACTCCCTTATAAGGTAAATAACACGCAATATAAACAGGACTCCCTTATAAGGTAAACAACACGCAATATAAAAAGGAATCCCTTATAAGGTAAACAACACCCAATATAAAAAGGACTCCCTTATAAGGGAAACAACACCCAATGTAAAAAGGACTCCCTTATAAGGTAAACAACACGCAATATAAAAAGGACTCCCTTATAAGGGAAACAACACCCAATATAAAAAGGGCTCCCTTATAAGGTAAATAACACGCAATATAAAAAGGACTCCCTTATAAGGTAAACAACACGCAATATAAAAAGGAATCCCTTATAAGGTAAACAACACCCAATATAAAAAGGACTCCCTTATAAGGTAAACAACACCCAATGTAAAAAGGACTCCCTTATAAGGTAAACAACACGCAATATAAAAAGGACTCCCTTATAAGGGAAACCACACCCAATATAAAAAGGACTCCCTTATAAGGTAAACAACACGCAATATAAAAAGGACTCCCTTATAAGGGAAACAACACCCAATATAAAAAGGACTCCCTTTTAAGGTAAACAACACCAATATGAAAAAGGACTCCCTTATAAGGTAAACAACACACAATATAAAAAAGGACTACCTTATAAGGGAAACAACACACAATATAAAAATGACTCCCTTATAAGGTAAACAACACCAATATAGAAAGGACTACCATATAAGGTAAACAACACCCAATATAAAAATGACTCCCTTATAAGGTAAACAACACGCAATATAAAAAAGGACTCCCTTATAAGGGAAACAACACACAATATAAAAAGGACTCCCTTATAAGGTAAACAACACGCAATATAAAAAAGGACTACCTTATAAGGTAAACAACACGCAATATAAAAAGGACTCCCTTATAAGGTAACCAATACGCAATATAAAAAAGGACTCCCTTATAAGGGAAACAACACGCAATACAAAAAGGACTCCCTTATAAGGTAAACAACACGCAATACAAAAAGGACTCATTATAAGGTAAACAACACGCAATATAAAAAAGGACTCCTTTATAAGGTAAACAACACGCAATATAAAAAAGGACTCCCTTATAAGGTAAACAACACGCAATATAAAAAAGGACTCCCTTATAAGGTAAACAACACGCAATATAAAAAGGACTCCCTTATAAGGTAAGCAACACGCAATATAAAAAAGGACTCCGTTATAAGGTAAACAACACGCAATATAAAAAGGACTCCCTTATAAGGTAAACAACACCAATATAAAAAGGACTCCCTTATAAGGTAAGCAACACGCAATATAAAAAAGGACTCCCTTATAAGGGAGACAACACACACTATAAAAAAGGACTCCCTTATAAGGTAAACAACACCCAATATAAAAAGGACTCCCTTATAAGGTAAACAACACGCAATATAAAAAGGACTCCCTTATAAGGTAAACAACACGCAATATAAAAAAGGACTCCCTTATAAGGTAAACAACACGCAATATAAAAAGGACTCCCTTATAAGGTAAGCAACACGCAATATAAAAAAGGACTCCCTTATAAGGTAAACAACACGCAATATAAAAAGGACTCCCTTATAAGGTAAACAACACGCAATATAAAAAAGGACTCCTTTATAAGGTAAACAACACGCAATATAAAAAAGGACTCCCTTATAAGGTAAACAACACGCAATATAAAAAAGGACTCCCTTATAAGGTAAACAACACGCAATATAAAAAGGACTCCCTTATAAGGTAAGCAACACGCAATATAAAAAAGGACTCCGTTATAAGGTAAACAACACGCAATATAAAAAGGACTCCCTAATAAGGTAAACAACACCAATATAAAAAGGACTCCCTTATAAGGTAAGCAACACGCAATATAAAAAAGGACTCCCTTATAAGGGAGACAACACACACTATAAAAAAGGACTCCCTTATAAGGTAAACAACACCCAATATAAAAAGGACTCCCTTATAAGGTAAACAACACGCAATATAAAAAGGACTCCCTTATAAGGTAAACAACACGCAATATAAAAAAGGACTCCCTTATAAGGTAAACAACACGCAATATAAAAAGGACTCCCTTATAAGGTAAGCAACACGCAATATAAAAAAGGACTCCCTTATAAGGTAAACAACACGCAATATAAAAAGGACTCCCTTATAAGGTAAACAACACGCAATATAAAAAAGGACTCCTTTATAAGGTAAACAACACGCAATATAAAAAAGGACTCCCTTATAAGGTAAACAACACGCAATACAAAAAAGGACTCCCTTATAAGGTAAACAACACGCAATATAAAAAGGACTCCCTTATAAGGTAAACAACACGCAATATAAAAAAGGACTCCCTTATAAGGTAAACAACACGCAATATAAAAAGGACTCCCTTATAAGGTAAGCAACACGCAATATAAAAAAGGACTCCCTTATAAGGTAAACAACACGCAATATAAAAAGGACTCCCTTATAAGGTAAACAACACGCAATATAAAAAAGGACTCCTTTATAAGGTAAACAACACGCAATATAAAAAAGGACTCCCTTATAAGGTAAACAACACGCAATATAAAAAAGGACTCCCTTATAAGGTAAACAACACGCAATATAAAAAGGACTCCCTTATAAGGTAAGCAACACGCAATATAAAAAAGGACTCCGTTATAAGGTAAACAACACGCAATATAAAAAGGACTCCCTTATAAGGTAAACAACACCAATATAAAAAGGACTCCCTTATAAGGTAAGCAACACGCAATATAAAAAAGGACTCCCTTATAAGGGAGACAACACACACTATAAAAAAGGACTCCCTTATAAGGTAAACAACACCCAATATAAAAAGGACTCCCTTATAAGGTAAACAACACGCAATATAAAAAGGACTCCCTTATAAGGTAAACAACACGCAATATAAAAAAGGACTCCCTTATAAGGTAAACAACACGCAATATAAAAAGGACTCCCTTATAAGGTAAGCAACACGCAATATAAAAAAGGACTCCCTTATAAGGTAAACAACACGCAATATAAAAAGGACTCCCTTATAAGGTAAACAACACGCAATATAAAAAAGGACCCCTTTATAAGGTAAACAACACGCAATATAAAAAAGGACTCCCTTATAAGGTAAACAACACGCAATATAAAAAAGGACTCCCTTATAAGGTAAACAACACGCAATATAAAAAGGACTCCCTTATAAGGTAAGCAACACGCAATATAAAAAAGGACTCCGTTATAAGGTAAACAACACGCAATATAAAAAGCACTCCCTTATAAGGTAAACAACACCAATATAAAAAGGACTCCCTTATAAGGTAAGCAACACGCAATATAAAAAAGGACTCCCTTATAAGGGAGACAACACACACTATAAAAAAGAACTCCCTTATAAGGTAAACAACACCCAATATAAAAAGGACTCCCTTATAAGGTAAACAACACGCAATATAAAAAGGACTCCCTTATAAGGTAAACAACACGCAATATAAAAAAGGACTCCCTTATAAGGTAAACAACACGCAATATAAAAAGGACTCCCTTATAAGGTAAGCAACACGCAATATAAAAAATACTCCCTTATAAGGTAAACAACACGCAATATAAAAAGGACTCCCTTATAAGGTAAACAACACGCAATATAAAAAGGACTCCCTTATAAGGTAAACAACACGCAATATAAAAAAGGACTCCTTTATAAGGCAAACAACACGCAATATAAAAAAGGACTCCCTTATAAGGTAAACAACACGCAATATAAAAAGGACTCCCTTATAAGGTAAACAGCACCAATATAAAAAGGACTCCCTTATAAGGTAAACAACACGCAATATAAAAAGGACTCCCTTATAAGGTAAACAACACGCAATATAAAAAAGGACTCCTTTATAAGGTAAACAACACGCAATATAAAAAAGGACTCCCTTATAAGGTAAACAGCACCAATATAAAAAGGACTCCCTTATAAGGTAAGCAACACGCAATTTAAAAAAGGACTCCCTTATAAGGGAAACAACACCCAATATAAAAAGGACTCCCTTATAAGGTAAACAACACGTAATATAAAAAGTACTCCCTTATAAGGTAAACAACACCAATATAAAAAGGACTCCCTTATAAGGGAAACAACACCCAATATAAAAAGGACTCCCTTATAAGGTAAACAACACCAATATAGAAAGGACTCCCTTATAAGGTAAACAACACCCAATATAAAAAGGACTCCCTTATAAGGTAAACAACACGCAATATAAAAAGGACACCCTTATAAGATAAACAACACCAATATAAAAAGGACTCCCTTTTAAGGTAAACAACACGCAATGTAAAAAGTACTCCCTTATAAGGTAAACAACACCAATATAAAAAGGACTCCCTTATTAGGTAAACAACACGCAATATAAAAAAGGACTCCCTTATAAGGTAAACAACACGCAATATAAAAAAGGACTTCCTTATAAGGTAAACAACACGCAATATAAAAAGGACTCCCTTATAAGGGAAACAACACCCAATATAAAAAGTACTCCCTTATAAGGTAAACAACTCGCAATATAAAAAAGGACTCCCTTATAAGGTAAACAACACGCAATATAAAAAAGGACTTCCTTATAAGGTAAACAACACGCAATATAAAAAGGACTCCCTTGTAAGGGAAACAACACCCAATATAAAAAGTACTCCCTTATAAGGTAAACAACTCGCAATATAAAAAAGGACTCCCTTATAAGGTAAACAACACGCAATATAAAAAGGACTCCCTTATAAGGTAAACAACACGCAATATAAAAAGGACTCCCTTATAAGGTAAACAACACGCAATATAAAAAAGGACTCCCTTATAATTAAACAACACGCAATATAAAAAAGGACTCCCTTTTAAGGTAAACAACACGCCATATAAAAAGGACTCCCTTATAAGGTAAACAGTACCAATATAAAAAGGACTCCCTTATAAGGTAAACAACACCAATATAAAAAGGACTCCCTTATAAGGTAAACAACACGCAATATAAAAAGGACTCCCTTATAAGGTAAACAACACGCAATATAAAAAAGGACTCCCTTATAAGTTAAACAACACGCAATATAAAAAAGGACTCCCTTTTAAGGTAAACAACACGCCATATAAAAAGGACTCCCTTATAAGGTAAACAGCACCAATATAAAAAGGACTCCCTTATAAGGTAAACAACACCAATATAAAAAGGTCTCCCTTATAAGGTAAACAACACGCAATATAAAAAAGGACTCCCTTATAAGGGAGACAACACACACTATAAAAAAGGACTCCCTTATAAGGTAAACAACACCCAATATAAAAAGGACTCCCTTATAAGGTAAACAACACGCAATATAAAAACGACTCCCTTATAAGGTAAACAACACGCAATATAAAAAAGGACTCCCTTATAAGGTAAACAACACGCAATATAAAAAAGGACTCCCTTATAAGGTAAACAACACGCAATATAAAAAGGACACCCTTATAAGGTAAGCAACACGCAATATAAAACAGGACTCCCTTATAAGGTAAACAACACGCAATATAAAAAGGACTCCCTTATAAGGTAAACAACACGCAATATAAAAAGGACTCCCTTATAAGGTAAACAACACGCAATATAAAAAAGGACTCCCTTATAAGGTAAACAACACGCAATATAAAAAAGGACTCCCTTATAAGGTAAACAACACGCAATATAAAAAAGGACTCCCTTATAAGGTAAACAACACGCAATATAAAATGGACTCCCTTATAAGGTAAACAACACGCAATATAAAAAGGACTCCCTTATAAGGTAAACAACACACAATATAAAAAGGACTCCCTTATAAGGTAAACAACACGCAATATTAAAAAGGACTCCTTTATAAGGTAAACAACACGCAATATAAAAAAGGACTCCCTTATAAGGTAAACAGCACCAATATAAAAAGGACTCCCTTATAAGGTAAGCCACACGCAATATAAAAAAGGACTCCCTTATAAGGGAAACAACACCCAATATAAAAAGGACTCCCTTATAAGGTAAACAACACGCAATATAAAAAAGGACTCCCTTATAAGGTAAACAACACGCAATATAAAAAGGACTCCCTTATAAGGTAAACAACATGCAATATAAAAAGGACTCCCTTATATGGTAAACAGCACCAATATAAAAAAGGACTCCTTTATAAGGTAAACAACACGCAATATAAAAAAGGACTCCTTTATAAGGTAAACAACACGCAATGTAAAAAAGGACTCCCTTATAAGGTAAACAGCACCAATATAAAAAGGACTCCCTTATAAGGTAAACAACACGCAATATAAAAAAGGACTCCCTTATAAGGTAAGCAACACGCAATATAAAAAAGGACTCCCTTATAAGGGAAACAACACGCAATATAAAAAAGGACTCCCTTATAAGGTAAGCAACACGCAATATAAAAAAGGACTCCCTTATAAGGGAAACAACACGCAATATAAAAAGGACTCCCTTATAAGGTAAACAACACGCAATATAAAAAAGGACTCCCTTATAAGGTAAACAACACGCAATATAAAAAGGACTCCCTTATAAGGTAAACAACACGCAATATAAAAAGGACTCCCTTATAAGGTAAACAACACGCAATATAAAAAAGGACTCCCTTATAAGGTAAACAACACGCAATATAAAAAAGACTCCCTTATAAGGTAAACAACACGCAATATAAAAAAGGACTCCTTTATAAGGTAAACAACACGCAATATAAAAAAGGACTCCCTTATAAGGTAAACAATACGCAATATAAAATGGACTCCCTTATAAGGTAAACAACACGCAATATAAAAAAGGACTCCCTTATAAGGTAAGCAACACGCAGTATAAAAAGGACTCCCTTATAAGGGAAACAACACCAATATAAAAAGGACTCCCTTATAAGGTAAACAACACGCAATATAAAAAAGGACTCCCTTATAAGGTAAACAACACGCAATATAAAATGGACTCCCTTATAAGGTAAACAACACGCAATATAAAAAAGGACTCCCTTATAAGGTAAGCAACACACAATATAAAAAGGACTCCCTTATAAGGGAAACAACACCAATATAAAAAGGACTCCCTTATAAGATAAACAACACGCAATATAAAAAGGACTCCCTTATAAGGTAAACAACACGCAATATAAAAAAGGACTCCCTTATAATTAAACAACACGCAATATAAAAAAGGACTCCCTTTTAAGGTAAACAACACGCCATATAAAAAGGACTCCCTTATAAGGTAAACAGTACCAATATAAAAAGGACTCCCTTATAAGGTAAACAACACCAATATAAAAAGGACTCCCTTATAAGGTAAACAACACGCAATATAAAAAGGACTCCCTTATAAGGTAAACAACACGCAATATAAAAAAGGACTCCCTTATAAGTTAAACAACACGCAATATAAAAAAGGACTCCCTTTTAAGGTAAACAACACGCCATATAAAAAGGACTCCCTTATAAGGTAAACAGCACCAATATAAAAAGGACTCCCTTATAAGGTAAACAACACCAATATAAAAAGGTCTCCCTTATAAGGTAAACAACACGCAATATAAAAAAGGACTCCCTTATAAGGGAGACAACACACACTATAAAAAAGGACTCCCTTATAAGGTAAACAACACCCAATATAAAAAGGACTCCCTTATAAGGTAAACAACACGCAATATAAAAACGACTCCCTTATAAGGTAAACAACACGCAATATAAAAAAGGACTCCCTTATAAGGTAAACAACACGCAATATAAAAAAGGACTCCCTTATAAGGTAAACAACACGCAATATAAAAAGGACACCCTTATAAGGTAAGCAACACGCAATATAAAACAGGACTCCCTTATAAGGTAAACAACACGCAATATAAAAAGGACTCCCTTATAAGGTAAACAACACGCAATATAAAAAGGACTCCCTTATAAGGTAAACAACACGCAATATAAAAAAGGACTCCCTTATAAGGTAAACAACACGCAATATAAAAAAGGACTCCCTTATAAGGTAAACAACACGCAATATAAAAAAGGACTCCCTTATAAGGTAAACAACACGCAATATAAAATGGACTCCCTTATAAGGTAAACAACACGCAATATAAAAAGGACTCCCTTATAAGGTAAACAACACACAATATAAAAAGGACTCCCTTATAAGGTAAACAACACGCAATATTAAAAAGGACTCCTTTATAAGGTAAACAACACGCAATATAAAAAAGGACTCCCTTATAAGGTAAACAGCACCAATATAAAAAGGACTCCCTTATAAGGTAAGCCACACGCAATATAAAAAAGGACTCCCTTATAAGGGAAACAACACCCAATATAAAAAGGACTCCCTTATAAGGTAAACAACACGCAATATAAAAAAGGACTCCCGTATAAGGTAAACAACACGCAATATAAAAAGGACTCCCTTATAAGGTAAACAACATGCAATATAAAAAGGACTCCCTTATATGGTAAACAGCACCAATATAAAAAAGGACTCCTTTATAAGGTAAACAACACGCAATATAAAAAAGGACTCCTTTATAAGGTAAACAACACGCAATGTAAAAAAGGACTCCCTTATAAGGTAAACAGCACCAATATAAAAAGGACTCCCTTATAAGGTAAACAACACGCAATATAAAAAAGGACTCCCTTATAAGGTAAGCAACACGCAATATAAAAAAGGACTCCCTTATAAGGGAAACAACACGCAATATAAAAAAGGACTCCCTTATAAGGTAAGCAACACGCAATATAAAAAAGGACTCCCTTATAAGGGAAACAACACGCAATATAAAAAGGACTCCCTTATAAGGTAAACAACACGCAATATAAAAAAGGACTCCCTTATAAGGTAAACAACACGCAATATAAAAAGGACTCCCTTATAAGGTAAACAACACGCAATATAAAAAGGACTCCCTTATAAGGTAAACAACACGCAATATAAAAAAGGACTCCCTTATAAGGTAAACAACACGCAATATAAAAAAGACTCCCTTATAAGGTAAACAACACGCAATATAAAAAAGGACTCCTTTATAAGGTAAACAACACGCAATATAAAAAAGGACTCCCTTATAAGGTAAACAATACGCAATATAAAATGGACTCCCTTATAAGGTAAACAACACGCAATATAAAAAAGGACTCCCTTATAAGGTAAGCAACACGCAGTATAAAAAGGACTCCCTTATAAGGGAAACAACACCAATATAAAAAGGACTCCCTTATAAGGTAAACAACACGCAATATAAAAAAGGACTCCCTTATAAGGTAAACAACACGCAATATAAAATGGACTCCCTTATAAGGTAAACAACACGCAATATAAAAAAGGACTCCCTTATAAGGTAAGCAACACACAATATAAAAAGGACTCCCTTATAAGGGAAACAACACCAATATAAAAAGGACTCCCTTATAAGATAAACAACACGCAATATAAAAAGGACTCCCTTATAAGGTAAACAACACGCAATATAAAAAAGGACTCCTTTATAAGGTAAACAACACGCAATATAAAAAAGGACTCCCTTATAAGGTAAACAACACGCACTATAAAATGGACTCCCTTATAAGGTAAACAACACGCAATATAAAAAAGGACTCCCTTATAAGGTAAGCAACACGCAATATAAAAAGGACTCCCTTATAAGGGAAACAACACGCAATATAAAAAAGGACTCCCTTATAAGGTAAACAACACGCAATATAAAATGGACTCCCTTATAAGGTAAACAACACGCAATATAAAAAAGGACTCCCTTATAAGGTAAACAACACGCAATATAAAAAGGACTCCCTTATAAGGGAAACAACACACAATATAAAAAGGACTCCCTTATAAGGTAAACAACACCAATATAAAAAGGACTCCCTTATAAGGTAAACAACACGCAATATAAAAAGGACTCCCTTATAAGGTAAACAACACGCAATATAAAAAGGACTCCCTTATAAGGTAAACAACACCCAATATAAAAAGGACTCCCTTATAAGGGAAACAACACCAATATAAAAAGGACTCCCTTATAAGGTAAACAACACCCAATATAAAAAGGACTCCCTTATAAGGGAAACAACACCCAATATAAAAAGGACTCCCTTATAAGGTAAACAACACCCAATATAAAAAGGACTCCCTTATAAGGTAAACAACACCAATATAAAAAGGACTCCCTTATAAGGTAAACAACATGCAATATAAAAAAGACTCCCTTATAAGGTAAACAACACCAATATAAAAAGGACTCCCTTATAAGGTAAACAACACGCAATATAAAAAGGACTCCCTTATAAGGTAAACAACACCCAATATAAAAAGGACTCCCTTATAAGGTAAACAACACCCAATATAAAAAGGACTCCCTTATAAGGGAAACAACACCAATATAAAAAGGACTCCCTTATAAGGTAAACAACACCCAATATAAAAAGGACTCCCTTATAAGGTAAACAACACCAATATAAAAAGGACTCCCTTATAAGGTAAACAACATGCAATATAAAAAAGACTCCCTTATAAGGTAAACAACACCAATATAAAAAGGACTCCCTTATAAGGTAAACAACACGCAATATAAAAAGGACTCCCTTATAAGGTAAACAACACCCAATATAAAAAGGACTCCCTTATAAGGGAAACAACACCAATATAAAAATGACTCCCTTATAAGGTAAACAACACCCAATATAAAAAGGACTCCCTTATAAGGGAAACAACACCAATATGAAAAAGGACTCCCTTATAAGGTAAACAACACGCAATATAAAAAAGACTCCCTTATAAGGTAAACAACACCAATATACAAAGGACTCCCTTATAAGGTAAACAACACCCAATATAAAAAGGACTCCCTTATAAGGGAAACAACACCCAATATAAAAAGGACTCCCTTATAAGGTAAACAACACGCAATATAAAAAGGACTCCCTTAAAGGGTAAACAACACGCAATATAAAAAAGGACTCCCTTATAAGGTAAACAACACCCAGTATAAAAAGGACTCCCTTATAAGGTAAACAACACGCAATATAAAAAGGACTCCCTTATAAGGGAAACAACACCCAATATAAAAAGGACTCCCTTATAAGGTAAACAACACTCAATATAAAAAGGACTCCCTTATAAGGTAAACAACACACAATATAAAAAAGGACTCCCTTATAAGGTAAGCAACACGCAATATAAAAAGGACTCCCTTATAAGGTAAACAACACCAATATAAAAAGGACTCCCTTATAAGGTAAACAACACGCAATATAAAAAAGGACTCCCTTATAAGGTAAACAACACGCAATATAAAAAGGACTCCCTTATAAGGTAAACAACACCCAATATAAAAAAGACTCCCTTATAAGGTAAACAACACCCAATATAAAAAGGACTCCCTTATAAGGTAAACAACACGCAATATAGAAAGGACTCCCTTATAAGGTAAACAGCACCAATATAAAAAGGACTCCCTTATAAGTTAAACAACACGCAATATAAAAAAGGACTCCCTTATAAGGTAAACAACACGGAATATAAAAAGGACTCCCGAGAGAGATCAAAGATGGCTGATGATTAGCAGCTTGGGCACGTACCTCCCAGTGAAAGCGCAAAGAAGGAGAGGACGCCACACTTTCAGACGAATATTAGTTGCTCACGGACCACGAGATTCCCAGTGGAGGAGCTCCACGGTTCGCCAGGGCGACTCTTGTGGCCGGTGTGGTGGTTTTGCTGGTGCCTTAGCACGCCAGTTCTTGGTGCAGAGTCCGGATATTCCCAGGCAGAAAAGCACCATCAATCTTAACACCGCTCTTTTGGCCGGCTCAGTGGATTGCTCAGATTTCGGCACAGGGAATCAACAAGTTGGACGTCAGAGACCCAGTTAGAAAGTCGGTAATTATAAAGACGACAGACGGACAAATATATAATGAAGGGAAGAAACCAGCGTAAAAAGGTAGAGAATACTCAAAATCAGAATGCCTCTCCCTCTACAGGGGATTGCAATTCCTCATCAGTAACGGAACAAGGCTTAATAGATTACACCGGTATTCCAATAACAGAAGCAGGTTTCCAAACGTGGGTGATAAGAAACTTCTGTGAATTAAAAGAACTTATTCTAACCCAATGCAAAGAAACTAAGAACCTTGAAAAAAGGTTTAATGAAATGTTAATGAGAATGGACAATTTAGAGAAGAATATAAGTGAATTGATGAAGCTGAAAAACACAACAGAAGAACTTCGCGAAGCATGCACAAGTTTAAACAGTCGAATTGATCAAGCGGAAGGAAGGATATCAGAAGTCGAGGACCAGCTCAGTGAAATGAAACGAGAAGACAAAAATGCAGAAAAAAGGATGAAAAGGAATGAGCAAAGTCTCCAGGAAATATGGGACTATGTCAAAAGACCTAATTTACGTTTGATAGGTGTACCTGAATGTGATGAAGAGAATGAATCCAAGTTGGAAAATACTCTTCGGGATATCATTCAGGAAAATTTTCCCAACCTGGCAAGGCAGGGTAATATTCAACTCCAGGTAATACAGAGAACACCACAAAGATATTCTTCAAGAAGACCAACCCCAAGGCACATAATTGCCAGATTTATTAGGGTTGAAATGAAGGAGAAAATACTAAGGGCAGCTAGAGAGAAAGTTCAGGTTACCCATAAAGGGAAACCTATCAGACTTACAGCAGATCTCTCAGCAGAAACCCTACAAGCCAGAAAAGAGTGGGGACCAATATTTAACATCCTTAAAGAAAAGAACTTTCAACCCAGAATTTCCTATCCAGCCAAACTAAGCTTTATGTGCGAAGGAAAAATTAAATCTTTTGCGAACAAACAAGTACTTAGAGAGTTCACCACCACCAGGCCTGCTTTACAAGAGCTTCTGAAAGAAGCACTATACATATAAAGGAACAACCAATATCAGCCTTTCCAAAAATATATCAAAAAGCAAAGAACTTTAACACAATAAAAAATTCACATCAACTAATGGGCAAAACAGCCAGCTAGCATCAAATGCTGGTATTAAACTTACATATATCTTAATTGGATAAAAAGCCAAAACCCATCGGTATGCTGCATCCGGGCCCATCTTACATGAAACAATACACAAAGACTCAGAGAGAAGGAGGAAGATTTACCAATTGAACAGAGAGTAAAAATAAACTAATAAACAAAAAGCAGCAGATGCAATTCTCACCTCTGATAAAGTAGACTTTAAAGCAACAAAGATCAAAAGAGGCGAGGAATGACATTACATAATGGCAAAAGGATCAATGCAACAAGAAGAGCTAACGATTCTATAGATCAACGAGATAGAAAATTAAAGGATATTCAGAACTTGAACTCAGACCCGGAACAAGTAAACTTAATAAATATTTATAGTACTCTCCACTTCAAATACACAAAACATACATTACCACCTCACACCTATTCCAAAGGTGACTGTATAATTGGAAGTAAATCACTCCTCAGTAATCGCATAGCATTTCATAGGTTTAAATTAAATATTGGTTGGCTGTTTGTTTGTTATCTTCTTCCCTTACTCCTTCCTGATTACATCATTAAGTATAATTATCAGTATAAAAGAGGTTTTCAATACCCATTACTAAATTGCATTCTAGCCTGGGCAAGAAAGCAATACTCCCATTCTCTCTCCCTCTTTCTTTTCCTTCTCCCTCCTCCCCATTCTCTCTCTCTCTTTCTCTTCCTTTTTTCTCCTTCCTATTCTCTCTCTCTCTTTCTCTAAAAAAAAAAAAAAAAAAAAAAGAGGCAGAATGGATTTGTCCATGGGATGAGACTCTGGCTACCAGCTTTACATCCCCCCCCAAAAAAAAAAAAAAAAAAAAAAGGACTCCCTTATAAGGTAAACAACACGCAATATAAAAAGGACTCCCTTATAAGGGAAACAACACGCATTATAAAAAAGGACTCTCTTATAAGGTAAACAACACCCAATATAAAAAGGACTCCCTTATAAGGTAAACAACACGCAATATAAAAAGGACTCCCTTATAAGGTAAACAACACGCAATATAAAAAGGACTCCCTTATAAGGGAAACAACACGCAATATAAAAAGGACTCCCTTATAAGGTGCACAACATGCAATATAAAAAAGGACTCCGTATAACGTAAAAAAGGAGTGAAGGGAGTAGTCAGATACGGGTTACAGATAAAGTTGGCAACATCAGTGGACGGGTGAAGGGGATGGGATAAGAAGGGAAAAAAGGAGGCGAGGAAGTCATGGGGACACGGGGGACGTGTGTTCGTATGCTGATTCATTAAGATTAAGTAACGGGGAGGGAGGAGCGGGAAAAAGAAGATTAATTAACAGAAACAAAAACTAAATTCTCTCACGAACCTCAGCTGTCCAAACTTCCAATAAGTTTTGGTCATTTTTGGTCCCAGCTTCTGTGCCGATGGTTAAGTAAAACAATGAATATGATACAGGCATACGCTTTATAATGATGCTTTGGTCAGTGATGGACTGCGTACGGGATAGTGGTCTCATAGCTAAAAGTTCCTATTGCCTAGCGATGCCTTAGACATCCTAACGTTATAGTGCAATGAGTTACCTTTTTAATGTTAGGTGTGTTTAGACGTACAAAAATACTTGCCATCGTGTTACAGTCGCTGACAGTATTTAGTACGGTAGCATCCCGTACGGCATGTAACCTAAAAGCAACAGGCTATGTAGGTGTATAGGAGGCTGTACCATCTAGGTTTCTATAAGTATACTCTGTTATGTTCACACAATGATGAAATCACCTATTGACAAGTTTCTCAGAACATATTGATGACTGCATTAAAAAAAGATCATTGGCCGGGCATGGTGGCTCACACCTGTAATCCGAGAACTTTGGGAGGCTGAGGCGGGTAGATCACCTGAGACTAGCCTGACTAATATGGTGAAACTCTGTCTCTACTAAAAATACAAAAAATTAGCCGCTCATGGTGGCGTGCGCCTGCAGTCCCAGCTACTCGGGAGGCTGAGGTAGGAGAATCGCTTGAACCTGGGAGGCGGAGGTTGCAGTGAGCCGAGATCATGCCACTGCACTCCAGCCTGGGTGACGGAGTGAGACTCTGCATTTAAAATAAATAAATAAATAAATAAGTTTTCCAAACTTAGATAAAAACGAAAAAAAATAAAAAAATAAAATAAATAAAATAAAAAGGATCACACAGGACCCATGTCTATTGCTTGTTCTTTCATTTACCATTCTCCAACTAGGTTATTTCTTTCCTCCACATTAGGACAAGCACTCTGATGATTATAAAATAAGAGACTCTGGGCCAAAATATTTAAAATCTCTTAATTCTATGGGATTAATGAGCATCAGTTAATTAGTTTTCTTCTATTAAAGGTAGCACAGTGAGCAAAGGCAAGTATAATTCAGCCCAGTGCCCAATGTTTATCTTCACAAGATCACACAATCCCTTCAAATGATTAAGACTTGTAGTTAAATACTTTTCTCTCCTTTTTATGACATTATCACATGCTCTGTGTAACCGCTGAAGAATGCTGGGTTAAGGGTGACAGGATTACATGAAGTTGTGGGTTTAAGTAAGCACCATTTTAAGTACAGCAGAAAGAAAACGGGCTGTGAGGCTTGTTCAGCCAGTGGCAAAATTTTAAACATGATATAAAGAACAGAGAAAACACATTTTTATATTTGATCCTGGCTGCATGGCATACTGGTAAAGCTAATTAAGACTGAATATACAGGTCTACCTATTCTGATTAGTTATTTTCTTGGTAAAAGAGCTGAATTTATAGAAAGGAAACCAAATTTCCTGAAGATATGATTAATGTTATGCAAGGTCCCTTTTATACTCTTTTATGAAATCCTGTTTTTTTAAACTAAAGAGATGGCTCAGGAGTTTCCAGTATTTTGTTACCAAAAATGACATAATTTCTGTGCCCTAATCATCCTGTATGCATAACCCTTTGTGCCTTATATCCATTTTAACTATATCATATTGGCTTTAAAAATTAATGTCAGAGCACTTCCAGAATGAAGACATGAGGAACTCAATAGACATTTTACCCAGTAAAATAATCACGACTGGTGAAAATTATAAAGAAAAAATGACCACCGGATCAGACTGTGGAGCAATTTATGCCACAGGACAATGTCAAAAACACTGGGGCAATCAGCTAGGAATTAGTGGAGGCTAACAGCTGGGAGTGAGACTAACAAAGCCCAAGCATCCAAAGACTTGACAGGGAGATGAGGAAAACAGCCAAAGAGAAGCTGGCTGAGACCACTGTCATCCCTGAGGAAGGAGGAGGAGAGAGTCAGGGTGACAGTGTGCATTGCAAAACTGCATTTTTCCTGAGAAGCACCATCAGAGCCTGCACACTGCAGGGAATATAGACTTTGCTGAACTAGTCTAGCTGAGTCACTAAACAAATAAACAAGCAAACAGCAACAATGACAACAAGCCCTGGAGCCAGGGGTCGGTATCCAGAGTTCCTGCAATGGGCACGTACAGTGTACAACAAAAAAATTAGTGGGGGATGGTGGCGAGCCTCTGTAATCTCAGTTACTCAGGAGGCTGAGGCAGGAGAATCGCTTGAACCGGGAGGCAGAGGTTGCAGTGAGCTGAGACTGCACCACTGCACTCCAGCCTGGGCGACAAGAGCAAAACTCCATCTAAAAAAAAAAAGTCACTATAGGGGCTCAACATGAGGTTTGAACTAGCAGAAGACAGAAGAATCAGAGAATATATTCTGAAGAACAGAGAGGGGAAAAGGAGGGAAGAAATGAACATGCAGTAAGGAAATGTGGGACACCTCTATGTGCACCAACATTGAATAAAGGGAATGCCAGAAGGATAGAAGAGAAAACGAACAAAAAATAGCCGAAGAAATAACAGCTGAAAACTTCTCCAAATTTGATGAAAATGTTTAATGTAAACCAACATCTAAGGAACTCAGGAAACACTGAAGTAGGACAAATGCAAAGAGACAGATACCCAGATATGTCAAGGGCAGAATATTGAAAAACAGAATCTTGAAGTCAGCAAGAGAGACTTGGCTTATGTACGAGGGAAGCCTAATACGACTAATAAGTTGGGCAAGGCTACTTATTAATAGTCCCAGCTACTCAGAGGCTGTGGTGGGAGGATTGCTTGAATCAAGAAGTTCAAGACTGTAGTGTTCTATGATTGCATCTGAGAATAGCCACTGCATTCCAGCCTAAGCATCATAGTGAGACCCCATCTTTAAAAATAAAAACAAAAAAGCCAAAAGGTTACTAGAAATAAAGTGAGACATTGTATAATGAAAAAAGTGTTAATTCAAAAGTATTAATATATAACAATTATAAACATATGCACCTAGCAACACAGTTCTAAATTAAATGAAACAAAACTAACAGAACTGAAAGGAGAAACAGAGTCTTCAACAATTATAGTTGGATACTGCAATATCCCACTTTCAGTATTACATAGTACCACCAAGCAGTAGGCAAATTAAGATATAGAAGACTTGACCAACAAGATAAACTACATTTATTAATAACAGATATCTGTAGAAAATTCGACCTAATAACAACTGAATACACATTCTTCTCAATCGCATGTGGAATATTCTCCCAGAAGACCATATGCTAGCCATAAAATAAGGTTCAATAAAGTTAAGAGAATTGAAATTATACAAAGCTTGTCCTCCGAGCATAACAAAATGATATTAGACATTGATAACAGAAGGAAATTTGGGATGTTCAAAAATATGCACATATGAAGCAACACACTTCCAAGAAGACAAAATCACAAGGGAAAATGGGAAATACCATGAAATGGCTGAAAATGCAAACACAGCATACCAAAAGGATGCAATTAAAGAAGTGTTTGGAGTATTTCTCTTGATAGCATAAACACCTATATTAAAAAAGAAGACCTCAAATCAGTAACTTAAACTTCTATCCTAATAAACTGGAAAAAGAAAAAGCAACAAGAAGGAAAGAAATAATAAACATTAGAGCTGGGCGCGGTGGCTCATGCCTGTAATCCCAGCACTTTGGGAGGCCGAGGCGGGTGGATCACGAGGTCAAGAGATCGAGACCATCCCGGTCAACATGGTGAAACCCCGTCTCTACTAAAAAAAATACAAAAAAATTAGCTGGGCACGGTGGCGCGTGCCTGTAATCCCAGCTACTCAGGAGGCTGAGGCAGGAGAATTGCCTGAACCCAGGAGGCGGAGGTTGCGGTGAGCCGAGATCACGCCATTGCACTCCAGCCTGGGTAACAAGAGCGAAACTCCATCTCAAAAAAAAAAAAGAAAAAAAATAATAATAATAAACATTAGAGCAAAAATTAATAAAATGAAGAACAGAAAACAATAGAAAAAATCAACAAAACCAAAAGTTGGTCTTTGAAAGAGCAACAAAGTTCATAAATTTTAACTCACCAGGAAAAAAAGACGGAAGACCAAATTACTAAAATCAGAAAAGAAAGAGGGAACATAACTACCAATTTCACAGAAATTAAAAGAATTTTTAAGAATTATTAAATCCTAATGTTAAAGAATACTGTAAACAACTGTATGTGAAGAAATTACACATGAAATGGACCAATTTCTAGAAAGACACAATCTATCAAAACTGACTCAAGAAAAAATAGAAAATATGAATAAACCTATAACAAGGAAAGCAATTGAATCAGTAACTTATTATTATTATTTTGAGACAGGCTTTTGTTCTGTCTCCGAGGCTGGAGTGCAATGGTGTGATCACAGTTCACTGCACCTTAACCATGTGGGTTCAAGAGATCCTCCAGCCTAAGCCTCCTGAGTAGCTGGGACCACATGCACGTGCCACCACGCCTGGCTAAATTTTTAAATTATTCATAGAGATGAGGTCTCACTATATTATCTAAACTGGTCTTGAACTTCTGGGCTTAAACCATGCTCCCACCTTAGCCTCCCAAAGTGTGATTTTTTTTTTTTTTTTTTGAGACGGAGTCTTGCTCTGTTGCCAGGCTGGAGTGCAGTGACATGATTTCAACTCACTACAATCTCTGCCTCCCAGGTTCAAGCGATTCCCCTGCCTCAGCCTCCCAAGCAGCTGGGACTACAGGAGCATGCCACCATGCATGGCTAATTTTTTGTATTTCAGTGGAGACCGGGTTTCGCCACGTTGGCCAGGATGGTCTTAATCTCCTGACATCATGATCTGCCTGCCTCGGCCTCCCAAAGTGCTAGGATTACAGGAGTGAGCCACTGCGCCCAGCCAAGAAAAGTAATTACTGCATGGCTTTGCTAGTAAATTTTCTCAAAATTTCAAATAAGAATTAATAATAATTCTTCATGCTGGGCGCGGTGGCTCACGCCTGTAATCCCAGCACTTTGGGAGGCTGAGGCGGGTGGATCACGAGGTCAAGAGATCGAGACCATCCTGGTCAACATGGTGAAACCCCGTCTCTACTAAAAATACAAAAAATTAGCTGGGAATGGTGGCGCGTGCCTGTAATCCCAGCTACTCAGGAGGCTGAGGCAGGAGAATTGCCTGAACCCAGGAGGCAGAGGTTGCGGTGAGCCGAGATCGCGCCATTGCACTCCAGCCTGGGTAACAAGAGCGAAACTCCATCTCAAAATAATAATAATAATAATAATAATAATAATAATAATTCTTCACAAACTATTCCAAATAATATAAGAAGAGGGAATACTTTCCAACTAATTCTATATGAATAGTTACCCTGATAACTGAAATCAAAATCATCACAAGAAAAAGCTACAGAACAATCACCAGTATCCGTTATGAGTATAGAGGCAAAATTCCTCAACGGAATATTAGGAAAGTGAATCTAGCAACATATAAAAAAATTATACACCATAACAAAATGGGATTTGTTCCAGGAATGCAAGGTCGGCTTACCTCCAAAAATCAATTAATGTAACATACCATATCAAGAGAATAAGAAGCAAAACAACATGATTATCTCAATGGACATAGGAAAAGTATTTAACAAAACTCAATACCTCAACAGCCTTTCATAATAAAAACAGCAAACTAGGAATAGATGGACACTCAATGTGATAAAGGACAACCACGAAAAACCTAGGGCAATCATCATCACACTTAATAGCAAAAGACCAGAAGCTATCTACCTAAGACTGGGAACAAGATGCAAAGTCCGTATGTCTTCTTCTATTTATCTTTTTTTTTTTTTTTTTTTTTGAGACAAGCAGCTGGTGTGCAGTGGTGCAATCTTACCTCAATGCAACCTCCACCTCCCAGGCTCAAGCAATTCTCCCACCTTCAACCTCCCAAGTTGCTGAGACTACAGGTGGCCACCGCCACACCTGGATAATTTGTTTTTATTTTTAGTAGAGATGGGTGTTCACCATGTTGCCCAGGCTGGTCTCAAACTCTAAGCTCAAGTGATCCACCTGCCTTGGCCTCCCAAAGTGCTGGGATTACAGGCGTGAAGCTACTGCGCCCAGTCTCTTTTTCTATTTATCTTGGTAGTGGAGGTTCTAGCCAATGTGATCAGATAACAAAAAGATATAAAAGGCATCCAGATCGAAAAGGATAATATAAATCTATCTGTGTTTTATTTTATTTTTTTAATCTCTATTTAAAAATGACAGTCTTATATGCAGAAAATCCTAAGGAATTCACCTAATAAGTTCTGCAAGTGTGTAGAATAGAATATCAATATGCAAAAATAAACTGCATTTCTTTTTTTTGAGACAGAGTTTCACTTGTCATCCAGGCTGGAGTGCAGTGGTGCGATCTTGGCTTACTGCAACCTCTGCCTCCTGGGTTCAAGTGATGCTCCTGCCTCAGCCTCCTGAGTAGCTCAGATTACAGGCGCCTGCCATGATGCCCGGCTAATATTTGTATTTTTTTGTAGAGATGGGGTTTCACCATGTTGGCCAGGCTGGTCTCAAACTCCTGACCTCAGGTGATCCGCCAGCCTCGGCCTCCCAAAGTGCTGGGATTACAGGCATGAGCCACCATACCCGGTCTAATAAACTGCATTTCTATACAGTAGTAGTGAATAATCCAAAAAGGTAACTAAGAAAACAATTCATTTACAATCGCATTAAAACGAATAAGATATTTAACAATAAAAGAAATGCAAAATGTATACTCTGAAAATGGGAAAGCAATTAAAGCCACCTAAATAAATGAAAAGTTACCCATGTTCATGGATTGGAAGGTATAATACTGTTAACACGACAAAAATCACACAAACTGATTGACAGATTCAAGGCAATCATTAAAATCTGAGCCAGCTGTCTTAAACTGACAAGTTGATCCTAAAATTCATATGAAAATGTAAGGGATCCAGAATAGCCAAGACAATCTTCAAAAAAAAAAAAAACAGGGCCGGACACAGGGACTCACGCCTGTAATCCCAGCACTTTGGGAGGCTGAGGCAGGCTGATCACGAGGTCCAGAGATCGAGACCATCCTGGCCAACATGGTGAAAGCCCGTCTCTACTAAAAATACAAAAATTAGCTGGGCAGGGCGGCACGCTCTTATAGTCTTAGCTATTCGGGAGGCTGAGTCAGGCGAATCGCTTGAACTTGGGAGGTAGAAGTTGCAGTGAGCCGAGATCATGTCACTGCACTGCAGCCTGGCAACAGAGCAAGACTCCGCCTCAAAAAGAAAAAAAAAGTTGTAAGACTCACACTTCCCTGTTTTAAAAGTTACTAAAAAACCGCAGTAATGAAGACACTGTGATTATTGTTGAAAGATAGACAGATAAATCATTAGAATAGAACTGAGTTCCAGAAATAAACCCTTAAATTTTGGTCATTTCATTTTTGACAAGGGTTCAGACAATTAAATTGGAGAAAAATAGTTTTTTTTTAAACAAATGGTGGTGGGATAACTGAATATCCACATACAAAGAAATCAATTTGGACCACTTACATTACACACAAAAATTGACCCAAAATGGATCATAAGCTAAAAAGTAAGAGTTTAAACTAGAAAATTTCTTTTTTTTTAAACTAGAAAATTTCTAGAAGGAAATATAGGTATAAATCTTCATGACCTTAGACATGACACAAAAACATAAGGGACGTATAGTCTGGCACACAGTAAAACAAACAAAAACCGTAAGTGACAACAAGAAAATGGATAAATTTGACCTCATCAAAACTAAAAATGTTTATGCTGTGAATAATACCATCAAAAATATGAAAAGATTTAAAAAATATGAAAAGATAATGCAGAGAGTGGGAGAAAATATTTGCAAATAATCTAATAAGAGATGTGCTTCCAGAATATATAAAGAACTCTGGCCAGGCGTGGTGGGTCACACCTGTAATCTTAGCACTTTGGGAGGCCAAGGTGGGAAGATCACTTGAGCCCAGGAGTTGAAGACCAGCTTTGACATTATTGGAAGACCTAGTCTCTACAAAATTTTTTTAAACATTAGCTGGGTGTACTAACATATGCCTATGGGCCCAGTTACTCAGGAGGCTGAAGTGGGAGGATCGCTTGAGCCCAGTGGTTGAAGAGCTGTGATCATGCCATGCACTACAATCTGTGCAACAGAGCAAGATCCTGTCTTGGAAAAAAAAAAAGAAAGAAAGAAAGAAAGAAAAGAGAGAAACTCATACAACTCAATGAAAAAAGACAACCCAATTTAAAATGACTAAAGGATCTGAATAAATAGTTCTCCAAGAAGATGTATAACTGGCCAATAGAAACATGAAAAAATACCCAACATCATTAGTCATTAGGGAGACTCACATCAAAACCATAATGAGATACCACTTCATAACCACTAGGATGGTTATGATAAAGAAGGTGGGAAATAAGAAGTACTGGCAAGGACATTAAAAAGACAAAAACTGAAAACCTCACTGGGCGCAGGGGCTCACACTTGTAATCTCAGCACTTGGGGAGGCTGAGGCAGGCAGCCTTCAGTCCAGCAGATCGAGACCAGCCTGGACAACATGGCAAAACCCTGGCACTACAAAAAACACAAAAATTACCCGGGTGTGGTGGTGCACGCCTGTAGTCCCATCTACTAGGGATGTTCAGAATAGAAAAATTCATAACAACAGAAAAGACATTGTTGGTTGCTAGAGGTTGAGGACAGTGGGGAGTAACTGCTAATGGATATGCAGTTTCTTTCGGGGTGCTGAAAATATTCTGGGTTTAGATAGAGGTGATGTTTGCACCACTTTGTGAAGATACTAAAAACTATCCAATTGTACACTTTCAATGAGTAATTGTATGTGAATTATCTTTTTTTAAACAAAATGGGATAGAATCTCATTGTGCATTGTGTTATCCAGGGATGGAGTCTCACTAGAGTGCAGTTGTGTGGTCTCAGCTCACTGCAACCTCCACCTCCCAGGCTCAAGCGATTCTCGTGCCTCAGCCTCCAGAGTAGTTGGGATAACAGGCACCCGCCACTATGCCCAGCTAATTTTTGTATTTTTAGTATAGCCAGGTTTTCATCCTGTTGGCCAGGCTGGTCTAGAACGTCTGATCTCAAGTGATCCACCTGCCTTGGCCTCCCAACGTGCTGGGATTACAGGCATGAGTCACTGTACCCAGCTGGCATGTGAACTCTATCTCAATAAAGCTATTACAAAATTTAATATCATACTTTCACTGATAATCACAAGTAAAGCTCCCATCTTTTAGAGAAAGAAAACTTATAAAGTGGTATTGATGCAAATTATCAATATGTACAGATTCTCATAGCTGACAAAGTAAGCAGTAAGCCTCCTCTGGAAACAATGCTCACTTTCAAAGCATGCCATGAAGTCGACGAAGAAGGATTTCTCAAATGCTAAGGAATCAAGATTAAGAACATTTCCCATGTCTCACCTTTCATTTCTCTATAATTTTTCAGTCCCTATATGACATACATTTCTTTTTTCTGCAGCATTACGAATTTGTCTCAAGCATGCTAAACTTTCCGTTATATATTCCATAGTTAATAGCTCCGCAGTAAACATGCTGATGCAGGTCTCCAATTGCTGAAAACCCTGATACCAAGTTTTTCAATGGGGATTTTTTTTGTTCACTTGTTTAAGAGATGGGGTCTTGCCACGTTGCCCAGACTGGCCTTGAACTCCTGGGCTCAATTGATCCTCCTGCCTCGGTCTCTCCAAGTGCTGGGACTATAGACATGCAGCACTTTGCTTGACTCAAGCGTAATTTTTAGTAAGAGCATATAATCTAAGTTTGTAGCAGTTGGATGATGTCGTACCACGCTAAAGTGTCACATATAACTGATGACTCAGTTCCCCAAGCCTATTTTATCACCGTAAAGAAAGCTATTTCTTTGATCATTCCAACTCTTTCAGCACCAGGACTGCTGCAGGGGCTGGATGCACGCTACCTGCAGTTGCAGTGTAAATTATGTGTCAGAGCCAAGACCCTAGGAAAGTCAGAGACCAGGCTACAAGGACCGTTCTTTCTAATCCCTGGTAAGCCAGTTTTATTTATTTATTTATTTAAGACAGAGTCTCGCTCTATTACCAGGCCGGAGTGTAGTGGCACAATCTGGGTTCGCTGCAACTTCCGTTTTCCGAATTCAATCAATTCTCCTGCCTCAGTGTCCTGAGTAGCTGGGACTACAGGCACGCACCACCATGCCTGGCTAATTTTTTGTATTTTTAGTAGAGGCGGGGTTTCATCATGTTGGCCAGGATGGTCTGGATCTCTTGACCTCGTGATCTGCCCGCTTCGGCCTCCCAAACTGTGTTTTTAAAAAATTATTTAGTTAGTTAGTTAGTTAGTTAGAGACGGGGTTTCTCCGTGTTGGTCAGGCTGGTCTCGAACTCCCGACCTCAGATGATCCGCCTGCCTCGACCTCCTAAAGTGCTGGGATTACAGGCGTGAGCCACCGCGCCCGGCCTGGTAAGTCAATTTTTAACAGAATGAAATGCCCTTGGATTGACCGAATTGACTGGGTAAGTATTCCTTATGCTCTTGTCCCATGCAAAGGCAGTCTACAAGTGCCTAGGCATGGGGGCCGCCAAAGAATAAAAATCGGTTTTTCATATCTTCTGGTTGAGTTTCTTCCTTTAATATATTTGTTACATATGTTATTAAACTATTTCCATAAAAAAGGTTACGCTGAGTGAGGAGGTAACCAAATTCTTGTTCCCCAAAAAGGCATGTATAATTTAGACGATTTATGCAAATAAAAGGGAGACTTCATCAGATAATAAAGTCTAGAACGTGAGGAAGCCCAGTCATTCCCAGTATTTTCAGATGCCCAAGCCGAGAGCTCCAGGGAGCACGCTGGGGAGACAGACTCCAGCAGCGGGACGGCGCGGCACCCCAGGCGCAGGGAACCTCAAGTCCCAGAATCCCATGAGGACTCCAAGTCCCAGAAACCTGCACGCAAATCTATCCCGGGTGCCAAGTCGGCCGACCGCAGACGTGACCAAGTTACGAGGCGAGGGTGAGGTGTCGCAGAATTTGTCCCCATCGTTGTCCCCGCAGGGAAGGGACTTTCTAGTGAACTAGAGCTGTTCACGTCTGTATCCCAGCTCGTGTGAACGCACCCCTCCGGGGCGTGGCTGAGGCCATGATCAGGGTCTCCCATTTCCGCCGTCCCCTTTCTCCGCCCCCGTAAGGATGGTTCAGTCCGGCATCGAGGCTCCTTGAGTCGGCTCGATGGTTGCGCCCGCCCTACCCCGGAATGTGGGCCTTTGGAGCGAGCGAAGTGGGAGGGACCGAGGCGGGAGCTGTCCTGGGCCCGTGCGGCGGCGGAGGCGGCGGCGCCTACGGGCAGTGGGAGGAGCCACGCGGTTCCGGCTCCTCGGGCGAGGCGACCCTTGGGTCGGCGCTGCGGCGAGGTGGGCAGGTGGGTGGGCGGACGGCAGCAGCTCTCGGACAGGCGCGGGCGGCGGAGTCCCCCACGGCGTCCGGAGCGCCCCCCCGCCCCCCGGCCGCCGGCGTTGAGGCGGGGGAGCGAGGAGATGCCGACCCAGAGGGACAGCAGCACCATGTCCCACACGGTGGCAGGCGGCGGCGGCGGGGACCATTCCCACCAGGTCCGGGTGAAGGCGTACTACCGCGGGTGAGTCTCCGGGGGCAGGGCGGTGGGCGGGAGGGGCCGGGCCGGCTCCGCTCGGTGTGGCGGAGGGGGGGGTGAGGGGCTGCGGGCGGGCGGCCCCGGTGACTCAGGGTGAGTGACGGCGTGATGGGGGTGGGAGCGAAGCGAGGGGACGCGGGAGTGGGGGCGCCCCAGGTGTGGTGGTGCGCGGGCCAGAGTAGGGTCCGTGGAGGAACCTAGGGGTAGAGTGGGTGCACCTGGCGTGACGAGCGACTCGCCTGCTGAGAGCTCCCTAGGGGCCTGACATCCGACAGTCTGGGTGTATTTGAGGTTGCGAGTTGAGGATTCCAAGTTACGATGGCTTAGTTAACTCAGATTGCTGTGGGCAGGGAAAACGGGACTGCTTCAGTTAGCTGGCCCTTTTGGTTACCAGCAGGCCTAACGCCTCTGGTTCTCTTAGATTTACCTTCATCGCTGTTGTGTTCACGAAGTGTATCTGTGCTGCCAGTATATTAGACATAGGGCTGTATTTAAGAGTCAAGTCGATGCGTTTTCAGGGACGTGCACTGGGTACTTAGGTCTCAGTAAATTTTTGAGCCTTTCTTTCTCAGTGTTGCTTCAAGAACTACCCGATAGGGTGAGATACTGCAAAGTGAGGAGACTAGCTTAGGCACACTTCTCAATTCTCTGATCTTCACTCCCTTACTGTGGTTACAAGAAATAACCCAGTTTTAAGTTCATTGTGTGAAATCATTTTCTATCAGTGACGCAGAGTGCCCCCCTGCCTTTGAATTCAGTTGCGTTTTGAAATTTTTTTGAGATAATTATGTTTAGGAGCATTAGAAACGTGAGCTGTGTGACCGTGAAGGTTGGAGAGTGAGAAGTAACAAAACCCAGCTGCTTTGGCCCACCTCACTGCTTGTCCAGGTACAAGTAAATTGCTTAAAAAACAAGCAGTGCAGGTTGAAATTGCAGTGCATACTTCTACATTCCTGAGAGGATCAGCGAAGACAGCAAACTCTAACTGCCTCTCTTGTTTTGATTTCAAAGAAAATCGAAGCCCCTAAATGTTATATTGATTTGAGGTAAGGACTTACCAGTTTGCTGCCATGAAGTCTCTGGCCTGTTTATTATTAGCGTGACAGTGTGCAGGGGTAGTGTATGGGAGTTATATTGGACAGTGTGATACCTTCATATTTAAACACAGTTAAAATTGATTAAGAAGATTTTGATTTTAAATCAGTACCAAGGAATATGTGGATAGTTTTTAAAAGTTTGTAGTTGTCACAAGAGCTATTTTGCCTTGAGGATGTTCAGCCATGAACTTTGCAAGGTGAGAAAAAAGCTTCCTTTGCTTTTTTTTTTTAAACCCTTACCTGTAATGTGATGAGTGAGATGTTTCACTTTATCATTTTATTTTATTTTTGTTTGTTTTTGAGACAGGGTCTTACTCTGTTATCCAGGCTGGAGTGCAGTGGCACGATCTTGGCTCACTGCAACCTCCGCCTCCCAGGTTTAAGCGATTCGCCTGCCTCAGACTCCCTAGTAGCTGGGATTATAGGCACGTGCCACCACGCCCAGCTAATTTTTGTATTTTTAGTAGAGACATGGTTTCACCATGTTGTTCAGGCTGGTCTCAAACTCCTGGCCTCAAATGATTTGCTCGAGTCGGCCTCCCAAAGTGCTGGGATTACAGGCATGAGCCACTATGCCTGGCCCTAAGGCTTTCAGTAACATAAATTCTTGACTTATTAAATTGAGATAATCTTCTCCAATGAGTCTATGAACGGTAAGAAATTAGTGCTTATTTCTATTTTCTCATTTTTATTAGTTTGACACACGTAAATGGACCTAGTTGGTAAATGAAAATTATCGTAAGCTTCTCCTTTGAGAAGAAATCCAAGTCTTGCTGTACTTCATGAATTTAGATAGCAAATTTTCTTGGCTTATTGCTCCAGTTATTAAAAAGAAGAGAATAAGGACATACAGCTTTGTTAGTGTTTTACTAAAATTTTTTCAAGACATTCAAGGTAACATTATTATTATTATATATTTTTTAAGACGGAGTTTCACCATGTTGGTCAGGCTGGTCTTGAACTCCCGACCTCAGGTGATCTGCCCGCCTTGGCCTCCAAAGTGCTTGGATTACAGGCGTGAGCCACCGCGCCCGGCCGCGGTAACATTATTTTTTAAAACCTGTGAAATGTTGCTGAGGCACAAATAACCTCTTGCCTATTGTATACTGGTATTTGCTCAATGAAACTTTCTAATGGTACCTTCATTTCAAGCCTCATTTAAAGACAACATCAGCACTCTAAACTGTACCAACTTTCTGTCCTCTGAAATGAGATCTGTTAAGATTATGTGTTTATATAGCCTTAACTGATGGTTGTGGTATTACATAGTCAGCTGCTCATTAATATAGATGAAGCTAAAATGAGTCATGGACAAGCATAGTTAATAAACAGGTTGGCTAACTAGAACACCTACCTGATTTTAAAATAGAAAATCCTTCCTGTATACCAAGAAATATAAGAACATTCTGCATTTGAAAAAGTTTTCTTTCTCTCCGATCTTCTGAAGGGCCATTATTACATAGCTTTCCCTCTATCCCGCCACCCTTTTCTTTTTTTTTTTTAAAGACAGGGTTTCACCATGTTGGTCAGGCTGGTCTTGAACTCCCGACCTCAGGTGATCTGCCCGCCTTGGCCTCCAAAGTGCTTGGATTACAGGCGTGAGCCACTGCGCCTGGCCGTTTTTTTTTTTTTTTTTTTTTTTAATAGAGACAGAGTCTCTCTGTGTTGCCCAGGCTGATCTCAAACTCTTGGGCTCAAGTGATCCTCCCACCTCAGCCTCTCAAAGTGCTGGGATTACAGGTGTGAGCCACTGTACCTCGGCCCCCTACCCTTTTCTAATACTATTTCTTTCCAGTGAATGTTGACTCATTTAATAGTCAGCATTTTTAAGTGAATAAATAGCCCTCTCCTTTCAAAGATGTGTATAGTGTTGTTATTCTGTTAAACTTGATCTTAGTGAAAACATGGTATCTCTCTAATAAATATTTAATTATTTTCTAGTTTTTTTTTAATTTAATTAATTTATTTATTTGGAGTTAAGTCTCGCTCTGTAGCTCAGGCTGGAGTGCAGTGGCATGATCTTAGCTCACTGCAACCTCCACCCCCCAGGTTCAAGTGATTCTCCTGACTCTGCCTCCCGAGTAGTTGGGATTACAGGCATCTGTCACCATGCCTGGCTAACTTTTTTTTAATTTGTATTTTTAGTAAAGACGAATTTTTACTATGTTGGCCAGGTTGGTCTTGAACTCCTAACCTCAAGTGATCCACCTGCCTTGGCCTTCCAAAGTGCTGGGATTACAGGCATGAGCCACTGCGCCCAGCCAATTAATTTCTAGTTTTTAAGCAGGAGATTAATAGCACTGAAAATTTAATTTTATTGAACACCAAGTCTTACTTAGATGCCCTTCTTATGGTCTGCACCCATCTTTCCTTAGTATGGAAGGTTTTCAGTGAGTGGCCTTCAATCATTACCTAGTGGTATTAGTTTGGAGGAAGAGAAACAGGTTTTGTTAGTTAGTGATGAACTGTCAATATATGTGCTTATTCGTGTATAAAATTACTTGATATTATGGGATAGACTTGGGCAACGTCTGGACTGCTCATTTCTTTACATTATATATGTACAGAAATTTTTGCAGAAAGCTTGTAAACATTATTTTCAATCCACTGCTGTCCAGCAGGAATAACAATAAAGGATTCCTTCTGTGCACATCCAGAAATAAAAGATTAGCTCTTTGCATATTTGAAATAGCTGGTTCAGTGAAGACGTGTGTAGGATTTTTCTCACTGTGAACAAGTCTTGGCAAGACTTGTTTTTGAAAGAAATGCAAGATTATTTTAGCAATCTACTTTAGTAATGGTTCTGAGGAAATCCAAAAGGAATCTTGAATTGAGAGTTAGGGGGATGTTAGCTGATTGGTCCTGGAGCTTCAGCCACGGCACCTAACCCTAGGGCAGCTGATCCATAGCTTGGCCAGAGAGAGAAAAAAAAATAGAGCATGCTAGCCTGGTGCCAAAAAACCAAAACCAAATACAAAAAATCCTTAGAAGTTTGAATGAGATAATGTGGAGATGAAATTGGTCAGCACTGGGGACTGAAGCTGAAGAGTTGCAGGGAGAGTCTGGTGAGGCCAGAGCCGACTATGTGCAAATGAAAGACGTGGAGAGGCAGAAACTGAGAAAGCAAAGTGGAAAGAAGCAACTCTGTACAGAAAAATCCTCCCCAGAGGTCCTTTGTTCATGGTGGCTTTCTGACAAGGGCAACTCCCACGTCCCTTTTATAACTTGAGTGTCTGTTTTTTAGTGATTGAAATAAGCCCAATTTAGACATAAATTTTTAAAATTCTGGTCTTGCTTAAGGTTTCAAATATTACAGAGATTATTCAAACTGAGTTTAGTAAATACTGTTGAACATCTACTGTAATCCAGGCACGTGATGTTGTCGCAGGCACAGGGAGTGTAGAGGTAGGTAAGTCTCTGCCTTTAAGGAACTGAGAGACTTGCTGAGGGAAAGACATATTAGAGTTACAATATAAACAGTTACATTTGAAGTCTGCGTGTAAGGCATTTGCAGGAATGGATATTGGGGAGGAGTTTAGGGTGATGGAAGTCTTCCTAGAAGAAATGTCTGAGGCTTTTAAAGGATAAATAGGAGTTTGCCTGGTGAATAATGATGTTTGGTGGGTGTTATAGGCATTAAACAACCACATGGTAAGTTTGGAGAATTAAGATCAGTTTGGTTGTTAGTCTTACATTCATTCCTTAGTAGGATATAAAGTGTGAAGTGGGCACTGATGAGAAATGAGGCTAGGAAAGTTCACAGGGGCTAGATTGTGGAGACCCTTGAATGTCATACTGCAGAGTTCAGACTTTTTCTCATTGATTACATTTTTTTTTTTTGAAACGGTGTTTTGCTCTTGTTGCCCAGGCTGGAGTGCAATGGCACGATCTTGGCTCACTGCAACCTCCGCCTCCCAGGTTCAATCAATTCTCCTGCCTCAGCCTCCCAAGTAGCTGGGATTACAAGTGTGCATCATCATGCCCGGCTAATTTTGTATTTTTAGTAGAGACATGGTTTCTCCGTGTTGGTCAGGCTGGTCTCGAACTCCTGACCTCAGGTGACCTGCCTGCCTCAGCCTCCCAAAGTGCTGGGATTATAGGCATGAGCCACCGTACCTGGCTGAAGAAAATTTTAAGTAAGAGAAATATGTGATCAGATTTGCATTTTAGAAAGATAACACTTGAAATTAGTATGGGGGATAGATTGGTGATGGGTTAAACTAATTTGGAGGCTTTTGAAGCAGCCCAGGTGAGAGATTTTAAGGAGATAGAAAAGAGTATATGGATTCACTGGAAATTTTAAGCGGTAATATCAGTAGAATTAAAGATTGCCTGTTGGAGTGATGAGAGTTGGACAACTCACAGGTTTCTTTAACTCATATGTTTAAGAGAGACTGGGGAATGTCGGAGAGATTTGTGGGGGAAGTTAATTCATCGCATGAAACACTTCACTGAGTTTTGAGTTCTAGGTGCTTGTGAGGTATTCAGGTGGGAATGTCCAGAAAGACCTGAACAAGTTGCAGGCATTGTGCGTGACACCTAACCTGTATAGGAATGTGGCTGAGAATGATAATAGAAACAAAAATGCCACCAGTGGCCAAATGCAGAGCCCAAAGGCAAGACACTAAAACTACATTTTAAATACAGAAAGAGGTTGGGTGTGGTGGTTCATGCCTGTAATTCCAACACTGTGGGAGGCCAGGGCAGGTGAATCGCTTGAGCCCAGGAATTGGAGAACAGCCTGGGCTGAACAGGGTGAAACCCTATCTCTACAAAAAAATTAGCTTGCAGTCCTAGCTACTCAGGAGGGTGAGGGAGGATCACCTGAGACCAGGAAGTCCAGGCTGCAGTGAGCTGTGATTGAACCACTGCGCTCCAGCCTGGGCAACAAAATGAGACCCTGTCTCTAAAAAATAAAAATAAAGTAGAAAGTTCCCCTGTAGTCTCTCACTCCCACTTTGTTAGTTCATTTTTATTTTTATATATTTAAAGGGTACAAGTGCAGACTTCTTTCTTTCTTAGGTGCTGATATCATGTAGTGGTGAGGTCTGGGTGTTCACTATACCCATCTCCTGAACAGTGAACGGTAACACCTAGAAAATTACCTCACCCTGTACCCTATAGGTATATTTTAACCCTCACCCTGCCCCCACCTTTGTAATCTGCAGCGCCTGTTACTTCCCTCTTTATGTCCATGTGTACCCGTTGTTTAGCTCTCACTTATAAGTGAGAATATGTGGTGTCTGGCTTTGTGTTTCTGATTTCTTTCGCTAGGGATAATGGCCTTCAGTTCCATCCGTGCTGCTGTAGAAGATGTCTTTTCATTCTTTTTTTATGGCTGTTTCGCTCCTACTTTCTAGGGTTAGCCATCATTAATGGTTTGGGATATTCTATATCATATCGGTATATTTATAAGTATAGGTATGTATGTGCGTACACATATAGACATACCCTTTTGTAGTTTTCTAATTGATGAGTTCATATTTCTATACATGCATCTGCAACTTGATTTTAAAAATTGTGGTCATCTTTCCGTGCCATGGTAGACAGAGAGACCTCTTTATATTTGGTATATAGTGTTCTAAAGTTGTTTTTTTTAAGAGACAGTCTCATTCTGTTGCCTAGGCTGGAGTGTAGTTGCATGATCTAGGCTGTCTGCATCCTCAGCCACCCCGGGTTCAAGCAGTCCTTTCACGTCAGCCTCCTGAGCAGAACAGTTACAGGGACACGCCACCAGGCTGAGCTAATTTTTAAAAATATTTTGTAGAAACAGGGCTAGTCTCAAGCTTCTGTGCTCAAGAGATCCTCCTGCCTCGGCCTCCCAAAGTGTAGGAATTACAGGCATGAGCCATTGCACCCAGCCACCATAATATGTTTAATCTTCTTTTGGATTGAGGAACATTTAAAGTTGTCTTCATCATCTCACTATTTAAAATAATGTTGAAGGAGCATCCTTATATTTAATATATGTTCTTGCAAATATGGTCAAAGATATGCCTATCTTGAAACTCGATACTGTTTCCCAGAAGAGCTTAATTTATATTCTTTTGTTGTTGTTGTTAAGATGGGGTTTCACCATGTTGGTCAGGCTGGTCTTGAACTCCTGACCTCAGGTGATCCGCCCACCTTGGCCTCCAAAGTGCTTGGATTGCAGGCGTGAGCCACCGCGCCCGGCCTTATTTATATTCTTAACAACAGGACTAGTGAAGCCTCTTCCTCGTCTTCCCATTGCATGTTATCTGTCTTTAAAATTTTTGACAATTGGATTGGCAAAAAATGGAAACTTTTTACAAGTATCTTTTTATATATTAATGATAATTTGTATTTTTCTCAATTGTTTTTTCATATTTTACCCATTTTCTATTGTATTATTTTTCTTATTAATTTGTTGACAGAACATTGACATTTTGTTAAAGTCGCCAGCTTTTCTCCAACCTGTTGCTAGGCTGGAGTTTTTCATTTTTATGTAATTAAATCTGTCCTTTTTAAAAATTTCCTTAATGGCTTCTGGACATGCTGTCTTAGGTGGATGTGTTTTTCATCTAAAAATACTCTTATTTTTCTTCTATTATGCAACTTATTATTTTTGAGACGAAGTCTTGCTTTGTTGCCCAGGCTGGAGTGCAGTGGCATGAAGAAGGCTCACCGCAACCTCCGCCTCTTGGGTTGAAACAGTTCTCCTGCCTCAGCCTCCTAAGTAGCTGGGATTATAGGCGCATGCCACAACACCTGGCTAATTTTTGTTTGTTTGTTTTTTGAGACAGAGTCTTGCTGTGTGGTCCAGGCTGGAGTGCAGTGGCACAGTCTTGGCTCACTGCAGTCTCTTCCTCCGGGTTCAAGTGACTCTCCCAAGTAGCTGGGATTACAGGCATGTGCTACCATACCCAGCTAATTTTTTGTATTTTTAGTAGAGACTGGGTTTCACCATGTTGGCCAGGCTGGTCTCAAACTCCTGACCTCAAGTGATTAATCCACCTCAGCCTCTCAAAGTGCTGGGATTATAGGTGTGAGCCACTGCGCCTGGCCTATTATGAAACTTTTAAAGTGATTATCTTTTCAGTGAATTTATTCATTTATAATTTACTGACACAACCTTTTTTTTTTTCCAAAATTTATTCTAATACCATTATTGGGCAGATTGTCTTTTCACCACTGATTTGAAATGGTAACTGTTATATACTAAATATAAAAAATCTTGACTAAAAACAATGGAACAAAAGAAAAAGAACTGTGATAAGTATTTTGCAATTTTTTTTTTTTTTTTTGGAGAAACCGTCCTACTCTGTCACCCAGGCTGAGTACAGTGGTGTAATCACGGCTCACTGCAGCCTCAACTGCCCAGGCTCAAGCAATCCTCCTGCTGCAACCTCCCAGGTAGCTGGGACTATAGGTATGTACCACCATGTCTGGCTAATTTTTTATTTTTTTTATAGAGACGAGGTCTCTCTATGTTGCCCAGATGGGTCTTGAACTCCTGTGCCCAAGCTATCCTCCCACATTGGCCTTTCAAAGTGCTGGGATTATGGCATGAGCCACTTCGCCTGGCTGGACTCATTTATTTTTTATTTTTTGAGTCAGTGTCTTCCTTCGTCACCCAGGCTCTAGAGTGCAGTGACGTAGTCACAGCTCGCTCACTGCAGCCTCAACCTCTCAGGCTCAAGCTGCATTTATTTTTATTTAGTCTTACTGCTAATACTCAGAGGCAGATATCGTTATCTCCATTTTACAGATGATAACATTGAGACTTAGTAATCCACAATACAAAGCTAGGTGTGTTTTCTTTTAGAGACACTCTTGCTCTGTCGCTCAAGCTGAAGTCCAGTGGCTTGATTATGGCTCACTGCAGCCTTGAACTCCTGGTCTCAAATGATCCCCCTGAGTAGCTGGGGTTACACCATGCCCATCTAATTAGAAAAATTTTTTTAGAGACAGGATCTTGCTCTGCCACTCAGGCTTGTCTTAAACTCCTGAAGCGATCCTCCTACCTCAGCATTGTGAGTAGGTGGGATTACAGGTGCAAGCTACCTTGCCCAGCCGAAACTGGACCTTAACCTTCAAAGAGATTTCTCTTTTCCCCTTACTCCGTTGACAGGGCTTTATAACATTGCTTTTTTGCTTTATCGTCAAATTCTTATTTCACAATTGTTATTTTTGAATTCACTATCTTCTTGATTATTAAAACATGAAAATTGCTTTATGCCTTCTGTTATAATTAATAATCGGGGCGGGGGGGTGATACTTTGAGGTTATATGAGTACTCAGTCCTCCAAAAACATTTTGCCCAATGGTCTTACCATTCATAGATAATCCTACCTAAACCAATTATTATAATGGTTATTGCAAATGAATTTTTTTTTTGAACAGACTGTATTTAATTTAGGAGAAAAGCTTACATTGAGGTAACAGAAGGACTGAATGTGATTCTTTTGGGGATTTATTTTTAAAAGCAATTATTAGTCCTAAGGAAAAACTTTATAATAGATTCTATATTTTAGAATATAGGCACATTGAAAGCAGTTTGTCTTCTGAAGCCCAATAGCAAAATTAAAAATGCTTCACAAAAAATTCAGCGAAAACCATATCTAAATTTGCCACTTTGGGATTCTGTGAGAAAGCAGACTGTATTTTGTTGAAGATCAGTGGTAAAATCATTTATGCTATTGCTGGCGCTAAACCAGAAAAAACATCATTCGTGCATAATTTGCTTGATACCTTTAGAATGTAATGTATCTTTATTTTGCAGTTTAGTTTTAGCTTTGGCACCGTGACAAGGATCTGGTGATTGTGGAGTGTGATGAAGATAGTGCTTTCGAAATTCCTGAGAGAAGTGTTTATGTAAAACTCCCTTGAATGTTTCAGTGCCTGGAACTTAAGGAGTGGTAGTTGATAAGGCATAACTCCTTCATTGTGTCTCTTATGGGTGTCTGTACTTACACTTTTTTTTTTTGGAACGGACTCTCACTTTATCGCCCAGGCTGGAGTGCGGTGACTTGATCTCAGCTCACTGCGAAACTCCGCCTCCCAGGTTCAAGCAATTATCCTGCCTCAGCCTCCCAGGTAGCTGGGATTACAGGCGCCCACCATCATGCTAATTTTTGTATCTTTAGTAGAGTCGGGGTTTCACCATGTTGGCCAGGCTGGTCTTGAACTCCTGACCTCAAGTGATCTGCCCTCCTTGGCCTGCCAAAGTGCTGGGATTACAGGTATGAGCCACTGTGTCCGCCTTATACTTACACTTTTTAAGGATTACACAGATGTTTTAAAAGTGTTTGTATGGGCCGAGCATGGTGATTCATGCTTGTAATCCCAGCACTTTGGGAGGCCAACCCGGGCAGATCACCTAGGTTGGGAGTTCAAGACCAGCCTGACCAACATGAAGAAACCCCATCGCTACTAAAAATACAAAAAATTAGCTGGGCGTGGTGGCGCATGCCTGTAATTCCAGCTACTCGGAAGGCTGAAGCAGGAGAATCGCTTGAACCCAGAAGGCAGAGATTGTAGTGAGCTGAGATAGTGCCATTGCACTCCAGCCTGGGCAAGAAGAGTGAAACTCTAAAATAAAAAAGTATTTGTATGTTCTGAGAAATATTTTTTAGCTTTTGAAAAGTGAAATTTATGAAAAAGCCCTGTTGTTTACAAATATGTTTACATATATGTTCATTTTAAATGTGGACTTCGATAAGGAAGTTACATTTTGGTGATATCCAGTGATACTAATTTTTCCCTTTAAGAGATATAATTTTACACTTATTTTTTTTCCATGTACAAACACATTTTATATGAAATTATATAAATACAGAAAGAGGCACAGTGAATGTTGTGGCTGGTGGTTACTCTTAGAGCGTAAGGGGGTGATCAGAAAGCGGCATGAAGCGTCGCAGGTGCTTTTTTTCCCCTGAATTTGAATCCTGGCTCTACTACTTACTAGCTAGTGACTCGGTGAGCTGTGTGAAAACCTCTCTCTCCATCAGTTTCCTCATGTGCAAAATAGGAATAAAAATAGTACCGACCCCATCAAGTTGTCAGAAAATTGCCTGGCATACAGTGAGTTCTAGGTAATATACAATGGGCTCTATTAGTTATTTTCTCTAGACGGTTATATTCTTAAAACCAGGGGTGATTATCAAAAAGAACATCAGATTAATCCATCACATTCTCTATTTTTTAAAAAGAACATGTTCATATATTATAAATAAACATTAATTTTGTAATACAAATATTAAGTTGTATGTGCATCTGAGCCTAAAATTAGGTTTTATTGTAAAAATGTAAGTATAATTTTTTTAATAGTAAGCAGCTCAAGCCTAGCAAAAATATTGCTTCTGTTGCTACTTAGTGAGAAAACATAGTTGTATATTTAAAAAGCTAAGTGATTTGTACAAGTACACCGAGACAGAAAAGTAAACTTAGAATGAGGTTTCCGATAATGAAGGTTATTGTTTTTCTCCTCTATAGAGAGACAGAATATTCAAGCAGACAGTGAACAGAGCACAGATGGTAACAGAACCCTGACCCCCAGCTAGGCGGCGCTCAGCGCAGAGATCAGGACGTGGTCAAAAATGGCAGGCTTCCTTGTGTTGTTGTTCCTACTTTCAACTTGGAACCAGACAGAGAAAACCAAACATATTGCTCTAACGAATCACTTAGGATATCCAGCTTCTAGTTGGAAAAAGAAAACCACGTTTTTCCTTTATCTCCTAAGTTCATAGCGGAGCAGAGTCTGTTGTGGAGGCTGTAAGTCCAAGATCAGGGCTGAGCAGGTATGTTGTCTGGAGAGCGCTTGGTCTCTGCCCTGAAGATGGCACTGTTACGGCTCCGATGAGTGGAGGAGCACCAGGGCTCCTGTCTCCTGCGAATTGGATAAAACGGCAAGGACACACTTGGAGTGGTTTTAAGGAGCAGAGAGTTTAATAAGCAAGAAAGAAGAGAGAAGAAAGAAGAAGCTCCCCTGTACAGAGACAGAGGGAGGGGGGCTCCAAAGCCAAGAGAGGAGACTCCTACACTTACTTATTCTTTGACAGAGAAATTCTATGGAATTTTCTTCTAATAATAATAATTTAATTCCAGAATACATTCTCTCAACCCTATGTCCTCATACTAATAAACTTGAGGGTTCTTTGAAAGAAAGGTTGCTTTAAAGCAAGAGGTTCTCTTTTGTCTTTAAGATAAGCTATTTTCTTTCTTTCTTTTTTTTTTTTTTTTTTTTTTTTTGGAGATGGAGTATCACTCTGTCACCCAGGCAGTGGCATGATCTCTGCTTACCACAACCTCTGCCTCCCAGGTTCAAGCACTTCTCGTGTCTCAGCTTCCCAAGTGGGTGGGAATACAGGCATGTGCCATCATGCCTGGATAATTCTTGCACTTTTAGTAGATACGAGATTTCACCATGTTGGTCGGGCTTGTCTCAAACTCCCGACCTCAGGTAATCCACCCACCTTGGCCTCCCGAAGTGCTGGGATTACAGGTGTGAGCCACTGTGCTGGCCCTATTTTTATTTTTTAAAACTATTTAAAACAGTATAATTATGTATGTGTTTGTATATGTATTTTTGTTTGTTTGTTTTATTTTTATTTATTTATTTTTTGAGACACAGTTACCTCTGTTTCCCAGGCTGGAGTGCAGTGGTGTGATCTCAGCTCACTGTAACCTCTGCCCACCTCAGCCTCCAGCTAATTTTTTTAGTAGAGACGGGGTTTTACCATGTTGCCCAGGCTAGTCTCGAGCTCCTGGGCTAAAGTGATCCGCCCAGCTCAGCCTCCCAAAGTGCATGAGCCACTGTGCCCAGGTTGATATTTTAACTTTTACTTTACTGAAATCGTTTACTGGAAGCAATGCATGTTGATGCACACACAAAATTGTCTAAGTTCATCAGATTGTCAAGCATTCAGTAATATATACAGCATTATTATTTTTAATCATTTTCAAACTTAGAACTCCTTTTCTTTTTCAGGGATATCATGATAACACATTTTGAACCTTCCATCTCCTTTGAGGGCCTTTGCAGTGAGGTTCGAGACATGTGTTCTTTTGACAATGAACAGCTCTTCACCATGAAATGGATAGATGAGGAAGGTGAGTGGTAAAGAGAGAGCTGCCTGTGTAAGCATTTGATTTAAGATCTTATTCTATCATTTGTTCTAAAAAATAAGAGTCCTAATAAATTTAAGGGGAAAGAATATTAGAAATTTGATGCTGTCCTTTTTCTTTAAGTACTTAAAAGAATACTGAAGAGTACAGTATTTGTTTTGCCTCTTTTATGCCAAAATGATGTGAAATTAACTTGACTTTTTTTAAGCATAAGGTAAGCATCTCATCAAATAGTGTGACATTTTAATTTTGTTTTTTCTTTGAATTAATTTTTTTTTTTTTAATTTTTAGAGCCAGGGTCTTGCTAAGTCCAGGCTGGTCTCCAACTCCTGGCCTCAAGTGATCTTCCCACTTTGATCTCCCAAAGTACTGGGATTACAAACATGAGCCATTGCATTTAGCTTCACTTTATTTTTTAATTTTTTTTGAGACAGACTCTTGCTCTGTCACCCAGGCTGGAGTGTAGTGACATGATATCTGCTTACTGCAACCTCTGCCTCCCAGGTTCAAGCAATTCTTGTGCCTCAGCCTCCCAAGTAGCTGGGTGGGATTCCAGGAGTGCACCACCACACCCAGATAATTTTTGTATTTTTAGTAGAGGCAGGGTTTTGCCATGTTGCCCAGACTGGTCTTGAACTCCTGGTCTCAAGTGATCTACCCACCTAGGCCTCCCAAAGTGGGCCACTACACCCGCCCCCCACTTCACTTTAATTTTGAATATGTGTTGTCTTCTATTTTAATTTAAGAGATTACCTGTTTTTAATCTAAATATTACCTTAAAGAAAATATGGAATGAAAGTGATTTTGACAGTCATTATTTCAAAGTGGTGGCAGAAACCTGATACCTCAGTGACTTGTACTCAGAAGACATTTATCAAATATGTAGGCTTAGACCTGTAATCCTAGCACTTTAGAGGCCTGAGGTGGAAAGATCGCTTGAGGTCAGGAGTTTGAAACCAGCCTGGGCAACATTGTGAGACCGTGTCTCTACAAAAAGTTTTTCAAATTTAGCTGGGTATGGTAGCGTGCACCTGTTGTCCCAGCTACTTGGGAGGCTGAGGTGGGAGGATTGCTTCAGCCTGGAAGATGGGCCCTGATTGCGCCACTGCACTCCGGCAACAAAGCAAGCAAAACAAGACTCTGTCTCAAAAAAAAAAAAAAAAAAGAAGCAAATATCTTTGTGCTGAGGACAGACATTTTCTATCCTCAAACCCAGAGTCTGATAGGGAGATGGACACATGTGTAACAAATGTGATAAATTCTGGAACATAAATGCATAGAGACCTTGAGGAATGCAAAAGAAGACGCATCTGTAATACATGTGCGATGTTTGACTACACCTGTGCTGAGTAAGAGCTTTTGGGGTAGAGGAGGTGAGGAGAAAACCGTATAGGCTAAAGAAGAATATATAGAAAGGCACAGAAAGGTGAAAAACATGGTGAGTGAGAAGCAGTAATTCACTCTATCTGAAGAGTGGGGAGTAGTAAGGCATGAACTTGGGCTAGATCCTTGCAACTCAAAGTATGATCTGCTGAACTTACTAGAAATGAGGACTCTTAGGTCCCATTGCACATGACTGAATTGGTCTACAGTTTAACAGGATCCACAGGTGAGCTGTATGAATACAGAAATGTGTTTGAGAAGCATGAGACTAGGTCCCCAAGAGCTTTGCAAATCACGTTAGATTTTATTTTACATGACGGACTGTTGCTGATGTCTAGTTAAAAGGTACCTTACAGAAAGAGTGGGTTGGGAGTGAGGGGTAAAGGCCTACATATTGGGTACAACATACGCTGCTCAGGTGATAGGTGCACCAAAATCTCAGAAGTCACCACTAAAGAATTTACTCATAGGCTGGGCATGGTGGCTCACGCCTATAATCCCAGCACTTTAGGAGGCTGAGGTGGGTGGATCACGAGGTTAAGAGATCGAGACCATCCTGGTCAGCAAGGTGAAACCCCGTCTCTACTAAAAATACAAAAATTAGCTGGGCATGGTGGCGCACGCCTGTAGTCCCAGCTACTCGGGAAGCTGAGGCAGGAGAATTGCTTGAACCCAGGAGGCAGAGGTTGCGGTGAGCCGAGATCGCGTCATTGCACTCCAGCCTGGGTAACAAGAGCGAAACTCTGTCTCAAAAAAAAAAAAAAAAAAAAAAACTTACTCATATAACCAAACATCACTTGCTCTCTAAAAACCTATGGAAATAAAGAAATTTCAAAAAAGAAGCTACCCTAGTTATATTACTTTTATACAGTTGTTTTCTGTCAATTGTTATACAAATAGAATATTTATTTATTTGATGGAGTCTCGCTCTGTCACCCAGGCTGAATGGCACAATCTCAGCTCACTGCAACCTCCGCTTCTCGGGTTCAAGTGATTCTCCTGCCTCAGCCTCCCGAGTAGCTGGGATTACAGGCACCTGCCCCCATGCCTGGCTAATTTTTGTATTTTTAGTAGAGATGGGGTTTCACCATGTTGGCCAGGCTGGTCTTGAACTCCTGACCTTGTTATCCACCTACCTGGCCTTCTAAGTGCTGGGATTATAATTGTGAGCCACCGCACCTGGCCTACAAATAGAATTTCATTTTAAGGAATGTCATTATAATATTCAGCTCAATATTTGGGGCCATTTCTATCTTCCCTGATCTAAAGAGCGCTGGAAAGTCATTATTGAGGCTCCAAGCTGTAGGTAAACGCAAACACATTCTCATTTTTTAAAACAGTCTTTCTGAAGTAATTCATGTCCACTGTTCAGGAAAAAAGTAGTACAGAAATTTATGAAATGTAAAAAGAAGCCTCTTATGTTTCCTTTTTTCTCTCTCCTCCCTCACCAATCCCAGGTGTAAGAGAATAACTTAGTATATAGCCTTCTATAAGTTATTTATTAACGTGACAAATGACATACAGCTGATATTTTGCAGTCCTGGTGGGCATGGGGAGCTTGGCGCCCAGTGCCACCCATTTTGACCCTCCATGGCCTTCAAAAAAAAATTACATGGGGCTGGGTGTGGTGGCTCACGCCTGTAATCCCAGCACTTTGGAGGCCGAGGTGGTGGATCACGAGGTCAGGAATTTAAGACCAGCCTGGCCAACATGGTGAAACCCCGTCTCTACTAAAAATACAAAAATTAGCTGGGCATGGTCGTGCGCGCCTGTGATTCCAGCCGCTCAGGAGGCTGAGGCAGGAGATTGCTTGGACCAGGACCCGGGAAGTGGAGGTTACAGTGAGCTGAGATTGTGCCATTGCACTCCAGCCTGGGCTACAGAGCGAGACTCCGTCTCAAAAAACAAGACAAAACAAAAATCACGTTATATATCATAAATATAATTTTTGTCAGTTAAACAAATTAAATTAGTTTTTCACACAACTACATTGAATGAGGGGATTTCTTTATTCTTGCCCTTACCAACGTCAGATATTATGAATCGTTAACGTTTTTAAAGATCGATAAGCTAAATGCTAGCTTGGTATTTTAAATTTTGCATTAAAAGGAAGGTTATCTTCATCTGTTTAACTACTTTTTGACCTACTCCATCACAAGGATGGTTTAAATATGGTTACTTGTAAATGTCATGAATATCTCACAGTATGTCTTCAGCCAGAAAATGAGACTGTAATTTAGCATTGTGTGCAACTTACGCTTAGCATTCAGTAAAATGCTTCTTATAAATGAATATTATTCTCATTTTGATAATGTCCTGATCATTTCATACCATTTATTTGCTGATTAGTTTTTTTCAGTCAATGATTTTCAGACTGCAGCACACGTGGGAATCACTGGATAATGTGTTTTATTAGAAGTACTTAGTTTAGCAATAGTCCATTAAACATTTTTATAATACCTTTGTATTACCCTTGCCTGGAGAGTGCTGTTCCCGGATTGTCACCTGGCTGTCTCTCGTCATTTGGGTTTTAACTCAAATGTCGTGTCCTCCGAGAAGCCTTGTCTTCATTCACTTTGTATCTTCTTCTCCTGTTTTTTCTCGTGTGTGTGTGTTTTCTTTTTTGTGTTTTTTTTTTTTTTTTTGGTATGGTAGAATGTAAGCTCCATGAGAGCAGAGATCTTGTCTGTTTCATTCACATTGGAGCTCCAGTGGCTAGAGCGGTATGAAATAAAAAATATTTGTGTCTGGGTGCAGTGGCTTATGCTTGTAATCTTAGCATTTTGGGAGGCCAAGGCAGGAGAATCCTGTGAGCCCAGAAGTTTGAGACCAGTCTGGGCAACATAGTGAGATAGTGAGGCCCTATCCCTACAAAAAAAGTTTTTAAAAATTAGCTGGGCATGATGGCACGCACCTATAGTCTCAGCTACTCGAAAAGTAGGTGGGAGGATTGCTTGAGCATGGGAGATCGAGGCTGCAGTGAGCCCTGATTGTGCCACTGCACTCCAACCTAGGTAACAAAGCAAGACCCTATCTCCAAAAAAAAGGTACATGTGTATAAATATGTTTCTGAGTTATACAGAAGGCTAGCATCAAGCCTTTCCCTGTTTTAATTTTATTTCAGTTATTGAAGACAAGCATTGGCAGTTACTGTTTATTCTTTTTTTTTCTTAAAGTAGCATATTTTAATTAACAGACGCACATAGTAAATTAACTTTCTGATCAAACAGTCTAATGATAATGCATTTCATAATGCTTTCTCCCTAAGTAGCTATTAAGTTTCCTGATTTTCTGCGGAAAGCTATGAAGCTGTAGGCTTTGTCTTGTTCAAGTAAAAGGTTAAATTTTTCATTAAGGTCTGTTGATTCCCATGTGATCCTTCTTACCTTGCTTAATTCTGATACCAAGCTTTTCTTAATTGTAGACATACAGAGCCAACAGTAATTATTTTTAAGTTACTTTCAATTATTTTTCAGTTGTAATTTTGTCACCTTTGTCTCTAATCATGTAGGCATTGGGACTTGTCGGTCTGAGCTGGAGAAAAAAAAATTGTCTAGGATCAAAGACAGGACAGTCATTTGATTTCTCTGGCATAGGAGAAGTACTGTTCCTCAAGCCAAACATTTAATTGTTGGAATTTTGTGTTGGAGCAAGTCAAGATCGTAAGCTTACTTCATCCGTGTAAAGAGATTTAAGACAACGGCGCTTTTTCCTTGTACTCAAAACCAGTCTTAGTGATTTGTTTTACCGTGGAAAAACTGGTTTGGTGAATCTAACTGAACATGTTAGAAGGACTAGTAATTTTGTGACCATAATGCCACACTCTTCTTTCTCATAAATTCTTGTGTAACAAAAGAGTGTGGGACAGGGAATGACAACTGTGTCTTTTTTCTTTGTTTTTTTAAACAAATGTGAGTTTTCAGTTCATACTTTTTATTTTTAATTGAGAGATACTAACTATATGTTTATGGGATACAGTGTGACATTTCGATACACGTATATGTTCTGGAATGAAAAAATCAGGCTAATTAATACATCTATTACCTCAAATACTTATTTCTTTGTGGTGAGAACATTTAAAATCCACTCTTTTTGTTACTTTGAAATGCATAATACATTATCATGAATTGTAGTCACCACGTTGTGCAATAGATCACCAGAACTTACTACTCCTGTCTGACCACAACCTTGTTTCCTTTAACTGGCACCTCTCCTTCCTCTGTCTAACCCACTGCCTCCAGCCTCTGGTACTCTCTGCTTGTGTGAGTTCAGCCTTTTTAGGTTCCACGTATCATGTGGCATTTGCCTTTGTATGCCTGGCTTATGCTTATTTCATTTAACATAATGTCCTCTAGGCTTATCCATGTTGTTGAATATGACAGAATTTTCTGCTTTTTTGAGGCTGAGTAGTATTCCATTGTGTCTATATGCCATATTTATTGTATCTGTTTATCCATTGATGGGCATTTCAGTTGTTTCTGTATCTTAGCTATTGTGAGTAATGCAGAATAATGCTACAGTGTAGTTCACCTTTGTTTTTAGAGAAAGAGAGAGAGGCCTTCGCCAGGAGTTGAATTCAGCCAACTCTTTGGCTGAATGTGTAGTCAGTGGTATTTCTCCTATTTAGATAGCAGTATTATGGCTTTAAGCCTGAAAGAAATGAAAAATTAATATTAGCAGCCAGGCATAGTGGCTCTTGCCTGTAATCCCAGCACTTTGGGAGGCTGAGGCTGGAGGATTACCTGAAGCCAGGAGTTCAGACCAGCCTCTGCACCAGCAAGGCCTATCTCTACAAAAAATAATTAAAAAAAAGATGATTAGCCAAGTGTGGTGGCTTGAGCTACTTTGGGAGGCTGAGGCAGGAGGATTGCTTAGCCTAGGAGGTTGAGGCTGCAGTGAGCCAAGATCACACCACTGCACTCTAGCCTGGGCCACAGAAAAGACAAGAAAAGAAAAAATTAACAGTAATTAGAAAAGAAAAGCAAGGGACCTCAAAGAATATCTAGTTTTGTAATTGACATAGTTTTCCTTCTGTTTGAAGAACTTCCTTTAACATTTCTTCTTTTGTTTTGTTTTGAGATGGAGTCTTGCTCTGTCACCCAAGCTGGAGTGCTGTGGTGTGATCTCAGCTCACTGCAACCTCCACCTCCTGGGTTCACGGGATCCTCCTGTCTCAGTCTCCCAAGTAGCTGGGATTACAGGCACCTGCCAATGCCTGGCTAATTTTTGTATTTTTGGTGGAGATGGGGTTTCACCATGTTGACCAGGCTGGTCTCGATCTTCTGACCTCAGGTGATCCATCTGCCTCGGCCTCCCAAAGTGCTGGGATTATAGGCGTGAGCCACTGTGCCCAGCTTCTTTAACATTTCTTATAGAAAAGTTTTGCTGGTGACAAATTATTCATGTTTTTAACTTCACTTAAAAATAGATTTATTGAGGTATAATTGACATATAATAAGTTATACATATTAAAACTTTACAGTTTGATGAGTTTTAATACCTAGGAATGCATCAGCACAAGCAAGATAGAGAACGTATCCGTTATCCCCAAATGTTTTCTTGTGCTTGGCAGCTCCTCACTTCTGCTCTTTCATCCTCAGGCTACTACTGATCCTGCTTTCTGTTACTACGGATTAGTTTGCATTTTTTAGAGTTTTACACGGATAGTTACACAGCGTGTATGTTTTGGTGGGTTGTGTGGCTTCTTTCACTCAGCACGATTGTTGATACATGTATTAGATGTGTATCAGTTTCATTCCTTCTTGTTGCTGAGTAGTATTCTATCCTGTGGATGTTCTGCAATCCATTAATCTGTTGGAGATCACTAGAATTGTTTCCGATTTGGGCTATTTTAAATAAAGGTGCTCTGAACAGTCATGTACAAGTCCTTGTATTGAAATACATTTCCATTTTTCTTGAGTAAATACCTAGAAGTAGAATAGCTGGGTCATGTGGTAGGTATATATACTGCCTTCATAAAATGGTAAAAGAAAATTTTGAAAAGGAGATGACATGGGGCACTTCATCCCAGGCATATCCTTGAGCAGATGGTTTTTAGTAAGGAATTCACATGGAAGTTGAGGATCAGGAAATTGATTCCTTTTAAATAAACTCTATGCCTGTTAGTCCCTGAAGTTTTCCTGCGCTCCAGTGGTACAGTATCCCAATTAGAAGATCGCTGACTTAGAGATGTCTCCAACTAGTTTTCTTAGTTCTGGCCTCTCCCACCTCTGTTCCTCAGACAGACCTTAAGCCCAGTAAATTCTGGCTGCTATCTTTTACACACCAAGCCATCTGGAGGCCTGGAAGGAAAAGGAATTAGACTGGGGTTCACCTAGGAGAAACCCCTTGGAGTGGTAGAGTGGGGGTGGATTCAGGGGTGAGGTGTGATACTGTAACATAATGAAAAATATGTATCCGCTATTCCTCCCTGGTTCCTGACGGTGCCTAAAACCCTTGGAATGTCCTGAGTGATAGAAGTGAGAAGAGCATCTTTTGTTATGTATGATAAGCCCCTGTCAACCCAACCTGATTTATGCTAATGAGATGGCTCTTGGAGGATGGCTTCTGGTTGTCAGAGGAATCGACCATGTGGTTAGAGAGTTGGGGCTTTCAGCCTACCTCCCCTTATTTCTGGGGAGGTCAGAGGGCCTAGAGATAGAGTCAATCACCAGTGGCCAATGATTTAATCAATCTTGCCTAGGTAATGGGACACCCCCCGACCCCCTCCCCGCTTAAGAACCCAGAATGTAGGGCTTCAAAGCGCTTCCTGCTCAGTGAACAAATTAAGATCTTGGGAGGGTGGTTCACCTGGACCTGGCTTGGAAACTCTGCGTCCCCCCGTACCTTGCCCCATGTACCTCTTCATCTGGCTCTTCATTTGTATTCTTTACAATATGTGTTGGGAGCAAATTATTTAAGATGAGGAGGGGGTTGTGGGTGTAGGGGCCAGGAGAAAGCTTCCCCCTTGCTCTCCAAAGGTTTGCTGCTGAAAAGTCAGCTCACAAGAGGCAGATTAATTGGAGAAAGGGCATACAGATTTTATTATGTGTACACAGGAGAACCACAGAGATGACTCACTACCTAGTGGAGTTCAGAAGCTTATATGCTATCCTGGTAAAACAGGTTGTGTGGCTGGCCCAGGTGCCCTGGTGTTTACAACTGATTGATCACAGCCAGTTACAGATTTCTTTGTTCCTTTTCCACTCCCACTGCTTCACTTGACTAGCCTAAAAAAAAAAAATTAATTAAATAAAACAGGTTATAGGAGAAAGGAGAAGAGAAATTCTCTTGTAGGGATTACTAGGAAGAATGAGCAGATCAGGGACAAGAGATTAACTTGCACATTATCTTGTAGAAGGATCTGTTCAAGTGTGATTACATTCTTGGTCCTACTGGGAGGGGAAGACAAAACAATTGTTCTCCTTGCTGGGTCTGGATTTTAGGAACTTCAGAGAATGTCATTCTGGCTTTGGGAGAGTCAGTTGTAGGGGTGGGTCACTGGGGGAGAAAGTCAGAGAGACCTTTAAGTACTGGTTACTGAGTCCCAACATGAGAACGCCCAGTTTGTAGCCAAGTCAGACACAAGTGTGGCTAATTTGAGGATCTACTACTTGCAGTTAGCATCTGAAGTGGGGGACAGTCTGTGGGACTGAGCCCTAAACCTGTGGGGTCTGTGTTAACTCCAGGTAGTGTCAGAATTTAATTAAATTGTAGGACACTTGGTTGGACTCCACAGAGAATTGAAGATTTGCCTGTGGAAAACTCACACATTTGGTGTCAAGAGCGTTGTGAGTGGAGAAATAGTTATTTATAAGGCAAGAGAGGCTGTGGGAGTCTTGAGATAGTATTGGGGCTCTTAGGTGCATCTGCTCTGATATCTGGGAAGGTATGTTCTTCTTCTTGGCATCCCATCTCCATTTGCCCTGTCCTCTTCCTCTCTCTCATAGTCAACTGCTGCTGTGGGGTACGCTTATGATCCCCACACTGTTTCCTCCTCACTCTCACTTCTCCATCCCTAGGCAGTCACCGATCTGCTTTCTGTCACTATTCCGTACATAAAAATAACAAAATATAGTGGGTTTTCTTGTTTCTGTTTTTGAGAGACAGGACCTCGCTGTGTTGCTCAGATTGGCCTCCTAATTCCTGTGCTCAGGCACTCCTCCTAGCTGGCTCAAGCATAGTATTTTTATGTGCTTTTTAATAAATGGCACTGGCTGGGTGCAGTGGCTAGCGCCTGTAATCCCAGCACTTTGGGAGGCCAAGGTGGGCGGATCATGGAGTCAGGAGTTTGAGACCAGCCTGGCCAATATGGTGAAACCCTGTCTCTAGTAAAAATACAAAAATTAGCTGGATGTGGTGGTGCGCACCAGTAGTCCTAGCTGCTTGGGAGGCTGAAGCAGGAGAATCCCTTGAACCTGGAAGGCGGAGGTTTCAGTGAGCCAAGATCGCGCCACTGCACTCCAGCCTGGGCAACAGAGCGAGACTCCGCCTCCAAAATAAATAAATAAATAAAATAAATGGCATTGTGTATCCCATATTCTGAAATGTCTTTTTTTCCCCCTTGGATGTTATGTCTTTGTTTTTGTTTTTCTTTCTGACACAGATTCTTTCTCTGTCACCCAGGGTGGAATGCAGTGATATGATCATGGCTCACCACAGCCTACCACCCAGGCTTACACAGTCCTCCTGCCTCAGCCTCCTGAGTACCTAGGACTACAGGAGTTCCCCTCCATGCCCAGCTAATTTTTTTTTTTTGAGATGGAGTCTCACTCTTGTCACTCAGGCTGGAGTGCAGTGGTGTGATCTCAGCTCACTGCAACCTCCACCTCCTGGGTTCAAGCAATTCTCCTGCCTAAGCCTCCTGAGTGGCTGGGATTACAGGCCCCCACCACTATACCTGGCTGATTTTTGTACTTTTAGTAGAGATGGGATTTGGCCATGTTGGCCAGGTTGGTCTCGAACTCCTGACCTCAGTTGATTCACCTGCCTTGGCCTCCCAAAGTGCTGGGATTACAGGCATGAGCCACCATGCCTGGCCTAATTTTTATGTTATTTTTTGTGGAGACAGAGTCTTGCTATGTTGTCCAGGCTGGTCTCAGAATTTCTAAGCTCAAGTGATCCTCCTGCCTTGCTCTCCCAAAGTGTTAGGATTACAGGCGTGCCTAGCAGAGCATTATGTCTTGAGATCTGTTAATGTAGTTTGAGAATTAGTGTACCCTTTTAAAACAATTTTAATTGTAATTAAATGTAAATAAGAAAATTTACCAGTTCAGCGCCTCTTAAGTGTACAGTTCGTGGCATAAGTACTTTCACAGCGTTGTACAACCATTACCACTGTCAGTCCGTTTCCAGAACTTTTCATTGTCCCAATCAGAAACTGTACCCATTAAACAATAACTCCCTATCCCTTCTTTTGCAGTCCCTGGTAACCTGTGTTAAACTTTCTGTCTGTCAGTTTGCCTATGCTAGGTCACCTTTGTTTTTGAAAGATGATTGTGATTGGTAAATAACTCCAGATTGGAGGTGTTTTTTTAATTTTCAGTACCCTGTCTCATAGTTTGCATTGTTTCTGGTGCAAAATCTGCTGTTAACTTCCTTTCTGTATGTAAAGTATCTCTTCTCTGGCTACTTTTAAGACCTTTTTTTTTTTTTTTTTGAGATTGTCTCACTCTGCCACCCAGCCTGGAGTGCAGCAATGCAGTCACGGCTCACTACAGCCTTGACCTCTCAGCCTCAAGCAGTCCTCCCACCTCAGCCTCCTAAGTAGGTGTGTGCCACCATGCCCGGCTAACTTTTTCTTTTCTTTTTTTTTTTTTTGTAGAGATGGGATCTCACTATGTTGCCAAGGCTGGTCCTGAACTCTTGGACTCAAGCAATCTTCTCACCTCGGCCTCCCAAAGTGCTGGGATTACAGGTGTGAGCCACTGCACCCAGCCTTAAACCACTGTTTAATCCAGTGTTTTAAAATTGTTTTAGATGGAGGCTATATCTGTTCCTATTACTTCATCTCTTCAGATGTGAAAGTTGAGGCTGGGCGCAGTGGCTCACGGCTGTAATCCCAGCACTTTGGGAGCCCTAGGTGGGTGGATCACCTGAGGTTGGGAGATTGAGACCAGCACGACCAACATGGAGAAACCCTGTCTCTGCTAAAAATACAAAATTAGCCTGGCGTGGTAGCGCATGCCTGTAATCCCAGATACTTGGGAGGTTGAGGCAGGAGAATTGCTTGAACCCGGGAGGTGGAGGTTGCTGTGAGCCGAGATTGCGCCATTGCACTCCAGCCTGAGCAAGAAGAGCGAAACTCTGCCTCAAAAAAAAAAAAAAAAGAAAGCTGAGCAACTTCATGGATGGCATGTATTTCTGTAACCACTGACTTTCACCTGCCAGAAAAAGGAAGCAACAAGCCAAAAATTCACTGCTGCTGTGATTGGGCCTAATAGTGAAAGGATGACCACCTAAACATTATGGCACTCTTGGAAAATTGTTGCGAATCTATATTTTATTTATTTTATTTTTATTTATTTCTTTTTTCTTTTTTTGTTTTTTTTTTGTTTTTTTTTGTGCGAATCTATATTTTAAGCAGTGTAACACTTTTCAGTAGGGAGTACCGTGACTTTTGCAAATGGTTTAGTGTTCTGACCGTGTATTCAGAGGCAGGGTGGCAGTGTGAAGGTCCTGATGGGAACAGAGTGAGAGTCTTGGGAGTCTGTGGTCAACTTGGACATCAGGGAGAAGAATGTGTGACACTGTCTCAGAGGTTGCCAACTTTGGTATTAGGCTGTATTCTTTCATACGTGGGGCACTGAATTTAGGCATATACTGAAATAACTAAATAAAACAAGGGTTACATACATGTTTCACGTTCTTCATTCTGTCAGGTTATCTCATATAAATAATTGGAACGTGAATATTTATCTGACTTTTTGAGGTCTAATGCCCTAATTTGCTTCTATCTTTTTATAGGTAAAACAAGAACAACAAAAACAAAACAGTAAATGTGTTGGAAAAAAAAACCTGCTGGTTAATATGCAGATTCCATTCCCTTGAAATTCACTGCACTGAGCAATTGTCACACGGGGTGGATTCCTGCACTAGGATGTGAATTTGGACTTTTGTAATAGAGTGGGCTTTGAGAAATAGCTTTTCTGCTCATTTTGTTTCCTAATGACTGCATGGAATGTTTTGCTTCACGCTTATGCATTCAGTTTTATCAAGCATTAAGCAGTTGGCCAAAACAGGTTATACTTGAACTAAAGATATTCAGTCCAAGAAAAACAAAATGGGTTTGAACATACGTAGAGTCAGTAACTAACTCTTATTTTCATGCTTCCTATGGTTATTCAAAAGTGTTGGTCTCTAGGTACATTTTAAAAGCAAGTACTTGATCTGGCTTAGGTTTCAACTAATAGCAAGCAGATACTAGGCTGCTTAAAAGATGATGTCCGGTAAAAGTGAGATGGTTAGAATTGGCTTTTTTCATTCATAGACTACCACAGTAAAATCGTCCTAACTACAGAATTCACTTGAAATGTAGAATCACAGTTTGCTATGTATTCGTCTTTTTTTGGTTCAATCTATTTTGGCTTTCTGGGACATCAAAATTAGCCAGTGAGTCTGGGGAAATTTGGACTTAATGTTTTAATGTTTAGATTTTTGAAAAGCCAAGATGCGCTTGTAAAACAAATACTCATCGTATCATTTGTGACAGAGAGAGAGAGAGAGAGAGAGAGAGAGAGAGAGAGAGAGAGAATGAATGAGAGAATGAATCTTGTTTAAAAAACAGTCTGAACTGAAAAAAAAAAAAAACAGTCTGTACTTAGTTTTCTCACCTGGAATATTAGAAATGAAGTGTTGGCTGGGCGTGATGGCTCATGCCTGTAATCCCAGCACCTTTGGAGGCCAAGGTGAGAGGATTGCTTGAGCCTGGGAGTTTAAAACCAGCCTGGACGACATGGGGAAACAAAAAAAATGTTCCTACAAAAAAATGAAAGGGAAAAAAAATCAGCCAGGCATGATAGCATGAGCCTGTGGGGCTCGGCTTTACCTTGAAAAGCTGAAGTGGGAGGATTGCTTGAGCCTGGGAGGTCAAGGCTGCAGTGAACTGAGATCATGCCGCTGCATTCCAGCTTAGGCAACAGAGTGAGACTCTGTCTCAGAAAAAAACAAAAAGAAATATATAATGATACTGACTTTCATATTTGTGGCAAAATGAGAGAAATTTACATAACTGAAAAAGGGAGCATTTTTTAATGAATTACTTTATTTCTTTGATGAAAAATAAAGCAGACTTGTAAACTCTGTTCCTGGACTAGAATGCTACTTTGCGGGCAAACTTACTTTTACAAAAATGCTAGACTCTGGCTGCACATGGTGGCTCATGCCTGTGATCCCAGCACTTTGGGAGGCTGAGGCAGGTAGATCACCTGAGGTCATAGTTTGAGACCAGCCTGGTCTCTGTCTCTACTAAAAAAATACAAAAAAAAAAAAAATTAGCTGGGCGTGGTGGCGCACACTTGTAATCCCAGCTATTAGGGAGGCTGAGGCAGGAGAATCTCTTGAACCTGAGTGCTGGAGGTGGTAGTGAGCCTAGGTGGCACCACCACACTCCAGCCTGGGTGACAGAGTGAGATTCTGTCTCAAAAAAACAAACCAACAAAAAAACACTTTATTTAAAAAGACAACTTTATTAAGATATAATTCACCAGTTTAAAGTGTACAATTCAGTGGTTTTTAGTATAATCACCGAGTTGTGCAACTGTTATCACCGTCAATTATAGGACGTTTTCATTACCCCTCAAAAAAGTTCCGTATCTGTTAGCAGTCAGTACTTGTTTCTCTCCTGCCCCTTTCTCTGCAGGCCCTAGACCTGGGTAACCACTAATCCACAATCTGTTTCTACAGATAGACTGATTCTAGACATTTCCTATACGGTGTCATTACTAATTCCTTTTATGGGTGGATAATATTCCACTGTATGGATATACACATTTTATTTATCCATTCATCAATTGATGGGCAATTGGCTATTGTTGAATAATGTTGAATAATGTTGCTATGACATTTGGTTACAACTTTTTGTGTGAATATGTTTTTATTTCATACGGTAACAATGTTTAACCGTGTGAGGAACTACTAGCAGTTTTCCAGAGTGGCTGCACCATTTCCTTTCCTGCCGGCAGCATGTGAGGATTCCAGTTTCTCTACATACAGTTAGACTCATTTTTTATAGCGTACTGAGTTTTGATCCAGAAATAGTGTAACTGTGTGATGTGGTTAAATCGTGTTGACCTCACTCTTTTTCATCTAGCCTCTTAAAATATCAACACAAGACATTTATAAAATGAACATATGAAAACCAGTAACTTTTCTTCCTACAGATTGAAAATAGAAAGTATATTCAAAGAAAATATTTAATCTACAGTAACAACATAAAAATTGTTTTTTTAAAAAAATCTAGTAATAAACCTTAGAGAAATGTGAAGAAAATGTATGAAGAAACAACAAAAACTAAATTGTGTCGTAAAACAAAACTTGAATGAATGATTTGGGAGTCAGCAACATATACAAAGTGGATTCCCTACGTTCCAATCTGTAAAGAAAACATTTCTCCCAAATTTTCAACAGTATTTTAAACCTGACAAAAATTTCATGAGGAAAAATAAATCCTCAAAAATAAACAGGAAAATTTTGAAAAAAAAAGCTGGGAAAGAGACTTTTTCTTAATTTTGTATACCAGAATAGTAACAACTGAGAGAAAATACTTGCCACATTTACAACAAAGGATTGCTATAGCTAATGTACAATACATGTCAAGAAGTAGGTGAAAAATCTACATAATGAGGTAAAAATAGCCAATTCATAAATAACAGGCTCAAAGGTCACTAATAATTTAAGAAATTTAAAAATATTAAAGTGAGACATAACTTTTCACCTATTGGATTGGAAAATACAGAATTTAGTAATTAAGAAATTAGTGCCAGGTGTGGTTGCTCATACCTGTAATCCCAGCACTTTGGGGGTCCAAGACAGGTGGATCACTTGAGGTCAGGAGTTCGAGACCAGCCTGGCCAAGATGACGAAACCCTGTCTCTACTAAAAATCCAAAAATTAGCAGGGCATGCTGGTAGGCGCCTGTAGTCCCAGCTACTCAGGAGACTAAGGCAGGAAAATTGCTTGAACCCAGGAGGTGGAGGTTGCAGTGAGCCAAGATTGTGCCACTGCATTCCAGCCTGGGCAACAGAGCGAGACTCCGTCTCAAAAAAAAAAAAAAGGAAAGAAATTAGGAAAGATATACTGTTGGTTAAATGAATGTATGTGTTATAACTCTTTTGGAGGACAATTGGAAACGCTTGGCCAAATTTTAAATGGGCAGACCTTTTTCGCTGTTAATTTTTTACTTTGATTTTAATGGATACCTAGTAGGTGTACATGTTTATGGTGTATGTGAGCTATTTCCATGCAGGCATACAGAGCATAATCACGTTGGGTAAATGGGGCACCTCAGGCATTTATCATTTCTTTATGTTACAAACATTTCAATTCTATTCTTTTAATTATTTTTAAATATACAATAAATTTTGTTAACTGTAATTACCTGGTTGTGCTATCAAGTACTAGATCTTTTTTTCTTTTTCTAACCTTTTTTTTTTTTCTGAGACGGTGTCTCTGTTGCTCAGGCTGGAGTGTAGTAACATGATCACAGCTCACTGCAGCCTTGACTTCCCGTGCTCAAGCAGTCCTCCCACCTCAGCCTACTGGGACTACAGACGTGAGCCACCATTCCTGGCTATTTAAAAAATTTTTTTATAGAGAAGAAGTCTCCCTATGTTACCCAGGCTAGTCTTGAACGAAATACTAGATCTTACTCATTCTACATGACTATATTTTTGTACCCACCCACCATCACTATCGTTCTCAGCCTCAGGTAACTATCATTCTGCTCTGTCTCCATGAGTTCAATTGTTTTAATTTTTAGCTTCCACAAATGGAACATGAGAGGTTTGTCTTTCCATATCTGGCTTATTTCACTTAACACAGTGTCCTCCGTTTTCATCTATGTTGTTGCAAATGACAGGATCTCATTCTTTTTTCTGACTGAATGGTACTTCCATCACGTTGATAGACACTTAGGTTTCTTCCAAATGGCTATTGTGAATAGTGCTGCAGTAAACATGGGAGTGCACATATCTCTGCAATATACTGATTTCCTTTCTTTTGGGTGTATATCTAGCAGTGGGATTTCTGGATCATATGGTAGTTGTACTTTTAGTTTTCTGAGAAATCTCCATACTGTTCTTCATAGTGACTGTACTAATGTACATTCCCAGCAATAGCATATGAAGATTTCCTTTTCTGTACATCCTTTCCAGCATTTCTTTTTGCCTCTCTTTTGGATAAAAGCCATTTTAACTGGAATGAGATGATATCTTGATGTAGTTTGGATTTGCAGTTCCCTGATGATCAGTGATGTTGAACACCCTTTCATATATCTGTTTGCCATTTGTATGTCTCCTTTTAAAAAAAATGCCTATTCAGGGCTCACACCTGTAATGCCAGCACTTTGGGAAGCCAAAATGAGCAGATCACTTGACGTCAGGAGTTTGAGACCAGCCTGGCCAACATGGTGAAACACCTTCTCTACTAAAAATACAAAAATTAGCTGGGCATGGTGACACATGCCTGCAATTCCAGCTACTTAGGAGGCCGAGGCAGAAGAATCACTTGAACCCGGGAGGTAGAGGTTGCAGTGAGCGGAGATTGCACCACTGCACCTGGGTGACAGAGTGAGATCCGTTTCAAAAAAAAAAAAAATGCTATTCAGATCTTTTGCCCATTATTTAATCAGATTATTAGATTTTTTTCCTATTTCTTCCATTTTATGGGTTGTCTCTTTACTTTTTTGATGGCAGCGTTTTATAGAAACCTAACTTGATGTGATCCCACTTACCTATTTTTGCTTTGGTTACCTGTGATTATAGGATATTACTCAAGAATTACTTGCCTGGACCAATGTTGTGGAGAGTTTCCACAATTTTTTCTTTTGGTAGTTACATAGTTTGAGGTTTTAGATTTAAGTCTTTAATTCATTTTGATTTGATTTATGCATATGGTGAGAGATGGGGTCTAGTTTCATTCTTCTGCATGTGGAATATCCAGTTTTCCCAGCACTACTTATTGACAGTCTTATTTATTGAAGACTGAAGACTGAAGTCTTTTCTCAATGTATGTTCTTGGCATTTTTGTACAAATGAGTTCACTCTAGATGTACGGATTTATTTCCGGGTTCTCTCTTCTGTTCCATCAGTTTATGTGTCTGTTTTTATGCCAGCTCCATCCTGCTTTGGTTGCTGTAGCTCCATAATATAATTTGAAGCCACAGAATGTGATTCTTCCAGTTTTGTTCTTTTCGTTCAGGCTATCTTTGGCTATTCTGGGTCTTTTGTGGTTCCATATAAATTTTACAATGATTTTTTTTCTATTTCTGTGAAGAATGTTATTGGTATTTATTGTAATTTCAGGGATTACACTGAATCTATAGATTGCTTTGGATAGTATGGACATTTTAACAGTATTGATTCTTCCAGTCCATGAACATGGAATATCTTTCTGTGTGTGTGTGTGTGTGTGTGTGTGTGTGTGTGTGTGTGTGTGTATGTGTGTCTTCTTCAATTTCTTGCATCAATGTTTTATGATTTTCATTCTAAAGAAACAGATCTTTCACTACTTCTTCTTTTTTTTTTTTGAGATGGAATTTCACTCTTGTTGCCCAGGCGGGAATGCAATGGCACCATCTCGGCTCACCACAACTTCCGCCTCCCAGGTTCAAGCGATTCTCCTCCCTCAACCTCCTGAGTAGCTGGGATTTCAGGCATGTGCCACCACGCCCAGCTAATTTTGTATTTTTGGTAGAAATGGGGTTTTTCCATATTGGTCAAGCTGGTCTCGAACTCCCGACCTCAGGTGAACTGCCCACCTCAGCCTCCCAAAGTGCTGGGATTAAAGGTGTGAGCCACTGCGCCTAGCCAAGGTCTTTCACTTCTTTTGTGATATTTATTCGTAGATATTTTATTTTATTTGCAGTTACTGTAAATGGAATTACTTTCTTGATTACTTTTTCAGATTGTTTGCCGTAGCTACTGATTTTTGTATGTTGATTTCATATCCTTTCAACTTTACTAAATTAGTTTACCTGTTCTAATCTTTTTTTTGTGTGTGGAGTCTGTAGGTTTTTCCAAATATAAGATTATATCGTCTGCAAACAAGGATAATTTGATATCTTCTTTTCTAATTTGGATACCCTTTATTTTCCTTGTCTCATTGCACTAGCTTCAACTTCCATTACTGCGTTGAATAATAGCAGTGAAAGTGGGCATCCTTGTCTTGTTCCAGATCCTAGAGAAAGGCTTTCCGTTTTCTCCCATTCAGTATGATACTAGGTGTGGGTCTGTCTTATATGTCTTTTATTGTGTTGAGGTATGTTTCTTCTATCCCCAGTTGTTTTAGGGTTTTTGTCGTGAAGGGATGTTAAATTTTACCAAATGCTTTTTTAAGCATCAATTGAAATGATCATGTGATTTTTGTCCTTTATTCTGTTGTACCAGTGTGATGTATCACGCTGATTGATTTGCATGTGTTGAACCATCCTTGCATTCCTGGAACAAATCCCAGTTGGTGATGATGAATGATCTTTTTAATGTATTGTTGAATTCAGTTTGCTAGTGTTTTGTTGAGGATTTTGCATCAGTGTTCATCAGGAATATTGACCTGTAGTTTTCTTTTTTTGACTTACCTGTCTCGTTTTAGTATTAGGGTAATACTGATGTCTTAGAATGAGTTTGGAAGTATTCCCTCCTCCGTCTCCGTATTTTGGAATAGTTTGAGTAGGATTGGTATTAGTTTTTCTTTAAATGGTACTGAAGCCATCGGGTCCCAGGCTTTTCTTTGCTGAGAGATTTTTTATTATGGCTTTGATCTCATTACTTGTTAGTCTAGTCAGGCTTTGGATTTCTTCATGGTTCAGTCTTGGTAGGTTGTATATGTCTAGGAGTTTATACGTTTTTTCTAGGCTTTCCAATTTGTTGGCATTTAGTTGCTCACAGTAGCCTCTAATGATCCTTTGAATTTCTGCAGTATGCTCCAACCTCTGCCTCCTGGGTTCAAGTGATTCTCCTGCCTCAACCTCCCGAGTTGCTGGGACTAAGGCACACACCACTGCGCCTAGCTAAATTTTGTATTTTTAGTAGAGATGGGGCTTTACTATGTGGGCTAGGCTTGTCTTAAACTCCTGACCTCAAGTGATCTGCCTACCTTGGCCTCCCAAAGTGTTGAGATTACAGGCATGTTGGGATTACAGGCATGTGCCACCAGACCTGGCTTGAATGACTTATTCATGGAGGAATGCCATTGTCCAGCCAGATGTGCCACCTCATTGATTGCCAGGGATGACTCAGTTGTCTGGCTAGTTGGGTAAGGGAGGTGTTTCTTCCTTCCCTTCTCTGTGTGTATGTTACTAAAACTGTTCATTTACATTTCATAGCAGCTCAAGTGGGACTGTTCTTCAGTACTTTTGTAGCTTTTCCTTTCTGTGACTCCTTTGAGGAGGCTTTGTCGTGTGAAGGGAAAAATTTGATGAAATGATTACATGGAGACTTCTGACTAATCATATTGTGGCGATGGAACCACTTTTACTTCCTCTTTTAAAGAAACAGGTAACAGAAAGCCTGCTCTTGGCCATATCCATTAGTCACATAGCAGTGACAATTTAAAATTTGGTCAGTAGCCAGGTGTGGTGGTGCATGGCTGTAGTCCAGGCTACTCGGGAGGCTGAGGCAGGAGAATCACTTGAACCCAGGAGGCGGAGCCTGGGCAACAAGAGCAAAACTCCTTCTAAAAAAAAATTATAGTTAAAAAAAAATGTGGTCTATTCTGTGTGCTATATTTTGGATATATACAATGTTAAGAACAAAATGACCAGATGTGGTGGCTCATGCCTGTAATTCCAGCACTTTGGGAGGCCCAGACGGGAGGATTGCTTGAGCCCAGGAAGTTGAGGCTTTAGTGAGCATCTATATAATTTGGTGTCTGTGAACCTCATGTAGTATTTTTGTACAAATATAAATGAAAGTTATATGTTACCCAAAAAAAAAAGAAAGAAATATGTTACCTACTTCAGAAAATTGAATTGTCTAAATAAGTATCTAAATATCCCAGCACTTTGGGAGGCTGAGGCAGGTGGATCACCCGAGGTCAGGAATTTGAGACCAGTCTGGACAACATGGTGAAACCTTGTCTCTACTAATAATTCAAAAATTAGCCGGGTGTGGTGACGCACACCTGTCATTACAGCTACTTGGGAAGCTAAGGCAGGAGAATTGCTTGAACCCGGGAGGTGGAGGTTGCGGTGAGCCAAAATTGCATCAGCGCACTCTAGCCTAGACGACAAGAGCAAAACTCCGTTCTCAAAAATAATAATAATAATAATAATAAATAAATATTTGTCCTTGTCACATATTTCTGTTTATAAATATGAGATTATTTTTTCACAGAATTTGCATTATGAAATTTGTTTAGTGATCATCACGTTTGGGGTTTTAAAGTGAGCTTTACTTAACTTCCGTATTTTTTAGGAGACCCGTGTACAGTGTCATCTCAGTTGGAGTTAGAAGAAGCCTTTAGACTTTATGAGCTAAACAAGGATTCTGAACTCTTGATTCATGGTAAGAGAGTAGTCATTTCATACTTGTCCAGAGTGATAATTTATTTGAAATCACTTTATTTTAAAACATAATCCCAATGTCATTTTCTTAATCTCTGACTCATGCCTAAGTAATTGTCCTTATTCAGTAGTTTGTCACATGCTACAGAAGGTAAAATTAATCTGCTTCTTATAGTCTGGGGAATTTTGTGATCTCTGTCAGTCTTGTTGGATATTAAAATGTGATTTCTCAGTGTATCACAGCAAGTTTATGATAGAACTTAGAAGTTGAGAGCCTGGGGAATCTAAGTCATCTCCTTGCAGTTTTGTAATGTATGGAAATAATGACCTCCAAAGGTAAGGTATCTTTAATATCTTTGCTTTTGCTTAAAGGTTAATAGTGAAACGATTTACATGATTCCTTTATTTATTTTTGAGACAGAGTCTCACTCTGTCACTCAGGCTGGAGTGCAGTGGTGTGATCTCAGCCCACTATAACCTCTGCCTCCCAGGTTCAAGTGCCTCAACCTCCCAAGTAGCTGAGATTACAGGCAAGTTCCACCATGGCTGGCTAATTTTTGTATTTGTAGGAGAGACAGGGTTTCACCTTGTTGGCCAGGGTGGTCTCGAACTCCTGGTCTCAAGAGATCTGCCTGCCTTGGCCTCCCAAAATGCTGGGATTACAGACATGAGTCACCACACCCGGCCCATTTACGTGATGCTTTACAGACCCTAATATGTTTAAACCTCAGCCACTTTGAGATGTAGGCAGTGGCATAGAAGAAGAAACCTAAACTCAGTTATCGTGTAACTGCCACATTATAGACCTGGATTGTGAATCTATGAATTCTGATGCCAAATTTTTGTTTCTTTCATTCCACTATCCTCAAATTTTTTTTTACCTTCAAATTTTTTTTATGTCATGTAAAACTTTTTTTTTTTTGAGGCAGTTTCTCTTGCTGTGTTTCCCAGGCTGGAGTGCAATGGTGCAGTCAAAGCTCACTTCAGCCTTGACTTCCCGGGTTCAAGTGATCCTCCTACCTCAGCCTCCTGAGTAACTGGGACCACAGGCACTGCCGCACCACTATGACTGGCTAATCTTTTTTGTTTCTGTAGACATCGGATATCACTATGATGCCCAGGCTGGTTTCAAACTCCTGAGGTCAAGGAGTCTCCTACCACCTGGGCCTCCGAAAGTGCTGGAATTAGAGGTGTGAACCACCATACCCAGCCAAGAGCCTCTTAATATACTGCATTTAATCACAATATATTGGCAGTATTTCATCTAGTATTTTTGAGAGTTGTGAGACCAGACTTGGGAAACTTAAAAAAGTGAAACAAATGTAAATCTTTCCTCAAGTGTAATGAATCATTTTAGTACCTTATTATTATTCCTTTGTATTTTCCTTTACGATGTATTTGTTATAAAAAACAACAACAACAGTAGTTTGATTTTATCTTTCTTTTTTGAGGCACAGTTTCACTCAGTTTCTCTCGCTCTGTTTCCCAGGCTGGAAGGCAGTGGCACGATCGGCTCGTTGCAGTCTCCACCTCCTGGGCTCAAGCGATCCTCATGCCTCAGTCTCCTGAGTACCTGGGATTACAGGCACCGCCACCATGCCCAGCTAATTTATTGTTATTATTATTTGTAGAGACAAGGTCTCACTATGTTGCCCAGGCTGGTCTCGAACTCCTGACCTCAAGTGATCCACCCGCCTTGGCCTCCTAAAGTGCTGGGATTACAGACATGAGCCACCACGCCTGGCCTGATTTTTTCTCTGTCTAGAATTTGACATAGTGACTCACAAGGGATCCATAATCTACTTTGTTGAGATTCTAATAGAGCTTTAAGAGTCTATTTTTTTGTCATCTCTTTCCAGAATAAAATTACAATGAATGCATAAAGAGGTGATTGATGAATGGTATTAAACAGTCAGTTTTAAGTCTTACTGCCTTTTAATACTACATCACAGATGTTTTCAGACATTTGCTTATGTTTCAGCTCTTAGAAATATGCATTAGGAGCTGTTCTTCCTATGTGCTGTGCTCTTTGTTTATCTGTGTCCTTTAGTGCACCACAGACTATGAATAGCTGACTAGGTTTTCATAAATACATTGCTGCTTTATATTCTACCTTGTTATAAAAATGGTTTGAATTAGTATATAAATTTGTAGTTTCTAATGTAAATCTACATTTTGGATTTTGGTACTGTTTCTGGTGTTAATTTAGTCCTAAGTTTAGTATACATCTTTTAAAAACTAATATTTTATGTACCATATTTGTACACATTTTTGTAATTTAATTTGCATTCTTCATTGTGACAAACTTGTCCCACTATACTGAGGATTTAAGGAAATACTAGTTAATAATTTCTTTAAGGATAAGAAAATAATTAATGATATAACAGGGACTGGAATGTCATTTGAGCTTCTAATGCATTGGTTTGGTTTGGTTTTGTTTTTGTTTTGAGATGGTGTCTCACTCTGTCACTGGGCCTGGAGTGCAGTGGCATGATCTTGGCTCACTGCAACCTTCGCCTCATGGGTTCAAGCGATTCTCGGGCCTCAGCCTCCCAAGTAGCAGGGATTATAGGCACGCCACCATACCTGGCTAATTTTTTTTTGTTCTTTTTAGTAGAGACAGAGTTTTGCCATGTTGGCCAGACTGGGATCTCCTGACCTCAAATGATCTACCCACCTGGGCCTCCCAGAGTGCTAGGATTAGAGGCGTGAGCCACTGTGCCTGGCCTGATGCATCGTTTATAGACGTGGTTATTTTCTTAAGACCTTTTCTTCTTCTTCTTCTTTTTTTTTTTTAACACCAACAAAGCAAAGGCAAAAAAAGCGTTCTTTTATATGGCCTTGGTAAAATTAATTCCTTTGGCAAAAAGTACTGACCACATGCTGTGTACTTGTCTCATGCGAAGAGAGGGTCAAGTTGAAATCTGGGCAGTTTCTTTTACATTTGAATTTTATTTATTTATTTATTTTTTAATTATTTCCTTGGGATACCAGAACAGTCTCAGTCACTCTGCCTGGACTTCTGGCCTACAGAGCCAAGCTGGAGTGTTTTATACATTTGAATTTTAAATGATATGTAATGTGTATGTTTTAAATATGCTGTTAACTCATGCTAATTTATTTTCTTTCAGTGTTCCCTTGTGTACCAGAACGTCCTGGGATGCCCTGTCCAGGAGAAGACAGTGAGTGTTTACATACTTCATACCATTTACAAGAGTTACTATGCTGTTGTTCAAGTGAAAAGAAATCGGAAATAGAATTTTTAGCCAGGTGCAGTGGACCGTGGCTAATGCCTATAATCTCAGCACTGTGGGAGGCTGAGGTGGGAGGATCACTTAAGCCCAGGAGTTCAAGACCAGCCTGGGCCACAAAGTGAGACCTTGTCTGTACATAAAAGACAAAAAATAATTAGCATGGTGTGTGCCTATAATCGCAGCTGCCTGGGAGGCTGAGGTGGGAGGATCCCTTGAGCCTAGGAGTTTGAGACTGCAGTGAGCCAGGGTCGCACTACTGCACTCTAGTGTGGGTGACAGAGACAGGCACTTTCTTCTCAAGTGAAGGAAAAAAAAAAAGGAAATAGAACTTCTAATTCATTTGATTTCTTTTCCATTTTTTAGTCTAATTTAGAATATATTAGTTACTGCCCAAATGCTACTTTTGCCAGATCAAATTCAGATAGTTCTTAGTTACAACTTACATGGTTGTCTGTTGCACATATGAAAGGAAAATTAAGTCAAATTTCAGTTTTAAAATTTAATTTTGGAAATGTTCAAACCTATGCAGAAGTTGAAACAACATTGAAAACAAGGATACCTGCCTGGAAACTGAAGTGTTCTATTAATTGAAAAAAAAAAAAAAGTTAAAAAGAGAAAAGTAAAAAAGAAAATAAAAATAAAAAAAAACAAGGATACCTGTATATCCTTTGCCCAGATTTACCAATTTTTAACATTTTTCCTCTTTGCTTTATCTCTTTCTCTGTGTCTCGTATATGCATGCACAGTTACACATAACAAACGTATTGGTTTTTTTTTTGTTATACCACTTGAGAGTGACGTGACACTCAGCACATGTCATTAGGAATTGACTTTTTTTTCTGCAGTGTTTTTTTTTAAACAATTATTAAGTCACCTTTTCTTTTTTTTTTTTTTTTTTTGAGACAGAGTCTCGCTCTCTCACCCAGGCTGGAGTGCAGTGCGGTGCAGTGGCACAGTATCTCTGCTCATTGCAGCCTCCGCCTCTGGGGTTCAAGTGATTGTCCTGACTCACCCTCCTGAGTGCCTGGGATTACAGGTGCCTGCCACCATGCCCAGCTTATTTGTGTATTTTTAGTAGAGATGGTGTTTCACTATGTTGGCCAGGCTGGTCTTGAATTGCTGACCTCAGGTGATCACCCGCCTCTGCCTCCCAGAGTGCCGGGATTACAGGTGTGAACCACAGTGCCTGGCCCCAAGTCATTTATTAAATGTCTTTAAATATTGCAGAATTCCTACAATTGACCCAGAGAAATGTGTATATTTATTAGATCTCAAACTCTTAGTAACTTTGGGTAACCAACCATAGTCCACAGTGGAATGGTGGTTCTCACCATTGGACACGTTAAAATTTTGGGATAGAGGAAATGATCAATGCCAGATTTCCATTCCCAAGCCTAATGAATCAGTCTGGGGGTGGGATCTGGATGTCTTTAGTATTTTAAAACTCACTTTCAAAATGTAGCCATTGGGGCCCACAGCATCAGCATCACCTGAGAACTTGATAGAAACTGCACTGGAGGTTGGGCGTGGTGGCTCATGCCTGTAATCCTAGAACTTTGGGAGGCCGGGGCTGGTGGATCACCTGAGGTTAGGAGTTGAAGACCAGCCTGGCCAACATGGTGAAACCCTGTCTCTACTAAAAATATAAAAAAAGTTACCCGGGCATGGTGGTGCATACCTGTAATCCCAGCTACCTAGGAGGCGGAGGCAGGAGAATTGCTTGAACCCAGGAGGCAGAGGTTGCAGGGAGCCGAGATCGTGCCACTACACTCCATTCTGGAAAATAGAGTGAGACTCCATCTCAAAAAAAAAACCTGATTCATAAACTCTTGAACTGGGGCTAAGCTACCAGATTTAACAAGCTCTTCAGGTGATTCTGATGCACACTAAAGTTTGAGAACTACCATTTAAAAGTTTCTCCAGGTCAGGAATCGTTAAGGGAATTTCCTTGGAATATTTAAGCCAATGCTTATTATTTTGTTTTGTTTTGTTTTGTTTTGAGACAGAGTCTTGCTCTGTCACCCAGGCTGTAATGCAGTAGCGCAGTCTCGGCTCACTGCAACTTCTGCCTCCCAGCTTCAAGGGATTCTCCTGCCTCAGCCTCTCAAGTAGCAGGGACTACAGGCGTGTGCCACCATGCCTGGCTAATTTTTTGTATTTTGTATTTTTAGTAGAGACGGAGTTTCACCATGTTAGACAGGATGGTCTCAATCTCCTGAACTCATGATCTGCCCGCCTTGGCCTCCCAAAGTGCTGGGATTACAGGCGTGAGCCACCGTACCTGGCCAATGGTTATTATTAATGAGATGAACTAAAAGAGTTAAACTCCTCTTTGTTCTGATGTAATTTAAGTATGCAAACTTGTGTTTGAGTACGTTACTGCTTTTGATGTTTGGCGTGGATATTAGGCAACTCATTTTCATTTGTGGTTTTTGCACATGCCCCTGTTTTGCTTTGAATTAATTGAAATAGCTCTAAACTTTCAATTCTGTGTTAAGCTATCCTAAGATTCCTAATTGAGAGCATTGCAACTGCTCTTTAGTACCTTAATTTTAAATAGTAAACCCAGTGCTACATTTGCATTAAAATATGACTTTGGGAACCTAATGTAATCTTTCCATGGTGTTAACTATTACTGTTATTACCATTACTGTGGGATGTTATTATTAATGACTAATAGACAATGTATATAATAATGATGGACTTAAAAATAGGAAGGTGGACTAGATTTGATCTTTTGGAACCTCTTTCTCAAAGTATACTTAAGAAACATTAATATAAAGACCACTGGAGAAAAGTTGTTGGGGGAAAAAGGTATGCTTGTGGTACAAAATACCACTTTACTTATTAGTTACAAAAAGTGAAATGTACCTTTACGATGAAGAGATCTAGCAGTCACTACCTTTAATAGTGAATGAATATCAGTAGTGAGAGTTGATATTCTGACATTTGTGTACCCCATGATGTAATGAGATAAGAAATACACAACACTACCTGTGTATTGTTTTTGCCAAAAGTATTTAATACTGCCTCGAATCATAAGTAAACAGATAATCCAGAATGTGGGATATAATATGAAACAACCAGACTCTTAAAAAAAAAAAAAGTCAACATCATGAAAAAGAAATAACAACAAAAAGAGCTAAAAGAAAAAGAAAAAAAAAAGAAATAACAAATAAAGCAGAGTGAATGTTTTAGAGTACAATAAGGAGACCAAAACCGCATGATCAAATGCAATCCCTGAGTCTCGATTGCATCCTGGATAGAAAAAGTGAGCTTTGAAAGTCACTATAATCCCAGCACTTCGGGAGGCTGAGGCAGACAGATCACTTGAGGACAGTAGTTTGAGACCAGCCTGGCCAATATGATGAAATCCCTTCTTTACTAAAAATATAAAAATTAGCTGGGTGTGGTAGCATGTGCCTGTAATCCCAGCTACTTGGGTGGCTGAGACAGAAGAATCACTTAAACCCAGGAGGTGGAGGTTGCAATGGGCTGAGATTGCACCACTGCATTCCAGTCTGGATGATAGAGTAATACTCTGTCTCAAAAAAAAAAAAAGGAAGAAAGAAAGTCACTTTGAGAGCAGTTAGGTAAATTTGTATATGAATTGTGTATTGGTTGATATTGAATAAATACTAGTTTTCTAAGACATGGCAATGGTATTGTGGTTATGTAGAATAGTGGGGGAATGTCCTTAATTTCAGGCAATGGATACTTAGGCATTTAAGGGTATTTAAGTGTCATGATATCTGCATTTTACTTCCAAGTAATTCAGAAAAAAAATGTATGTTTTTATAGCGCAGAAAGTAAATATGACAAAACATGAATAATTGGTAAATCTCAGTACAAGATACATGTGTCTCTTATTTTACCTTTTCTATGGTATTAAAAATGTTCAAAATACAAAGTTGGAGGAGAATTTTTAAAAAGAAAAGCAGTAGTAGGCTGGGCGCATTGGCTCACGCCTGTAATCCCAGCACTTTGGGAGGCCAAGGCGGACAGATCACCTGAAATCAGGAGTTCAAGACCAGCCTGGCCAGCATGGCAAAACCCTGTTTTTACTAAAAATACAAAAATTAGCCAGGCGTGATGGCTGACCGCCGTAATCCCAGCTACTCAGGAGACTGAGGCAGGAGAATCACTGGAACCCGGCAGGCAGAGGTTGCAATGAGCTGAGACTGAGCCACTGCTCTCCAGCCTGGGTGACAGAGCAAGACTCCGTCTCAAAAAAAAAAAAAGCCAACCAGTAGTAGTAGTCAAATATTTTAATACTCTGTGGTCTTTATTTTCATCTGGTCCCTTGATGGATCTATTTTAATTTTTGACGTTCGGGTTTTTATCAGTATTTTTTTCTTGCAATGAGTATCATGAAAAAAATTACAGACTTAATTATAAAATGACTTTTACTCACACTTGCTCTTTTTTCTTTTTTTTAACTGCTAATCTCTCTTCAGAATCCATCTACCGTAGAGGTGCACGCCGCTGGAGAAAGCTTTATTGTGCCAATGGCCACACTTTCCAAGCCAAGCGTTTCAACAGGGTAAACATAGTTTGTTGAATGTTGATAATGTGAGACGGCTATTTTTTCCCTTTCTACTGTGAAAGAAAGGTAGTTCGTTACTAAGTCTTGTTATACAGTTTTAAATAAATAAGTCGCATAACCTTATATTTCCAGTTTGCCTGAGGCAGTATGCTTATATTTTTTAATAGCATCTCCTTTCACTCTTAAAAATGCTCCAGGCCAGGTGTGGTGGCTCAGGCCTATAATCCCAGCATTTTGGGAGGCCAAGGTGACCGGATTACTTGAGGCCAAAGTTTGAGACCAGCCGGGCCAACATGGCAAAACTCCATCTTTATTAAAAATACAAAAATTAGCCAGGCGTGGTGGCGTGCACCTACTTGAATCCAAGAGGGAGATTGCAGTGGGCTGAGATTGTGCCGCTGCACTCCAGCCGGCGATGGAGCAAGACCCGGTCTCAAAAAGCTCCAGATTGACTGATGAATTCTTCCACATAATATACTCTAGCTGTAAGAAAATTGGATTTTAAAATGCAATATAAAGTAGCCAGAAAACAAGCAAGGCTTATTTTCCTTATTTAATATCTGTTTTGCCAATTAATGTTGTAATTTGATTTTCACTGTTTAGGAAATAATAATAGCAAACACTTATCTGGGTTGTACTACGTACCGGGCACTTTTTCAGATGCCTCATATACCTTGATTCATTATATCCTTACAACAACCTTGTAAGATAGGTACTGTGTATCTTCATTTTATAGATGGCAAAACTCAAGAACAGGGTAGTTACGTAACTTGCACAAGATGATACAACTAGTCAGTGATAGAACCAAAGTTTGAAAGCAGCAGACTGTCTTCAGAAGTCAGTTAATTTATTATGTATTTGTTTGTTTATTTTTTAAGATGGAGTCCCGCTCTTGCCCAGGCTGGAGTGCAGTGGCACAATCTCAGCCCACTGCAACCTGCACCTCCTGGGTTCAAGCGATTCTTGTGCCTCAGCCTCCTGATTAGCTGGGACTACTGGCATCAGCCACTAGCCCTGACCTGTTTGCATTTTTAGTAGAGACAGGGTTTTATCATGTTGGCCAGGCTGGTCTCAAACTCCTGACCTCAGGTGATCTGTCCGCCTCAGCCTCCCAGAATGCTGGGATTACATGCATGAACCACCATGCTTGGCCAGAAGCCAATTTTTTAAATAGTCTTGATAACTGCAAATTTTTGGGTGCCATTGCCATTCTAAAACTAATGCCATGTACTAAATTAATTAAATAGAAACCACCACCCGAAATTCCTCCCCAAGCTATTGTACTTGCAGTAGCACTGACATTTAAGAAGACTTTGAGGCTGGGTGCAATGTCACATGCCTGTAATCCCAGCAGTTTGGGAGACTGAGCAGAGGGATCACTTAAGCCCAGGAGTTTGAGACCAGCCAGGGCAAAATAGTGAGATTCCATCTCTACAAAAAATACAAGCATTAGTGGGGTATGGTGGTGCATGCCTGTAGTCCCAGCTACTCAGGAAGCTTGAGCCCAGGAGGCTGAGGCTGCAATGAGTAAAAGTGACTCCACTGCACTGCAACCTGAACAGAGCAAGACCCTGTCTCTTAAAAAAAGTGAGGGAGGAGATGGGTGTGGGGGGGTGAACACGGTGGATCACGAATGAGGTCAGGAGTTCAAGACTAGCTTGGCCAAGATGGTGAAACCTCGTGTCTACTAAAGATACAAAAAAAAAATTAGCCGGGCGTGGTGGCACATGCCTGTGATCTCAGCTACTCGGGAGGCTGAGGCTGGAGAATCGCTTGAACTTGGGAGGTGGAGGTTGCAGTGAGCCGAGATTGCACCATTGCACTCCAGTCTTGGCAACAAGAGCGAAATTCTGTCTCAAAAAAAAAAGAAAGAAAAAGGTGGCTTTCAAATGAAAAGCCACTTTAGGTATTGCTCTTTAAGAATACAGAGCTTTGGTTTGACCTCTGAACAGCCTGGAAGGTTTATGTTTGCTTAGGAGTCCTTCAATGGCCTTTTCTGCCATATGTATTTCTAGTTTAATTCACTTTTTCTGTTTTCATTATTCTGAACTCAATTATGTAAAGACTGAAAATTCTTAGACTTACTACAGAAAGAAATGTGGTTGCAAATTTCAGTGTCTCTTAAAAACAAGCTCTGCTTTTTCACTGGCCTTCATCACTTTTGAAAATTCTGTATGAGGAAGCTTTGTTTTGCTTTTGTTGGTTTTTGTCGTGGGCTGACAGTTGACACCGTGATGAAGGGGATTGAGTCAGCAAATTGTTTGGGAAATGATCATGACCTTCTTTTTGGTTAATAAAATGTTGTTGAATTACTCTTTTCAGCGCGCTCACTGTGCCATCTGCACAGACCGAATATGGGGACTTGGACGCCAAGGATACAAGTGCATCAACTGCAAACTCCTGGTTCATAAGAAGTGCCATAAACTCGTCACAGTCGAATGTGGGCGGCATTCTTTGCCACCGGTAAGATACAGCTGTCGGTCCTTTTTTAAGAGCATGCTTGATAACACTGCTGAAACCGTGCTAAAGTCGGGAGGTGTTCAGGAATTACAGCACAAGAGAGCAGCCACAGAGCGCGGGCAGGAGTACCTTACGTTCCTCTTAACATACCGTGAGCTTCAGAACTTGGAAATATCTGTGGTGGTGTCTGTTTGTGGGATATAGGTAGCTTCTCTGACCTGCTATAAAATCCTCTGGTCTAAATTAGGAAGGCATACGGAGAACATTTAAGAGGTTTTCCCCTCTCCCTTAATCTGAACATGTTAGTTTATAGCTCACATTATTCTAGCAGCCATCTTAAGCAGATAAGAAGAGTCCGAGGTATCATGTTTGCTATTTAAAGTGTAAGATTACTGGGGAGAAAAGCGTTTAACTTTTATTTATCACTTTCTATTTAAGTATGTAAGTAAAACGTGTTTGTTATAGAAAAAAATACAGAATATGGATGAATAAAGAAAAAGTTAAGTAAAGTCCACATATATTCTACCATCTAAAGGTAATTGTCATTTGGTGGATATCCTTCCAGAACTTTTCCTGTGCAAATTGATATGCATAAACATTTTTAATTTTCCATATGGAAAAAATGTAAACATATTTAAGAGTAGATGGAACACTGTAATGAACTCCCTTGTGCTAGACACCCAGCTCCAACAGTTACCCACTCATGACTAATCTTGGTTTCATCTATACGCCCATTCACTTAACTTACCCTTACCCTGTGTTGTTTTCAAACAAATCTCAGACATATTTCAGCATGTACCTCTGAAAGATAAGGACTTTTTTAAAAAACCTAACTAAAAACCAAATTCCTTATATCAAATATCCAGTCATTGTTCTCATAAATATTCTTATTTAGTTTTTATAGTTTTCATTATGAATCAGGATCCAAATGAAGTCCACGTGTACAATTGATTGATCTCTTAGATATTTTTAAATTTATTGGTTCTTTCTTAATTTCTCTCTTTCTCTCTCCTTTTTTTCCTTAGAATTTTATTGTAAAAGTAATGGTCATTTGTTTGTCAGTTACACTGTTGCAGAATTTTGCTCAGGACTTCTCCATGGTTATGTTCAGCATGTTATTCTGTCTTCTTTATTCTTTTATCTTGGATAAAAGAATAGTTGGATGTCGAGGTTTAATTAGATTCTGGCTTTTGTTTTGGTGCGTTGTTTCTGAGTCGACTTTACAAAAGATTGTTTATCCACCAGAAGATACATGTGCTTGTGTGTGCCTTCTTTTGTTGTTATTTTAAGACAGAGTCTCGCTCTGTCTCCCAGGCTGGAGTGTAGTGGCACGATCTCAGCTCGCTGCAACCTCCGTCTCCTGGGTTCAGGTGATTCTCCCACCTCAGCCTCCCAACTAGCTGGGACTGTAGGTGTGCGCCACCATGCCCAGCTAATTTTTGTATTTTAAGTAGAGACAGGGTTTTGCCATGTTGGCCAGGCTGGTCTTGAACTCCTGGCCTTGTGATCCCCCTGCCTCGGCCTCCCAAAGTGCTGGGAGACGTGAGCCACTGTGCCTGGCCAACCTTAGTGAACTTTCTTGCAAATCATGCTTCCTTAAGGATCCAGAACTAGAATTACTGGGTTAAAAGATATGCATTTTAAAAAGTACCTGGATGCAGCTGTCTAAGCGCACTGCCTACCAATTAGCCCTGCTCCACAAAAAAAGGAAGAAAAATACTTGGATGCATCTTTCTAAATTGTCCTTTAGAATTGTTATACCGTATTTATTCATGGGATTTTCTTTGGATGTTGTGAAAGCAGGTTCTTACTGGTAGCTCTTTGGTATTAGAATTATTTAATGAGTTCATATAAGCTTAGGAATGGGTTTGTAGTTAAGGGGAAAATCTAATCTTAAGGAAAAACAGAAGGCTATTTCCAACATAATTTATATAGGTTACTCTTAATATGTTTGAGTGTTCTTTGGTGACATATGGAAGGAAAGGGGGCAGGGTTATTGATTATATTGAAATTTTAGGATGGAGGTTAAATGCATTTAAAAATCCTTAAGCTTACTTATGAGTCTGTCTTTAAGGCAGCCTTGAAATTATAACTGTATCATTAATGTTCTTTCTCAAGTTTACTTTTTCCTGCTGGTATTCATTAAACATGAATCTAAATTAGTAATAACTTGAGTTTGAATCTACATTTTTCCTGAGATTATTGGCCATTATTTGGATAAGTTAGTTTCTAGGAGGTATTTCTTTTCTCTTTTTGAGGGCCACTGACACCTTTGAAAATCTTCAGGAAAATAGGAAATCCACAAAAATTCACATATAATTTTAAGGGATTATAGATGTCCTGAAGTCTACCCCTGGACCCCAACTAAAGAATGCATATTCCAGAGACTTCTTTTTGCCAAAGATTGGAAGTGGAGCTTGAAGGAAGAATAGGTAGTATCGAAGAGAAACAAATCAGAACATATAGCAGTTTAATTTGATTTCTAATTGGTGGTCTTAGATTAGTTTTGTATTATCTTTTCTGTGAAATATGACTAACATTACCTCATTCACAGGAAATACTATATAGTTTCATAAAACAAAATTAAAAGTAAATGTAATTCTCACTTGTTATATTCTTTCAAAATTAAATTTTAATATGCTGTGTGTTGTTGAAATAGTGTTATTTCTGGGTGTATTAGAGGTATTGGGATTTAAAAAGAATTCGTTGAGTTACTGTGTCTTTGGAAATGTTTGTAGGAACCAATGATGCCCATGGATCAGTCATCCATGCATTCTGACCATGCACAAACAGGTAAGAGTGGGGCTGGCACATCCCATTGTTCATTCACAGAGTAGCATGTAAAGACTTACTTAGGTGACTCTTTTACCCAAGTTTAAAAACATTTATGTTCTTCCTAAGTAAAAGTGAATAGATGTTCTGTAGTAGTAAAATGAGTCACACTATTTAACATACACGTTTGGCTTTTTTTTTTTTAATATTTAAATGCAGCTGTGCTTAGAACATGTGGATTTTTTAAAGATAACTATGGGCTGGGCACAGTGGCTCACACCTGTAATCCCAGCAATTTGGGAGGCTGAGATGGATGGATCACCTGAGGTCAGGAGTTTGAGACCAGACTGGACAACAGGGTGAACCCTGTCTCTACTAAAAATACAAAAATCAGCAGGGCATGGTGGCACATGTCTGTAATCCCAGCCACTTGAGAGGCTGAGGTAGGAGAATCGATTGAACCCAGGAGTCGGAGGTTGCAGTGAGCCGAGATCACGCCACTGCACTCCAGCCTGGGTGACAAAGCAAGACTCCATCTCAGAAAAGAGAAAAAAACGAAAAACAAAAAGACAACTATGGGCCGGGAGTGATGGCTCATGCCTATAATCCCAGCACTTTGGGAGGTCGAGGCAGGAGGATCCCTTGAGCCCAGGAGTTCAAGACTAGACTGGCCAACGTAGGGAGACCCTGTCTGTTTTTTCTATTTTTTCAAAAAAAGCTTTGTTAACTATAACTAATGACTGTTTTTTCTAGTTCGCATAAATTTCTTTTGAGACTCCTTTAAATTCAGCAAACTCAGTTTTTTTCCATGATGAAAAAACATGAAGCCGACTTTGTGGCCCATGTTGAGTGTGTTCAAGGGACTTGGTTTTTTGGTTTTTTTTCTAAGACAGTCTTGCTCTGTTGCCTGAGGTGTCACCTCAGGTGATCTGCCTGCCTCCGCCTCCCAGAGTGCTGGTATTACAGGCATGAGCCACCATGCCCGGCCGAAGCGACTTGTTTTTATTAAAAGCTTTATAATCAGAAGTAGGAATTAGGTGAAAGGTAAAGAGATGCAATATGGGAAATTCCAGGAAGATGGTGGAAATTAAGATGTGAGATAGATACCTTAAAAGAATGTTGAGTAGATAAAACCTTAAACACGCATCTGGGAAATTTGGAGAGCAGTGAAAGGAGGGAGAACAGCATGCTCTTCTCTGGACTAAATCAGGAAAGGGAAAACAAGGGAGTTGTTCTGAAAAGACAAAATGCAATCTCTTAGTCATGGAAGGATCAGCCCTACGAAATGTAGGCTTTTTTTTGGCCCTAGGTAGCTTTAGGAAGTAGAACTTCCATCCTGGTCTGTTTTGTTTTTGTTTTTGTTTTGAGGCGGAGTCTCGCTCTGTTGCCCAGGCTGGAGTGCAGTGGCATGATCTCAGCTCACTGCAGCCTCTGCCTCCATGGTTCAAGCGATTCTCCTGTCCAAGCCTCCCCAGTAGCTGGGACTACAGGTTTGTACCACCACACCTAGCTAATTTTTTGTATTTTTAGTAGAGATGGGGTTTCACTGTGTTAGCCAGGATGGTCTCTATCTTCTGACTTCGTGATCCGCCATCTCGGCTTCCCAAAGTGCTGGGATTACACGTGTGAGCCACGGCACCCAGCCTGTTTTTTACTTGACCATTGTGGTAGTAAGGAAAATTTTGAGTATGATGGAGTGAGAAGTGAAAACCAGAGGTCCTGTATCTCTGTGTCTTAGTCACACTAAAAAATTTAAACAAATCTTATAGAGTCATTCATTTAGAAAGAGTGTTTGATTAATTTGTAAAGAAGAGAAATGTTTTAAAAATAACAAAAGTACTTGTTGAAAGCAGTACTTGGCTACCAGGTTGTGATGCATGCTTTCTTTACCCTCCCTAAAGATTAGGATTTAACTATTGTATGTACATACAACTTGTTATTAGTAGGACAAGTATTTAGTTTTAAATAATGAAAATTTATTCAGAAGTAAAAATTAGAAAATTTTATTTCAAACTTGTTAATGGTTGCTGTGGTTTTTCCCCCACACCTTTTTTTTTTTAATGTTTGGTATTGGATTTTTAGTAATTCCATATAATCCTTCAAGTCATGAGAGTTTGGATCAAGTTGGTGAAGAAAAAGAGGTAAGATAATTTGTCTTATTGTACGTTATGTCATTAGCTTTTTAGTAAGACTCAGGAGTTTAAAAGTACGACATACTGACCTGCTTAGACTTTAGATCATAATGATAAAATACAAAAAATGATTTGTAACGATTCCAGAGTTTTATTCTGACTTAATTTAGTAATTAAATTACTGATTTAAGTTAGGAAGTAATTTAGTGGGATAACTTATTTTTATTTTAAAATAGCTTAATCTGAAAATTACAATGTATTTAAGGATATTGCTTAAAATACTTGGTAGTAGTGTTTAAAATATATAGTAGACCTTTCCATTTTGTGTGTGAATTGCTTATTTAGACAATAAATTATTAAACATGTTAACTGTCACTATTTTTTTCTGACTGTTAAGCATTTTATCTGTTTGTTTATTTATTTATTTTTTTTTTGAGACGGAGTTTCACTCTTGTTGCCCAAGCTGGAGAGCAATGGCGTGATCTTGGTTCACCACAACATCTGCCTCCCAGGTTCAAGCGATTCTCCTGCCTCAGCCTCCCAAGTAGCTGGGATTACAGGCATGCACCACCACGCCTGGCAAATTTTGTATTTTTAATAGAGACAGGGTTTCTCCATGTTGGTCAGGCTGGTATCAAACTCCCAACCTCAGGTATTCTGCCCGCCTCAGCCTCCCAAAGTGTTGGGATTATAGGTAGGCTTGAGCCACCGCACCCAGCCTACATTTTATCAGTTTTTTTTTTTTTAAGACAGAGTCTTGCTCCGTTGCCAGGCTGGAGTGCAGTGTTGCGATCTTGGCTCACTGCAACCTCTGCCTCCTGAGTACAAGCAATTCCCCTGCCTCAGCCTCCCCAGTAGCTGGGACTATAGGCGTGAGCCACCACGCCCAGCTAATTTTTTGTATTTTTAGTAGAGATGGGATTTCGCCATGCTGGCCAAGCTGGTCTTGAACTCCTGACCTCGTGATTCACTGCCTCGGCCTCCCAAAGTGCTGGTATTACAGGCGTGAGCCACAGCCGGCTCTTATCAGTTTTTAAAACAAAACAAATGGGGCTAGGCGTGGTGGCTCATGCCGGTAATCCCAGCACTTTGGGAGGCTGAGGTGGGTGAATCACAAGGTCAGGAGTTCAAGACCAGCCTGGCCAGCATGGCAAAACCCCGTCTCTACTAAAAATACAAAAAATTAGCTGGGTGTAGTGGTGGGCACCTGTAATCCTAGCTACTCAAAAGACTGAGGCAGGAGAATCGCTTGAACCTGGGAGACGGAGGTTGCAGTGAGCCAAGATCGCACGGCTGCACTCCAGCCTGGGCAATAGAGTGAGACTCCATCAGATAAATAAATAAATAGAACAAAGTCTTAATTAAAATTATTTGATTAAAATAATAATCAGTTTTTGGGGGCCAGGCACAGTGGCTTGCGCCTGTAATCCCAGCACTTTGGGAGTCTGAGGCGGGCGGATCACCTGAGGTTGGGAGTTCGAAACCAGCCTGACCAACATGGAGAAACCCCATCTCTACTTAAAAAAAATACAAAATTAGCCAGGTGTGGTGGCACATGCCTGTAATCCCAGCTATTCAGGAGGCTGAGGCAGGAGAATCGCTTGAACCTGAAGGTAGAGGTTGCAGTGAGCTGAGATCTCGCCATTGCACTCCAGCCTGGGCAACAAAAGCAAAACTCCATCTCAAAATCATCATCAGCCGGGCGCGGTGGCTCACGCCTGTAATCCCAGCACTTTGGGAGGCTGAGGTGGGCGGATCACCTGAGGTCAGGAATTCGAGACCAGCCTGACCACTATGGTGAAACCCCATCTTTAAAAAAAAAAAAATAAAATAAAAATAAAATAAAAAATAAAAAATCAAAATCATCATCATCAGTTTTTTGAAAAAAGCTTATAGTGAAAAAGATGATCATGTCTCACACCACCCACTCCCAGTTGGACTTTTTAGCAACTTTTTTAACCTTTCCTAGTTATGTCCATAATGTTTATGTCTCTCTTTTTCAATTTTTCATTTTTGTGTATTTCTGGACGTGAAAGGTTTAGTTCACACTGCCTCCTCCTTTTCCCGTATCTTTCTTCTTTTTTGAGTTGGGGTCTTGCTTTATTGCCCAGGCTGGAGTGCAGTGGTGTGATCATGGCTCACTGCAACCCTGGACTCCTGGGCTCAAGTTATCTTCCCGCCTCAGCCTCCTGAGCAGCTAGGACTGTAGGCACACCCCACCACACCCAGCTAATTTTTTCATTACTGTTGTGTAGAGACAGAGTCTCACTGTGTTGCCCAAGCTAGTCCTGAACTCCTGGTCTTAAGTGGTTCTCCCAACTCAGTCTCTCAAAGTGTTAGGATTATAGGCATGAGCCACCATGCCCGACAAAAAATTTCAAACATAAATAAAAGTAAACAGAATAATATAATAAAGCCCTTGTGTCTATTATGAGTGAAAACAATTATCAATTCCTGGCCAGTCTTATTTTGTCTACTCACTTCCCTCCCTCCTGTATTATTTTGAAGAAACCTGTTAGTCACCTATTTAATGTTATGTTTTAGTTTCTTGCTCTGTTTGTTTGTCTGAAAAAGCCTTTTTATTTCACATTTTTCCCTTTATTTTTATTATTATTATTTTTCTGAGATGGAGTCTTACTCTGTCACCCAGCCTGGAGTTCAGTGGCTCACTGCAACCTCTGCCTCCCGGGTTCAAGCGATTCTCCTGCCTCAGCCTCCTGAGTAGCTGGGATTACAGGTGCTCGCCACCATGCGCGGCTACTTTTTTTTTTCTTTTTTTTTTTCACCGTGCTTAACACAGAAATTTTTATATTTTTAGTAGAGACAGAGTTTCACCATATTGGCCAGGCTGGTCTCATACTCCTGACCTCGTGATCCGCCCACCTCGGCCTCCCAAAGTCCTGAGATTACAGGCATGAGTCACCACACCCAGCCTTTCCTTTTATTTTTTTGTGAGACAGGGTTATTGCACAGGCAGCTGTGCAGTGGTGCAGTCATAGCTCACTACAGCCTCAACTTCTTGAGTTCAACCAATCCTCCCACCTCGGCCTCTCATGTAGCTGGGACTACAGGCATGTATCACCACTGGACCCTTACTGATCACCATATACAAAAATGTACTCTAGATGGCATAAAGATTTAAATGTAAGACCTCAAACTATAAAAATCCTAGAAGAAAACCTAGGAAATACTCTCTTAACATTGGCTTTGGCAAAGAATTTTTGGCTAGGTCTCCAAAAGCAATTGCAACAAAGCCAAAAATTGACAAGTGGGACCTAATTAAACTACAGAGCTTCTGTGCAGCAAAAGAATCCACCAGTGGACTAAGCAGACAACCTATAAAATGGGAGAAAATATTCACAAACTATACGTCCAACGAAGGTCTCATATCCAGAATCTGTAAGGAACTTAACAACAAAAAACAACCCTATTAAAAAATGGGCAAAGGGCTGGGCATGGTGGCTTATGCCAGTAATCCCAGCACTTTGGGAGGCAGAGGCAGGCAGATCATTTGAGTCCAGGAGTTTGAGACCAGCCTAGCCAACGTAGTGAAACTCTATTGCTACTAAAAATACACACACACACACACACACACACACACACACAATTACCAGGGCATGGTGGCACACACCTGTAATCCCAGCTACTCAGGAAGGTGAGGCATGAGAGTCATTGGAACCGGTGAGGCAGAGGTTGCAATGAGCCGATACTGTGCCACTGCACTCCAGCCTAGGTGACAGAGCAAGACTCTGTTTCAAAAAAACAAACCAACCAAAGGACATGAACAGACACATCTCAAAAGAAGACGTATAAGCAGCCAACGAACCTGAAAAACCGCTCATCGTCACCAATTATCAGAGAAACAGAAATCAAAACCTCAGTGAGATACCATCTCATATCAGCCAAAATAGCTTTTATTAAAGTCAGCCTGGGTGTGATGGCTTGCACCTGTAATCCCAGCACTTTGAGAGAATGAGGCAGAAGCAGTGTTTGAGCTTAGGAGTTCGAGACCAGCCTAGGCAACAGTCTCTGCAAAAAATAAAACATTAGCCAGGTTTGGTGCTGCGCCCCTGTAGTACCAGCTCTTCAGGAGATCGAGGTGGGAGGATTGCTTGAATCCCGAAGGTCAAGGCTCCAGTGAGCTGTTACTGTACCACTACAGCGTCGGTAACAGAGTGAGACAGTGTCTCAAAAAAAATGAAAAAACATAGATGCTGGTGAGGCTGCAGAAAAAAGGGAATGCTTATGTACAGTTGGTGAGAATGTAAACTAGCTCAGCCACTGTGGAAAGCAATTTGGAGATTTCTTTAAAAACTTTAAACAGAGCTACCATTTGACCCAGCGATCTCCCATTACTGGGTATGTACCCAAAGAAAAATAGATCATTCTCCCAAAAAGACACATGCATTCATATGTTCATCACTGCACTGTTCAATAGCAGAGACATGGAATCAACCTAGGTGTCCATCAATAGTGAATTGGGTAAAGAAAACATGAAACCATGTACCTTCTGGCAATATAGCTAGAGCTAGAGGTTATAATCCTAAACGAATTAATGCAGGAACAGAAAACTAAATACTACATGTTCTCACAAGTGGGAGCTAAGCCTTGAGCGCACATAGACATAATCATAGGAACAGCAGACACTGTTGACTGCTTGAGGCAGGGGCAGCATGGGTTGGAAAATTACGTCTTGAGTACGACGTTCACTACCTGGCCGGTATACGCGTGTAACAAACACACACTCTTGAGTACTGCGTTCACTACCTGGCTGCAGTATACGCGTGTAACAAACACACACTCTTGAGTACTGCGTTCACTACCTGGCTGCAGTATACGCGTGTAACAAACACACACTCTTGAGTACTGCGTTCACTACCTGGCTGCAGTATACGCGTGTAACAAACACACACTCTTGAGTACTGCGTTCACTACCTGGCTGCAGTATACGCGTGTAACAAACACACACACATACCCCCTCTATGTAAGATAAAATTTGCATTTAACAAGTATTACAAATAACACTTTTACTGTTTCTCTAGAAAGTGCAGTGACCTGGGCACACTTTAATATTCAGATTTACCCACATTTCACCCTTTCCGTTTTTCGTTTCTTCCTGCATCTTTGTTCCTCCCTCTGAGATCACGCTTTTTCTCCTTCAGGGACTAAATTTAGTCTTTCCTTTAGTGAGCACCTACTAGTGATGGATTCACTCAGTTTTTGTCTGAAAATGTTTTCCTTTCACTTTCACTTTATGAGCTACTTTTTCAGGATAAAGAATTCTAGGTCAGCTGTTTTCTTTTTTAGACCCTGGAAGGTGGCATTTCACTGTTAGCCGGCTTCTGTCCTTTCATTCAGCCTTATTACTTTGCTCTTTTTGGCTCCACTTGATTCTCTCTTATAGTTTCCAGTTAGTCATATTTCAAGTCTATGTGTTGACTATTTTCTTACAATTATCTTCTTTCATTCATTCATTCATTCATTTTTTTTTTTTAAGAGATGGGGTTTCACCATTTTGGCCAGGCTTGTCTCGAAATCCTGACCTTGTGATCCACCCACCTTGGCCTCCCAAAGTGCTGGGATTACAGGCATGAGCCACTGCGCCCGGCCAATTCTCTTCTTTCCTAACCTGTCCGAACCTGGTTTATTTTCACTCTGCTTTATTTATCCTTGTGTGTTAGTCCGTTTTTTGTTGTTATAAAGGAATACCCAAAGGTTGGGTGTGGCGGCTGATACCTGTAATCACAGCATTTTGTGGAGCTGGAGAATCATTTGAGGCCAGTAGTTTGGGATCAGCCTTGGTAACATAGCAAGGTCCCCCATCTCTACAAAAAATAAATAAAAAGTAGCTGGGTGTGGAGGCACATGCCCATAGACCCAGCGACTTGGGAGACTGAGGCAGGAGGATCACTTGAGCCCAGGAGTTCATGGCTGCAGTGAGCTATGTTTGTGCCACTGCACTGCAACCTGGGTGACAGAGCAAGACCTTTTCTTAAAGAAATGAATAGGGCCGGGCACGGTGGTTTGCGCCTGTAGTTCTTTGGGAGGCCAAGGTGGGCGGATCACAAGGTTAGGAGATGGAGACCATCCTGGCTAACATGGCGAAACCCTGTCTCTATTGAAAATACAAAAAAATTAGCTGGGTGTGGTGGCATGCACCTGTAGTCCCTGCTACTTGGGAGGTTGAGGCAGGAGAATCGCTTGAACCCAGGAGATGGAGGTTGCAGTAACCCAAGATTGCCTGGGTGACAGAGCGAGACCGCATCTCAAAAAAAGAAAGAAATGAATGAAGGAATAAAGGAATACCTGACGAGGGGTATTTATTCGGCACGTGGTTCTGCAGGCTGAACAAGAAGCATGGCACTAGCATCTGCTTCTGGTGAGGGCCTCAGGAAGCTTTCAGTCTTGGCAGAAGGGAAAGCGGAAGCAAGTGTGCCACATAGCAAGAGAGGAAGCAAGAGAGTCAGGGGAGATGCCACACTCTGAACTCACTCATTCACACAGGAATGCACCAAGCCATCCTTGAGGAATCTGTCCCTATGACCCAAACACCTCCCATTAGGGATCACATTTGAGCATGAGATTTGAGATTCGGAAGAGTCAAATATCCAAACTGTATCACCTTGTTACCAAATCAAATTATTATTATTGTTGTTATTATTACATATATATATTTTTTATTTTAGATGGAGTCTCGCTCTGTCGCCCAGGCTGGAGTGCAGTGGCATGATCTCGGCTCACTGCAACCTCCACCTCCCGGGTTCAAGTGATTCTTCTGCCTCAGCCTCTCGAGTAACTGGGACTACTGGTGCATGCCACCACATCCGGCTAATTTTTGTATTTTTAGTAGGGATGTGGTGTCACCATATTGGCCAGGCTAGTCTCAAACTCCTGACCTCGTGATCTGCCCGCCTCTGTCTTCCAAAGTGCTGGGATTACAGGCATGAGCCACCTGCCTGGCCTATTATTATTACTATCGACAGGGTCTCACTTTGTCACCAGGCTGGAGTACACCAGCACAATCACAGCTTATTGCAACCTCGACCTCTCAGGCTCAGGTGATCCTCCCACCTCAACCTCCCAGGTAGCTGGGACTACAGTGCGTACCACCAACACTCAGCTAATTTTTGTATTTTTTGGTAGAAATGAGGTTTCTCACCACATTGCCCAGGATGGTCTTGAACTCCCGGGCTCAGTCAGTACACCTGTTTCAGCCTCCTGACGTGCTGGAAATACAGGCATGAGCCACTGTGTGCAGCCCAAATTATTATTTCTAAATTTTCGTGTATGACCATTTTTTTTAAGTTGTCACTCTCACTCAGTTTTTCTAATAACCTTCTTTCGGTTTTGTGCTTGCTGGTTTCTTTATCTTTCTCAAAATTTACTCCGCTTTTCTTCGTATTCTTCGGAGAATTCATATTTTATGGGTCCATTGTGTGCTAATGATTTTGCAGGCATCTAATAAAAGACTGTCTTCAGGCTTCTCTGTAAATTGCCAGCAGCTTACATTTGTAGTTGTGAATGAATTTTAAGGCTCTTTGTCGTCCCAAAGGGGCCTTAGTATTCTGTGGAAAGGAATGTCTTCCATTCGCTGCACGACTTCATGCTTGTTTTCTGTCTATAGCATCCACAAAACCGTCTCTGAATGTTCCTCTCACTAGCTTACATTCTATGCATCAAGCTTCCAGCAGACTCTCATCTTGATGTCTCCTTATAACTTCTGAATTTGTGTCCCTGACCTGGGTAGAGTGGCATCTGGTTGGTGGTGCCCATCTCATATCAGCCAGGGACAAAGCAACCCCTTGTTCATCCCAGCTTGGCTTTTGATCTGTGCCTATGCCTGGTTCATACCTTGGACACGTAGGTTTAAAAAAAAAAGAAAAAAAAATAACTTCCGAATTTGTTATGAAAAACCCAATTGTTATCTCCAGGAACTTTGTCAGTCTTACCCTAGCCACACACCCGATGTTCTCTGTCAGCGGGACCCTAATCTCTTAGTCACCAAAGTTAATGTGTTTTTTTAATTCCAGCATCTCTATTGCCTCTATACCCAAAAGTTACATCCTTTTTAAGACATCCTTCGATGGTTCTCTGATTTCAACTCCCTTACCATTCTTATTACCATCCATCTTACAGGTACAATGAGGTCTTAGAAATATAATGTACTGTGCAAAGCATTTCCCATTGTAACTCTGATAACAATGTTCTCACCAGGCAATGAACACCAGGGAAAGTGGCAAAGCTTCATCCAGTCTAGGTCTTCAGGATTTTGATTTGCTCCGGGTAATAGGAAGAGGAAGTTATGCCAAAGTACTGTTGGTTCGATTAAAAAAAACAGATCGTATTTATGCAATGAAAGTTGTGAAAAAAGAACTTGTTAATGATGATGAGGTGAGCACCACATGTTTTATTGCTTCTAAACTGTAAACTGCTTAAGAACAAGAACACAGTTTTAAATAAAACCTCAACCTGTGTGCTTGATTATTTGATTCTACTTTTCTAAATATGTGCTAAGTAAATGAAATATATTATTTCAGTTTACTTTTCTTATAGATTGTATAAGATATTTAAAGTAATTTGATTATTATTAGATTAAAAAAAACAAATCAAACCACATTATTATCAGAGGAAATACTTGAGCTTGCAAAAATTTTCTAGATGGTTTTATGATATTGAAAGATTTACTAGTGTTATTTTTCTCTTTGTAAATTTTTGTTTCATGATTATCAATGGTTTTGATATTTAGCCTAGTTAACAGTTGCATTCGTGACAATTGAATTGCTCAGAGCAAATTTGTCATTAATTGTGATGATTTCAGTTTGACATAGATTCCTTTCATGTTTCAAAATAGGATATTGATTGGGTACAGACAGAAAAGCATGTGTTTGAGCAGGCATCCAACCATCCTTTTCTTGTTGGACTCCATTCGTGCTTTCAGACAGAAAGCAGGTAAGATTGAAAGATAATACAATGATTACTGGGCTTCATATTTTGGGCATATTACACAGAACCTTTCTGCTATAATTCATGAAGTAGACATCATGGAGGATGCAACAGTGTTAGGCTTATAACTTCCTGCTGCTATGACTCCAATCACTGATAGCAGTTTGATATTAGATCAGCATTAGAAAATGACCTGCTTTAGGCAGAACAAGAAATAGCCATGTCATAATTATGGCAGTGGAAATCCAACCTTTTAAATATCCCCAGTATTCTAGTTTTATGACTTAAAATTTTCTAGAGTTTAACAAAAAGGAAAAATGCTAACTTCTTAACCTTGACAGTCAAAAACAACTTATTTAGCAAAGGCTAAAATTAGGATGATAATGAGTGGCTCTGGGTTGCAAGTGGTATTACTTTAGAATAGAAGTAGTAGGTTACAAAATTATGATCATGCTGGTTTCCTTTCTCATATCTTCTGTACCCTAGGTACTCTTTGTTGCCACCAAAATCTTGGCATCTTTTTAAAGGCTAAATAGTAGAGAATGCTCTCTGTTGTGACTGGTTTGTGAAAATGCAAAGCTACACTACCTTTTTTTGGATCTTGATTTCCTGGGTTCTCTCCTGTGTTTTAGATTGTTCTTCGTGATAGAGTATGTAAACGGAGGAGACCTAATGTTTCATATGCAGCGACAAAGAAAACTTCCTGAAGAACACGCCAGGTAAATTTTTGTTTACTGTGTGTGTGTGTGTGTGTGTGTGTGTGTGTGTGTGTGTTTCAGGGCCATGTGGCTTCTTATATGCAGTGGTTGGAAACAGTAGTTAAATAATTTATTTCGGGCTGGGCGCAGTGGCTCACGCCTGTAACCCCAGCACTTTGGGAGGCCGAGGCGGGTGGATCACGAGGTCAAGAGATCGAGACCATCCTGGTCAACATGGTGAAACCCCGTCTCTACTAAAAATACAAAAAATTAGCTGGGCATGGTGGCACGTGCCTGTAGTCCCAGCTACTCAGGAGGCTGAGGCAGGAGAATTGCCTGAACCCAGGAGGCGGAGGTTGCAGTGAGCCGAGATTGCACCATTGCACTCCAGTCTGGGTAACAAGAGCGAAACTCCGTCTCAAAATAAATAAATAAATACATAAATAATAATTTATTTCAATGCTGGTTAAGTCTTTGTAAGTCATGCATAGGCTGACCTAAAAGTTAATTTACATTATAATATAGATGTCAAACAATTTTAGCATATATTCTTTTACATTTATACACACACATGTACACGTGCATGCACACAGTGCTTCCTAAGCCATTGAAAAATATAAACAATATTAAAAGGGAAACCTTTACTAAAACCAATCCTTTTCAAATATTTTGTCTGTTTAGCATCAGCCATTTAAATAATTGAGACTAATAAACACGTATTAGTCTTTTCAGGTTTGTAGTGGTCTCTGAGAGAGTTTTTCACTATGAGAGTGCTATTCATACATACTTGAGAGTAATAAAACCATCTGTCTGACTGGGCATAGTGGCTCATGCCTATAATCCCGGCACTTTGGGAGGCTGAGGTGGGCGGATCACCTGAGGTCAGGAGTTTGAGACCAGCCTGACCAACATGGTGAAATCCCGTCTCTACTAAAAATACAAAAATTAGCTGGGCTAATTAATCCCAGCTATTCAGGAGGCTGAGGCAAGAGAATTGCTTAAACCCGGAAGGCAGAGGTTGCAGTGAGCCGAGATCGTGCCACTGCACTCCAGCCTGGGCAACAGAGTAAGACTCTGTCTCAAAAAAAAAAGAAAAAAGATCCCTTTTAAACTAGTATATACTTCTGAGTGTTCTTCCTGTGATTTCTTATTCTTTGGCTTTTTTTTCCCCTCTAATTCCATAATTATTGATAAATAAGAGAAAAGAGTATTGAATATTAATTTTGTGCTCTTAATTTGATATTAGTATATAAGACTGTAAATTATGTGTTGGAGGAGATTGATGGGAAGGGATCAGGGTCTTGAATAAACAGTTTAATCCATCAGTACCAGGTTTTGTTTTTTTATTCATAATTAGCAGTAATTCTCACCCTTTCCTGCTTCACAAGAGTAATACCAAAATGAAGCATATGAGTTTGTATATGTTTGTAATTATCAAACAGGGAACAAATATTAGAAATTTCATTTAAATAAAAAACTTGTGGAAATTTTGCTACTTGATTATTGCTTGTGAAACAGTGATAATATTCTTTAATTTCATAAGAAGATATAAATTGTACTTACCTTGAGGCCAGGCTGGGTTTTTTTTGTTTATTTGGGTTTTGGTGTTGTTTTGGTGTTCTTTTATGTTCATTGTGTATTTAGGCTTTGTCAAATGATCCACCCTTCATAGCAGAGCCACAGATGATATTTTGAATTGTGAACATAGCCAGTATTTGTTCCTTGTCTGTTCAGTTGAATGTGGGGAAGCTAGTCTGGTTTTCACTGTGTTAATGTGCCGATTCTGGCTTTATACCACCATCTTTGCTTTTGTAAGAACTAAAGTCCAGAATTAGGGCGTTCCATTTTCATTATTCAGGCCAAAAGTTCTGGGCTGTCACCAGTGAGTTGGTAGCAGTTTTTAAAAGTTCTTTGTATGATATTAAATTTTATAGTTGTAGAATAGTTCCATTTAATTCCTTTTCTAAAAGGTTTATGAGGATTTTATGGTGTTGAGTAGTTACCTTGTAGTAGTCTTTCTACTCTTGACCCTGTCAGTGGTTCTTAGCCTTCTGGGGGGTCCTGGGTCCCTTAGAGGAGTGGTGAAGGCTGTGAGGACTCTGTAGACACTGTGCACGTGCGTATGTGCACACACCTTTGCCCCCAGTAGTAGAAGTATGAACTGCCTGAAGTTTACCCAAGGACCCAGATTAAGAACCCCTGTTTGATACTTTCAAATTAATAGCCTTATGAAAAATGTGAGTTTAAGTCAGACAGGAACTTTTATAATTGTGTCATGGGCTCAGATGTTTTAAAGTGGTACTTCAGTTCGTTTTTTAAATTTGTTTCTAAAATCACTGGGAGGAAAAAATATGTTTTGATATGAATTTTTATGTTTCCAATTGCAAGTTTAGAACTTAAATATGATTGAATCAAATGACTTGTCTTTTATTTTATTTTAGATTTTACTCTGCAGAAATCAGTCTAGCATTAAATTATCTTCATGAGCGAGGGATAATTTATAGAGATTTGAAATTGGACAATGTATTACTGGACTCTGAAGGACACATTAAACTCACTGACTACGGCATGTGTAAGGTGAGGAAAACTTTCTAGTTATTTAAAAAGGTCTTCAGCAGCTAGTAAGTAGTCTTTGTAAAACAACTTCATGTTTAAAGATGGGAAAATGATTACTAATTTTGCTAACTTATTTATGAAGCTTTGTGGAATTCTAGCACAAAGACAAATGTACTATTTTTCTAACCATTTGCAAAATTTATATCTTCTGTGTTATGTGTACTATAATAAGAGTTAATTTCTTTTTATTATATATAACTTATTATCTTGAAAGTTGTAATACAATTGAAGAAAATTTGGAAATAAAAACTGTCTGCAGTTCCACCACTTAGCACAACCATTTGCATATGACCTGCCAATTTTTGCCATTCAGTAGTGAATCTTACATAATGCATTCAGGACTTTCCTCAGAAGTCATTTTTTATATTTAAATTTTAAACACCTGACATAAAGTATAATATGTAAAAAATTTTATATATAAATAAAAATATAAAGAATTCTAGTTACTCTCAGAATACGTCTTCTTTTTTTTCTTGATGTTTTATTCTTTTTATAACAGTGTTCCATTTTAAAGGTCTGGTATTTTCCCACAAAATGCGTAAGAAACTACTCCTTTTTAAGGTAACTGGTACAAAATTTCCTCACATAGTAATACAACAACCAGTATGTAGATGTGTGAATTGCATTCCCTGCTCACCTGTGGAAGTGCCTCCAGAGCCTGGAGGTCATCTAAATGCTAACATGGCATATGACAGCCTAATTGTATTTAAGATTTAACTTCTAACTTTATTATCTGTTCAGCATGCATTAAAGAATAACATCTTCACATAAACTATGCTTGCTTTTATATACTGAATTCAACCATATTTTTCACAGGATACTTATTAATTAAATAATTAATTAAAATTTTTTTGAGACAGTCTTGCTCTGTCACCCAGGTTGGAGTGCAGTGGCATGATCTTGGCTCACTGCGACTTCTGCCTCCTGGGTTCAAGCTATTCTGTTGCCTCAGCCTTCCAAGTAGCTGGGATTAAGGTGTGTCCCACCATGCTCGGCTACTTCTAATTTTTTTTTTTTTTTTTGAGACATAGAGTTTTGCTCTTGTTGCCCATGCTGGAGTGCAGTGGCATAATCTTGGCTCACTGCCACCTTTGCCTCCCAGGTTCAAGGATTCTCCTGCCTCAGCCTCCCAAGTAGCTGGGATTATAGGTGCCCACCACCACTCCCAGCTAATTTTTTTGTATTTTTAGTAGAGATGGGGTTTTATCATGTTGTCCAGGCTAGTCTTGAACTCCTGACCTCAGGTGATCCACCCACCTCAGCCTCCCAAAGTGTTGGGATTACAGGTGTGAGGCACCGTGCCTGGCCCTTACATATTTTTGTTATACAAGTTTTCAATCATAAACAATTAGAACGCTTATTGAGTGGAACCCCTGTGTACCTGTCACTTATATTTGTGGTTCCTTTTTGATATCTCTGTCATTTTTTTTTTCTAAGGGATTTTTTTCTCATTTCGAAAAAAAGTAACAGTGATAAAGGAGTCTTGTCCCCAAGAATAATGAAATTGAACAAGAATGTGGAGAAGATTAACCTTAAAACAAAGTGCACAAAGTAAAACAAGGAGACCTTTTTTTTTTTGCCTGTGAGATACTGGTTTTAAAATCAGAATAATCTGTATGTTTAAAGAAATGAGCATATGTCACTGGTGTGTATATAAATTGTTACAATGTTTTGAAAGCAGTTTAATGAGGAATTATCAAGAATCCTAGAGATGGCCATGTTCTTTGGTCCAGTAATTCTGTCTCTTGGATATTCTGAGTAAATATTTTGGTTTATGAAGAGAGATTTCTGTCCAAAACTTTTATTGTGGTTTATGATAAATATTATAAAGCCATTTAAGAATATCTTTATTTTTATTTTATTTTTACTTCTTTTTTTAATAGAGACGAGGTCTCACTGTGTTGTCCAGGCTGGTCTCAAAACCAAGAGTTCATGTTAGCATTTAGATAATCTCCAGGCTCTGGAGGCACTTTCCTCAGGCGAATGAGGCATGCGATCACACGTTTACCTATTTGTCATCGTGTTACTATGTGAGGATAATTTTGTACCAATTACCTTAACAAGTAAAGCAAGCCACCACGCCCGGCTGAAGATACTTATAAAAAATGTGTGACACATGATAGCTCACACCTGTAATCCCAGCACTTTGAGAGGCCAAGGCAGGCAGATCGCTGGAGCTCAGGAATTTGAGACCAGCCTGGGCAACATGGCCAAACTCCATCTCTACAAAAAATAGAAAAATTAGACTGGCTTGGTTGTGCTTGTAGTCCCAGCTACTTGGGAGGCTGAGATGGAGGGATCGCTTAAGCCCGGGAGGTTGGGAGATTGAGGCTATAGTGAGCTGTGATCATGCCACTGCACTCCAGCCTGGGTGATAGAGTGAGACCCTGTCTAAAAGGTGAAAAAAAAAAAAAAAAAAAAAAAGACTGGGTTCAATGGCTCACGCCTGTAATTCCCCAGCACTTTCGGAGGCCGTGGCGGGCGGATCATGAGGTCAGGAGTTCGAGAACAGCCTGACCAACATGGTGAAACCCGGTCTCTACCAAAAATACAAAATTTAGCTGGGTGTGGTGGCACACTCCTTTAATCCCAGCTACTAGGGAGGCTGAGGCAGGAGAATCGTTTGAACCTGGGAAGCAGAGGTTGCAGTGAACCAAGAACAACCCACTGCACTCCAGGCTGGCAACAGTTTGAGACTCCATCCCCGCCAAAAAAAGAGATTTGAACAAAACGTAGAGCTAAAATATATATATTATATACATATATATTGTATTATGTGGCATCACATATTGATTTTGTTTACTTTTCCATATTTTTCAAGTTGTTATTTTAAAATGTTATGTTAAATGTGGTTGCCAGTTGCATTATAGTACACAAATGCGTTTTGATAAACACCGAAAAATTAGCTGGGTGTGGTGGCACACCTGTGATCTCAGCTACTCGGGAGACTAAGGCAGGAGAATGGCTTGAACCCCGGAGGTGGAGGTTTCAGTGAGCGGAGATTGTGCCACTGCACTCCAGCCTGGGCAGCAAAGTGAGTGAGACTCTGTCTCAAAACAAACAAACAAAAAAAAACAATGAAAATATAATCACAAAAATGAATTAAGACTTTCTTCTCTTTTTGTCTTTCTTAGTCTTTTGTTACTCTTACTGAAAAATAATATTGGCTTGTTAAACATTTTCATTTCTTACAGGGATCTTCAATCAAGTTAGTTATATGTAACTATAATATATAGCTATTATATATAATACATATTTATATATATATATGTATATATATTAGCTATAGCTTTTGTCCAAATCTTTCTCTGCCTACTGGTTTTTAATATGTGTGGTCTGTCATTTTCTAATACAGATTATCCTCATATTAACTTCTCCTATCATGATTGGAGATTGTGAAATTCTAATAATTTTGTCCTTTTTTACTCTTTGTATTTTGAGACCATGTTGTTAAGCGTATGCAAATTTGTATTTGTTACAACTTGTTGGTGATTGCCCCATTAATTATTGGGTAGTTCCTTTACTATACCTGTTAGTGTGTTTTGGCTTAATTTTTTCCATCCTGTAGCTATTAAAATGCGGGCTGGGCTTGGTGGCTCATGCCTGTAATCCCAGCACTTTGGGAGGCCAAGGTGGGTGGATCACTTGAGGCCAGGAATTCGAGACCAGCCTGGCCAAAATGGAGAAACCCCATCTCTACAAAAAATACAAAATTAGCCAGGAGTAGTAGTGCATGCCTGTAATCCCAGCTACTTGGGAGGCTGAGGCAGGAGAATTGCTTGAACCCTGAAGGCAGAGGTTGCAGTGAGCTGAGATCATGCCATTGCTCTCCAGCCTGGGCAACAAGAGTGAGCTCCGTCTCAAAAAAACAAAAACAAAAACAAAAAAAAACCTTAGGAAAATAAATAGAAGGAAAATATTGTAGTCTTAACAGTGGTTGTATTAGGAGATGAGATTTAAAGTGCTTCTTTTTGTCAAGAAATATGCCTTATTCTACTAATATCATTAAATTTTTTGTATTAAATTTTAACTTGTATGTAAGTTATTTTAAATGCAAGTCTTACCTTAATTGAATCAATGCTATCAATATCTAATGGGGACAGGTCTTTAAGCTATTTAGTGGTGATCTGTGATTTTAATAAGAAAGGCAATTGCCAGGCATGATGGCTCACGCCTGTAATCCCAGCACTTTGGGAGGCTGAGGTGGGTGGATCACTTGAGGCCAGGAGTTTGAGACCAGCCTGGCCAACATGGTGAAATCCTGTCTCTACTGAAAATTCAAAAATTAGCTGGGCATGTTGGTGCATGCCTATAATTCCAACTACTCCGGAGGCTGAGGCACAAGAATTGCTTGAACCTGGGAGGTGGAGGTGGCAGTGAGCTGAGATCATGTCACTGCATGCCAGCCTGGGCAACAGAGCAAGACCCTGTCCAAAAAAAAACGCAATTGTTTCAGTGATGTTAAGTAAATTTAATGTATCACTATAGACGCTGAACTTACAGGTGAAATAGAAAGGGTAAATTTAAAACAGAATTTTTAATCTTATTCTTTCCTTTTTTTTCTTTTTAATAAAAGGAAGGATTACGGCCAGGAGATACAACCAGCACTTTCTGTGGTACTCCTAATTACATTGCTCCTGAAATTTTAAGAGGAGAAGATTATGGTAATAAATAAATTGGTGGTATTATTTTAGCTGTTGCTAGATGGGTGGTTAAATGTGTTACCAATTGCATTATAGTACACTAATGCATTTTGATATGATCTTATTAATATAAGCATTGTTGATCCTGTTCTGAAGAGCTCCAGACTTTAAAATCAGAGACAGTGGGACCTTGGCAGTATTTAGGGATACCAAGCTGAATAATAGTTTATTAGTGACAAACACTGAACAGTAGCAGGCACTATTCTAAGCAGTTTACATATATTAACTAAATGAATCCTCTTAACCCTATGAGGTAAATACTGTTAATTCTCCTTTTACAGATGAGGAAACTGACATACAGAAAGTTTAAATAACTCCCCTAAAGTCAAGGATTCAGAACAGCACCCATGTGACTCCGGAGTCATGAACCCCTGGAAGATTGTTCAGATTTCCTGGGATATTTCCCCCTTGGGATCTGAAAGTTTGTGGGAAGATTAACTGTGTCTCAGGCACCCGAATATACACTTATCTTGAGAAAGCATTTGACTTTTCGGGTTCTGGCCCTCTGTCTTGAGCAGATGTAAAGGAGAATGTGGTACTTGTGAAAGCTGCTCACTGAGTCCACTGTCCTTCACAGGTCTTTATCAGCTAGCGAAAGATCAAGTTTAAGACCAAGGAGATTACTCTCAAATACAATCTAATTATGTCCTCAACACACAGTATTCAATATTGGGCGTGAGTCTGAAAGCAGACATACATGGAAAAACAAAGTTTTTCTTTCCTCTCATAATTTTATTTTTAAAATTATCTCTCAGGTACCTACCCTTGTTAATAAATGAAGCATTGCTATAATCTTCAGTGCCTACCATGATAGTTGTAATGCATTTAGAGTTTACTTTTTCATTGTTTCTTTTTCCTTTATGTGATAAAGTCTCCAGTTACTAACTTTCAAGAATGCAAAGTGTATCATTTATTGCTTTAAAATTTCTTCCTGAAGGTTTCAGTGTTGACTGGTGGGCTCTTGGAGTGCTAATGTTTGAGATGATGGCAGGAAGGTCTCCATTTGATATTGTTGGGAGCTCTGATAACCCTGACCAGAACACAGAGGATTATCTCTTCCAAGGTAATTGGGAGTATTTTACAGAGATTCTCTTGAGAAAAACCTATTTTAGAATACACATGAGAGTGATTCAGATTACTTCTTTGAGTAAGAAAAATGAGCATAATCTGGAAAGTATACTCCTGACCGAATTTATTAAGTTTTGTTGTTGTTTATTTTGTTTGTTTTTGTGACAGGGTCTCACTCTTTAGCCCAGGCTGGAGTGCAGTGGCACAATCTTGGTTCACTGCAACCTCCGCCTCCCGGGTTCAAGCGATTCTTCTGTCTGAGCCTCCTGAGTAGCTGGGATTACAGGCATGCACCACTACACCCAGCCTATTTTTGTATTTTTAGTAGAGACGGGGTCTCACCATGTTGGCCAGGCTGGTCTTGAATGCCTGACTTCAAGCGATCCACCTACCTCAGCCTCCCCAAAGTGCTGGGATTACAGGCATGAGCCACCACACCTGGCCTCCATGTATTAGGTTTTGATGTTTTTTAACACAGTCTTTCTTCTCTGTAGTCTTCATTCCTGTTCACAGTTACCTTTTCATATTCAAAATCATAATAGGCGTTATTTAGAATTATCCATCACAAACAGATGAGAGAAAGGAATCCTGTGGCTAGAGAGGATAATCTTTACACAGGGACCCTGAGGCTGAATGCATAAGTTCAAGACAGTGTGAGGGGAAAATAGAGTACCAAGATGATGAGTGATCAGAAGATGGGGGGAAAAGGCCCCACATCAGGGAATATGAAGAATTGACAGGCTGGGTGCGGTGGCTCACGCTTTGTAATCCCAGCACTTCGGGAGGCCGAGGGATCACCTGAGATTGGGAGCTCGAGACCAGCTTGACCAACATGGAGAAACCCCGTCTTTACTAAAAATATAAAATTAGCTGGTGGTGCATGCCTGTAATTCCAGCTACTCAGGAGGCTGTGGCAGGGGAATCCTTGAACCTGGGAGGTAGAGGTTGTGGTGAGCTGAGATTGTGCCACTGCACTCCAGCCTGGGGAGCAAGAGGAAAAAAAACAGAAGTGACAGAAACAAGCAGACAAGTATAGGGACCTCTAGCACAGAGTCCAAAAAGTATGGAAACTGCTATAAAATTCTACATTTAATTAAAGCCGTAACAGGATATAAATAGGCATTTCATATAATAGAAAACCCAAATGGCCATGGAATATGTGAAAAGACATTCAGTCTCTCTAGCCATTAAGGGAATGTACATTAAAATGTTAATGACTTACCATTTCATACAGTGTATTTGATTAAACTGTTCAAACCTGATAATCCCAGTGCTGGTGAGGATGTGAAGCACCTGGAACTCTTCTAGGCTGCTGGTAGGAATGAAAACGGACACAGCAGCTTTAAAGAAGAATTTGGCAGTGTCCAGTAAAATTGCATATTATATATGCTAAGCATTTTACAAATGTTATTTAAATCTCATAACAATCCTGTGAAGTATTTTTTTAATTTCTGTTTTACAAATGAGGAAACTGAGGTACAATCAGGTAGTCAAAGAATAGGATTCATGTAAATGATAAATAGTATTCAGATTAGAGGCTACCTCTGAGAAGACAGAAGAAGAAGGGGATTAGGAAAGTGCAGGAGGCACTTCAGTTATATATATAATATCTTATTTTTTCTACTGGAATGTCTTAAATATCTTTATAATAAAAATTTAGGCCGGGCACGGTGGCTCACGTGGCCTATAGTCCCAGCACTTTGGGAGGCCGAAGCAGGCAGATCACCTGAGGTTGGGAGTTCAAGACCAGCCTGACCAACATAGTGAAACCCCATCTCTACTAAAAATATAAAATTACGGCTGGGTGTAGTGGCTCACACCTGTAATCCAAGCACTTTTGAGGCCAAGGTGGGCAGATCACCTGAGGTCGGGAGTTCAAGACCAGCCTGACCAACATGGTGAAACCCCATCTTTAATAGGAAAAAAAAAAAAAGTTAGAAAAAGAAAAAAAAATACAAAATTAGGCAGCTGTGGTGGCACATGCCTGTAATAACAGCTACTTGGGAGGCTGAGACAAGAGAATCACTTGACCCCAGGAGGCAGAGGTTGCAGTGAGCTGAAATCACGCCATTGCACTCCAGCCTGGACAACAAGAGCAAAACTCTGTCTCAAAAAAAAAAAAAAAAAATGTAAAGATTACAGCCAGGCTTAGTAGCTCACGCCTGTAATTCCAAAGCTTTGGGAGGCCAAGGTGGGCGGATCACTTGAGGTCAGGAGTTTGAGACCAGCCTGACCAACATGGCAAAACTCCGTCTTTACTAGAAATACAAAAAAATTAGCTGGGTGTCATGGCGAGTGCCTACAATCCCAGCTACTCAGGAGGCTGAGGCAGGAGAATAACTTGAGCCTGGGAGATGGAGATTGCAGTGAGCTGAGATCGCTCCACTGCCTACCAGCCTGGGTGAGACAGCGAGACTCCATCTCCAAAACAAAAAAAGAAAAGAAGTGTAAAGATTGCTAGGTACAGTGGTTCACACCTGTAATCTCAGCACTTTGTGGGGGCCAAGGCAGGAGGATTACTTGAGCCCAGGGGTTCAAGACCAGCCTGAGCAACATTGTGAGACCCTTGTCTCTACAAAAAAAATTTTTTTAATTAGCCAGGCATTGCTGGATGCAGTGGCTCACACCTATAATTCCAGCATTTTGGGAGGCTGAGATGGGTGGATCACTGACCTCTATGAGATCTGGAGTTTGAGACCAGCCAGCATGGTGAAACCCCATCTCTACCAAAAACACTAAATTCACTGGTCATGGTGGCACACGCTTGTAATCTCAGCTACTCAGGAGGCTGAAGTAGTGGAATTGCTTGAACCTGGGAGGCAGAGGTTGCAGTGAGCTGAGATCTTGCCACTGTACTCCAGCCTGGGTGACAGAACAAGACTCTGTCTCAAAAAAAAATTAGCCGAACATGATGGTGGCATGGCGCCTGTGGACCCAGCTACTTGGGAGGCTGAAGGGGAAAGATTGCTTAAGCCCAGGAGGTCAAGGCTGCAGTGAGCTGTGATCACACCACTGCACTCCAGCCTGAGCAACAGAGCGAGACCCAAAGATTAAAGCCATGCAAAAATTTAATATAATACTATAATTTTTATCTTTCTAGTTATTTTGGAAAAACAAATTCGCATACCACGTTCTCTGTCTGTAAAAGCTGCAAGTGTTCTGAAGAGTTTTCTTAACAAGGTATAAATTGTGTATAAGAATATTTTGTGATTTGTCTCTATCTATATATATCAAACTGGTCAGGAGCTGTTTGGGAAATGTAATAATTCCAAAGCAGTAGAGAATGTAACTTGTTCTGTTTGATCCAGAATTTGTCTCTTACCCAGAGAGTAATTGACAGCATTAGATCCTGAGATAAGTTAGTTGTCCTTTCCATTTTGGCAATAAAATTTACTCCCCAGCTATATATTACATACGATTTTTTTGTGTGTAAATAATATATACCATATTCTTACATAAGGGAAGATTTAATCTTTGAGTTTAGCCGTAATTGTACTTTCAGCTCTGTTTCCACTTTCTGTGTGTCATCCATAGAATCTATTTATTACCATGTGCTTTTTGAGCACTTCGGCCATAGTGCTCCCTACAAATTCTCGTGTCAAAAATGCTATAATTAGGTAAAATTCAGAAGAAATGAAATTCTATCTTCGGCCCTTAAAAATGTGAACATCTTCCATTGCGTGTTGGTTTGTTGCTATTGGTAGGCTAGAAGAGTTTTAGGATTTAAGAGTCTTGGCAATCATAAACTCCGCTTTAAATAAATGATGTGATAGGTTGATGTAGGCCGGGCACAGTGGCTCACGCCTGTAATCCCAGCACTTTGGGAGGCCGAGGTGGGCGGATTGCCTGAGGTCAGGAGTTCTAGACCAGTCTGGCCAACATGGTGAAACCCTGCCTCTACTAAAAATGCAAAAGAATTAGCTGGGTGTGGTGGCGTGCGCCTGTATTCCCAGCTGCTTGGGAGGCTGAGGCAGGGGAATTGCTTGAACCAGGGAGATGGAGGTTGCAGTGAGCCGAGATCTCCCCACTGCACTCCAGCCTGGGTGACAGAGCAAGACTCCATCTCAAAAAAAAAAAAAGAAGAAGGTTGATACACATTTACCTTCCAAGGTAAATAGATAAGGTAATGATGAATTTTAATAAAATAAGAAATTTAACCCCCTTTTTTTTTGTCTTTTTTTTCCCTCTGAATGCTTTTAAAAAATCAACAATTTGTGAGGAAAGATTTAAACTTGAAACCTAATTTTTCACATAGTGAAAAATGAAGGCAAGAGGTGTTGATATACAAAATAAAATGCCGTTTATCAGAAAGAAAAATGGGAACATATTCTCATTCATAGTAATGAATAAGCCAAGACTTTTTGTAAGTTGCAGGCTCCTTCTCAGTCCAGTGATCCAGATAATGGTTGTGTCATTGTCTTACACAGATTATGGTTTGTTGCTGTAACAGGGCAGGGGCCTTTTAAATTGAGCTGTAAGCAAACTCTGATGAAGCTTGGAGGTTTACATGTTTTCACTGTCACTCCAGGTCATGCCAAAGAAACGGCTGGGTGCTGCTCAAATGATTCTGCTGTTCTCTTTTTCCTCCTGTTTTTCTTTAGCAAGGAAATGGTGATGATTCTCTGTTTTAATTTCATGATAGGTGGAGAAAGTGCCATGAGGAAATCTTACGTATCACAGGCTTCAAATAACTCAATTTGTTCTAGAGTTGTACTTTCTATAAATAAAAGGTAGACCATTCCAACTTCAGAAATAAGAGTATCATGTAATAGGCACAAAACACAGATCACAAACATGATTTATTTTAAACTATGACATTCACCCAATTCTTGAAACATTTCTTTCACCATAGGACCCAAAAGAACGATTGGGTTGTCATCCTCAAACAGGATTTGCTGATATTCAGGGACACCCATTCTTCCGAAATGTTGATTGGGATATGGTATGTAAATTTTAATTACTTTCTCTATTAGATTAGGTTTCATTATTATCTTGGGCCAATTTTTTTTTTTTTTCTTTTTTGGAGACAGAGTCTCGCTCTGTCACCCAGGCTGGAGTGCAGTGGCATGATCTTAGCTCACTGCAACCTCCACCTCCCGGGTTCAGGTGATTTTCCTGTCTCAGCCTCCTGAGTAGCTGGAACTACAGGTGTGTACCACCATGCCCAGCTCATTTTTGTATTTTTAGTAGAGACAGGGTTTCGCCATTTTGGCCGGGGTGCTCTCTTGAATTCCTGACCTCAGGTGATCCGCCCTCTTCGGCCTTCCAAAGTACTGTGCCTGGCCTATCTTGGGCCAAACTTTATTTTCTTAGCTAACATATTACAGCTTTAAAAACTTAAAGCCACTCTCTAGCTGGGCGCGGTGGCTCACGCCTGTAATCCCAGCACTTTGGGAGGCCGAGGTGGGTGGATCACGAGGTCAAGAGATCGAGACCATCCTGGTCAACATGGTGAAACCCCGTCTCTACTAAAAATGCAAAAAATTAGTTGGGCATGGTGGCACGTGCCTGTAATCCCGGCTACTCAGGAGGCTGAGGCAGGAGAATTGCCTGAACCCAGGAGGCAGAGGTTGCGGTGAGCCGAGATCGTGCCATTGCACTCCAGCCTGGGTAACAAGAGCGAAACTCTGTCTCAAAAAAAAAAAAAAAAAAAAAAAAAAAAAAAAAAAAGCCGGGCGCGGTGGCTCAAGCCTGTAATCCCAGCACTTTGGGAGGCCGAGGCGGGTGGATCACGAGGTCAAGAGATCGAGACCATCCTGGTCACCATGGTGAAACCCCGTCTCTACTAATACAAAAAATTAGCTGGGCACGGTGGCGCGTGTCTGTAATCCCAGCTACTCAGGAGGCTGAGGCAGGAGAATTGCCTGAACCCAGGAGGCGGAGATTGCGGTGAGCCGAGATCGCGCCATTGCACTCCAGCCTGGGTATCAAGAGCGAAACTCCGTCTCAAAAAAAAAAAAAAAAAAAAAAAAAAGCCACTCTCTAAACTGCTTTTTAGAAAACTTTTAAAACAAAAAAAACTGAATTTTTTTTTTCCCAAGACGGAGTCTCATTCTGTTGCCAAGGCTGGAGTGCAGTGGTGAGATCTCGGCTCACTGCAACCTCCGCCTCCTGGGTTCAAGCAATTCTATTGCCTCAGCCTCCTGAGTAGCTGGGATTACAGGTGTGTGCTACTATGCCCAGCTAATTTTTGTATTTTTAGTAGAGACAGGGTTTCACCATGTTGGCCAGGCTGTTCTTGAACTCCTGACCTCAAGTGATCCGTGCACCCCAGTCTCCCAAGGTTTCCAGGGGTGAGCCACTGTGCCTGGCCAAAAAATTGAACATTAACATAATAAAGCAGGTTATAATGTTACTGAGGCCCATATCAATGTTTATGTTTGTTTTTATTTTTATTTTTGTTAAGAGACAGTCTCACTCTGTCACCCAGGCTATAGTGTAGCTCACTACAGCCTTGATTGAACTCCTGGGCTCAAGCAATCCTTCTGCCTCAGCCTCCCAAGTAGCTGGGACTACAGACATAAGCCATGGTGCCTGCTAATTTTTATTTATTTATTTTTTTTGAGATGGAGTTTTGCTCTGTTGTCCAGGCTGGAGTATAGTGGCATGATCTTGGCTCACTGCAACCTCCACCTCCTGGGTTCATGCTATTCTCCTGTCTCAGCCTCCTGAGTAGCTGGGATTACAGGCAGGCACCACCACGCCTGGCAGATTTTTGTATTTTTAGTAGAGACAGGGTTTTGCTGTGTTGGCCAAGCTGGTCTTGAACTCCTGACCTCAGGTGATCTGCCCACCTTGGCTTCCCAAAGTAGTGGGATTACAGGCATGAGCCAGTGTGCCCAGCCAATTTTTAATTTTTTCTAGAGATGGGGTCTTGCTATGTTGCCTGGCTGATCTTGAACTCCTGGCCTCAATCGATCCTCCCATCTCAGCCTACCAAGTGCTTGGGATTACAGGCATGAGCTGCCCAGCCTGGCTCATATTTGTAAATTATCTTCATCATTGCTAATATCATTGAACCATGCTTCAGGGCTCACTTTAATAAAGGAAACAAACAGGGCAGAGGAGAACTGTAGAGGTGAAATTTTTCTAAGAATACAGACTTGAGCTGTCATCCAATATGTCTTTTCAGATGGAGCAAAAACAGGTGGTACCTCCCTTTAAACCAAATATTTCTGGGGAATTTGGTTTGGACAACTTTGATTCTCAGTTTACTAATGAACCTGTCCAGCTCACTCCAGATGATGAGTAAGTAATTCTGTACACTGAAAAATTTTTTTAAGTTCTTTGGAAACCCTGTTTTTAGTGACTATGCAATGTTTCATCAGATTATACTATAATTAATTTAATTTAATTTATTTTATTTTCGAGATGGAGTCTCGCTCTATTGCCCAGGCTGAAGTGCAGTGGCACAGTCTCGGCTCACTGCAACCTCCACTTCCCAGGTTCAGTAGTGGCAGTTTTGTCATGTTGGCCAGACTGGTCTCAAACTCCTGACCTCAGGTGATCTGCCTGCCTTGGCTTCCCAGAGTGCTGGGATTACCAGCATGAGCCACTGCGCCTGCCCTATACTATAATTTTCTTTTCTTTTTTTTTTTTTTTTGTTTGTTTATACTATAATTTATATAACCAGTTATTCGAATCCATTATACCATTATAATTTATATAACCATTCAGGTATTTGAATCCATTATACCGTTATAAGTTTTAACAGTAGCGGTCATTTTCTCCTTTGCTTTACCATGCATTATCTCTCATTTTTGCAACAACTTTGTAAACGAGTTATTGTCATCTTCATTTTACAGATGAGGAAACCGAGGCTCAGAGAGGTTAAGCAAAGTTACACAGCTATCGGGTGGCAGAGTCAGGATTCAAACCCAAATCTGACTGACTAAGGGCTGTGCTCTTTCTACTGTGCTGCACTGTTTCCCGTTTGACAAGAACTGTCTTTGTCTGAGTTCCCGAGTGTTGCCTTAAGATAGATTCCTAGAAAGGGAATTAGGTTAGAGGGTGTGAACATTTTAAGGCTCTTGATATGTATTGACAAATTGCTTTTTTTTTTTTTAAGAAATTACGATGGCTGGGCGTGGTGGCTCACGCCTATAATCCCAGCACTTTGGGAGGCCGAGACGGGTGGATCACGAGGTCAAGAGATCGAGACCATCCTGGTCAACATGGTGAAACCCCGTCTCTACTAAAAATACAAAAAAAAAAATTAGCTGGGCATGGTGGCGCGTGCCTGTAGTCCCAGCTACTCGGGAGGCTGAGGCAGGAGAACTGCTCGAACCCAGGAGGCAGAGGTTGCGGTGAGCCGAGATCGCGCCATTGCACTCCAGCCTGGGTAACAAGAGTGAAACTCCGTCTCAAAAAAAAAAAAAAAAAAAAAATTACGTTGAGTTACTAAATCCAACCAGCAGTGATCTGAACTATTTTTTGTGCTAACGCTGCATCTTTTAAAACTATAGTTTAGAATAATTGGGGGATATTTTGATTATTTACCTGTTGTTACAGATTTGTTCTCTCTAATCCCAAGAAGGCCTTTATTGTTTGGCAGTCATTTTACTTTATTTCTTATCACATTCCTCCCAGCGCCTGCTCCAAACGGCCTCTGCATTTCAGAAGCCTTCAGTTCTGCTTTCTCCATCACTGCTAATGGATTAACCTTGCCTTAATTTGATGCAAGGACTGAGAAGCTCTCTGGGGTGACCTTGCATCCTTTCCAGCTGTCCCCAGACCACCTTGCATCTCAGAATTGCTTTCTAACTCTTCTCAACATTGTCTCATTCCCTACTCATGGAAGGCTCTCCTTTACAAGGGGTGTTCCTTCTGTTTTCCTAGACCTGTTTCCTTAGTTTTCTCCAAGGTTTCATTTCGTCAGTTATCTTGTTATTGGAACTTCTTTGATTTAATTTTTTCTAGTTTGCTTCCCTCTGTGTAACCATGCTCAGATACTCTGATTTTCCCCCCTAACTCATAGCCCCTCTTTGCACAACCACATTTTTCATTTTCATTTCATCTTTAAGCCTCAAAAAAAAAAAAAAAAGTTAACGGTTGCTCGTGGTAAAAGAAAAACAAATACAAAGCACTTCTAATCAAACGTCTTCACACCAGTCAACGCTGATTGTCTCAAATTTTTTTTTTTGCTGCCAACACTTCAACCCCTTACAACTGAACCTGTCCTCCAGGTTTTGAAGGTTGAATCAATTTCTTAGTTTCTAAATTGTAAAGCATTTTGGGGTCAGTGCTCATCTCCCTTGTGTCTGTAGAGCATGTGGCACGCACGGCTTTGCCTTACTTAGGTGGCCCTGCCTATCCTGGCTCTGTTTCGTCTCTGTGACTACTTTTCCCTCATGTTTTCCCTGCCCCTTGAGACCAGGATGCTCCATGATTCTGTTCATGACAACCTTCTCTGTGCTGTATGCAGTTTGTACCTCGGAGGTTTCAGCCAGCCCAATAGCATAGACACCAGCTAATTGAATGACTCTCTGTTAAATGCAAATGGTTGTTGAGCAAAAGGCATCATGCTAAATACTAGACAGTCAAAGGCAATCAAGACAGTCTAATCTCCCCAAAAGCATACTGTCTACTAGAGGAGAAAGATGCATACCAAATCATTGTTTCTAACGCATCACGTATTAGAAGGAACACTGGATTTAATCAAAAGATAGGAGTTTGAATCCCGATGCCACCTCTTACCAACTGGGTAACCTTGGATGGGACTTGCATGACTTCTCTGAGCCTGTTCTTGAATTGCCTACCTCATACGGTTGCTGTGAAGAATAAATGCATGATGGTTTCTGAAGCACTCGGCCCCGCCCCGGCAGATCTCCTGAGCTGCGTTTCTTTTTGTTAACACGCCCCCCAGTTTGTCAGCCCCTCAAATACATGAAGTCTAAAATCCAAGTAATGACCCTTTATGGTCTCTTTCTGTTGTTCTCAGTCAGTTCCTTCTTTTTAGTTGCTACTTCTGCTTACTGTGCCACGATGTGTTCCTGTCGTTCAGATTCCAAATGTCAGTGAGCGTGGACGACTCCTTTTTCTTAACAGATTACATAAGAGCTGCGGTTGCCAAGTCTTTGTTTGTGTTTTCATTATATCATCATCTACATCAGCTCCTTCCTTTCTTTTCCCATTGACACACCCTAGTTCAGGCCTCATTCAAGTCATACTTGGAGTATTGTATCAGCCTCCTTCAGTGTGCAACCTCTTCTGTATGCCTTGTGAAGTATCCTTCAATTCTTGAACCCCTTTAATCAGAAACCTTCAATAACTCCTTCATTGACTATCAGGTAACATCTGTCCTCTTGGCTAGCATTGAAGGCCTCCCTACATCTGCTCCAGCCTGACTTTGTAGCGATAGCTCTCACCATAATACAAATGCTGTTCTGATCGGTCTTAGCTGCTCACCATTCCCTAATAGTATTATTATCTCTGCCTCTGCCTGCTCATTCCTCTGTATCCCTCCTTCATTTTTACCTATTGAAGTCTTCCCGTCTTTCAGAGACCCCTCTGAAGGATGGGAGCCGCTCTTTGATGGATCAAGGTGAAACTCAGTGTAAACATCACTGGCTTCTTTGATTCAGCCATTGTTTTTCTTCCAGCATCATCTGCCATCCAACACACTTCTATTCCTGTGCTCCACCCAAATAAATTACTTGCATTTCCCCCGACCTCCCACAGTGTTCCGTCATCCCGTTCATTAGTGTTTGCAGAATGAATACGCCTTCCTTGATTTCTCCAGCTAGAAGCCCCTTTCTTTAGAACCGTGGTTAGAACGGGACTTAGCGTATTGTGAATGAAATCTAACAAGTACTGCTGTCTCTTCTCGTATGAGTTACTCCCCTCGTGTGTCCTCTGTAACTTTGTGCTTCTTAGTATGGTGTATACATTTATGTATTAACTATTTGATAGTACTACTCACTCTTACTGTGTGTTGAACTAGAAGCCCAGTGTAACGAAATGCCAACCTCTCCACTCTCTGTGACCCATGACCTCCCTGCGGCGCTCTCTCCTTACTCCGGGTCTGTCTCTCAGTGACCTCCCTGCGGCGCGCTCTCCTTACTCCAGGTCTCTCAGTGTACTGGTTCCTATTGCCTTTTCCTTTTGGCTAACTTCTGGGCTTCACCATCTAACACCTGGCTGTTGAGGTGACTACTAAATTGAATGCTAATTCAAACTTGGATGTTCACCTATAACTAAGAATGTTGTTCTGGTCAAAAGTTAAGATTAACTGGAATTGTGACAACTTGTGCCTTTTTTTTTTTTTTTTGTAATAATGCTTCACGAATTTGCGTGTCATCCTTTCGCCGGGGCCATGCTAATCTTCTCTGTATTGTTCCAATTTTAGTATATGTGCTGCCGAAGTGAGCACAACTTGTGCCTTTTTTATTCACAGTCCTCAGTTTTGAACTCCTTTCTGTCTCTAAACATGCTTGTGGGATTATCGGTTTGTTTTTTTTTTAATTTTCAGTACTCCATTCTTGATTCATCTAGAAAACTTGGGGGATTAATCTAAGAATTTACAGTTTTTTTTTCAGTACAGTTAGCCTAATTATTTGTTTTTTAATCTTATTTTACCATTTAAAGGTTGAAGAAATATTGATTATGATGAAAATAAATTTATTTTTCTTTCAACAGTGACATTGTGAGGAAGATTGATCAGTCTGAATTTGAAGGTTTTGAGTATATCAATCCTCTTTTGATGTCTGCAGAAGAATGTGTCTGATCCTCATTTTTCAACCACATATTCTACTCATGTTGCCATTTAATGCATGGATAAACTTGCTACCAGCCTGGATACAATTAACCATTTTACATTTGCCACCTAAAAAATAAACACTCAGTATCTTCTCTCATAGAGTATATGAATCAATTACATCTGTTTTACCTTGAAGAAAATTAGCTTTCAGACAATCATGTCAAAATTTAGTTGAACTGGTTCTTCAGTTTTTAAAAGGCCTACAGATGAGTAATGAAATCCTTTTTTAAAAAAAAAAGAAAAAGAAAAAACCACTGCATTTAAAAATAAAGTATCTGTTGCATTAAGGCACATAGTGGGATTACATCATAAACCTCCATGATTGTTGTCATTCTGTGTTAAGTCATTTCAGGGTTTAATTTTGAAATAAACTACTAATATAAAATGCAACAACTTTTTATATTACCTATTACTTTTGGAGTTCTTTATGTTTAAAAATTCAGGTGTAAACTTTTAACAAGTATTGCTTTGCCTTGGATAAATAAATTATCGATCTTTTAAGGCAGCAGTTATTAAATTGGTAATAGAATATGCTGCTTGCTTAGAATTGGGAAATTCAGCTGGGTGCCGTGGCTCATGCCTGTAATCTCAGCACTTTGAGAGGCTGAGACAGGCGGATCACTTGAGGTCAGGAGCTCAAGACCGGCCTGGCCAACATGGTGAAATCCTGTCTTTACTAAAAATACAAAAATTAGCTGGGTATGGTGGCACATGCCTGTAATCCCAGCTACTCGGGAGGCTGAAGCAGGAAAATCGCTTGAACCTAGGAGATGGAATTTGCAGTGAGCCAAGATTACTCCAGCCTGGGCGACAGAGTGAGTGAAGCTTGGTCTCAAAAAAAAAAAAGAAAAAGAAAAAGAATTGGGAAATTCTTGAATTAAAAAACAGACACTTTTTATTAGGAATCAGATTCCAAATCATTAACTGTTTTTGCAAAACTGGCACTAGTAATTTTTTTTTTTTTTTTAATATATTAATGGGATAGCTCCTGAACCTGTCCCTTTATTGAAAACATTAACTGGAATGTTAATATATATACTGCAAAAGACCAAGGATGCAGTTGAATGGAAAATTACTCCGTGTATAGAAAGGAAAAAACCAGAAGTTTAAAATAGATACAGAAAAGTACAGTGGTAATATTTTTATTTCCTATTGGAGAGCAAATCCCCACAGTTGATTTTTGTGACTTGATTTAAATGAGGTACTCGTTATTGTTACTGAACTTGTAAAAGCATTCCATGTATTCAATGGAGGCAGAATGTATAATATTTTTTCCTTATAATTTAGTTTACAGGAAAATTATTTATTTTTTAAGTAGGGTATCTTAATTATGCTCATTTCTTCCCCTAAACCACATTGTCTTTATGATTGGACCCTGTTTTATAGAGTATTTGTGAAATCAGAAAAATAAAGTTGGCATGAATAAATGTTCAGGACACACATATACACTCACACACATCACAGTTTCAGCTCTTAAGTGAGTTTGTATTAACTGGGTAGCACATGTAACACATAGTAGAATACATTTCAGAGGCCGAGTTCTTCGGATTATTTTTTATTAATATTAGTGTTTAGCAGTTTATTATTTAAAGGGGTGCCAAATATTGCATCCTTGTGTTGTTTATTTTAAATATTTTTTTAATGAAAAGGGACTTAACCATGATCATCTAAATTACTTAAAATTTTTTAATCTTAGTAAAGCTTAATTTTAGAAAAGCTATCTAGTTTAAATTTCAAATGTTTAAAAATTTGTAGGCATTTAATAAATTATCTTTTTTTGGGGGGGGATGCTACATTTCATTGGAAATGTCATTTTTCCAAAGTTTCTAGCTGTGTACTCTCTTTCCTTCAAATAACTTAAGTCTGAAAGCAATGACAACCTCAAAGGAAAATGTTCATATACATCCACATTTACTTAATATGTTAAGTTTCTCTTAACACCTGAAACTTGTTTTAAAACAAAAAGCGGGCTTCACTTCAAATCATAAACTTAGAATTCTGTATCTCATGTCAGAAATGTGTTTATGACCTGGCTTTTAAGTGGTGCTGTTTCCCATAGGGCATTGCTGCTCACATTTGGAATGTGAAATAATCACCTAGGGAGTGTGTTTAAAATGCACACTAGGGGCTCAGCTTAGGCTTCTCTGGGGCTTTTGATCTCACTTTGAGAAGCACCTCCTTAAATATTAGAGTATTCATGATAAAACATGTTGAGAAGGGGTACGCAGTGAGTTACACCCAAAAGTTAAAGCAAATTTTGAATGAATAACTTTAGGTATCTACCTGCCTCCCAGCCCCCCAAAATTCCTCTCAGTAGTTTCTATTAATAATGTACAAAATGATGAGCATTTTTCTATCATGAGGTTCTAACCATTATTCAGGGTGGTCTTTTGTGTTTAAATCTTTTTTTAACTAATAAGATTGTTGGTGTATATTTTATACAAAAATGCATTATAAATGTTTTGAATTGTGTTCTGTCTTTTGCAGTCTTTAAGTGCCACGCCAGTTGTTTTTGTATTCTATAGAAGTTCACTCAGAGTACTCAACAGGGGAATAGGCAGTGGACAGTCAGAATGGTTGGAATTTTGGTGTTCTAAGAAAAACTGTTTTGCATAAGCATGTGGTCAGATCATTTTGTGCTCATGCAGCCTGGATTGGACGTTGAATAAATGCTTGTTCTGTGCCGGTACATTTACTTTATAAACCTGTTTTTATTTTTGTCATGTAGAATACTACTGTGGTCATCACAATGTAATCTGTATTTCTGTACCTTTTTTTTTTTTACTTTGAAGTCTTTAAATAAAATGTATAATGCCCATCAAGAGTGGACCACTTTTAATATGTAGTGTGTCAGAAATGGGTATAAGAACAAGATGCATCAAAATTTGTTCAAGAAAAAATTTTAGAGTTTGGAATTTTGCTGTACTTAAAGCAGCATTCTGGTAGAACTGATGCTGTAGTATTTACATTTAATAATGTTACATTTAGCTGGAGGATCACTTGACCCTAGGAGTTTGAGATCAGCCTGGGCAATATAGTGAGACCCCATCTCAAAAAACAGAAAAATAAGAAATTAGCCAGGCATGCTGGCAAAGTGCCTATAGTCCCAGCTACTTGAGAGGCTGAGATGAGAGGATTGCTTGAGCCCAGGAGGTTGTGGTTGCAGTGAGCTGTGATCATGCCACTGCACTCCAGCCTGGCAAAAAGCGAGACCCTATCTCTAAAAAAAAATTGTTTAATGTTATGTTTATCAATGTAGACATTATTAAAAATTAGGAATTAAAATATGGTCCACTGTTTTATTTATTTTAGCAACAGGGTCTCTGTCACCCAGGATAGAGTGCAGCGGCATGGTCATAGCTCATTATAACCATGAATTTATAGGCTCATGGGATCTTCAGCTTGGAGTAGCTGGGACTACAGGCATATGCCACCACACGTGGCTAATTTTTTATTTTTTTTGTTTTGGTAGAGACGAGGTCTCACTATGTTGCCGAGGCTGGTCTCAAATTCCTGAGCTCAAGCAGTCCACCCACCTTGGTCTCCCAAAGCGCTTAGATTGTAGATATGACCATCACACCGACCCCTCTCCACTATATTTTTAACTCCTCTTTCCATTCATCTTTTCTTTTTTTTTTTTTTACTGTCTCCAGTAATGGATATAAGCAACATTCATCTCTTCTAATTGGAAAAAAAATTAGTAAAACATCAGCTGAGCATAGAACATTTTAACTGGTTTTAAAACTGAAGCAAGGCCAGGTGCAGTGGCTCACTCCTGTAATCCCTGCACTTTGAGAGGCCGAGGCAGGTGGATCACCTGAGGTCAGGAGTTCAAGACTAGCCTGGCCAACATGATGAAACTCCATCTCTACTGAAAATACAAAAAATTTGCCAGGTGTGGTGGTAGGCACCTGTAATCCCAGCTACTTGGGAGGCTGAGCCAGGAGAATCACTTGAACCTGGGAGGCAGAGGTTGCATTGAGCAGAGATCAGGCCATTGCACTCCAGCCTGGGCAACAAGAGTGAAAGTCCATCTCAAAAAATAAAACTGAAGCAAATGTAGACATTCAGAACAGATGATTCTTGTTATGCTTTACAGTGATCTGAAATCTAATATTCTTTTTCAATTGTAACTAGTGTCCATATTGTGGCTAGTGTCTGTATAAACAAGTGTGAGCCTGGTGTGCTGTACAATCCTCACTGTAACTTAGTTTTTCTTCCCCTCACAAGAGAATGAAATCTTAAGTGCCTTTACCGTTTTTTTTTTAAGAGGCAGGGTCTCACTGTGTTGTCCAAGCTGGTCTTGAACTCGTCTATCCATCCTTCTGCCTCAGCCTCTCAAAGCACTGGGATTACAGGCGTGAGTCGCCACGCCCAGCCTTTCCAGATAGGATAATTATTTCATCCTAGTTTCAACTCTTGCTTAAAACGGGGTTCTAGGCAGTATTAGGAAAGTGCTTTCCAGGCTACTCCCTGTATCACATCATAAATGTGGTTGTTTTCTGTGAGTTAGTAAAATCCTAAAACAGACTCCAAAAGAGGAACTTGAAGCTTTAGGGAAATTTTGCATGATGGCATTCCATCACTGGGATAACCAGTTTCTCCCCAAAAGGTACAACCAGTCTCCAGTCCTTGAAATTCAACAGCTTGCTTTCTGGACAACAGCCAACAGTGAGTCATTTGGTCTGTCTGAAGGTCCCCTTTCCTGTCTGAAGGTCCCCTTTCCTGGATTTGCTCTTCTTTTTTTTTTGAGACGGAGTTTCACTCTTGTTGCCCAGGCTGAAGTGCAGTGGCACAATCTCAGCTCACTGCAAACTCTGCCTCCTGGGTTCAAGTGATTCTCCTGCCTCAATCTCCTGAGTAGCTGGGATTACAGGCACACACCACCACGCCCAGCTAATTCTGCATCTTTAGTAGAATGGGGTTTCTTCACGTTGGTCAGTCTGGTCTCGAACTCCTGACTTCAGGTGATCCGCCTGCCTCAGCCTCCCGAAGTGTTGGGATTGCAGGCGTGAGCCACCGCACCTGGCCAGATTTGCTCTTCTTTGCTCTAGGATTTAAGGACTGACGTCTGTAATCCCAGCACTTTATTGCTTGAGACCAGGAGTTTGAGACCAACCTGGGCAACATAGTGAAACCCCATCTCTACAGTTTGCTGGGCATGGTGGCTGACGTCTGTAATCCCAGCACTTTGGGAGGCCAAAGCATGTGGATTGCTTGAGACCAGGAGTTTGAGACCAACCTGGGCAACATAGTGAGACCCCATCTCTACAGTTTGCTGGGCATGGTGTCATATATCTGTTGTCCCAGCTACTTAGGAGGCTGAGGTGGGAGGATTACGTCAGCCCTGGAGGATGAGGCTGCAATAAGCACTTCAGTCTGGGTGACAGAGCAGGGCACTTGTCTCAAATAAAAAGTAAAGATAATCTGAATAGTTTATATCCAAAGCCTATTCCAGAATATACTGGAATTTACTGTGCAAGATGCTAAATACAGTTAATAAAGAGCCTCTGCCCTTGATGTTAAACGTAGAAAACAGACATACCGAAATGTTCATCTCCACAATAAATAGTCCAGTAACAAAAGCCAAATAAATGCATCAAAATACACATTATGTAGTCATGATGGTTCACTAATGAAACTTAGAGGAATTTTAACATTCTTTTGTAATAAATGTTGTATATTTTTCAGATTTATGGTAGATTCCACAGCTTTCCAAGTTTATATATATACAAGATAAGCATAGAATCTTTAGATCAATCTCTTCATATACACACTATGAGATTGTTTTTGGCTTTTGTGCTGAGAAATATGAATTGGATTTTGCCTGGGAATGGGAAAGTAGATTGTCAGATGCTTCTGCTTAGATTAGATTTTTTTTTTCCTTGAGATGGAGTCTCACTCTGTCGCCCAGGCTGCAGTGCAGTGGCATGATCTCGGTTCACTGCACCCTCTGCCTCTGGGTTCAAGTGATTCTGCTGCCTCAGCCTCCCAAGTAGCTGGGACTACAGGTGTGCGCCACCACGCCTGGCTAATATTTGTATTTTTTAGTAGAAATGAGGTTTCACCGTATTGGACAGGCTGGTCTCGAACTCCTGACCTCGTGATCTGCCCTCCTCAGCCTCCCAAAGTGCTGGGATTTCAAGTGTGAGCCACCGCGCCTGGCCTTAGATTAGATCTTTTTACAATTCATCTCTGAAAGTTAAAATGAATTCAGCTCAGAATTTAAGAGTGATTTCTGTGGCAGTTCAATTCACTTTCATGTAGTAACTTGTGCCTTACTGGTATTGACGTTTTATTTTTACTCCATTAGTATTTTTAGTATTTTTATGGATAAACAAATCATAAGAATTAAGTGGCTGTTTAGTGTGATCTTTTGCAAGATGTCTGAAAATGAAAACCCATGCCAGATGGATTCACTAGACTTGAAAGTGTTAAGTTTTCATCAACAATTTAGCTGGTCAGAAGCAAATTCTAATTGTTTAAGAAAGAGCCTGTTGAAAGGCTCTAGCAAAATTTTTGAAAATTTAGATTAGATGCTTTGTTGTTTTGCAGAAAAAGGAAGTGCTGGGTGGTTTCTAGAGGCAGTGTCATGCAACCAGATTTAAAACTTGGATGAGACAAATTATCTGCAATATGGGTGGCTACCCTTGATGAGTTTTTACGTTAGTCATAATATATTTAGGAATAAAATCATATAAAAGAACTTTACAGAAAATACAGAAATTTAGCTCACATTTTATGGCCTTTTACAGAAAACTTTTTAAGAAAAAAAATGTTTGACCCAGTAGATTTTTATTTAAATAGCCAGATTTTTATTTCTTTTATTTTCCTTTTATTTATTTATTTTTTAAACGGGCTTGCTCTGTCGTCCAGACTAGAGCGCAGTCTCTTGGCTTGCTGCAACCTCCCTCTCCCAGGTTCAAGCGGTTCTCATCCTTCAACCTCCTGAGTAGCTGGGACTACAGACACGTGCCACCACATCAGGCTAGTTTTGTATTTTTAATAGAGACGGGGTTTCACCATGTTGGCCAGGCTGGTCTCAAATATCTGAACTCAAGTGATCCACTGCCTCAGCCTCCCAAAGTGTTGGGATTACAGGCATGAGCTCCCACACCCAGCTCAGATTTTTTAATTTAAAGATCATGGGCATGGTGGCTCATGCCTGTAATCCCAGCACTTTGGGAGGCTGAGGCAGAAGGATGACAAGGTCAGGAGTTCAAGACCAGCCTGGCGAGCATAGTGAAACCCTGTCTCTACTAAAAATATAAAAAGTTAGGCCGGGCGCGGTGGCTCACACCTGTAATCCCAACACTTTGGGAGGCCCAGGCGGGTGGATCACGAGGTCAAGAGATCGAGACCATCCTGGTCAACATGGTGAAACCCCGTCTCTACTAAAAATACAAAAAATTAGCTGGGCATGGTGGCGCGTGCCTGTAATCCCAGCTACTCAGGAGGCTGAGGCAGGAGAACTGCCTGAACCCAGGAGGCGGAGGTTGCGGTGAGCCGAGATCGCGCCATTGCACTCCAGCCTGGGTAACAAGAGCGAAACTCCGTCTCAAAATAAATAAATAAAAATAAAAAGCCAGGCATGGTGGTGGGCGCCTGTAGTCCTAGTACTCAGGAGGCTGAGGCAGGAGAATTGCTTGAACCCGGCAAGCGGAGGTTGCGGTGAGCCGAGATCGCACCACTACACTCCAGCCTGGGTGACAGAGCAAGACTCCGTCTCAAAAAAAAAAAAAGATCATGAAAGAATATACATTCATGTACAGTTTGACTCAAGTTTATCCAGTTAGAGAGTATTCATTTTCTTTTTTTTTTTTTTTTTTTTTTTTTTAATACAGAGTCTCTCTGTCGCCCAAGCTGGTGTGCTCTCGGCTCACAGCAACCTCCGCCTCCTGGATTCAAGCAACTCTCCTGCCTCAGCCTCCCAAGTAGCTGAGATTACAGGTGCGCCCCACCATGCCCGGCTAATTTTTTTTTTTTGTATTTTTAAGTAGAGACAGGGTTTCACCATGTTGGTCAGGCTGGTCTCGAATCCCTGACCTCGTGATCCGCCCGCCTCAGCCTCCCAAAGTGCTGCGATTACAGGCGTGAGCCACCGAGCCCGGCTGAAAGTATTCATTTTCTAACAAGGAAATTTGAATCAGTGTGCTAAAGACTTGGTATCTTCCTAGATTATTTTGTTTTAAATTTTAATTTATGTATTTATTGAGGGCCTTACAAAGCATCTAGCACTATGCTAAATCTGTAGGATTTGGGAATGTGTTATGTTAAAGAATCTTTTGTGACATCAGGAATAAATACATTTCAGAAAAGTTGGCTTAAAGTTTTTTTTTTTTTAAAGGCCTGTGTGTATGTTATTCCTTTACTTAGAAGGTATTTCCCACTGGGCGCGGTGGCTCACGCCTGTAATCCCAGCACTTTGGGAGGCCAAGGCGGGTGGATCACGAGGACAAGAGATCGAGACCATCCTGGTCAACATGGTGAAACCCCGTCTCTACTAAAAACACAAAAATTAGCTGGGCACGGTGGCGCGCGCCTGTAGTCCCAGCTACTCGGGAGGCTGAGGCAGGAGAATTGCTTGAACCTAGGAGATGGAGGTTGCGGTGAGCCGAGATCGCGCCATTGCACTCCAGCCTGGGTAACAAGAGCGAAACTCCGTCTCCAAAAAAAAAAAAAAAAAAAAAAAAAATTAAAAAAAATTAAAAAAAAAAGAAGATATTTCCCATGATTAAAATAAAAATGAATGTTCTCCCCAATAGTGAGGTCTGGGGGAGTGAGTGGTAAAGGGGCGGGATAGGCCTGGTAGACTGCAATTTGCCTGGTTCACAGAATGCTGATCCTATCTGCTTCACCACCACCAGGGGCCAGTCTCTTACTATAATGAAGGTCAGAGTTCCCAGCAGTGTAGCCCCCTGGAGGAGCCAGGGTATCCACGACAGGCCAGTTACCTAGAGGTTCCAGGATGTATCAGTGCTGATCACGTGTATTTTGATTTTATAGAACTATTAAACGTCAATATACCAACCGAGCAGGGTGGCTCACGCCTGTAATCCTAGAACTTCGGGAAGCTAAGGTGGTGGATTACTTGAGGTCAGGAGTTTGAGACCAGCCTGGGTAACATGGTGAAACCCTGTTTCTACAGAAATACAAAAATTAGCCTGGCGTGGTGCCGCATGCCTGTCATCACAGCTGCTCGGGAGGCTGAGGCAGGAGAATCGCTTGAACTGGGGAGATGGAGGTTGCAGCGAGGCGAGATTGCGCCACTGCACTCCAGCCTGGGAGCAGGAGCAAGGAAAAAAGTCAATATACGCTTTGAATTGTTCTTCAGAGGGAACTCTCTAGAATGTTATCGGGGAAGCTGAAGATTTTGTAATAGAATTGCTCTGCCTACTTTAACCATTCTGGATGTTAGAACTTCCACGTAAATTAAACACGGATGGGGCCTGTTACGTGCCAGGCACTGGAGATACATCTAGCGAGAGTCTAATTGTGTCATGTTTCTTCTGTGAAGAATACTTTCCGTCAAAAATAAAACCAGGGCTGATTTTGGCTATTAAAATACGAAGGAGGGGCTGGGCACGGTAGCTCATGCCTGTAATCCCAGCACTTTGGGAGGCTGAGGTGGGAAGATCACCTGAGGTTGGGAGTTCAAGACCAGACTGACCGACATGAAGAAACCTCGTCTCTACAAAAAATAGAAAATTAGCCAGGCATGGTGGTGCGTGCCGGTAGTCCCAGCTACTCGGAAGGCTGAGGCGGAAGAATGGCTTGAACCCAGGAGGCGGAAGTTGCTGGTGAGTCAAGATCGCACCATTGCACTCCAGTCTGGAAAACGAGCAAAACTCCGTCTAAAAAAAAAAAAAATCCACAAAGGAATTCCACTAAAACAAAATCCAGAAAATTATCCACATTCTTTAGTTGTTGTGAACTTTCTTTTCTTTTCTTTTCTTTTTGAAATGGGGTCTCTCTCTGTCACCAGAATGCAGTGGCTCGATCTCAGCTCACTGCATCCTCCGCCTCCCGGGTTCAAGCGATTCTCCTGCCTCAGCCTCCCGAGTAGCTGGGATTACAGGCGCACACCACCACACCCAGCTAATTTTTGTATTTTTAGTAGAGACGGGGTTTCACCACGTTGACCAGGATGGTCTCAATCTCTTGACCTCGTGATCCACCCACCTCGGCCTCCCAAAGTGCTGGGATTACAGGTGTGAGCCACCGGGCAGGGCCAGTTGTGAACTTTCTATATCAAATATTGCTTGCGTGCTTTGAAAGGAGAGAACTCCCACTGGCTCATGGTTCTACTGTGAGTAGAGGTTGGCAAGGAAACTCACTGCTCCTGCTGGGTTAAGGCTAAGGAACCAGTAATGTTTTCTTTTGTTTGTTTTTGTTTTTATTTTGAGACAGAGTTTTGCTCTTGTTGCCCAGGCTGGAGTACAATGGCACGATCTTGACTCACTGCAACCTTGGCCTCCTGGGTTCAAGCAATTCTCCTGCCTCAGCCTCCAGAGTAGCTGGACAGGTGCGCACCACCATGCCCAGCTAATTTTTGTATTTTTTTTTTTTTTTTTTTTTTGTTTTTTGAGATGGAGTTTCACTCTTGTTACCCAAGCTGGAGTGCAATGGCGCGATCTCGGCTCACCGCAACCTCCGCCTCCTGGGTTCGGGCAATTCTCCTGCCTCAGCCTCCTGAGTAGCTGGGATTACAGGCATGTGCCACCATGCCCAGCTAATTTTTTGTGTTTTTAGTAGAGACGGGGTTTCACCATGTTGACCAGGATGGTCTCGATCTCTTGACCTCGTGATCCACCTGCCTCGGCCTCCCAAAGTGCTGGGATTACAGGCGTGAGCCACCGCACCCGGCTAATTTTTGTATTTTTAGTAGAGACGGGGTTTCACCATGTTGACCAGGATGGTCTCGATCTCTTCACCTCGTGACCCACCTGCCTCGGACTCCCAAAGTGCTGGGATTGCAGGCGTGAGCCACCGCGCCCAGCAGAACCAGTAATGTTTTAAGGCAGAAGCGCAGGAAGCAACGAAATATTTTTGGCTTTAGTTTTTAAAGTATTATGCTTTTTTTTTTTTTTGAGACAGAGTCTTGCTCTGTCTCCCAGGCTGGAGTGCAGTGGTGCGATCTTGGCTCACTGCAACCTCTATTTCCCAGGTTCAAGCGATTTTCCTACCTCAGCCTCCTGAGTAGCTGAGATTACAGGTGTGCACCACCGTGCCTGGTTAATTTTTGTATTTTTTTTTAGTAGAGAAGGGGTTTTGCTATGTTGGCCAAGCTGGTCTCGAATTTTTGACCTCAAGCGATCTGCTTGCCTCAGCCTCCCAAAGTGCAGGGATTACAGACATGAGCCACCACGCCCAGCTGGAGCCAGTATTTTTAATAGGTCACTCGGATGATTTTTATGCTTTGATAACATTTGGAAAGCTGCGCTAGGGAGAGGGCTTCACCCACACAGTAAATGCTGACCTAGGCTAGAGGAACTGCTGCAGGCGGGAAGGTGAATTATTCTGGAGTGTGGGATTCCCCAGTCCTGACGGAAATGAAAGCTTTGGAAAAGGCCCCAGTTACTAAACAGAAATCAAGGGAAAGCGGACTTCTCAAACACTGTAGAGACTGGAAAGCATAGACTCATTTTAGTTGATAATCACTTTTCTGTTTTGTTCTGCAGCAAGAATTTAGGAGAGGAGGCCAGGTGCAGCGTCTCATGCCTGCAATCCTAGCACTTTGGGAAGCCACGGCAGGAGGCTCACTTGGTGCCAGGAGTTCAAAGTGAGCCATGATCGTGCCACTGGACTCCAGCCTGGGCAACAGAAGGAGACCCAGTCAAAAAAAAAAAAAAAAATTAGCAGAGGAGAATTTCAGTGTACAGATTGCCTCTGCTACATTAACCAGGCAAATACTATTAAAAATCTTCAATGGGAGCACATTTCATACTTCAAGGATGGACTCAGTCCGCAGAAACAATCAAAAGCCCCTTGGAATCAAGTTTAATGTGGGTGGCAAATCTCGGAAATAATTTTATGAGCATTTGAATTTGAATCCTCCTCCCTCTACCCCCGGCTGGAGGAGCCCCTGATGGGATGACTCCTCAAAATGACTTCTAGAGGTAAACAGGACATTCTGCTCCTTCTCTTTGGCCCACAGACAAAGGCTTCAGTTCTTCTTAGGGGAGAAGAAATGGTGCCCCAGAAAATGTACTTTTTCTCCTGCACAGCGGTTCCCAAAAGCTGCGCCCTTTGTCTCTGCATTGAGCCCGTCATAGGTATCTGTCTCAGGTGCTTACTGGGCTCGGGGTGAGCAGGGGTCTCGTTCTGAAGCCTTTCCAAGCCAATATTCATGGAAGCCAGAAAAATGTTCAATTAGTTCAGTACTTCAGGCTTCTTATGATAGAATTTCATTGGATGGGCCAGGCACGGTGGCTCACACCTGTAATCCCAGCACTTTGGGAGGCTGAAGTAGGCGGATCACCTGAGGTCAGAAGTTTGAGACCAGCCTGGCCAACATGGTGAAACCCCATCTCTATTAAAAATGAAAAAATTAGCTAGGTGTGGTGGTAGGCACCTGTAATTCCAGCTACTCAGGAGGCTGAGGCAGGAGAATCCTTGAACCTGGGAGGTGGAGGTTGCAGTGAGCCGAGATTGTGCCACTGCACTCCAGCATGGGTGACAGAGTGAGACTGCATCTCAAATAATAATAATAATAATAATAATAATAGTAATTCCATAGGATGAGGGTGGGGGGAATGAAAAGGGAAGCCCTGCACCCTAGTTTAGAATCCTTGTCCCTAGGAGCTTACCCAACTGCAGAGTCCCATGTGTAGGCCTTTGGGTGTTCTCACGTGGGAGCTCGCTAAGATAGCAGAGAATGTCCCATCCGGAATCCCCCTCCCTCTCTTTGCACCCACCCTGTTTGCCAGCCTCCAGTATTCTTACCTAAACCCCGTCTCTTTGCTGCTCTAGGATGGGGAAAGGAACAGAAGCGTTCTGGGGTTGGAGAGGGGAAGAAAGTAATAGAATTGCCTTCTGTTTTCTGGGATTTTGTTGTTAATTTTGTCACTCCTAAGTTTATTTATTTTTTTATTTATTTAAATCAGACATCTTACATCGTAAAGATAAATATCCCATGCTAGCCATCTCCAGGTCCTTATTTCATTTTTATTTTATTTTGTTTATTTATTTTTATTTTTCTTGAGACGGAGTTTTGCTCTTGTTGCCCAGGCTGGAGTACAATGGTGCGATCTTAGCTCACTGCAACCTCGGCCTCCTGGTTTCAAGCGATTCTCCTGCCTTGGCCTCCTGAGTAACTGGGAATTACAGGCATGTGCCACCATGCCGGGCTAATTTGGTATTTTTAGTAGAGATGGAGTTTCTCCATGTTGGTCAGGCTGGTCTTGAACTCCTGACCTCAGGTGATACGCCTGCCTAGACCTCCCAAAGTGCTGGGATTGCAGGCATGAGCCGCTGAGCTTGGCCTATTTATGTATTTTAGAGACAGGGTTTCCTCTGTCACCCAGGCTGGAGTAGAGTGGCGCAATCATGGCTCACTGCAATCTCTAACTCCCAGGCCCCAGCCATCCTTCCACCTCAGCCTCTTGAATAGCTAGGATTAGAGGCGCCATCACACTTGGCTAATATATATATATGTACACACACATACACTTATATGTACACACGTATACACTTATATATACACACATACACATATATATACACACATATACACTTATATATATACACACATACACATATATATACACACATACACTTATATATACACACACTTATATATACACACATACACATATATACACACATATACACTTATATATATACACACGTACACTTATATATACATACATACACTTATATATATACACACATATACACATATATATACACACATATACACTTATATATACATACACTTATATATACACACGTATACTTATATATATACACACATACACATATATACACACACATACACATATATACACACAGATGCACATATATACACACACTTATATATACACACAGATACACATATATACACACACATACACTTATATACATACACACACATACACTTATATATATACACACATATACACTTATATATACACACACTTTTTTTTTTGTAGAGATGGGGGTCTTGCTGTATAGTCTCCAACTTTTGGCCTCAAGTAATCCTCCCGCCTTGGCCTCCCAAAGTGCCGAGATTAGATTTGTGAACCACTGTGCTCAACCACCAGGTCCACATTTAAGAGTCTTACTCTCAGCCAGGCGCAGTGTCTCGTGCCTATAATCCCAGCACTTTGGGAGGTGGAGGCAGGCGGATCACCTGAGGTCAGGAGTTCCAGACCAGCCTGGCCAACATGGTGAAACCCTGTCTCTACTGAAAATACAAAAATTAGCCAGGCGTGGTGGCGCACGCCTGTGGTCCCAGCTACTCGGGAGGCTGAGGCGGAAGAATCGCTTGAACCCAGGAGGTGGAGGTTTTAAAAAAAAAAGAAAGAAAGAAAGAAAAAGATTTATGTTCTTCCTGCTAGCATGATTCTTGGGCCTTTGGGACTTAGAAGAGCATCTGTCTGCCTCCTTTGAAACCTGGGGTACCACTACAAAGTCCCAATCTATTAGTTTTTTTTTTTTTTTTTAAGACAGAGTCTCTCTCTGTTGCCCAGGCTGGAGTGCAGTGGCATGATCTCGGTCAGCTCACTGCAACCCCTACCTCCTGAGTTCAAGCGATTCTCCTGCCTCAGCCTCCCAAGTAGCTGGGATTACAGGTACTTGTCACCACACCTGGCAAATTTTTTGTATTTTTAGTAGAGATGGGGTTTCTCCATTTTGGCCAGGCTGGTCTCCCTGACCTCAGGTGATTCACCCGCCTCAGCCTCCCAAAGTGCTGGGATTACAGGTGTGAGAGCCACTGCACCCGGCTAAGGCTCGCATTACTTTGTCTAGAACTCAGTCCTATGGCGTTTCCTGAAACAAGAGAGGCTGAGGAGTGTCAGTTAGTCGTGTGCCCAGGAAGAAGAGGCAAGTTGATTTGGGCGGCCTGCCAGCTGCCGCATGCTGTGGTAGACTCAGTGGTATCAGATAAGAAGCACTGACTGGCCCTTGGAGGGGTGTGAGCAGGTCAGACTGAGAACGACCAGGGAGGAGCCTTGAATCCAAGCTCAGCACCGCCCTCTCTGGCTTCTTGATCCCTGAGGTTGCTGACGTCCCACCTTGACTTCCCTCTTGAGGCTCTGGCTCGGCTGGACCTCCAGCCACCGCTGTGCTCTGCTCTTGTGCCCTGCGCCCGTTCAGCGTGGCCCTGCCTCCTTGCCACCCAGCATCCTCCAGCCAAGTTTCCCGGCCCCTTACTCAGCTGCCTGCTGAACTTCTTGACTTCGGGCTCACGTGTCTGAGTCAGCCTCTTCTGTGGCTCCTAAGAGACAACAGCACCGAGACTCCCAGCCCTGACCGCTGCCCCGGGCCCTCCCCGGGTTTGGCATTTGGGTTTTATCTTTTGTTTCTCTCACCTCCCTCTCACCTCTCTCTTTGCTGATGGTTAGTATTGACTTTTTCTTCTTTTTCTTTAGAGACAGTCTTGCTCTGTCGCCCAGGCTGGAGTGCAGTGGTGCCATCTAGACTCACTGCAACCTCTGCCTCCCAGGTTCAAGGGATTCTCCTGCCTCAGCTCTGGAGTAGCTGGGACTACAGGTATACTCCTCCACTCCCAGCTAATTTTTGTATTTTTAGTAGAGAGAGTTTCACCATGTTGGCCAAGCTGGTCTCCAACTCCTGACCTCAATTGCTCCACCCACCTCCGCCTCCCAAAGTGCTGGGATTACAGGCGTGAGCCCCTACACCCGGCCTCGGTATGGACTTCTTTTTCTTCTTCTTTTTTTTTTGAGATGGAGTCTCACTCTAGCCCAGGCTGGAGTGCAGTGGCGTGATCTCGGCTCACTGCAACCTCCGCCTCCCTGGTCCCAATTCAAGCAATTCTTCTACCTCAGCCTCACAAGTAGCTGGGATTACAGGCACGAGCCACCATGCCCAGCTAATTTTTGTATTTTTTAGTAGAGATAGGTTTCACCAAGTTGGCCAGTCTGGTTTTGAACTCCTGACCTCGTGATCCACCCGCCTCGGCCTCCCAAAGTGCTGGGATTACAGGCTTGAGCCACTGAGCCTGGCCGTTTTTTTTTTTTTTTTTTTTGAGATGGAGTCTTGCTCTGTCACCCAGGCTGGAGTGCACTGGCACAATCTTGGCTCACTGCAACCTCTACCTCCCAGGTTCAAGTGATTCTCCTGCCTCATCCTCCTGAGTAGCTGGGATTACAGGCATGTGCCACCACGCCTAACTGATTTTTGTATTTTTAGTAGAGATGGGGATTCACCATTTTGGCCATGCTGGTTTTGAACTCCTGACCTCAAATGATCCACCTGCCTCAGCCTCCCAAAGTGCTGGGATTACAGGTGTGAGCCACCGCACCCAGCTGTAATATCCTTTGTACAAATGGGTAGATGTAAGTATTTCCAGGAATTCCGTGGGTTGTCCTGGAAATTAACTGAAAACGGAGTAGGGTAGCCCTGATTTATAGCCAGTTGGTCAGACGCACAGGTCACAACCTGAGGGTTAAGATTGGCTTCTGATGTGGAGGGCAGTCTCGTGGGACTAAACCCTGACCCTATGACGGGGTTTTTGGATTTTGTGTAAGATAGAATTTAGGGCGAGTCCAGAGTGGAAAGCGAAAGCAAGTTTATTAAGAAAGTAAAGGAATAAGGCCGGGCGCGGCGGCTCACGCCTGTAATCCCAGCACTTGGGGAGGCTGAGGCGGGCGGATCATCTGAGGTCGGGAGTTTGAGACCAGCCTGACTAACATGGAGGAACCCATCTGTACCAAAAATGCAAAATTAGCCGGGTGTGGTGGCGCATCCCTGTAATCTCAGCTACTCGGGAGGCTGAGGCAGGAGAATTGCTTGAACGTGGGAGGCAGAGGTTGTGGTGAGCTGAGATTGCGCCATTGCACTCCAGCCTGGGCAAGAAGAACAAAACTCTGTTTCAAAAAAAAAAAAAAAAAAAGTGAAGTAATAAGGCCAGGCGAGTTGGCTCACACCTATAATCCCAGCACCCCAGCACTTCAGGAGGCTGAGGCTGGCGGATCACCTGAGGTTGGGAGTTTGAGACCAGCCTGACCAACATGGAGAAACCTCATCTCTACTAAAAATACAAAATTAGCTGGGTGTGGTGGTGCATGCCTGTAATCCCAGCCACTCGGGAGGCTGAGAGAAGAGAATCACTTGAATCCAGGAGGCGGAGGTTGAGGTTAGTCAAGATCTCGCCATTGCACTCCAGCCTGGGCAACAAGAGTAAAACTCCATCTCAAACAAACAGTAAAGGAATAAAAGAATGGCTACTCTATAGACAGAGGTGCTTATTTTTATGATTTCTTATGATATGCTAAACGAGTGGATTATTCATGCCTCCCTGTTTAGACCATATAGTGTAACTTCCCGACGTTGCCATGGCATTTGTAAACTGTCATGTCGCTGGTGAGAGTGTAGCAGTGAGGATGTCACCATCTTGGTTCTGGTGGGTAATGGCCGGCTCCTTTACTGCAACCTGTTTTATCACAAGGTCTTTCTGACCTGTATTTTGTGCTGACCTCCTGTCTCATCCTGTGACTTAGAACGCCTTAACCGTCTGGGAATGCAGCCCAGTAGGTTTCAGCCTCATTTTACCCACCCCCTATTCAAGACAGAGATGCTCTGGTTCACATGCCTCTGACATTTCACCTCTCTTTTAAAAGAGAACCCTTAATCCTAAGGGTGGCAGAGGGATGAAGATTTATTTTCTGTAACTTCTTGGGTTGACTAGGGGTGATAATATTCCTGCCTAACTATAAGGGTCTTTTGCATTCAGGGTAGAGAGGATCTTAGTTAGAAAGCATTAGCATGGCCGGGTGCGGTCGTTCACACCTGTAATCCCAACACTTTGGGAGGCTGAGGCAGGTGTATCACCTGTCAGGAGTTCAAGACCAGCCTAATATGGTTAAACCTCATCTCTACTAAATACAAACAATTAGCCGGGCATGGCAGCGGATGCCGGTAATCCCATCTACTTGGGAGGCTGAGGCAGGAAAATCACTTGAACCCGGGAGATGGAGGTTCCAGTGAGCTGAGATTGAGCCATTGCACTCCAGCCTGAGTAACAAGAACGAAACTCCTTCTCAAAAAACAAAACAAACAAAAACCAGAAAGCATTGGTATAGTAAGCTCTATTTATAACTTTTGATTTTTGACACTAGGTGATATTTGGAAGATAATTGTTGAAGAAAATATTTAGTAAGCTTTTCTGTATTCCTAGACAAAGAGTATAACAGCAATATATTCCACGAGGGTAAAGTGAAATAAGGAAAATTATTCCAAGTCAACTAAATTAGAAGGCTTTTTGTGAACTGGGCAGCTGTTGGAACTAAGCTGGTATAGGGTTGTTAACTGATTGTAATGTGCCCAGAATTAGAATATTAGAATATTGATCCAGATTTTTACATTACCTATCTCATTCTTTTTTTTTTTTTTTTGAGATGGAGTTTTGCTCTCATTGCCCAGGCTGGAGTGCAATGGCGCGATCTCAGCTCACCGCAAGATTCACCTCCCAGGTTAAAGGGATTCTTCTGCCTCAGCCTCCTGAAGAGCTGGGATTACAGGCATGCGCCACCACACCCGGCTAATTTTGTATTTTTAGTAGAGACAGGGTTTTTCCACTTGGTCAGGCTGGTCTTGAACTCCCGACCTCAGGTGATCTGCCTGCCTCAGCCTCCCAAAGTGCTGGGATTACAAGCATGAGCCACCGTGCCCGGCCCACAGTGCTCTTTAAAAAAAATTTTTTTGCTGGGCGAGGTGGCTCACACCTGTAATCCTAGCCCTGTGGGAGGCCGAGGTGGGTGGATCACCTGAGGTCAGGAGTTCGAGACCAGCCTGACCAATATGGTGAAACCCCATCTCTAAATAAATAAATTGATTTAAAAAAAATTTTTTTTTCAGATCTCTTATTATTTGATTTTAGCCATGCCAAATGGCCAATACTTCCAGCTTTTGAACTTTACCAAAGGTAACCTTCTAGGTGCTTAGAGAAAGGAAAATTTAGGGTACTCCACGGGGAAGGAAATAGACAAGGTCACTCAGATATTAAACCAGAAATACCTTACCTTCTAGGTGGAGACTCGAACCTGGACCACCACTGTGAAAGTGCAAAATCCTTGTTACTGAACTATAGCCGGAAGCATTCTGCATGTCTCTTCCCAGAAGGAGACTAGAGTAGTTAATTTTTTCTTTTCTTTTTTTGGGGGAATGGAGTTTCAATGTTGTTGCCCAGGCTGGAGTGCAATGGCGCCATCTCGGCTCACCGCAATGTCTGCCTCCTGGGTTCAAGCGATTCTCCTGCATCAGCCTCCCGAGCAGCTGGGATTACAGACATGTGCCACCACACCTAGCTAATTTTGCGTTTTTAGTAGAGACGGGGTTTCACCATGTTGACCGGGATGGTCTCGATCTCTTGACCTCGTGATCCACCCGCCTCGGCCTCCCAAAGTGCTGGGATTACAGGCGTGAGCCACCGCTCCCGACCGATTTACAGGTGTTCTAAGCCCATGTTTTATTCTAAAGCACCCCTGACAGAGAAAAACAAATTTATAGCACAAAATACACCAGTGTCAGATTAGCCTTAGAATGTTTTTCTCATTAATGAAGACAGAGGAGATAAACACTGCTTCTGTTTTGCTTTTCCCCATTTATTCAACCATTTACACAGAGAGAGAAGCCAGAAATCTGACTGTAAGAAATTCTTACCCTTTTGCCGGCATGTCAGGCTTCTGGGTTCCGTTTCCCTGAGCAGCCCTAGCGATCAGGCTTGTGGCATCATTACCCTGGGGGCCAAGCCACATCTTAAAGGGAAATTATTTGTTTTTGTTCTGGCCAGAGCAAAATACATGCAATACGACATAGACACGGCCGGGAGCGGTGGCTCACGCTTGTAATCCCAGCACTTTGGGAGGCTGAGGCAGGCAGATCATGAGGTCAGCAGTTTGAGACCATACTGACCAAAGTGGTGAAACCCCAACTCTACTAAAAATATAAAAATTAGCTGGGAGTGGTGGCATGTACCTGTAATCGCAGCTACTCAGGAGGCTGAGGCAGGAGAATTGCTTTAACCCAGGAGGCTGAGGTTGCAGTGAGCCAAAATTGCACCACTGCCCTCCAGCCTGGGCAACAGAGCAAGACTCCGTGTCAAAACAAAACAAAACAAAACAAAATAAAACAAAAAACATAGACATTAGCCACTCTGCTTTGCACCCAATATAAAACTGGCAAAGCTTAGGGCCGGGCGTGGTGGCTCACACCTGTAATCCAAGCACTCTGGAGGCCAAGGCAGGCGGATCACCTGAGGTCGGGAGTTCAAGACCAGCCTGATCAACATGGTGAAACAACCCTGTCTTAAAAAAAAAAAAACTGGCAATCCTTAATTTTGCCCCCAGATGGGCCCTGTCATCTTTGATCCAACTTCCAACTTGGGGTTTCACCCTGAGTAATAGAAAAGATAAGAAAGGGAAAGGAACAGTCATGAAGGAAAGTCTTGCCTGCAGCAGGGTGGGGAAGGCAGCGATCAAGAAGGCCAGAGAAAGACCCCTCATTGCAGCAGCACTGAAAAGTTCAGGCGACTGTGGTTGCTGTAGTGGAGGGATCTTTTCCAGCAGTCCCATTAGCTCCCAAGTTTCCCCTTTTGGGGAGGGAAAAACTCCCCACGTCCCACGATCCTGCACATGCCTAACCCGCTCACCCACAGCCATCGGCAAAGAGTGCAAGTCAGATTAATCCAAAGAGAACAGCATCCCATAATGCCAAACCCGTTCTTAGCAAGGGGGACTTTACCAAGAGGGGCCTCGACCCCCTAAACCTTAGCTGGGCCTCTAACCCAATCCCATTCTTTACCTGGGCATATGCACCCCACTTACCCAAAGGCAGCCAATTGGTGAGCACAGATGATTTTCCTTTGGGTAGAGGGTCTCTTCAGTATCGTTCCTTCTGTAGTTCGAGAGAAAGATGTTATCGGATCCCAGCTCATACCTAAAGGTAGCCGTCGGGTCAGTGTTCCTGCACTACAGTCCTTTCTGTAGCTGCCAGAAACATGTTACAGGAAAGGGGTCCCGATCCCGACCCCAAAGGAGGGCTCTTGGATTTCGGCAAGAAAGGATTGAGGGCAAGTCCCCAGTGTCAAGTGAAAGAAAGTTTATTAAGAAAGTAAAGGAATAAAAGAATGGCTACTCTATAGACAGAGCAGCCCCGAGGGCTCTGGGTTGCTTATTTTTACTATTATCTTTCGATGATAAGCTAAACAAGGGTAGATTATCCATGCCTCCCCTTTTTAGATCATATAGGGTAACTTCCTGACGTTGCCATGGCATTTGTAAACTGTCATGTTGCTGGTGGGAGTGTGGCAGTGAGGATGACCAGAGGTCACTCTGGTCACCATGTTGGTTTTGGCCGTTTTTTTTTTTGTTTTTTTTTTTTTAATACGGAGTCTTGCTCTGTCACCCAGAAGGGAGTGTAGTGGCGAAATCTTGACTGACTGCAACCTCCACCTCCTGGGTTCAAGCAATTCTCATGCCTCAGCCTCCCGAGTAGCTGGGACTACAGGCGCATGCCACCACGCCAGGCTAATTTTTTTGATGTTTTTAGTAGAGATGGGGTTTCACCGTGTTAGCCAGGATGGTCTCCATAATCTGACCTCAAGTGATCTGCCCACATCAGCTCCCAAAGTGCTGGGAGTACAGGTGTGAGCCACCACACCCCGCCTTTGGCCGCCTCCTTTACTGCAACCTGTTTTATCACAAGGTCTTTATGACCTGTATTTTATGCTGACCTCTTATCTCGTCCTGTGACTTAGAACGCCTTAACCGTCTGGGAATGCAGCCCAGTAGGTTTCAGCCTCATTTTACCCAGCTCCTATTTAAGACGGAGTTGCTCTGGTTTACCCGCCTCTGACTCTATCACCAGGTAGACAGTGTTTGTTAGAACTGTTGAATGATAGACCGCTCTGTAGTTATCCACTGGAGAACTGCTTGGTTGTTGACAGGGAGAAATCCGCACACATTTTGGTGACCAGAGGTGAGGTATTCTGTGTTGAGTATTTTAGCTGTGTGAGAGTAGGAAAAACACTTTTTTTCCATCCTTTTTCTTTTTCTTTATTTTACAACTTGGGAAATAAAACAACAATTTTTTTTCCCATGCTTTTCAAAGACTATATTAAATACCAAGGAGAAAGGCAGTTCAAAGACTCCATATAAAAGATAAAGCTGCGGCCGGGCGCGGTGGCTCACGCCTGTAATCCCAGCACTTTGGGAGGCCGAGGCGGGTGGATCACGAGGACAAGAGATCGAGACCATCCTGGTCAACATGGTGAAACCCCGTCTCTACTAAAAATACAAAAAATTAGCTGGGCATGGTGGCGCGTGCCTGTAATCCCAGATACTCAGGAGGCTGAGGCAGGAGAATTGCCTGAACCCGGGAGGCGGAGGTTGCGGTGAGCCGAGATCGTGCCATTGCACTCCAGCCTGGGTAACAAGAGCGAAACTGCGTCTCAAAAAAAAAAAAAAGATAAAGCTAGATATTTCCCATGCCATTCCGAAGCTCGCTTTGTCACTGCGCTTATCGTATGGCCTTGCCATGTTTTTTACAGCATAATAACTACATTTTAAATGAGGATCTGTTTTGATAGAAATACGTATGCAGCCTAAAAGTTGGACTGACCACAAGATTCTTCAGAGACTTACGTGTTGTCGGGCCAGGTGGCTCACGCCTTATAATCCCAGCACTTTGGGAGGCCGAGGCGGGTGGGTCGCCTGAGCTCAGGTGTTCAAGACCAGCCTGGGCAACATGGCGAAACGCTGTCTCTACTAAAAAGAAAAAAATAAAAAAATTAGCCAAATTGTGGTGGTGCGTGCCTGTAATCCCAGCTACTCAGGAGGCTGAGGTAGAAGAATCGCTTGAACCCAGGAGGCGGAGGTTGCAGCGAGCAGAGATCATGCCACAGTACTCCAGCCTGGGTGACAGAGCCAGACTCTGTCTCAAAAAAAAAAAAAAAAAAAAGACATGTCTTTTGGATAAGTGGACCTGGAGAAGGAATTGTACGTTATGGAATGATAGAAATTAAAAAGGGTATGCCAGGTAGGAAACGCATTCTCTGTTACAGAACTCGACTTATTTGATATAAGAAGAGAAAAAAACAAATGGATGGTTTAAAAGGAAATGTTTGACTGAAGCCTGCCTTCTGTACCCATAGCTACCTGCCCACAAGAATGTGGCTCCCTAGTGACAGCTGCACTAATTATAGAAAAACAAGTTGAGTGCAAGAAGATGAATTATGTAAATTTACATTGACTGAGGATCCTGCTGGAGCACTTAGGAATTTCGATTATTAAGAATAAAGTGAGCGTTTTCTTACATTGAAAAGCAATGAAAACATGAAGGGTAATTTGCTGTAGTCTTAGAATAAACTTCGGGTCGGCCGAAATAACGTTGATAATGTTTCTGTAAATTATTTGCAGGTAACAGCCATTTTGTGGATTTGAGAGGAACCGTCAAGTGGGTTTTAAGCTGCAAATTTACCTTGTTTTTTGTTTAACTACAAAATGAAAGGTACCAAAAAATTCACCTTTTTTCGTAAACCCTTGCTGTTATGTAAAATAGAAGTCTCCAACTATCTCTGGGTTGTTTCATGCTGCTTTCTTATTTTTAAATATCAACCTCGCTGAAAAGCCGATGGTTAGAAAATATGAAAGAATGGAAAATCAATCTTCCACAAGAAAACATTTTTTGTGTGTTTCCAAAGATGGTACATATGAAATCAAATACCTGAATAAGCATGCTTGACATGATCTTTACACCCATAGAAATGTGGCAAACTCAGGTTTAGTGAACATGTTAGCAAAAGCAGATGAGACTGGTGTTTACCATTTTTCTTAGTAAATATTACTGAACACTGAAAGTGCTGTAATTTTGAATGAATCCATTTTCCTACTCAGACACACTGGAAATGCAGCTAAATTGTTTTAGTCGCCCACTCACCGAACAAACAAAACGAAACAAAAACCCAAGCCTGTATTATTTGTTACATATCAGGAAGGTTAAGGGTCTGCCACAGAGACAGCGCAATTCGCAGGGAATGTTCTTTTCTCACTCCCAATCAGATCATCACACTTCGAATAAGTGGAGAAAACGCTGGCACATCAGGGTCAGAAAACCGTGCTAATGCAAAATGCCCTATGTTTACTGCCATTTTTGATTCCCAAGTATGTATATTTTAGTAACCTACAGTTTAAAAACAGAATAGGGAAGCCTTTTTCCAAATGCAAATCTCTCTCCCAATCTGCGTTCCACTGAAAACCCCTGTGCAGACAAAGGAGAGCTTGAGGATACCCGAATGTTCACATTTAGCACTGACACAGCACTTTCATCTGTAACGTGCATTACAAACCTTAGCTAATTAAGAGGAACAACACCCCTGCAAGGTATTTAACAGGAAGTAAAAATGAAAATCCACAAGCAAGACAGCCAGAATGCATAAATCATGAAGTGTTAATTCAACATGACCTGAAAACCAGCAGGGCTCCCTCCCTCTTTTCTTGCCATGACTGTCTTTTGGGAAAGGCAAGAAGTTAGATTTTATTCCAAGTGAAGAGGGGGAGGGGATGATGTCTGAGTGGAGGTGGGTGGGGGGACCGTAATAAAGTTCTAAGTATTACATTTGCAAAGGGGAAATGTTCTAGTAACGCAGAGAAGGGGCTTCAAGAATATAACCCTTTTAGAAGTGCCCCCGAGAATACAAAATCAATACAGTGTTTAATTAATCTACTACTACAGATTAACTTCACATAAAGAAGCCCCAACCGGGAGAGTTCCATGCTGAGAAATCAGACAGAGCGCAGTCGGAGGGTATGAGTGGCCCATATAATATGCATCTTTTGTCCTTTTGAGGGGTGGAGGAGGGCATTGTGACTGCCCTGTGGTCCGACTGCATAGACTTTGCTCGCTTGCTCTATGAAAGCGTCCTCAATAGGTAACAGCATTACACAACAGTGAGTGAAATGAGCTCAGTAGCTTTTAGAAGAGGTAATGAGTGTTGTTCAGAAGAATTTGCGGTTCAGGGCTCTGGATGAAGACTGGAATTCTTTGGCCTGATGGAAAGATGGCCAAAAAAAAAGAGGGGGGAAAAAGACTGGGATTCTAACTAGTTCTATGACCGAAGCCTCCATTTCTTCATCTTTGACAAACCTCAACGTAGGTGCTAGAAAATTAAATGAAATGGACATAAAAGAGCTTAACTGAAAAGTAGATGTTTAATAAGTTGTAATTCACTTCTTACTCCTTGGGTGTACTGCAGAGATGAGGCAGGTACAGTTATGTCTCAACCCCAAGAGGCCTGTCATCAGAAGCAGTTATAGAGGCAGGACTTGTCTCAAATGTCCGCTAACATCCAGGACCTAATACCTGGGAGCTGTGCTGTCCAGCCTGGTGACCAAGAGCCACATGTACTACTATTGATCACTTGCGACGTAGCAGGTCCAAACTGAGACGTGGTGCCACTGTAAACTACACGCTGTATTTTAAAGATTTAGTTAAAAAAAAAAAAGAAAATTTTTTTTTTATAATCTGGGTGTTGCTTACAAGTTGAAATAATAATATTTTGGACATATTGAGTTAAATATAATATTAAAATTAATTTCAACTTTTTTTTTTTTTGAGACAGAGTCTCGCTCTGTCGCCCAGTCTGTAGTGCAGTGGTGTGATCTCGGCTCACTGCAACCTCCACCTACCGAGTTCAAACGATTCTCCTGCCTCAGCCTCCTGAGTAGCTGGGACTACAGGCGGGCACTGCCAGGCCCGGCTAATTTTTTGTATTTTTAGTAGAGACGGGGTTTCACTGTGTTAGCCAGGATGATCTCGATCTCCTGACCTCGTGATCTGCCCCCCTTGGCCTCCGAAAGTGCTGGGATTACAGGCATGAACCACCGGGGCGCCCGGCCGTTTTTTTTTTTTTTTTTTTTTTTCTTTTAATTGTGGCTATGGAAGACTTAAAAGTTGCAGATGAAGCTCACATTTGTAGCTCACACACGTTTCTATTGGACAGCATCTCAAATATATTAGATCACATCAGTTAAAAAAAAGTTGTAGAGGCCGGGCGCGGTGGCTCACGCCTGTAATCCCAGCGCTTTGGGAAGCCGAGGCGGGTGGATCACGAGGTCAGGAGATCGAGACCATCCCAGTCAACATGGTGAAACCCCGTCTCTACTAAAAATACAAAAAATTAGCTGGGCATGGTGGCGCGTGCCTGTAATCCCAGCTACTCAGGAGGCTGAGGCAGGAGAATTGCCTGACCCCAGGAGGCGGAGGTTGCGGTGAGCCGAGATCGCGCCATTGCACTCCAGCCTGGGTAACAAGAGCGAAACTCCGTCTCAAAAAAAAAAAAAAAAAAAATACTTTTAGTAGAGACGGGGTTTCACCATGTTGACCAGGATGGTCTCGATCTCTTGACCTCGTGATCCACCCGCCTCGGCCTCCCAAAGTGCTGGGATTACAGGCGTGAGCCACCGCGCCCGGCCCCAAAGGTTCTTTAAGTGAAGATATTTTCCTGATTTTCTCAGATGTGGAGGAGAGGAATGGGGGTGGAAAGAAGAGCGTGCTGGGAAAGCAGTAACTGCAGCCTGGGAAGGCAGGTGAGTCTGTTTTCAGGTTCTGTGAGCAGAGAAATCCAAGTCCCACTCCATGCAGGGCCCAAAGAGGCAACAGGAACCTTCCGATGAGAGGTAATAGGGGATGCTAAGATCTGAGGGCAGCAGTGAAAGGCTCCTCCCTGCAAGTTTGGCCCAAAAACTCAAGAAATTATGGGTTTGGGCAATGTGTGGGAACCTATGTGAACTGTAGACCAGACAGTCTGCCCTGTCTATTCAAGAATACATGAGAACATCTGGGACTCTTACATGGCCTTAGGGAAAGAGAGAGCCCCCAAATCATGACCAATTAATTTCCTAGCAGCAGAACTATTTTGAATTTTTTTTGGGGACGGAGTCTCGCTCTTGTTGCCCAGGCTGGAGTGCAGTGGCACACTCTCGGCTCACTGCAACCTCCACCTCCCCGGTTCAAGCAATTCTCCTGCTGAATAGCTGTGATTACAGGCACCTGCCACCATTCCCGCCAGGCTAATTTTTGTATTTTTAGTAGAGATGGGGTTTCTCCATGTTGGCCAGGCTGGGCTCGAACTCCTGACCTCAGGTAATCAACCTGCCTTGGCCTCTGAAAGTGCTGGGATTACAGGCATGAGCCACTGCGCCCAGCCCTGCTATTTCTGAAGTTTCTGTGTTTTGCAGTTTAAGGACACTTACAGTAGATGAAAAGTAACACTTTTTACATGCACACGCACGTACACCCACACGTTTGCCCCTTCTCTCCACTCAGCATAGTTACACACAATTTTTGGTTAATAATAAGGTATTTACATTGCTATGATTGTGTCAACGCTTTCCACAGCAGAGCTAGGTAATGTATCATGATTTTTCCTTCTTGAGTAACTTTTTGCTTTTGTTTGTTTGTTTTGTTTGTTTTTGAGACGAAGTCTCGCTCTGTAGTCCAGGCTGGAGTGCGGTGGCAGGATCTTGGCTCATTGCAACCTCCACCTCCAGGGTTCAAGCAATTCTCCTGCCTCAGCCTCAAAAGTAGCTGGGATTACAGGCACACACCACTGTACCCAGCTAATTTTTTGTATTTTTAGTAGAGATAGGGTTTCACCATGTTGGCCAGACTGGTCTTGAACTCCCGACCTCAGGTAATCTGCCCTCTTCAGCCTCCCAAAATGCTAGGATTACAGGTGTGAGCCGCAGCGCCTGGCCAACTTTTTGGTTTTTCTTACAGTTTAGGAAGTACCTTACAACAAAAAGTTTGCTTAGTTTTCTATTTATCTATTTACCACTATTCACCTTCAAAACTTCTCACTAAATAGTAAATCTCTCTCATGTTCAAACATTAGGACATGTGTCATTTTTCTGTCACTTCTCATCCCCCCGCACTACTCTGGATGGGTACGTGGCTGTGACTCTATGGCTTCCATTCACCATCAGACTCTCATTTCCCTTTGTCCTCTTTTGCATTTTTCGTCCTTGTGGGTTTATGTTTATTTTAGTCATTTACTTCCCTTTTTATGAGGGTTCAGGAATGTACAGATTTTTTTGGGTATGGCTTATCAGGTACTGGAAACATGGCATATCCTAGCCTGAGATGATTGCAACTCTCTGCATGACAGTCAGACTTCAGAGTGGAAATAAATATCCTTGTAAACTCTAGTAATGCCCATTCTAGTCTACAGACACTAGATTTAAGAAACTCATGGGCCGGGCAAGGTGGCCCATGCCTGTAATCCCAGCCCTTTGGGAGGCCAAGGTGGGCAGATCATAAGGTCAGGAGTTTGAGACCAGCCTGGCCAACATGGTGAAACCCGTCTCTACTAAAAATACAAAAATTAGCTCGGCATGGTGGTGGATGCCTGTAGTCCCAGCTACTCAGGAGGCTGATGCAGGCTGATGCAGGAGAATCACTTGAACCCAGAGGCGGAGGTTGCAGTGAGCTGAGATGGAGCCACTGCACTCCAGCCTAGGCAACAGAGTTAGACCATCTCAAAAAAAAAAATTTATTGTTAATTGTTTAAGGTTTGATACTGGTATTGTGATTGTGATTTTTTTAAATTTTTTATTGTGTCTTAAAAGGACTTCTTGTTGTTTGGGGACACATACCAAAGAGAAGCTTATGTGACCTGCCTTCCTTGTCCCACAAACTGTTATCCCACAGGGTCGGGTCTTTTTCCATAGATGCCCAGGAGCCCAGGCCCCCTCTGACTCCTCACAGAGAGATCCAGGGCAGCTGGCCACTGGGAAGAGAAGTAATTGCTGAGTGTGAAAATGTTTTCCTGGGCCAGTGATACAGAGTGGTGGGGCCATGGTAAATTGAAGAGTATGCTCTAGCTGAAGGCCTTCAAATTCAATGAAAGAAGAAGGTGGGGCCGGGCACGGTGGCTCAGGCCTGTAATCCCAGCACTTTGGGAGGCCGAGGCGGGCGGATCACGAGGTCAAGAGATCGAGACCATCTTGGTCAACATGGTGAAATCCCGTCTCTACTAAAAATTCAAAAATTAGCCGGGTGTAGTGCTCAGAAGGCTGAGGCAGGAGAATTGCTTGAACCCGGGAGGTGGAGGTTGCGGTGAGCTGAGATCATGCCACTGCACTCCAGCCTGGGTAACAAGAGCGAAACTCCATCTCAAAAAAAAAAAAAAAAAAAAAAAAAGAAGGTCGGGGGAAGAGAGAGAGAAATACTGAAGACCAGAGAAGTTACATCTTCTAGCCAAATTCATGATCCCTAAAGCAGACCTAACCCTATACTTGAGCTAAATCCAGACTTTTCTTGGCCATACTCATCTCCTTGACAGTCAATACAAAACTCTAGCACTTCATCAGAGTGAATGGCCAGGCGAGGTGGCTCACACCTGTAATCCCAGCACTTTGGGAGGCCAAGGCAGGCGGATCACAAGGTCAGGAGATTGAGACCATCCTGGCCAACATGGTGAAACCCCGTCTCTACTAAAAATACAAAAAATTAGCCAGGTGTGGTGGTGAGCACCTGTAGTCCCAGCTACTCAGGAGGATGAGGCAGGAATCGCTTGAAACCGGGAGGCAGAGGTTGCAGTGAGCCGAGATCACACCACTGCACTCCAGCCTGGCAACAGAGCAAGACTCCGTCTCAAAAAAAAAAAAATTACGCTTATTACTGACAAAGCAAGAACGGGTAGGAAGTGCTCTGTCAGGAAAAAGGCAATCCCTTCAGGAGCCTGACTGTGTTGATTTAATGATAAGATTCTGTACACATAAGTGTGTCAGCCAGCACAGGAAGTGCCCCAGTCAGGACTGATAGGCTTCAGCCACACTGAAGGGGTCCAAAGGGCGGGCACTCTGATGCACGCAGACAAAGGGCATATTTAGACTGCCCAGTCATGGAAGGCTTCCCTGGGCACTGGAAGAGAGTGAAGGCAGGGAGGAAGGGCCCCAGAAAGAGGCAAAAGCCTACTTCTGCTTTTCTTTTCTTTGTTTTTTGAGACGGAATCTCGCTCTGTCACCGAGGCTGCAGTGCAATGGCACGATCTCGGCTCACTGCAACCTCTGCCTCCCAGGTTCAAGCAATTCTCCTGCTTCAACCTCCCGAGTAGCTGGGATTAAAGGCATGCTCTACCACACCCGGCTAATTTTGTATTTTTTTTAGAGATGGGGTTTCTCCATGTTTGTCAGGCCGGTATCCACCCACCTGGGTCTCCCAAAGTGCTGAGATTACAGGCGTGAGCCACTGCTGCCTGGCCATGCTTTCAAAATATTTGATTTAAGTGCTTATTTTTGTTTAAGCCAATTAATTAGAGCTCTTTTGTATAAACATTACACACAACACATATATAACTACACAGAAAGACAGATTGCTACAGTGGGTGTAAGATTTTTTTATTTGCCAGTTTTTAAGTTCCTTAATTGGATTAATGGCTTTGGAGCCCTTGGAAGAACAGGGCCAGGAAAGAGGTCTCTGGTGCCTCCTGTTTTTCCTAAGGAGTCCAGGCTGTTAGAGCTTGAATATATCTGCTTTTAATTAAACTGCTTTTAACCATAGCATTCTTTAATAAAGTCCTTTTAGAATTTCTTTCTTTTTTTTTTAAATTTTCTTTTTTTGAGACGGAGTTTCGCTCTTGTTACCCAGGCTGGAGTGCAATGGCACAATCTCGGCTCACTGCAACCTCCGCCTCCTGGGTTCAGGCAATTCTCCTGCCTCAGCCTCCTGAGTAGCTGGGATTACAGGCACACACCATCGTGCCCAGCTAATTTTTTGTATTTTTAGTAGAGACGGGGTTTCACCATGTTGACTGGGATGGTCTCGATCTCTTGACCTCGTGATCCACCCGCCTCGGCCTCCCAAAGTGATGGGATTACAGGCGTGAGCCACTGCGCCCGGCCCTTTTTTAGAATTTCTTATGCCAAATGGCAGATATTTCTGACTTTTTAACTTTACCAAAGGTAACCTCCCAGGTACTTACAGAAAGGAAAATTTAAGACAGTCTGTGGAAGAGAAGAGAATAGACAAGATTTCTGTGGAAGAGAAGAGAATAGACAAGATTATGTGATATTAAACCAGAAACGACTTACTTCCTAGGTAAGGAATCGAATCTGGACCACCACGGTGAAAGTGCAAAATCTTGGCTTCTGAGCTACAGCCTGGGACAGCTACCATCTCCTTTCCCAGAACAAGCCTAGAGTAGTTAATTTTGAGTTTGCAAAGGCTTTTTTTTTTTTTTTTTTGAGACGGAGTTTCGCACTTGTTACCCAGGCTGGAGTGCAATGGCGCGATCTCGGCTCACCGCAACCTCCGCCTCCGGGGTTCAGGCAATTCTCCTGCCTCAGCCTCCCGAGTAGCTGGGAATACAGGAGTGCGCCACCATGCCCAGCTAATTTTTTTTTGTATTAGTAGAGACGGGGTTTCACCTTGTTGACCAGGATGGTCTCGATCTCTTGACCTCGTGATCCACCTGCCTCGGCCTCCCAAAGTGCTGGGATTACAGGCGTGAGCCACCGCGCCCGGCCTTGCAAAGGCTTTTAACTATTTAATATGATTGTTAGAGCTAACTATGACACGAACCCTGAAATTCCTGTTCCTCGAAGGCAGAGACCAAAATAAAGTACTGCCACATGGTTAAAAGTTCAAGCTCCCAAGGACATAAAACAACGTGGAGACTTCATCCAATTTTTTTGTTTGTTTCAGGGCCTGCAGCCAAGCTTGTTACTGACCCGCCTGCTGGGTCATCTTGAAAATCAGGCGTACAGGTGTTCTAAGCCTGTGTTTTATCCTAAAGTATCCCTCAACACAGAAAAACAAATTCATAGCATAAAATATACCAGCTAGTAGGCCGGGCGCGGTGGCTCACGCCTGTAATCCCAGCACTTTGGGAGGCCGAGGCGGGTGGATCACGAGGTCAAGAGATCGAGACCATCCCAGTCAACATGGTGAAACCCCGTCTCTACTAAAAACACAAAAAATTAGCTGGGCACGATGGTGTGTGCCTGTAATCCCAGCTACTCAGGAGGCTGAGGCAGGAGAATTGCCTGAACCCAGGAGGCGGAGGTTGCAGTGAGCCGAGATCGCGGCATTGCACTCCAGCCTGGGTAACAAGAGTTAAACTCCGTCTCAAAATAAATAAATAAATAAATAAAAATAAAATAAAATATACCAGCTTAAGACTAGCTTTAGAATTCTTTTTTGCATTAATCAAAACTTTACAGAGGAGTTAAACATTGATTTTTTTTCCAGGCATTCAACCATTTGCACACACAGAGAGAAGCTAGAAATCTGACTGGTAAGAAATTTTTACCCTTTTGCCGGCATGCCAGGCTTCTGGGTCCCCTTTCCCTGAGCTGTCCTAGTGATCCAGCTTGTGGCACCGTCACTCTGGTGGCCAAGCCACATCATAAAGGGAAATCATATATTTTTTCGTTCTGCCCAGAGCAAAATAGGTGTGATAAAACATAGACATTAGCCACTCTGCTTAGCACCCAACAGCAAACTGGCAAGGCTTAAATTTGCCCCCAGATGGGCCCCATCATCTTTGATCCAACCTCTGACTTGGAGTTTCAAACATGGTCTCTGGCCGGGCGTGGTGGCTCACACCTGTAATCCAAGCACTTTGGAGGCCAAGGCGGGCGGATCACCTGAGGTCCCGAGTTCAAGACTAGCCTGACTAGCATGGAGAAACCCCAACTCTACTAAAACTACAATTTAGCCAGGTGTGGTGGTGCATACCTGTGGTCCCAGCTAATCAGGAGGCTGAGGCAAGAGAATTGCTTGAACCTGGGAGGCGGAAGTTGCAGTGAGCCAAGATTGTGCCACTGCACTCCAGCCTGGGCAACAAGAGCAAAACTCCATCTCAAAAAAAAAAAAAATTTCAGGACAAGTCCAAAGTGCAAAGCAAAAGTAAGTTTATTAAGAAAGTAAAGGAGGCCGGGCGCGGTGGCTCACGCCTGTAACCCCAGCACTTTGGGAGGCCGAGGCGGGCGGACCACGACGTCAAGAGATCGAGACCATCCTGGTCAACATGGTGAAACCCCGTCTCTACTAAAAATACAAAAGTTAGCTGGGCATGGTGGCGCGTGCCTGTAATCCTAGCTACTCAGGAGGCTGAGGCAGGAGAATTGCCTGAACCCAGGAGGCGGAGGTTGCGGTGAGCTGAGATCGCACCATTGCACTCCAGCCTGGATAACAAGAGCGAAACTCCGCCTCAAAAAAAAAGAAAGTAAAGGAATAAAAGAATGGCTACTCTACAGACAGAGGAGCCCTGAGGGCTGCTGGTTGCCCATTTTTATGGTTATTTCTTGATGATATGATCCACTTCAATCAACAAGCATGCCTCCCCTGTTTAGACCATATAGTGTAACTTCCTGACGTTGCCATGGCATTTGTAAACTGTCATGTTGCTGGTGGGAGTGTGGCAGTGAGGATGTCACCGTCTTGGTTTTGGTGGGTTATGGCCAACTCCTTTACTGCAACCTGTTTTATCACAAGTTTTTTTTTTTTTGAGACAGAGTCTCGTTCTGTTGCCAGGCGTCAAGCTGGAGTGCAATGGCACGATCTCAGCTCACCGCAACCTCTGCCTCCTGGGTTCAAGCAATTCTCCTGCCTCAGCCTCCTGAGTAGCTGGGACTACAGGCACGCGCCACCATGCCCGGCTAATTTTTTGTATTTTTAGTAGAGACGGGGTTTCACCATGTTGACCAGGATGGTCGCGATCTCTTGACCTCATGATCCGCCCGCCTCGGCCTCCCAAAGTGCTGGGATTACAGGCGTGAGCCACTGCGCCCGGCCCCACACGGTCTTTATGACCTGTATTTTGTGCTGACCTCCTGTCTCATCCTGTGACTTAGAACGCCTTAACCGTCTGGGAATGCAGCCCAGTAGGTTTCAGCCTTATTTTACCCAGCTTCTATTTTAGATGGAGTTGCTCTGGTTCACACACCTCTAACAATACCACTTGTAGGTCAAAGTTATGAAGAAAAGAAGGTGTACTTGGCTACCTGGGAGCCTGAGGACTTTCTGGTTCCAGTTCCAGTTTTCCTTATAATCCACCCTCCACGTGATTTAAAGTTAATGGAATGGATATCTAGTCCTTAACCAAAATTATCTGATTAAATTATATGGACAGGATAGATGGAAATAATGACAAAGTTTTTTTTTTTCTCTTTCTTTTAGCTCTGAGATCCTCTTGGTACAAATACTTTGTACTAAGATAAAAGTCATCTTAGAGGCCTGGTGTGGTGGCTCACACCTTTCCTAGCACTTTGGCAGGCCAAGGTGAGAAGATTACCTGAGGTCAGGAGTTTGAGACCAGCCTGGCCAACATGGAGAAACCCTGTCTCTATTAAAATTACAAAATTAGCCAGGCGTGGTGGTGCATGCCTGTAATCCCAGGTACTCCGGAGGCTGAGGCAGGAGAATCACTGGAACCTGGGAGGCGGAGGTTGCAGTGAACCGAGATTGTGCCATTGCACTCCAGCCTGGGTAACAAGAACAAAACTTTGTCTAAAAAAGAATCCTCTTAGTATCTGTGAGACAGAAGCAGAGCAGTTGAGGCTCAACAGAAACTTCTCTTGTGGTTTCTCATAAAGAAAACACTGAGTCATCCTCAACCAACAAGTGATAGGTGGCTCTTTCTTAGAAAATCCCGTATACAGCCAGGCGCAGTGGCTCACGCCTGTAATCCCAGCACTTTGGGAGGCCGAGGCTGGTGGATCACAGGTCAAGAGATAGAGACCATCCTGGTCAACATGGTGAAACCCTGTCTCTACTAAAAATACAAAAATTAGCTGGGCGAGGTGGCGGGCACCTGTAATCCCAGCTACTTGGGTGGCTGAGGCAGAAGAATCAGTTGAACCTGGGAGGTGGAGGTTGCAGTGAGCCGAGATCGTGCCACTGCACTCCAGCCTGGGCGACAAGACTGAAACTCCTTTTCAAAAAATAAAAATAAAATAATAAATAAAAAAATAGAGCTTTATTTGAGGAACTGATTTATTTAAAAATGGACAAGGCGGGCCGGGCATGGTGGCTCAGGCCTGTAATCCAAGCACTTTGGAGGCCAAGGCGGCTGGATCACCTGAGGTCGGGAGTTCAAGACCAGCCTGAGCAAAATGGCGAAGCCCTGTCTTTAAAAAGAAAACAAATGGAGAAAGCGGTTGTTGGAACTTCAGGGCAGTAATTTCACATTTACATTCACCTTTAATGAGACCACGTGGTTTCTGTAAAATCTGCATTACCTGTGCAAATGAAACCTATTCATTAGAAATCCAGTCTCTGATTTTTGGTAACAGAGCCGATATTTATTTCCCACGATGCCAATTCTGGGGAGCTTTAAATCCAGGATAGTTAACTTTGTGAGTGTGACCTTATTATCAATACTTATGTCCCATGCTAGCAAGTGGAAGAATCTGTTGACCACCTACTGTAACTAATTTAACTGGGAAAATAACTTTAGTACTTACATTAGGCATATTTGCAAATAATCATTTACTGCCTGAGGTTTTAGTATATAACTTAATATATAACTAATTTGTAAGGGAAAATGCATCAATTCCACTTGGCTAACTCTGTCTTTTACTGTTAAGTTGTAAAAAGAGAAAGTCTAATTGGCCTAATTAATCAGTATAACCCTCTGGGCTGGGCTTTTTGGGTCAGGCTAAGTCTAGGTTTTGATTAGACTATCGTTCTGGCCCCTGCTCCCGACTCATTCAGCAACCACCCTTTGCTCAGGGGACACCCTGAGGCCACAGTAATTGACCGTGAGCCAGACGGTTTCTGTTAGAAGAGGATGTAGGACTTGCATACATCGTCATTGACGTAATTCAAATTAGAAAGTTTCTAATTTTTTGTTATGGTAAACACCATTGATACACATACGTGTTGCATATCATTTTGCACTTTTTTTCCACTCTCTGTGTTAGGACAAATTTCTTTGAATAATTGTTGAGTCAAAGGATTTGAACTTTTCTTTTTTCTTTCTTTCTCTTTCTTTCATTCTTTTCTTTTCTTTTCCTTTTTTTGAGACAGAGTCTTGCTCTGTCACCCAGGCTGGAGTGCAATGGTGCCGGCTCAAGCAATCCTCCCACCTCAGCCTCCAAGTAGCTGGAACCACAGTCGTGCACCACCATGCTGGGCTATTTTTCCTTTGTATTTTCAGTAGGGGAGGGGTCTTGCCATATTGCAGAGAGAGAGAGAGAGAGAGAGAGAGAGAGAGAGAGAGAGAGAGAGAGAGAGAGAGAGAGAGACCGAGACCAAGATTCCAGCATGCTCCTTTTTACTTAATTATGCCAATTTTGCTGAAGAGCACTTAAAATACCACTTTCACCGGGCACCATGACTCTGTAATCCCAGCACTTTGGGAGGCCGAGGCGAGTGGATCATAAAGTCAAGAGATCGAGACCATCCTGGCCAACATGAGTAGGGGTGGAGCAGCAGGTGTATTTTAGAAAGTCAGGCCTGTTCCTTCTTTTAGGAAAGTCTGCATTACACTTCTGTCCTGCCTGCTTGAGTGGCCAATCTGAGTGACCCTGCTGCCACCGTCGTCCCTTGGTCACACTTTGGGTAGGGGAACTCTTCCCTCTCCTTTTTTGTATACTTCCCTACACTAGGTATAGAGCTTCTAAAACTTGAGAGGACAGAGAAGCACTTGGGAGCTTGTTTAATAAAGATTAAAGGAAGAAGGCCAGGAACGATCGCTCATGCCTATAATTCCAGCACTTTGGGAGGCTGAGGTGGGCGAGTCACCCTGAGGTCAGGAGTTTGAGACCAACCTGGCCAACATGGTGAAACCCCTTCTCTACTAAAAGTACAAAAATTAGGGTGGTGGTGCGCGTCTACAATTCCTGCTACGTGGGAGGCTGAAGCAGTAGAATCGCTTGTACCTGGGAGATGGAGGTTGCAGTGAGCTGAGATTGAGCCACTGCATTCCAGCCTGCCTGATGGAGTGAAACTCTGTCTCAAAAACAAACAAACAAACAGACAGACAGATTAAAGGAGGAAGATTCCTGCATTCTGATCCTCGAGATTCTAATTTGGTAGTTCTGGAACCCAAGAACCCATATTTTTAACAGGCTCCTCAGGTGATTCTGGTGCAGGCACTTGGTAGATCCCATTTTAAAAAAATTGCTCTGGTGCCTTGATGGGTACTTTTTGGGTAGCAAGAAGTCAAGATGATAAGTTTCCTACTTAAAAACATTGGTTGTGGCTGGGCGCAGTGGCTCACGCCTGTGATCCCAGCACTTTAGGAGACCAAGGTGGGCGGATCAACTGAGGTCAGGAGTTCAAGACCAGCCTGACACAGAGAAACCCCATCTCTACTAAAAATACAAAATTAGCCCGGCGTAGTAGCGCATGCCTGTAATCCTAGCTACTCGGGAGGCTGAGGCAGGAGAGTCGCTTGAACCTGGGAGGTGGAGTTTGCGGTGAGCTGAGATTGCGCCACTGCACTCCAGCCTGGGCAACAAGAGTGAGACTCCGTCTCAAAAAATAGACAAACACTATAATCCCAGCGCTTTGGGAGGCCGAGGCGGGTGGATCACGAGCTCAAGAGATCGAGACCATCCCGGTCAACATGGTGAAACCTCGTCTCTACTAAAAATACAAAAAATTAGCTGGGCATGGTGGCACATGCCTGTAATCCCAGCTACTTGGGAGGCTGAGGCAGGAGAATTGCCTGAACCCAGGAGGCGGAGGTTGCGGTGAGCCGAGATCGCGCCATTGCACTCCAGCCTGGGTAACAAGAGCGAAACTCCGTCTCAAAAAAAAAAAAAAAAAAAAGATTTGGGAGTCACTAAAGATTCTATCTCCTTCACTGCAATATGACATAGTGTTTGAAATCCCTAGAACACTTTTTTTTTTGAGTCAGGGTCTTGCTCTGTCACCCAGGCTGCAGCACAGTGGGGCCACCATGGTGCACTGCAGTCTTCACCTCTCGGGATCAAGCAGTCCTCCCCTTAGCCTCCTGAGTTGCTGAGACTGCAGGTGCACGCTATCATGCCCAGCTAATTATTTTTATTTTTATTTTTGTAGAGACAGGGTCTTACTATGTTGCCAGGGCTTGTCTCAAACTCCTGAGCTCACGTGATCCTCCTGCCTTGGCTTCCCAAAGTGCTGGGATTACAGATGTGAGCCACTGTGCCCAGCTGACATTTTATTTTCATTAATATCTGTGTTAAACTGAAAATGTGTTACTTGGGAGTAAACATTATTATTAATTATTATTATTAATCTTTAAACTTTATAACAGTGCTTCAAGGTAGGCAATATTATCCCCACTGATCAGATGGGAAAATTGATATTTTGGGTTTATCTGGAATCTTTGCTGGAGTTTGCGGTCTATATCAGATTAATTACTCATATAATAGAGTCTTGTTTTGATGGAACACAACATAAAGCAACTTTGATTAGAGGATGGTGTAGAAATTGTCAGAGTGGGACCGTGCTCAGTGGCTCATGCCTCCAATCCCAACATTTTGAGAGGCCAAAGTGGGTGGATCACTTGAGGTCAGGAGTTTGAGACCAGCCTGGCCAACATGGTGAAATCCCATCTATACTAAAATACAAAAATTAGCCAGGCATGGTGGTACATGCCTGTAATCCCAGCTACTTGGGAGGCTGAGGCAGGAGAATCACTTGAACCCAGGAGGCAGAGGCTGCAGTGAGCCAAGATTGTGCCACTGCATTCTACCCTGAGCGACAGCAAGATTCCATCTCAAAAAAATAAAAAATTAAGTAAAATAAAGAAATGGTTGGGGTGTATTCATGGTACGGCTCAGGGGAGGAAAAGCTCAGGAGAGGGGCTAGGGTAGTAGTAGGGAAGCACCAGAAGGAGAATGAGAATTGTAGTGGCCTCCCTGACGTTGCCTGCCCAGCCCGGATTTCTTTTCCTGGCTCCTGCCCTACCCTCCTGAATCACAAGGCCATAACGGTAGGGCTTCATGCATCTGTGGTTGACCTTGTCCTTAGTCACAGCCAGTTGGACCAGGAATGGACACCTGAGCCAAGTGAGGCCAGTGATCACCTTCCCAGAGGTATTTGGAATGAGCACTGAGAGAGTCTAGCCTTGCCTGGCTGGTGTGTTGAATGGAGGAAATACAATCTCAGGAGCTATTGGCAGTCGTACTTGCGTATTGTGGAGTGGAAAAGCAGTGTAAACCAGTCTGCAGAGAGAATGAGGCAGACGCGAGAGAGGAGCAGATAGAGTGTTGATAAGGCTCAAGTCTTAGATTGCAGTTTCTTCCAGAGGCTGAGCTGTGTTTCTGTCCTTGGATACTCTTGCAACCTTTAAATGAATCCTCTTTTTTAGCTTGAGCTAGCCATGGTGGGTTTCTGTTACTTGTAGCCAAAAGAGCCCTAACTAGGCTGAGCATGGTGGCTCATGCCTGTAATTCCAGCACTTTGGGAGGCCAAGGTGAGCAGATCACTTGAGGTCAGGAGTTCAAGACCACCCTGGCCAATACGATGAAACCCCATTTCTACTAAAAACATAAAGCATAAAACATAAACAAAACATAAAAACTGCCTTAGCCTCCCGAGTAGCTGAGATTACAGGCACAGGCAACCACACCCGGCTAATTTTTGTATTTTTAGTAGAGATGGGGTTTCATCATGTTGGCCAGGCTGGTCTTGAACTCCTGGCCTCAAGCCATCCACCCATCTCGGCCTCCCAAAGTGCTGGGATTATAGGTGTGAGCCACCGTGCCCGGCCATTTTTAAATATTTTGTTATATTTTAATTAATTAAATTTAAGTAGCCACCTGTGACCAGTGGTTACCATTTCGGACAGCACAGCTCTCTAATCATTGAAAATAGAGAGTTGCTTCTGTAACAGGAAGCAAACTGTAAAGTTGGTTTGCAGTGCCAAGATGAAAATCAAAAGAAAACTGTCAGTGAGTACTGCAGAAACACTAGGGGACCATTGTGCAGCATCCGAATCAGTAATTGCAAACTATGTCCCTACCTCCCACTCTATGCAATAACTTGGAAAAAAGGATATTAAATTGGCTCTCTGAGAATTATCTGTAAAAAAAAAGAAAGGAAGGGACAAAAAAGGGAAGTAAAGAAGGAGAGAAGGAAGCAGAAAGTGGCAAAGTCACTTTAAATAGAGAAAACAGTTCTCTGTTCAGAGTAAAATTTAACTGAATGCATTAACAAATCAACAAAAGAAATGTATCTTCAAAAGGCATAACTGGGGGCCGGGCGCGGTGGCTCACGCCTGTAATCCCAGCACTTTGGGAGGCCGAGACGGGTGGATCACGAGGTCAAGAGATCGAGACCATCCTGGTCAACATGGTGAAACCCCGTCTCTACTAAAAATACAAAAAATTAGCTGGGAATGGTGGTGCAAGCCTATAGTCCCAGCTACTCGAGAGGCTGAGGCAGGAGAATCGCTTGAACCCAGAGATGGAGGTTGCGCTGAGACAAGATGGTGCCACTGCACTCCAGCCTGGGTGACAGAGTGAGTAAGTAAACGCTCTGTCTAAAAAAAAAAAAAAGCTTCCCATATTCTGATTTTTTTGCGGGGAGGGCCCTGAGTTTTGCTCTTGTTGCCCAGGCTGGAGTGCAATGGTGCGATCTCGGCTGGCTCACCACAACCTTGCCCTCCTGGGTGCCACCATGCCTGGCTAATTCTGTATTTTTTTTTTTTTTAGTAGAGACAGAGTTTCTCCATGTTGGTCAGGCTGGTCTTGAACTCCTGACCTCAGATGATCTGCTTGCCTTGGCCTCAAAATGCTGGGATTACAGGCCTGAGCAACCGCGCCTAGCTGATTTTTTTACCCATGAAATAAACTTGTGGTTATAATAGGGCTTCCACTTGCACATGGAGATCTGTGCCAGTGCAAATGTTCCAGTTCCTTTTCTAACTGTAAACACACGCATGGCATGCTGCTGTGTGCTTCCACTGCTGTAAGTTTAGTTAACATGAATCTGCTCACAGACCAGATCAATCTTGTTTGTTGACAGAATCAGGTATCTGAACCTTCAAGGCAAAGAGCCAGGTTCTAATTAACCCAGATAACCTTGGTCTAGCCAGGTCTCTGGCATACAGCCAGATGATCTCCCTACCAACTCCCTGACCTCTCCCAGGGACATATCTTCAAGATATTATTTTCTAAGTAGGATCAGGAGAAGCTGTGGAGATCCTAAATGGATTCTGGCATGGCCTAATAAGGACAGGAGAACAGAGGGGTTAGATATGGAGGACTATGAGACAGATGAGTTAATCTAAAGGGATGACAGGAAAATGAAAGGGCCAGCAGCATTCTTATCTGGGAAGTACTGGGCACTTCAGAATTCAACATCCCCATGAGAAAGTTGTTTGATGAGACCCAGAGCTTACTTACTGAAATAAAAAGTAGCAAAACCAACAGTTTGTTTTGTTGTTGTTTTCTTTTTGTCTATTTTTTTTTTTTTTTGAGACGGAGTTTCGCTCTTGTTACCCAGGTTGGAGTGCAATGGCTCTTAGCAAAACCTCCCTTTTGCTAAAAAAGGGGGTTTCTTGTATGTATGTCATAGGAATAAGTGAAGCACTTCGAGCTACTTAAGAGTCTCGCACTACTAATTCTACAACTCTCTACTTACCGTTTAAAACTCATAGCTTGGCAACATCATAGAGCTGTTGCCAAGATAACGATTCTTCCCAGTCCCTGCCCCCCGATCCAGAATGTCAGAGAAAAAAGTTCTGATTTGCAATAAACTGCTAAACTTTCTAAACACTTACGAAATTCCTAGAATTGATAATGAAATACACTCAATGTGACTGTTACACTGAATTTAGGATTTTTTGCAATTTATTTATTTATTTTATTTTTTTGAGATGGAGTTTCGCTCTTGTTGCTGAGGCTGGAATGCAATGGCATGATCTCAACTCACCGCAACCTCCGCCTCCCAAGCAAGTTCAAGCGATTCGATTCTCCTGCCTCAGTCTCCTGAGTAGCTGTGATTACAGGCATGCACCACCATGTCTGGCTAATTTTTTGTATTTTTAGTAGAGACAGGGTTTCTCCATGTTAGTCAGGCTGGTCTCGAACTCCTGACCTCAGGTGATCTGCAGGCCTCGGCCTCCCAAAGTGCTGGGATTACAGGTATGAGCCACCATGCCCAGCTTTTTGCAATTTAAATATTGAAAATTCAAACATTTCTAACATGATCTTTCTCTATTTTACCATTTCTGGCTATTCATTTTTTTTTTTTTTCTTTCCTTTCAATTGCATGAAACCTAAGTTAAAGCCTGAAAAAATAGCTGGGCATGGTGGCATGTACCTATAGTCTGAGCTACTCAGGAGGCTGAAGTGGGAGGATTGAGTGCAGGAGTTCAAGGCTGCAGTATACTATGATCACACCTATGAATAGCCACTGTATTCCAGCCTGGGCAACATAGCTAGACCCTACCTTATTTAAAAAAGAAAAGAAAGTGGGGGAAAAAAAGGAAGCACTGTGTGACACTATTCAGGGAGATGAGGTTAATAGTTTTTTATTTTTGAGACGGAGTTTCGCTCTTGTTACGTTACCCAGGCTGGAGTGCAATGGCGCGATCTCGGCTCACAGCAACCTCCGCCTCCGGGGTTCAGGCAATTCTCCTGCCTCAGCCTCCTGAGTAGCTGGGATTACAGGCACGCGCCACCATGCCCAGCTAATTTTTGTATTTTTTAGTAGAGACGGGGTTTCACCTTGTTGACCAGGATGGTCTTGATCTCTTGACCTCGTGATCCACCCGCCTCGGCCTCCCAAAGTGCTGGGATTACAGGCGTGAGCCACCGCGCCCGGCCCTAGGTTAATAGTTTTTAAGCATCTGTTTTTTCATCTTATTTAAGGTATAAAAGTAGAAATAGGGACCTTGTAGATCCAGTGCTGACTTGGCAGATAACAGGAGAAAGCAGTCTCGAGAGAAACCCTATTAATGAGGGGAAGGAACCGTGCACTGGCAGTAACAGTAACACAACACAAATATGGAGGAGTAAAGCGTAAAAGGAAGAGGACAGGTAGAAAAACGATGAACGTGCTGTGAAGAAGTTAAAGATCAGGCCGGGCGGCGTGACTCGAGTCTGTAATCCCAGCACTTTCGGAGCTGAGTCGGGCAGATCACCTGACGTCAGAAGTTTGAGACCCGCCTGGCCAACATGGTGAAACCTTGTCTCTATAAAAATACAACGAATTAGCCAAGTGTGGTGGTGTGCACCTGTAGTCCCAGCTACTTGGGAGATCACACCACTGCACTCCAGCCTGGGTGAGAGAGCCAGACTCCGTCTCATCTCAAAAAAAAAAAAGAAGTTAAAAGATCACAATCCTGGGCTGGGTGTAGTGGCTCACGCCTGTAATCCCAACACTTTGGGAGGCCGAGGCAGGTGGATCACAAGGTCAAGAGATCAAGTCTATCCTGGCCAACATGGTAAGACCCTGTGTCTACTGAAAATACAAAAATTAGCTGGGCATGGTGGCACACACCTATAGTCCAGTTACTCGGGAGGCTGAGGCAGGAGAATCGATTGAACCTGGGAGGCGGAGGTTGCAGTGAGCCGAGATCGTGCCACTGCACTCCAGTCAGGGCAACAAAGGGAGATTCTGTCTCAAGAAAAATTAATAAAAAAAAAAATAAAGACCATAATTCTGAAAAACAGAAATTAATGAAAAGCTACAGGAAAAAAATAAGATGGAAAAGGAAATGGTTGAGATTCTTTTGTGAAAAAACTGAAGGACCTCCTAGCATTTGACTTGCTGCTAAAAAAAAAAAAAATCTTCCAAACACATCGAGGCTCCAGGAAGGAGAACTTTGGCAGAAGGACCACCAGAGACTATAACCGGTTTCTTTTCTTTGGAAAAGAGCAGAAGGTGTAAATGAAGTCACAAACCAGTGTTTGTATGCTCAATTAGCATTTGACTTTCTTCCCCTCCTTCATAAAAATAAACATAATTTATGCTGACTGTTTGCATTTTACCTTATACTTTTTCATTTCCATATTCTTTGTAATTAGTATTAGTGGTCATTATCAGTAGATCAGTAAATGGAGATAAAAGAAAAGCATTTGCTCCAAACTATTTATCAGGGTCACAGAACAGAGCTGGCCCCAGAGTTTGTAACCTCTCCATTCTTGGTCTCTGTGATCAGACAGCCGTAACTACTGAGGAAGACGTTCTAGACTACCTAGTACCAGTTAGTTTGGATCTCCTCTCTGTGCTATTTAATAGAAGAAGATGAAACCATAGGTAGCCCCCACCCCCAATCATTTGGAATTCTTATGCAGACAAGCACTCTCTCATGGTGGTCTTGCTCGACTCCTGCTGGCAGCCAAACAGGTGAGGTGGGAGGTCATGCAAAATCCACCTAATAACTATTTGCTGACCAATTCTTTAATTGACTTTTCCACGCTGATGAAGACCAGGAGCCTGTGGAATTACAACACCTCGCAGTGCTTATTTTCTCCACGGCCTGCATTTTCTATGTCTTTGCAATTCCGTTTTTGGAATAAAGAACCGTTATCATTTGTTTTCAATGTTATATGATAGAATCAATTTTACTGATAACTTCTGAAAATCCTTGAGCAGGCCTGCAAAAATGTGGCTTCCTGTGATCCTCTCCATCTGCCTCAGATCTATGTATAAACGGACCATGTTCACTTTCACTTGCTTTCAAAGCTGTACCTTTAAGGTTTGGGAATTCAAGGGCAAAGTGATTTTAATTTGATGCATTTTGTACTGTGGCCAATAAGGGAAAAATAAATGCCCTCAAACTTGATCGGTTCTAGTCACATTTGCCAGTCACTATTTGTCAAACCACTGCACATAAAATCACAGGCATGAAAGATACCTCTCTCAAAAACAGATTTCTGAGGAACGCCAATCAGACCGGGGAGGCGGATTAATGTGTTTGATTTCTCAAAAGTCTGTTTACTGTCCAATCTGTCTTGGTCGTTGGACATGCTAGCAAGTAATTATTCTTATGGCTAGTAAAATGACTACTAAACATTTATTAATGATTGTAGTTTTGGAATTACTTTTTTTTTAACCAGTCACGTTGGTTTCTAAAAATTGTTCCTCTGGCTAGACACAGGAGCCAGGTGCTGAGAGTTGACTTGGAGCCAAGTTTCAGTGCTGTCCAATCTTCGCATCGGATCTTCAGCCAGGCCTTCTGAATATTCTCACAATTAGAAAATCTATCCCCCCCCCAGACTCGCAGATGCTGTTTTCCCCCCACTGGCTCTGCACAGAACATCATTATCTTTGCCAAGCTTCTGTCTCTATGGCAATAACAGATGGGAAGTGCTGTGGAATTATTCATGTTCAGGAAAGGAGGCAGTCAAGAACGAAGAAGAGGTGGGGGGTAGAGGGGGGCACGACCTGGGAGCTCGGTGGAGGGGGCCTAAGGAAGGGAACTTGGGTGGGGGTGCGGGGAGCGCTGCGGCTTGAGAGGCTTGTGAGCCTTTGGGAGGCCTGTTGTAAGAAAAAAAGGAAAAAAGAAAAACCTACGAGCACAAGAGTATTTCCAGCCAGCGACTCCAAACGTGGGTCCCCATAGGAGCGACCTGAAGCAGTAAAACCCAGAAGAAACTGGACGGAAATGGGGGAGAAAAAGGGACAAAGCTCGAGTCTCCTCAATTTTGTGCACGGCTACTCGGTGGACTATTTCGGTTCCAGATCTTGCGGTGGGGGGAGAAAAGGGGATTTCTTGGTGGTTCGAAATGTGACGGGGCAGCGCTGCAGAGCTGAACACGCTAACCGGCCACCCTGGGAACCCGCAGAGGGTTCTTAAGTCCTATCTTCCCCACCTCGCCTTGCCCTTCTCAAAAAAAAAAAACCAAAAAACCCTCAGTAAACACTGTAGAAACCTGTAATTCACGGCTCCCCTCAAGAACCGAGAGAGCAGCCCGGTGGGCGGGGGTGGCAGGCTGCGGAGCAGGGACAGAAATCCTGGCTCCCGGTTGCGCCGGACTTCGGCCACCCCTCCCGCCAGGCGCGATGGCGGACGGAGGTCAGCCCGGCGAAGGCGTCTGGGTGAGGCCGCCCGGGCGAGGCTGGGGCCGCCGGGACGGGGCGGAGCTCTGGCAGCTGCTGGGCGGCCCTCGGGCGGGAGGCCCCGCGGGGGCGGGGAGTGGCGCCCGTGCCTGACCTCGGGCTCAGCGCCGCCGGCTGCTGGGGTCGCGCACGGTGCACCGCGCGGCCGCCCCGCCCCCTCCTCCCCGCCGCGCAGCGGCCGAGCGTCCGGGGCGCCCCAGGGTCTGGCGCGGCGGGTGGGGCGGGGGCGGGGCGGAGGCCCCAGACAGCCGGCTGGGCGACGAGAGGAAGGAAGGAGGGCGGGCGGCGGCGAGGGCGGGGTGGGAGGGAACATCCTGTCTGCGCTGGGTGCACCGCAGACAGCGCCGCGCGCCAGCCGCCCAGACGGTGCGCGGGGCGGGGAGCGCCGGGCGCGCGCCTGGGGGGGAGGGGGCGCGCGCGCGCGACGACCGGGCCGGGGGCGGGGGGCGCTCTGAGGAGCCACAATAGGCCAGACGGCGGGCGCGCTTCCGAGAGAGCCGGCAGCGGCGAAGTGGCGGCCGCGGCGCCGCCGCTGGCTCCGTTCCCTTCCCCTCCCCCTCCCCGCCGCCCTCGCTCTCCCCCGGGCGGCCGGAGACGGCGGCGGCGTCTGCGGGAAGCCGTGTGTCTCCGCAGTGACGTGGGCGGGCCGAGGGCCGGTGACGTCAGGGGGCTGTGTGTAGCGATGTGTGTGGGGTTCGGAGCGGCGCCGGCACAGCCGAAGGGAGCGGGCGAGCGGCGGCGGGCACAGGTGCGGCTCCGGCTCGTGGGTGCGGCGGGGGGGGACGCGGCGGGAGGCCAGAGGCGCTCAGCCTCCGGGGAGCCCGACGGCGGCGACGGGGCCGGTGGGGACCTCACAGAGCTCGTCGAGCTCCCCCGGTCGCCGAGGCCCGAGTAAGGGGCTTTGGACGCACGGGTCCCGGGTGGGGTCGGAGCCCGAGGGATTCGCGAGGCGCGTGTCCCGCGCGGGATTACGCCTCGTTGGCTCCAGGCGGGGGGCGCGGGCAGTGCTGGGCACTGCACTTGACGGGAGCCGCGGGGACCCCGGAGACCCGGACGCCTGCCACCCCCCCGCCCCCCACCGTCCGGCTGCGCTCCGCGGGGATGCCCTGGGCTCGACCCCGTCCGTCAGCCCCCGGCGGCGCGGGGGTGTGCGCTCAGCGCCTGAACTGCCCCGGTGCCCCCTTCGTTCTGGCCCGGAGCCGGCGTGGGGGAGGCGCAGCATTAGGGGCGCCGGGGTGACACCCGAGAAGTTCCCGGGGAGAGGGTGCGAGCGGGGGGATTTCCGCAACCCTTCCCGCGGCTCCCGCGGGGGGGCAGTGTTGGGAGGGCACTTGAGGTTATCCCAGGCTCGCTGATGGGGGCGGGGGGGACTCCTCCCTTTACTTCCCTCCACCCCCTTGCACACCCACTCCCAGGCTTCCCGTGTCCCTTGTTCTCCCCCCTCTTCGGGTTAGAGATGAGTGGGTGGCTTTGAGTGGGCGGAGGACTTCAGGGTTTTGGGGGCTCCCCCATTCTAGGTCATGCCTCTTGCCCTCTTCCTTGGCCTGTGTTAAGTGAGGTGTGTTCCTGTGGTGCACAAGTCAGTACGATGGCTGGTGGCACTGGTCCTTAATCCTTTGGGTCTGTTTTATGGTAAATTGCTGACAGTCAGGGAAGCAAAAATTTCTATTTATTGGATTTCTTTTGGGTTTTCTCTCAGGAAGGAAGTGGAAGAAGAGTCTTTTCTTTTCCCCTCTTCCTCCATTTGCATTCTTTGTGAGGTTTGTCTGCCTTGTGCTTTTTGTCCCGGATTAGTCGGTTCAAGGATGGAGATTCCCAGGCATGGAGTCTATAGCTTTTGGCTTCCATTAAGTAAAATCGCTAACCTTTTAAAAGAGAAAGTTAATTTTTGCCTACAGTCATTCCAGTAAAATAGTGTACACGGACCAGCTGAATTAATCCACTTAAAATTGTAACTTAGTTACATATGGTAGATATATGTTAACTCGTATTTGATTTTTTTGGATGAAACTGTTTTTTTTGTTTTTAAATAGGAGATGAAGTAATGTATTTTTTTCCTCTTAAAATGGCATAACTGAAAAAGCCTCTGGTACTGATGGAGATGATCTGTTTAAGATTCTTCATATTCTGAACTCAAATGGCCATTTGTGTTACAATGTTGCTCGCTTTACCCAACTCCAAATGGCTTCCCTATTTAAATGAATGTTCTGATAAACTGGTGTTAGATTTAAAGAAATCACTCAAGTGTCACCTTTGGTAAATGAACTCAATTTAATATTAAGAAAATGGTTTCGGCCTGGTGCGATGGCTCACGCCTGTAATCCCAGCACTTGGGGAGGCTGAGGCAGGCGGATCGCTTGAGGCCAGGAGTTCGAGACCAGCCCGACCAATATGATGAAAAATTAATATTTTTCATCATATTGGTCGGGCTGCTCTCGAACTAACCCTGTCTCTACTAAAAATACAAAAAAATTAGCCTCGCGTCGTGGCGTGCGCCAGTAGTCCCACCTACTCAGGAGGCTGAGACAGGAGAATTGCTTGAACCCGGGAGGCGGAGGTTGCGGCCAGCCAAGGTTCTGCCTCCAGCCTGGGCAACAGAGCGAGACTCGTAAAAAGAAAGACCGAAAAAGAAACTTTTTTTTGGCCTCTGGAGCAAATTCAAATGTAACTGTTCCCCATCCCCTTCTCTTCTTGCAGATTAATGAAAAGAAGAATGAACTATAATCTTTGAAGATAACTGGGCAATTTTTTGTTAAGTATCATTGTTGATTGTAGAAGTTCGAGAAGTCAGAGGCTGTTTTTACTGGTGTGAGGATTTACACACGTCTTCAGTTTTTCAGCGCAGACCAGCAGACCATCATTTTTAGAGGAAATACTCCCTCTGCCCTCCTTTATGGTTTCCTTAGTGGTAAAGATTAAATTGGGTTGCATCATTTTGACTTGTGTTTGAGTCTAGATTTTATGGCCCAAGGAATGGCATAAACTTTTCATGTGTTTGCTTATAACAAACGAAACCAAACCATTACATTGATCCTGGACATCTTGAATTGAGAAATTGGTAACTTTATTTTGATATATATTTCTGAAGAATTCAAGAAAACAAAGCATCCTCAGAGGTGTGCCTCTTTTCTTTATTATTGGAGACAAAACGAACAATTTAATAGGCTTTGTAGTGAAATTATGCCAGATTATAAGGAGAACCGAAACTAAGTATTGAGTAATTTAAGGGGAATCTCTCTTTAGAGAGTTTTTGCGAATAGTTACCGTAAGTATTTGTATACATTCATTACTTTCCCCTTTTCAAATAAGCAACTAAATAGAAATGCAAATCTCAGACTTAATTGTTTAACAGAGTAGTGTAGCAATGGAAAACCTCCAGACAAATTTCTCCTTGGTTCAGGGTTCAACTAAAAAACTGAATGGGATGGGAGATGATGGCAGCCCCCCAGAGAAAAAAATGATGACAGACATTCATGCAAATGGAAAAATGATAAACAAGGTGCCAACAGTAAAGAAGGAACACTTGGATGACTGTGAAGACATGACAGTGGAAACTGATGGAGAACATGTCAAGCGAACCTGTGCTTCCGTTCCTGAAACTTCACATTTGAATCCCAGTTTGAAACACACATTGGCACAATTCCATTTAAGTAGTCAGAGCTCTCTGGGTGGACCAGCAGCATTTTCTGCTCGGTATTCCCAAGAAAGCATGTCGCCTACTGTATTTCTGCCTCTTCCATCTCCTCAGGTTCTTCCTGGCCCATTGCTCATCCCTTCCGATAGCTCCACAGAACTCACCCAGACTGTGTTGGAAGGGGAATCTATTTCTTGTTTTCAAGTTGGAGGAGAAAAGAGGCTCTGTTTGCCCCAAGTCTTAAATTCTGTTCTCCGAGAATTTACACTCCAGCAAATAAATACAGTGTGTGATGAACTGTACATATATTGTTCAAGGTGTTCTTCAGACCAGCTTCATATCTTAAAGGTACTAGGCATACTTCCATTCAATGCCCCATCCTGTGGGCTGATTACATTAACTGATGCACAAAGATTATGTAACGCTTTATTGCGGCCACGGACTTTTCCTCAAAATGGTAGCATACTTCCTGCTAAAAACTCATTGGCCCGGTTAAAGGAAACTGGCAGTGCCTTTGAAGTGGAACATGAATGCCTGGGCAAATGTCAGGGTCTATTTGCACCCCAGTTTTATGTTCAGCCTGATGCTCCATGTATTCAGTGTTTGGAGTGTTGTGGAATGTTTGCACCCCAGACGTTTGTGATGCATTCTCACCGATCACCTGACAAAAGAACTTGCCACTGGGGCTTTGAATCGGCTAAATGGCATTGCTATCTTCATGTGAACCAAAAATACTTAGGAACACCTGAAGAAAAGAAACTGAAGATAATTTTAGAAGAAATGAAGGAGAAATTTAGCATGAGAAGTGGAAAGAGAAATCAATCCAAGGCAAGTTGTTTTTTATATCAATTTTTAGTAATAGTAGTAATAGTAAAATTTTATTTACTTAGAAATAAAAATTCTATGTTTAGAGTGTAATTTAACCTGTATGTTGAGCATTCCTCATGCAACAACAACAAAATACAGATGGATGTATTTGTATTGCAACTTTTAGGCTATAAAGTGCTTTCCAGTATGCTTTCTCATTTGACTTTCCATACATCTTGTGAGAGAAGTAAGACTATTATTCCATTTTATAGATAAAGCAAATGAAGCTCAGAGAGAGAAAATGGCTTTCCCAAAATTAGGTAGCTAGGGAGTGGAGGACATAGGGCTTTTTCTCATATCCTCTTTTTCACACATCCTGCTTCTTGACCCTGCTGCATCTGTTGTTTTTCTAGGACTCAAGATAATTTGCACTTTGGTGTTATCTCCATTTGCAAATGGTACAATGGCTAGTCAAAACAATTCTTGTGGGCTCGAAACAGCATTTTTCGGAGATCCACCTGTGATTTCTGATGTTTCTATGCTTGGATATTCAGGCTTGCTCAATATTTGAAACAAATGGAAAAGACATATCTGAAGAATTTGTGATTTGAGTAAGCAAGGTTTTTTATTTCTTTTTTATTTTTATTTTTTTAAAAGATGGGGTTTCACCATAATGGCCAGGCTAGTCTTGAACTCCTGACCTTAGGTGATCCAACCACCTCCGCCTCCCAAAGTGCTAGGATTACAGGCGTGAGCCACTGTGCCCGGCCGGTTTTTTTTTTTTTTTTTTTCCAAAGAAAGGAATAACTAAAAAAATTGACAGAGTAAGAAAGAGTTTATTTTATTAATTTTTTTTTTGAGACGGTGTCTTGTTCTTTCACTAGGCTGGAGTGCAGTGGTGCCATCTTGGCTCACTGCAACTCTGCCTCCCGGGTTCAAGCGATTCTCCTGCCTCAGCCTCCCAGATAGCGGGGACTACAGGCACACACCACCACGCCTAGGTAATTTCTTTCTATTTTTGGTAGATGCCGGTTTTACCATGTTGGCCAGGATAGTCTTGATCTCCTGTCCTTGTGCTCTGCCCGCCTCAGCCTCCCAAAGTGCTGGAATTAAAGGCATGAGCCACCACATCCAGCCGGAAAAGTTTATTTTAGACTAATAAAATATTAATATAAAAACCTGCTGGGCTTGGTGGCTCACACCTGTAATCTCAACACTTTGGGAGGCCGAGGTGGGCGGATCACCTGCGGTCAGGAGTTCGGGACCAGCCTGGCCAATGTGGTGAAACCCCATCTTTACTAAAAATACAAAAATTAGCCAGGTGTGGTGGCACACACTTGTAGTCTCAGCTACTTAGGAGGCTGAAACAGGAGAATTGCTTGAACCTGGGAGGCGGATGTTGTAGTGAGCTGAAATCTGTAGTGAGCTGAAATCACACCATTGCTTTCACACCTAGGCGACAAGAGTTAAGCTCCATCTCAAAAAACAAAAACAAAAACAGGTGCAGTGGCTCACGCCTGTAACAGCACTTTGGGAGGCTGAGGTGGGCGGATCACTGCAGGTGGGCGGATCACTGCAGGTGGGCGGATCACTGCAGGTCAGGAGTTCGAGACCAGCCTGGCCAACATGGCGAAACCCCATCTCTACTAAAAATACAAAAATTAGGCAGGCGTGATGGAGTGTGCCTATAGTCCCAGCTATTTGGGAAGCTGAGCCAGGAGAATCGCTTGAACCTGGGAAGCGGAGGTTGTGGTGAGCCAAGATCATGCTGCAGCGCTCCAGCCTGGGCGTCAGAGTGAGACTCTGTCTTAAAGAAAAAGGAAGAAAACCTATCAGCCAAGCTATCATAAGTTTATTTTTCATGCTGCATTATCTGGTAGGCTAAACTAATATCTTCATTCTAACATTTTGAATGCCTAGGCAATGAAAAATATTTGGATTAGTAAATATTCAATTTATTGATCTGGTGGTTTTATATTTCTATTTAGTCAAATAGAAAAAATGTATTTGTTAGGAATTGTGTAACAACAATTCCTAACACTAAGTGTTTAAAATGTGGCCAGCGTTGCTCTTGAGCAGTTTTATGTGTATATTTTTATTTAGTTCTTAACAAGAGGTTGGCCATGTTTCATTTAGGAACTTTGCATTTTTCCACTGTTAGTTTTGATTCCTTGAAATATCTCTGCCCTTTTCTGTTTCACAGAAGAAATGAATGAAGTGTATTAAATGACTGGCTGAAGGTTTATTCACAGCAAAGTTAGAGCTTGGACTAGATCTTAAGACTTGGGATTCTGTGCTTTATTCTGGTACCTTTAAGGTTTTAAGGGAAATTTAGTTAATGGTGTAGTTTTAAGACAGTGATTAAGCCTAATGAAGATAATAATTTTAGACTCATTTACGGTAGTTTGCTACTTGCTTCCAGAAGGCCAGCACTTTGAAATTTCTTGCCAGTGGCTGCTAGATAAGTTTGTATTCTTTTTTTTTTTTTTTTTCCTGGGACTGAGTCTCACTCTGTCGTCAGGCTGGGATGCAGTGGCGTGATCTTGGCTCACTGCAACCTCTGCCTCCTGGGTTCAAGTGATTCTCCTGCCCCAGTCTCCCGTGCAGCTGTGACTACAGGTGTGCACCACCATACCAGCTAATTTTTGTATTTTTAGTAGAGACGGGGTTTCATCATGTTGGCCAGGATGGTCTCGATCTCATGAACTCATGAGCTGCCCGCCTTGGCCTCACGAAGTGCTGCGATTACAGGCGTGAGCCACCGCACCCAGCCTATAGTTTATATTCTTTAGGTGCAGTTATTAACTGATTGTAAATCAGGATTGACTTCAAGCCAGTACTCAGTGTGGAACTTGCTTACAGTTGGACTTGTCCTGTGCTGAAGTTTGTGCTCAGAGATTATATTTCAAAATGTGAATCCCCTTTGCTATTTGCGATATCTTGTGCCGTACTCTTACATGTCTGCTGGAGGCCACATTATTTGCCAGATATTGTTGCTCCAGTCTTTTTTTTTTTTGAGACGGAGTTTTGCTCTTGTTGCCTAGACTGGAGTGCAATGGCGTGATCTTGGCTCACTGCAACCTCCGCCTCCTGGGTTCAGGCCATTCTCCTGCCTCAGCCTCCCAAGTAACTGGGATTACAGGTGCACGCCACCATACCCACCTAATTTTTTGTATATTTAGTAGAGACTGGGTTTCACCATGTTGGATAGGCTGGTCTTGAACTCCTGACCTCAGGTGATCCTCCTACCTCAGCCTCCCAAAGTGCTGCGATTATAGGCATGAGCCACTGCGCCTGTCCTGCTCCAGTCTTTATTACTCTGACATAGTGTATTTCAGATAAACTACTTTTCCTAATATTCTTGCTCTGTGTTTATGTGAAAAACACGTGAGAACCATGATAAAGGTTAAAAAAAACAATGATGGATGAATTTACCTAACTGAAACAATGTGCTAAGGTTTGGTTAACACTGAAACTATCCTTCATCTGGGACTTAATCCCTTATTGTCCCAGAATTCATTACCTTGAATACATTTTTGATTTTAGGAAGGTATGAGATTTTTTTCCAGTCTTTTTGCTGTGTTATACTTTGCAGTATTTGCGTTAGTGTTTGTGGTGTATTTTGATATTGCTTCTAATTTTTTTTTTTTTTGAGACGAGAGTTTTGCTCTCGTTGCCCAGGCTGGAGTGGAATGGTGTGATCTTGGCTCACTGCAGCCTCTGCCTCCTGGGTTCAAGCGATTCTCCTGCCTCAGCCTCCCAAGTAGCTGGGATTACAGGCATGTGGCTGCCATACCCAGCTAATTTTATATTTTTAGTAGAGATGGGGTTTCTCCATGTTGGTCAGGCTGGTCTCAAACGACCTCAGGTGATCCGCCTGCTTTGACCTCCCACAGTGCTGGGATTACAGGCGTGAGCCACCATATCTGGCCTATTGCTTCTAATTTTATGTGAATTTGAGAAATTTTAAAATTTAAGAAAATTTCAAACACCCAGTACTTTTAAGAAGATTGTTATTTTGGTTCATGTTTAATAGGTACTTGAGTGGTGGTTTTATATGCTTGCCACTTCACATTTTAGAAACATTCTCAGAACATTGTAAAGTACATTGTTTTTGAGGGTCTGTGAGGAAGGTGAATTACAGTATTTCCCCCTCTTAGGTGGGTCACATGCTCCTAGTTGTATAACTAGAATCAAGAGTTGAATGCATGTCTTCTAACACGAAGTTCAGTAATTTCTCACTACCTGCCCCTGAAACACATGTTAGTAGTAGAAACTGAATTTTCAGAGACATTAACTTTTCTTGTCCGTTTACCTTAGTACAGGCTGAGCATCCCAAATCCAAAATCTGAAATACTGTAGAGGCCAAGACTTTCTGAATGCCGACACGGCACTCAAAGGAAATGCTCATTGGAGTATTTCAGATTTTGATTTTTGGATTTGGGATGTTCAACTGTTATATTGTGCAAATATTCCAAAATCTGAAAAAATCAGAAATTCAAAATACTTTTGGTCTCAAGCATTTCTGATAAGGGATATTCAACCTGTATGATGGTTCTCAAATTCTATTTTAACCTGCATATAAATTTAAATACTAAGAAGTTTAACTGAGAAGGGGATAGTCATTGACCGAGGAATAGTTTTTATTTTCTTCTGAGTCATTGAGTTGGTTGCCAAACAAACCACAATGACCCAGAGGGAGCTCATTTTAAAAAGTCAAACTAGACTTTTTTTTTTTTTTTTGGAGACAGGTTCACTCTTGTTGCTGAGGCTGGAGTGCAATGGCATGATCTTGGTTCATTGCAACCTCTGCCTCCCGGGTTCAAGTGATTCTCCTGTTTTAGCCTCCCAGGTAGCTGGGATTATAGATGCCCACCACCATGCCTGGCTAATTTTTTACATTTCTAGTAGACATGGGGTTTCAATGTGTTGTCCAGGCTGGTCTCGAACTCCTGACGTCAGATGATCCACCCGCCTCAGCCTCTCAAAGGGCTGGGATTACAGGCATGAGCCACTGCACCCAGCCCAGGATTTTTTTTTTTTTAAATTCAAAAGCAATATTTTGATTATATAAAATATCTAAGCATGTCAAATCATGTTAGTATTCACACTGAACATCAGGTCTTTTACGTCAGGAGTTTGAGGCCAGCCTGACCAACATGGGAAACCCTGTCTCTACTAAAAATACAAAAATTATTGGTAGCATGTGCCTGTAATCCCAGCTACTTGGGAGCTGAGGCAGGAGAATCACTTGAACCCAGGAGGCAGAGGTTGCAGTGAGCCGAGATCAAGTCATTGCACTTCAGCCTGGGCAACAGAGTGAGACTTCGTCTCACAAAAAAAAAAAATCCTGAAACTCAGTAGACATTTGTTTGAAATGAAACAACTTAATTAAACTTAATTATTTTACAATTATATGTAATAAATATTTTAATTAATTTTTATGTTAAGAAATTATAGTCTTAGAAATAATTTGAAATGAGACAACTTAAATATAGCTAATAATGCTTTCTTACTCAAGTCACCATAAGAAATATAGTTGATTTTTAGGCCAAGTACCATGGCTCATGCCTGTAATCCCAGCACTTTGGGAGGCTGAGGTGGTTGGATCATCTGAGGTTACCGCCCTCGCCAACATGGCGAAACCCTATCTCTACTAAAAATATAAAAATTAGCAGGGCATGGTGGCATATGCCTGTAATGCCAGCTACTTGGGAGGTTGAGGCAGGAGACTCACTTGAACCCAGGAGGTAGAGGTTGCAGTGAGCTGAAATCTCGCCACTACACTCCAGCCTGTGTGACAGAATGAAACTCTGTCTTGGAAAAAAAAAAAAAAGAAGAAGCATACTTGATTTTTAGATCTGCCTAGATTGTTCTGCGGAATGTTGTTGTCAAGCTGCTTATCTGATGTTTGCTTTTTGTATTTTTTATTGGAAAAACCATTATTGTACTTTAAACTGTATAAATATGTACAAACATTACATTCCTGATTCTTTTCACATCTTTAGTGGTCATTCAACAAAATCAGGAGTAGATCAAATTTATTTAAATAAAAATAGAAAATGAAGTTTGATCTACTTCTAATTTTGTTGAATATTACATTTCTGTGTAAAAAAAAGATTGGCAGGCAAATTAATTTGCAATATTTATAAATAAAATTTGAAGGATAATGTTTACTTAAGATTCTTTTCTTTCTTACTTTTTGAGGCAGAGTTAGTTTCACTCTTGTTGCCCAAGCTGGAGTGTGATGGTACAATCTTGTCTCACTGCAACCTCTGCCTCCCGGGTTCAAACGATTCTCCTGCCTCAGTCTCCTGAGTAGCTGGGATTACAGGCGCGTACCACCACGCCTAGCTATTTTTTTGTATTTTTAGTAGAGATGGGGTTTCACCATGTTGTTCAGGCTGGTCTTGAGCTCCTGACCTCAGGTGATCCACCCACCTTGGTCTCCCAAAGTACTGGTGAAGTGTGAGCCAAAGTGCTGGTATTAGAGGTGTGAACCAGAGTGCTGGGAGCCACCGTACCTGGCCTCAAGATTATTTTCAAGCGTATTAGAAGTGGTCATTTGTAGTGAATCGCTAAGATAATTGTAAGTAATTCTTCACTGTTGTAGCATGTGGCTGACAGTCTCCACTTTACTAAGTTAAGGACAATATATGCCCTTATTCAGTATATTAAAATTTAAACTTTTAATATTCAGACTGGACTCCTGTTAGGTAAGTAAAGTGTTTTAGTTTTTACTGTACTTGGCAGGGGGAACTCTGTAGATTATCCGATACAAACAGATGACCTAAAGATAGCAACTTTAAAAAAATATTTTCCCTGAAAGCTCATTAGCCATTTCAGAGTTTAATTTTGTATTTTCGTTTCACTTCTTCATTTCTGTAGAGATCATTGGAGTCATAGTAGTTTTCTGTCTCTCCCCTCTTTGAAGCTTTTAATCACACTTTGGTTAGACAGTGTGTTTGTCAGTATACATGTAAATGAGATAAGGAACAGTAGAATGGGCAACTACAAAGAGTTGTGTTGGGACAAAATGTGATCCAGTAATAATTGTGGTAGATTTGATGGTGATTTGTTACCGCAGAGATAGGGTGTACATTTTGCGATTAGCAAAATTTTTGATCAAGTGGGAATAAGGTGAGAGTCAAATGAAGTATTTGTGCTCATATGAGGGACCAGTAGGAATACTTTTGTCTAACTTTATAGAATTAGTAACTATTCCCACTAGTTTAGAGAGTATTTTTTCTATTTTTTTTTTTGGAGCCCAGTTTAAAGCCTGGCATGTCAAAGGCACTCCGTTAAATTTTTCTTTTTTTTAACTGGATAGATTTTTGAAAAATAACACTAAAGTATATTTTAGAATATTTGGATTTTCTTTTAAAGATGGCTTAACCTTTAAACAGACACAGTTTGCAGGTAAACTGTTGATACAACTCATCAAGCAAGAGAATGAGCATTTTGGGAGTTAAGAGCCTTTACTGCAGAAACGTAGGATGGTGTTTCAAACTGCTATTTAAATATTATGTATTTGAGGAGTCTTCCTTTCCTCAAACATTTTCTTACCTAGAATTATATTTCTGAGACAAATAAGATAACTGAGTATTGTGTTCAAATGTATCTCATTTATAGTTTTTTTATACACAGTAATTAGACTAGTTGGATATTTGTTTACTTAGCAAAATGAAGTATGCGAGAAGAAAGTGTGAAACAGTTTTTTATAATAGAAACATTTTCTAAATTATTTTGTTGTTTTAGACTTATAACCCCAAAAGATACATTGAATGAAGATAGTGTCCATTCCAATTATTTGGTTGATATCACATTGAGGTTTTGAATAATGGAGACCAAACAGATCTGCTTAGATTGGATAAGGGTTTGTTTAGCATGCTTGCCTCATTTTTTTTTAATTTTTTTTTTTTTGTTTGTTTAAGACGGAGTTTCACTCTTATTGCCCAGGCTGGAGTGCAGTGGAGAGATCTTGGCTCATTGAAACCTCCACCTCCCGGATTTCGGCGATTCTTCTGCCTCAGCCTCCCGAGTAGCTGGGATTACAGGCATGCGCCACCACGCCTGGCTAATTTTGTATTTTTGGTAGAGACGGGGTTTCTCCATGTTGGTCAGGCTGGTCTCGAACTGCTGACCTCAGGTGATCTGTCCACCTCGGCCTCCCAAAGTGCTGGGATTGATTACAGGCGTGAGCCACCACATCCGCCTGCCTTCCTCATTTTTGACAAAACGACTTTTATTTATTTATTAATTTTTTGAGAGGGAGTTTTGCTCTTGTCACCCAGGCTGGAGTGCAATGGCACAATCTTGGCTCACTGCAACCTTTGCCTCCTAGGTTCAAGCTATTCTGTCTCAGCGTCCGAAGTAGCTGGGATTACAGGTGTGTGCCACTGTGGCCATCTAATTATTATTTTTTTGTATTAGTAGAGATGGTGTTTTACCTTGTTAGCCAGGTTGGTCTCAAATCTCCTGACCTCAGGTGATCCACCCACCTCGGCCTCCCAAAGTGCTGGGATTACAGGTGTGAGCCACCGCGCCCCGCCCCCGGAAGTGCTGGGATTACAGGTGTGAGCCACCGCGCCCCGCCCCCGGAAGTGCTGGGATTACAGGTGTGAGCCACCGCGCCCCGCCCCCGGAAGTGCTGGGATTACAGGCGTGAGCCACCGCGCCCGGCTGCTTTGCTTGTTTTCTAACAAAGGATGTCTAGAAAAGAAATTCTTATTTAATTCAAGCTGATCTTAAGTTTTAACACTTTTTAACACTTTTTTTTTTTTTTTTTTTTTTTAATTAAGATGGGATTTCACCATGTTGGTCAGGCTGTTCTTGAACTCCCGATCTCAGGTGATCCACCTGCCTTGGCCTCCAGAGTGCTTGGATTACAGGTGTGAGCCACCACGCCCGGCCCTGATCTTAAGTTTTATTGATTTGTTAGAGTGAACTTGTCCTTATTCATTATCACCTCTTTGGTCATACAGAGTTGGGGTACAAAATGTTCTACCCATTAACCTACTTTTTAAAAGCATTGCGTTTTTTAAAAAAACTGTTTTCATGAATTGTAAAATATCTTAAACAGTTTTGAATCTAAGTGATATACAGAACATAATTTGGCTATGTCATGTTGATTCAAGACTTTTTTTTTTTAATGAGACAGGGTCTGGCTCTGTCACCCAGGCTGGAGTGCCATGGCGTAGTCTCACCTCACTGCAGCCTCTGTCTCCTGGGCTCACGTTATCCTCCTGCCTTAACCTCCCAAGTAGCTGGGACTACAGGCGGACACCACCGTGCCTGGCTAATTCTTGAATTTTTATTAGAGATAGGGTTTTGCCATGTTGCCCAGACCAGTCTCAAACTCCTGAGCTCAAGCCATCTGCCCGCTCTGGCCTCCCGAAGTGCTAGGATTACAGATATGAGCCATTGCGCCTGGCGAACTCAAGATTCTTAAACATTAATTACCATACTTTGTTGAATCAGGTAGGGGACAATTGAGATATATTAAACTATTTCCCCTGGCCATGCTAAAGCTGTAACTGAAATTGCCTTGCTTTTTGAAGCAGTTTGTTGTGTGTGCATCTTGTAACTTTCCTCCCTCTTGAGGCTGTTAGCTGCAATTGAGCATCTATCATTTAGTATTTCTGTTGCCAGAAATCAGTTCCGTTTCTAATTTACTGCTAGAACTAAACTGTAGGCTGAAAAACTATGTAAACAGATGATTGGTTTATTTTATCAATAAGCAGTTGAATTTGCCCACATTCTGAATGTTAGTTCAAAATGTGATAGAGTCATGCTTTGCCGCCCAGGCTGGAGTGCAGTGGCCTCTCAGCTCATTGCAGTCTCTGCTTCCCAGGTTCAGCTGATTCTCCTGGTCTCCCAAAGTGCTGGGATTACAGGCTTGAGCCACTGCGCCTTTTTTTTTTTAAATTCCACTCTTACATATAGTGTAGAGACCCTCACTGAATATTCCACTCTTTCTTTTTTTTTAAATAGAGATAGGGTGTCGCCATGTTAGCCAGGCTGGTCTCAATCTCCTGACCTCAGGTGATCCACCTGCCTCGGCCTCCCAAAGTGCTGGGATTACAGGCGTGAGCAACCGCGCCCGGCCTATTCAACTCTTAAATCCTTGAAAAATATTAATCTTTTTCCTATAATTTTGAGGTCTTGTTAGTCTTTAAAATTCATTGCTCAAAAATTCTTTATTTATTTTTTTTATTTTTTTAAGACGGGGTTTCACCACGTTGGTCAGGCTGGTCTTGAACTCCCGACCTCAGGTGATCCATCCGCCTTGGCCTCCAAAGTGCTTGGATTACAGGTGTGAGCCACCACGCCCGGCCAGCTCAAAAATTCTTAACAAAAATAAAGATCTTCCACATGCCTATTTTTATTTTTGTCTTTTAATTGGCCCTAAATCGTTTTCTGACTGATGAGATTGTAAGATAGTGTTCTAGGAGCTGTTTCCTTTCTGTTTCAGCCTGTTGAGGGCAGTGGGTCACTTGTCACGTCGCTCCCAAGTTTCTTCATCCTCATTGATTCCTCCATTAGTAAGATCTCAGTAAACAAATCAGAGTTTAGACAGTTTAGAATTGATTTTGTTTTAATTCCTACTGCTTAACATCCAGAGCTGTGTTTCTGGTCGTTACTTTCTTGGTTCCAAACTGGAATATTGGGACATCAGGCAAAACAGCTTTCCTACTTTCCTGATTGGTTGGTGTTTAGTGGCTCTCTACTGTATGTGGTTTTATTCACTATTGAATGAAGTTGTCATTCCCATACACTCAGCCTGGTTGCAGAAGGAATTGGGAATTGGAGCCTCTTTTTTTTTTTTTTTTGAGACAGAGTCTTGCTCTGTCACCCAAGCTGGTGTGCAGTGGTGTGATCTCAGCTCACTGTAACCTCTGCCTCCTGGGTTCAAGTGATTCTCCTGCCTCAGCCCCCTGAGTAGCTGGCATTATAGGCACCTGCCACCATGTCAGGCTAATTTTTGTAGAAATGGCATTTCTCCATGTTGGCTAGGCTGGTCTCGAACTTATGACCTCAGGTGATCTGCCTGCCCTGGCCTCCCAAAGTGCTGGGATTACAGGAGTGAGCCACCACACCCGGCCAGAATTGGAGCCTCTTTGCTTTTCTTGAGATGGAGTCTGGCTCTGTTGCCCAGGCTGGAATGCAGTGGTGCAGTCTCAGCTCACTGCAACCTCCGCCTCCTGGGTTCAAGTGATTCTCCTGCCTCAGCCTCCTGAGTAGCTGGGATTACACACATGTGCCACCGTGCCCAGCTGATTTTTGTATTTTTAGTAGTGACTGGGTTTTGCTGTGTTGGCCAGGCTGGTCTTGAACTCCCGACTCAGGTGAATCCACCTTCCTCGGCCTCCCAAAGTGTTAGGATTACAGACATGAGCCGCCATGCCCGGCCGTGGAGCCGTGGAGCCTCGGAGCCTCTTACAGGCAGGGTTTAGAAGAATACCCAGCTCTCCTTTTTGTCTTATCCCTAGGTTAACTCATTCCTAATCTCATTCCCCCTCACTTTTCTACGTTTGTCTGTTAACTTCTGTTTTTGTTGTTCGTCTTAACCATGCCAGTTTTCAGCTCCCCATTCCTTCTTTCCCCTTTCCCTCACCAGTGAGTCTTGCCTCCCTCTTTTAGGTCTCTGATTCCCACAAAAGCAAGGTAATTTCATACAACAGGAAGTATGTGGGGGATGAAGGGAGGAACAAAGTGTAAATAAAGCAAACCAAAATAAGGGAGAGGTTGGTAACCACAGGTCATTTATTCTTTTTTTCCTATTGAATTTCTTTATTTTATTTTATTTTTTAAAAAATTTTTATTTTTTGAGATGATTTTGCTCTGTCGCCCAGGTTGGAGTGCAGTGGCGTGATCTCAGCTTACTGCAACCTCCGTCTCCCGGGTTTAAGCAATTCTTGTCACAGCCTCCCAAGTAGCTGGGATTACAGGTGTGTGCCACCAGCCACCATGCCTGGCTAATTTTTTGTATTTTTATTTTATTTCATTGTTTTATTTTTTGAGGGGGGGGTCTCACTCTCTCGCCCAGGGTGGGGCGTAGTGGCACAATCAAGCAGTTCTTCCACCTCAGCCTCCCGAGTAGCTGGGCTTGCAGGAGTATATGACCATGTGCAGCTAAGTTTTGCATTGTTTGTAGATATGGGGTTTCACCATGTTGTCCAGGCTGGTCTCGAACTCCTGACCTCCGGTGATCCATTCGCCTAGGCCTCCTAGAGCGCTAGAATTATAGGCGTGAGCCACTGCACCGGCCCCTCTTCAATTTCTGAACCTCAGTTGTTTTCTCATCTGTAAAATGGAAATGATACCTACCTAATGGGGAGTATTTGTTAGAATTAGGAACGTTGTATAAAGCTCTCGGCAGGTAGATGTTCATTAAGTTGGCAGTTACCTCGCTCCTTATTTTTCTTTATTTTTAGTTATAGTTCATCCTTAAGCATGAAAAATGCTTTTCATATTTAGTAGGAAATATGGTTTAACGATAAGGATTAACAAACAACTGGCTTTGGATTTAATCTGGCAAAGTATTGCTGTAGAATGATACCTAGTTAATATGCTAATAAATGCGGTAAGGCTGGAGTATGGTCTAGCTGACTGTAGGAGAGGAATAAGAATCAGAATTCTCCACTGCTGTGCCTTTACAGAGTTCTATTATTTAAAATAGATTTTTAGCCAGGTGCAGTGGCTCATGCCTGTAATCCCAGCACTTTGGGAGGCTGAGGAGGGGGGATCACCTGAGCTTAGGAATTTGAGACCAGCCTGGCTAACTGGCAAAACCCTGTTTCTACTAAGAGTACAAAAATTAGCTGGGCATGGTGGTGGGTACCTGTAATCCCAGCTACTCAGGAGACTGAGGCAGGAAGAATTGCTTGAACCTGGGAGGCGGAGGTTGCAGTCAGCTGAGATCATGCCACTGCACTCCATCCTGGATGACAGAGTAAGACTCCATCTCAAAAAAAAAAAAATAGATTTCGTAAGTATGAAATTTGATGGAATCATTTCTGGTACTTATGCTGACATGCATACTGAAACTGTTCTTGTGATGGAATAGTTCATGTGGGTGTCCCTGAGTTTCAGGTGATTAGACGGGCTTCTTCAAGGGAAGACTGCCTTGTTGGAAGATGACTCTTGAGACAGGGTCTCACTGTGTTGCCTAACATAGAGTGCAGTGGTGCAATTACGGTTCACTGCAGCCTCAACTTTCTGGGCTCAAGGGATTCTCCCACCTCAGCCTCCCCAGTAGCTGGGACCACAGGTGCACACCACCACACCTGGCTGTGCACCTGTGGTCCCTGGATGAACCACACCTGGCTAATGGAATACAGGTGTGAGGCACTGTGCCTGGCATGATGACTCTTAAATAACGTGACTTGTCTTTACCCAGTGGCCTAGTCAGGTTGACACATAAAATTAACCATCACATTTTTCCTTCAATGAATGTTTCCTTTCCATATTTTTCTGCAGACAGATGCACCATCAGGAATGGAATTACAGTCATGGTATCCTGTTATAAAGCAGGAAGGTGACCATGTTTCTCAGACACATTCATTTTTACACCCCAGGTGAGTTGATATTCATTTGTTTGTTCATTCATTCATTCAACAGTGATATGCCATGGACTATTCTAGGACGTGGGTATTTCTTTCTTTTTTTTTTTTTGAGATGGAGTCTTGCTGTGTCACCCAGGCTGGAGTACAGTGGCGTGATCTCAACTCACTGCAACCTCCGCCTCCTGGCTTCAAACGATTCTCTTTAGCCTCCCGAGTAGCTGGGACTACAGGTGCACACCACCCCGCCTGGCTAATTTTTGTATTTTTGGAAGAGATGGGGTTTCACAGTGTTGGCCAGGCTGGTCTCAAATTCCTGGCCTCAGGTGATCCGCCCAGTTTGGCCTCCCAAATTGCTGGGATTACAGACATGAGCCACTGTGCCCGGCCAGGAAATTATTTCTTTAGTTTCACGCTTTTTTGTTAATCATAGATTATCTTTGAAAATTCAAAATTATTTTTAAGTAAATATATTGGTATTTAATATATATATATATTTTTTTATTTGTCATTATATGGAAATTGTAGGTGAATTGTTTACAGTCTTATGAGAAAAAATTTCAAAGAATCTAAAATGAAATGAATTGTAAGTTATATTGAATATTTGAAATAACCTTTACTATGTATTTCTGTGTGTTTTCTAGAAATAGGTCATTTTCTGTTTGCCCTCAAGTAAAAAATGAAAGTTCTTCTTCAATTTCTTACTTTTCTTCAAGAGGTAAACCAATTCTTGAGGAGTTTGGTATGCAACTTTAATTTCTTTTTTTTGGACAGAGTCTCACTCTGTTGCTTAGGCTGGAGTGCAGTGGTGTAATCTCATCTCACTGTAACCTCCGCCTCCTGGGTTCAAGCAATTCTCTCACCTCAGCCTCCTGAGTAGCTGGAATTATAGGCATCTGCTCTTCACCCAGCTAATTTTTGTATTTTTAGTAGAGACGAGGTTTCACCATGTTGGCCAGGCTGGTCTCGAACTCCTGACTTCAAGTGATCCACCTGCCTCAGCCTGCCAAACTGCTGGGATTACAGGTGTGAGCCATCACACACAGCCTGCAACTTGAATATTTTAAAAATAAATTCTTTTGAAACTTAGAGCTTTCTTAGTAATCACACCTCTCAAAATCAGGGTTTTACTTTTTCAATAAAGGTGCACCTAGATTATAAGTTTTTTATTGTTGAGTCCTAGATTTTTATCTACTAGTGTAAATCTGTATTCTTTCCAAACATGGTGATTGTTAAAGGGACTGAGTCTTATTTACATTTGTACAATTACTACTTTACCTGTTGTATTTGCAGTAAGTCTTTTGAGTGCTATTAAACCTATCAATTTTCTTGTCCTGTCAGAAGACTGAGATTTTGGCTCAAAAATGTATGTCATTAACAAAGGGGAACAATATAGATGTCTTGTACAAAGAAAATCAGATGTAAGAGGAGATTGTCTGGAGTTCAGGGGATGAAGTGTCAAGTCTGTTAAATATTTCCCATCTTTTTGCTGTTACTCAGAATATAGTTGCGAATATGGTACTTAAATATCTAGCTAGAATTTGTTCCTTGAGCCTCTCAGATGAGTTTACTAGGCAATTTTATATGAATTTTGAGCAAAATTTGTAATCTCTTCAGTCTCAGTTTTGCATAGTTTATTATTGCCATTTTATCAGATGAGGAGGAAGTACTGAAGTATTTTAAGAAGATTGCTCAGTGGGGTTTGATACAAGAACTGCCCAGTAGCAGGGCGCAGCATTCAGAGTGCATGTTCTCTCTCTGAGGTGCGTAAGAAGAGCCCTGGGAGCTCCTCATTGAGCCTCTTGTGAATCAGGCCATAGCCTTGCAATCTGCATCTGAAGCAGCCTCACCAAATTAGAGAGCCAGGATTCCCTGTTTTGGAGGGCCGGTGGGCAAGATAAAGTCCTCCAAAGTAGTTACAGATTATTCTCTTTCTGGAGTAAAACTTACCTGCTCAGGGCTGTTACACAGCTCTATAAAGTACTTAATGCTTTTAGTTCTAAGGTGGGTTTGAGGGAAGAAGAGATTGTGATTTTCTAAGTATCTCTTTTATGCTTAGAAATTACTTGCCAAACAAAAAAAAGACTTGCAAGCTGGGTGTGGTTGCTCATGCCTGTAATCCCAGTGCGTTGGGAGTCCAAGGTAGGAGGATATCACTTGATCCTAGGAGTTCAAGACCAGCTTGGCAGCATAGCAAGACCCCATCTCTTAAAAACAAAAAAAACAGGGGCGTGTGTATTTCCAGCTACCTGGGATGCTGAGGAGGATTGCTTGAGCCCAGGAGTTAGAGGGTACAGTGAGCCATGATCATGATCATGCCACTACACTCCAGCCTGGGTGACAGAGTGAGACCCTGTCTCAAAAAAAAAAAAAAAGGAATTACTAACTAACAAAAATCCCTTATAATTTTGTTTGTAATGCCTAAAGTGCTGATTTTTTTCCCTAAGAATTCTTTTCTGTGACCTTTGTTTTCTGAGTTATAATATTGTCTGTTTTTATTTGAAAGAAAAAAAAGAGTTTTCCAGGCTGTGCTGTTAGAAAAAAAAAATGAGTTTAACCACAGAAATGCATGTTACATATTTTGATTTTTACTTAACCGTAATATGTAATACATGTCTTGTTTTGCTTTTACTTGTTTTCAGCTACTACTTATACATGTGTGATAAAGTGGTTGCCCCCAATGTGTCGCTTACTTCTGCTGTATCGCAGTCTAAAGAGCTCACAAAGACAGAGGCAAGTAAGTCCATATCAAGACAGTCAGAGAAGGCTCACAGTAGTGGTAAACGTCAAAAAACAGTGTCTTATCCAGATGTCTCACTTGAGGAACAGGAGAAAATGGATTTAAAAACAAGTAGAGAATTATGTAGCCGTTTAGGTAAGTATTCAGAGATTATCTTTCTGCCATTAAATATCTAATGAACACATTTACTCAGCATTTCCAAACAGGTTTTTTGTTTAAGCTAAATTTTCAGCTAATTGCAGCTTTTACCTTTAAAAATGCTACGCTTCAAAATTCTGGGTGATTTCTTTTCATCTCAGTTGCTATACTTCTGTAGTGTGGTGATAGCTCGAGAGACTGAGAGAGGTTACCTGGCCTAAGACTGCAAGTTATTTTTGTCTGAATATTTTTCTTTCCTACCTTTTATTTGCTGTCAGATTTCTTTAGTAGATCCTTGTTTTTCTTTTTTCCTTTTTTTTTTTCCTTCGTTTTTCGTGTTAGAGTTCGTCTCTCTTGCCTAGGCTGGAGTGCAGGGTTGGGATCATGGCTCATTGCAGCTTCAGCATTTTGGCTCCAGTGATCCTCCCACTTAGCCTCCCTGGTAGCTAGGACCACAGGCACGTGCCACTGTACCTGGCTAATTTAAAAAAAAATTTTTTTTTTTTTTTTAAAGAAATAGGTCTTGCTGTGTTGCTCAGGCTGGTCTCGAACTCCTGAGCTCAAGTGTTCATCCTGCTTTGGCTTCTCAAAGTGTTGGGATTACAGCTGTGAGCCACCACACTCGACCTTTATTTTTCAAATTTGCCATGAACCGAGACAACACTTAACTAATACTAAGAAGTATATGTAAGTAAAAGTAGTTGGATATAGAACTCAGGGAAGCTTAGTTATGGAATAAAGCAAGGATTGAAAACTCTGGGCGCCAGGCATATGGCATAAATGTGCAACACTGGCTGGTTATCTAAAAGAAAAATAGCTGGCTACTTACCATGCCTTTTGAAATACGGTGGATTAAATGAGACACGTCTGCAGCTGTTGCCTGTGTTACCTACCGTCCATGTAGCAGCACAGCTTTGCTTGGTGATGAGGCAGTGTGACAGTTACTTCAGCTGCCTTGGAACGAATGGAGGGTCCTCTAGTTATTTAATTTTTTATAGAGAATTGAGATTCTTGGGGGTTTTCTGCATTAATTTTGAAGGTTTTTTGTTCTGTTTTGTTGTTCTTATTTAGAGACAGAGTTTCGCTCTGTTGCTCTAGGCTGGTGGAGTACAGTGATGCATTCATAGCTCACCGCAGCTTCAAATTGCTGGGCTCAAGTAGTCCTTGCACCTCAGCCTTTCTAGTAGCTAGAACTACAGGTGCATGCCACTGTGCCCGCCTCAGTTTTTCATTTTTTGTCGAGACGGGGTCTCACTGTGTTGCCCAGGCTGGCATTAAGCTCTTAGCCTCAAGTGATCCTCCTGCCTTGGCCCCCTAAAGCATTGGGATTACAGATGTGAACCACCAGGCCTGGCCAATTTTGAGATTTTTAAAACTCAGTTTTCTTTGGATTTAAATATGGTAAGCAAAAATTAGTAATGACCATTATGCCATATTTGCATTGTATTTTATTTCCCAAATTAATTCTAGTGACTTCTAAAAAATTATTGAGATATAATTCATATACCATAAAATTTACCCTTTTACAGCATACAATTCAGTGGTTTTAAATATATTCACAAAGTTGTGCAATCATCACAACTAATTTAGTTTCATAATATTTTCTTTTCTTTTTTGAGATGGAGTTTTGCTGTTGTCGCCCAGGCTGGAGTATGATGGCACGATCTCAGCTCACTGCAACCTCTGTCTTCTGGGTTCAAGCGATTCTCCTGCCTCAGCCTCCTGAATAGCTGGGATTATAGGTGTGGGTCACCATGCCTGGCTAATTTTTTTGTATTATTAGTAGAGACGGGGGTTTTCGCCGTGTTGGTCAGTTTGGTCTTGAACTCCTGACCTCAGGTGATCTGCCTGCTGTGCCACCATACCTGGCTAATTATTTTGTATTTTCAGTAGAGACGGGGTTTTACCATGTTGATCAGGCTGGTGGCAAACTCCTGACCTCAGGTAATCTACCTGCCTTAGCCTCCCAAAGAGCTGGAATTATAGGCTTGAGCGACCACACCCAGCCAAGAAATTTATATTTAAGGATTGTAGCTCTTACATTTAGGTCTTTGATCGATTTTGAGTTAATTTTTGTATACCGTGTAAGGTCCAACCTTACTCTTTCGCATGTGGATGTAGTTGTCCGTGTGTTGAAAAGATTATTCTTTCCTGATTGAATTTCTTTGGCACCTTTGTCAATAACAATTGCTTTATAAAGTATGAGTTTTAAAAATATCTGGACTCTGAATTCTGTTATACTGATCTGTGCGTCTGTCCTTAAGTCGTATCACACAGTCGTGATTTCTGGAGCTTTGTAGTAAGCTTTGATCCTGTCAATTGTGAGTTTTTCAGCTTTGTTATTCTTTTTCAAGATTGTTTTGTCTACTTGGGTTTGTTGCATTTCCATGTAAATTTTAGAATCTGCTTGTCAATTGCTGCAAAAATTCCAGTGGGGATTTTGGTAGGAATTGCACTGAATAAGTAGATCAGTTTGGGGAGTATTACTGTTGAACAATATTAAGTCTTCCAATCCATGAATTTGGGGTGTCTTTCCATGTATTTAGGTCTTAAATTTCTTTGAGTGATGTTTTGTAGTTTTCATTGTACTTGCACTACTTTTGTTAAATTTATTCCTAAGTATATTATTTGTTTTGGTTTAATTTATAAATGAAATGTTTTAAAAATTTCATTTATGGATTGTTCTAGTGATTTCTTAATGGAGTGATATTTATACTTTGTTACTTAATTTTTTTCTCTCAAGGTGCATCAGTCTCAAATAATTCTACAAGTAAAAGGAAATCTGAGTCTACCACTTGCAACGTAGTCAGAGACATAAGCAGAGTGGGAATTGGTCATGATACTGCCGCTTCATCTCCACTTCTTCTGGAAGATGTCTTTTGTGAGGATGATAAGGGAAAAATGATGGAAGAAGTAATGAGAATTTATGTGAAACAACAGGAAAAACTAAACTTGATTTTGCAAAAGAAGCAACAACTTCAGATGGTAAAATTGTTACCTAAATAATAGTCCATTATGAAAAGCTACTTTTGTATATTCTTTTTTTTTCTTACCCGGAGATGGAGTGTTGCTCTTTTGCCCATGCTGGAGTGCAGTGATGCGATCTTGGCTCACTGCAACCTCTGCCTCCAGGGTTCAAGCAGTTCTTCTGCCTCAGCCTCCCCGGTAGCTGGGATTACAGGCATGCACCACCACACCCACCTAATTTTTGTATTCTTAGTAGAGACGGGGTTTCACCATATTGTCCAGGCTGGTCTCGAACTCTTGACCTTGTGATCTGCTGTCCTCGGCTTCCCAAAGTGCTGGATTACAGGTGTGAGCCACCATGCCTGGCCTCCCTATATATTCTTAGTAAGGAAAGTCAGGATGAGATACTACAAATATACTTAAGATTACTTTTTACATTGATAAGCAATTTTAATGTACTTTAAAAATTTTTGAGAAAATAGTTTTTCAAAATAATTACCTCTATATCGAACTGTTAATAATAGCTGAATTTTAGATAATTTCTGTGTTATATTTTTTCTGAACTGAAAATTTTAACATGGTGAAAATAAAGTAAAAGTTATTGTGATTCTTTACAGGAAGTAGAAATACTGAGTAGTTCAAAATCTATGAAGGAACTCACTGAAGAACAGCAGAATTTACAGAAAGAGCTTGAATCTTTGCAGAATGAACATGCTGAAAGAATGGAAGAATTTTATGTTGAACAGAAGGACTTAGAGAAAAAATTGGAGCAGGCAATGAAGCAAAAATGTACCTGCGACTCAAATTTAGAAAAAGACAAAGAGGCTGAATATGCAGCACAGGTGAGAATTACTGTTTGTCTAACAGCGCCTTTCAGCGTGGAAATGGAAACTGTTGCTTCTCTAATAAAGGAATTACCTTTTGTCAAGCTCGGTTTCCTAAGCTAGATTTCAGAATAGGTGATTCTGTTAAACATAGCTTTATGCTGTGTTGTCCAAGATGATTATGTTGATGTTTATTGCTTTATTAGTTTAAACTTTTATTGGGTTACTATAGTTTAGTTATGTAAATTGCTCATCTCTAGCCCTCTGAATATCAAATGTTATATTATTTTAATGTACTATATGAGCTTTTTTCAAATCTACAAATTAGCAGGAACTGTTGCCTGTTATGTTCAAAAGCACGGGAGCAAAAATAAGCAATTCCCTTTCGTTGATAGAATCTTACAATTTAAGGATCATGAACAAATAACTAACGTGAGCAGGCTGTGATGAGTGCTGAGGTGTTGGGCATAATGAACGTGCTGTAGGTGTTCATTCCTCTTTTTCCTTTGCTTTTTCTTCAATTTAATGTCCTGTCAGATGTCAGATTAATAGTATTAGATACTTAACAGATTTAGTATACATGAAATAGTTCATTTTATAAAAAATAATTTGAAAGTAGGTATTTGCTATGATATGAGGATTAAATGGAAAAGCAAAACAATTAAAACTGACGTGGCCTTTTAAATCACATAGTTGGCAGAACTGAGGCAGAGATTGGACCATGCAGAGGCCGACAGGCATGATCTCCAAGATGAACTCAGACAGGAGCGAGAAGCAAGACAGAAGTTAGAGATGATGATAAAAGAGCTAAAGCTGCAAATTCTGAAATCAGCAAAGACTGCCAAGAGTTAGAAGCTGTTTATCTGTGTATTATTGACAAGGTTTTTTGTTTGTTGCTTGCTTTGGTAATTGAATTCTGAAGAACTTACCTGCATGAAGATAATTAGACATTCTACCCATTTGTAGATCAGAGAAAGTGAAGAGATTATATATTAGTACTTAAATTTTTACATTTTCCAAATGAATGAAAATGTATGTTTCTTTGTACTTTTTTAAAAAAATCAGCTTAGTTACAATACCATATGGTTTTAGCTAGTAGGTAATCTGCTTATCTTTCTAATGTCAACTTAACAATTGTGTACTTTTTAAAAGCTGCAGTATGTGATGGAAAATAGCTGTGGTCCATTTTGTTGTCCGTGTTTCAGACTCAATTTTAGATACAATGGTGGCTTTATATTTTGAGTATATAGAGTTACTCAAGGAGTGCAATCTCCCCTTTTCTCATTAACACAGTCTTTCTAAGTTGATGCAGTATACTCACTAACATGCACCAAATTTACTTTTGACTTTGTTCAGATTGTAGAATGAATTTCCACCAGTTTTCTTCTTTTTAATGTCTCTCCTAGGAGGAATTTTATTGAGGTTATAACATACCCCATGAGCACAGTGGGGAAGAATAATGTGTTGTTATGCACTGCTGCTAAACAGAAGAAGCAGTTGTAATTTGTTTTTTAGTTTAAATGTGGTTATATTTAGATTTTTTTTAAGCAGCAATTTTTCAAAAATGAAATGTAATAATTTCTGTACCTTTGTGTTGTTAATAGTGGTGTGAAAATATTAATGTTCTTGAGAAAACTGGTACCATTCTTGTATATCAGTTTCTATACAATCCATAATCCTGTACAGTTTTTATATGTAGTTACGAGTCTTGCTGAAATTTATATAATGAATTTGTCTTCCTTTAAGTTGTAAAATGTTAAACACTTTGAAGGTTATTTTGGACTTTTGTATGTTTAAATGTTAAGTCTTACCAAAATTTGCACAAATGGACCATTTTCAATTACTACTTAATATCAAAATCAGGAATTTACAGTCAACTGATAGTATATGATAGGTGCATATAGGACAGTTTAGTTATCTGCTACTAAAAGATTTTTAGGTAATTTTCAGAAGATAAAAGAATTGCATAGTTTTGGGAGGGACAACATCTCCTGCACTTCTTTTTTTTTTTTGCACAGAAAAGTCTGTCATTCTCTAATGGCAAATTTCATATTAGTTAATTCTTGGCTTAAGATATCTTAGGTAACATTCTTAGATTTGTTTTTAAAGGAAGTTTCCTGAAACTCTCATTAATTAACATTATTATCCCATGGATTTTATGGGATAATAAATGTTTTTCACGTTCTCTTATAAGGTACTATGTATGAGATTACTTAAGAGAGCTATATTTATTTTAAAATAAATTAGCTAGGGTTAAGGTTAGATCCTATTTCCAGCATAGAAGGTAGATAATCTAATGGTGTAGAAAAAAATCACTAGGTCGCCATTTAACCAGTTATTTTCATATTTTGCTTAATAGTACATATCCAAAAATAATTTTGTGCTTCCCCAAATGTGTAATGTATTTACTAAATTGAGTATGACCTAAATGTGTATTTTCTATTTTCCATTTAAATTTTATTATACTAACACTAATTTTATTTGTTGATTCTTGGAATCTTCTCAAGGAGAGGCAAATATTAAAATGACATGCAGAAGCAAATTTTGAATTATTTGTGTCATAACTCAGCTGAGTTTTGGAAGACAAACTCAAGCGCCTATAATTTGATTGATATTTCTAATTTACTCAGAACCTTTCTGCTTTGTGTTACGTAGTAAATGATAAACTAATTTGTTTCAACCCAAAACTTCTAAAATAAATTGCTTAATCCTTGAAATATGTTATTTAAAAATTCTTAGCAGTGCTTAAACACCATTAAATAATTACAAACTTGTAATTCAGAATTGAGTAAGAAATATTTTTTCTAGTCCTTCACATAATGAAAAGTTGCCACATGACTTTGTAGTCTTCATTTCTCAGAAGATGCATTGATGTGCCATAGGTTTCTGTCTAACTTCCTTGAAAATAGTTTTTTAAGTCAATTGTAAATATACGTATTATTAAAAGTAACTTTAAACTGCACCATATAGCTTGAAAATAATATAGAGATTTTGTAATACCTTATAAGTGGCCTCTGCTAAAATGTCTTTTCCACATAAAACTTACTCTGTTCTTTGCATGCTGATTTTGTGTGTTGGTTGTTAGCTTAATGTTTGATTTGTTGTTAGTTTTTGTGTGCCAAATTCACCAGGCAAGCAGATTTTTCCTTAGACTTCAAAAAATAATTCTTTTTAGGAAAAATGTAAAAATGTTTACTCTAAAAAGCTGCATTAAAGGAACACGTATAAAAAGTTTCGCTATTGCATCTCTGGAAGGAAGAAAGAACGTTAGCTTGGGTGATGTTTAATTTGGGTGGTGATAGTTTCTGTAGTCTAAACTTTATGAGAAAAGGGTACCAACTCTATAAAGGTAATAAATGTAAAACCTCCTGCTGTTATTGAGGAAGCTCTTCAACTGCCCTAAATTTCACAAATGTAACTTATAATACCATGAAAAGATTTGACCAACAATTTACGTCTGTTGTGTGCTTTAGCTTTTGTTTAAGCAGATTCTTTTAGTCGAATTTCTGTGTTCATGAGAGTTAGGGTGTTTTGTGCTTCTTAAACTAATTTTATAACATTTAATATATTACCAGTTAAGATACAAAATCATTTGTACATAGTGAATTGTAAAGCAGCTATTAAAGTAGGTGAAATAAAGTATATATTTGAGGGTTATCCATATCTTTTAGAAGTCATGACAGAACAACCAGTTTATTTGCACATCAGTAGCTTCTGTTTGAAGGAAAGTAAAGTTATAAGGAAACTCCAGTGCTGTAAAATGTGTCAAGGCATTTCCCTAGAATTAATTGTGAAGCTTGTGCTGAAGGTTTTTGATCAGCTTCTAAAATTTTCTCAATAAGACATATGTTTTGATTACTTAGGGAAGGTTCCTCATTTTTATTTGCCCTTTATGCATTTAATCCACATGATAGGACATTAAAAATTAATATAAAGAAAAATTGTGCTCATACTGTACATCTGTTTCTGTGCTTGGAGCTACTTAATAGTTTTTAATCGCAGCTGTCAGCAATAAGGGACGTATAACTGCTGTATTACACATTGTGGAATTAAATAAACAGAGCTTCATTTCCTTTTTCTAGTATAGGGTACTTAAGCATTTCCACTTTTGGAAGAAAAGCATATGAGTATTTTCTATTGCATTTTGTTTAAAAGGACAGTTTTTTTTTTTTTTTTTTGGTAAATCCTTTCATTTAAATGGCTTCTAAGCTGTATAATGTAATTTGGAGCCTATTTAGTAATAGAATTAAATGTCTTATGTAGTGCTACAATTTTTGAATTAGAAAGTGATCAAATGTAAAAAACAAAAAAAATTAAGCCCAGAAAACAAAATAGTTTATTAAATTAGTTTAATATAAAATGAATATAAGATTTTTCCTCAATATAGATACCTCACTTGAAAATAAAGAAAGCACCAGGTAGTTCTAGTAAACGTGTCCTACAAAACAGTTGCTAAATGTAGGGCATCTTTTGAGGAATTGGTTTGTGAGAAATAAAATGTACTTGTTTTAACTATCCTGTTAGAAGTATTTGTTTATCCTGATAATTTTAAGCCAACATAATAGTCTTAAATTATTTCTGAATTTCTAATCTGTGAAGGCAGTAAATGAAACATCTGTTCTGCAATTGTTGAAGCAAATAATTGACTACATTGACCATAATTAAATTTAAAATTTTGCCAATGATGTACAGTTTTATGGTTAAAGTTGCTGTGGTTGGTTACATTACATGACACAGAAAACTGTCCTCTACCTCACGTGAAATAAATATTTTATATGGTTTTACTAAAAATAAGACTCATGTATCTGGTCACCTGGTTTACAAATTCTGAATTATATATTGAAACATGACATACTGTGCTCTGAGCTTATACCTCAATTGTATTTTGTGCTGTTTTCCATTTTCATGCCTTGTAAATAACTTGTATAGATTGTGGATCAAATTCTAAATAAAAACTTTTAATGCCAATGAAATTTGATTCAAGTCATTTCAGTATTGTGTGTGAGCTTAACTTTCTTGTTCCCTAAGATTGACATTTTCTCCTTTGTTCCTTTAAAAGTCTATTGTTTGTAGGCTGGGCACGATGGCTCATGCCTGTAATCCCAGCACTTTGGGAGGTGAAGGCAGGCAGATCACCTGAGGTGAGCCTGAGACCCTGTCTCAAAAAAAAAAAAAAAAAAAATGCTGCGCTCACAGGTGTGAGCCACTGTGCCTGACTATTAGATTGTTATGAAAAGTGCATTCTGCCAATGTCTTAATTTTACTTTTAATTGATAAATTAAAATTGTATATAGTTATGGTGTGCGACATGATGTTTTGATATGTGTATATACCTGGAATGGCTAAATCGAGCTAGTTAACATATGCATTATCTCACATTCTTCTTATTTTGTGGCAAGGACACAAAATCTCCCTTAGCACTGTTTTCAAGTATATATTAACTTTAGTCACCACCATGTAACATCGGTTCTTGAACTATTCCTCTTAAGATCTGGTGGTGTCTGACCAACATCTCAATCTCTCCAGGCTCTGGTAACCACCATTTTATTATGAGATTGACTTTTTATAGTCCACATATAAGTGAGATCACATGGTATTTGTCTTTTTGTGCCTGGCTGATTTCACTTAATGTAATACCCTCCATGGAGGTTGCAGTCAGCCCAGATCGCGCCACCAGACTCCAGCACGGGCGACAGAGCGAGACTTCTCAACAACAACCACCACCACCATAATATCTTCAGGTTCATCCATGCTGTTGAAAATGACAGGTTGTCCTTTGTCAAGAATGAGTAACATTCCATTGTGTATATATGCTGCATATACCACATTTTCTCTCTCTTCCCTTCCCCCCCCCCCCGCTTCCCTTTCCTTCCCCTCCTCCCTCTCCCTCTTTCCTTCCCCTCCTCCCTCTCCCTCCTTCCTTCCCCTCCTCCCTCTCCCTCCTTCCTTCCCCTCCTCCCTCTCCCTCCTTCCTTCCCCTCCTCCCTCTCCCTCTTTCCTTCCCCTCCTCCCTCTCCCTCTTTCCTTCCCCTCCTCCCTCTCCCTCTTTCCTTCCCCTCCTCCCTCTCCCTCCTTCCTTCCCCTCCTCCCTCTCCCTCTTTCCTTCCCCTCCTCCCTCTCCCTCCTTCCTTCCCCTCCTCCCTCTCCCTCCTTCCTTCCCCTCCTCCCTCTCCCTCCTTCCTTCCCCTCCTCCCTCTCCCTCTTTCCTTCCCCTCCTCCCTCTCCCTCCTTCCTTCCCCTCCTCCCTCTCCCTCCTTCCTTCCCCTCCTCCCTCTCCCTCTTTCCTTCCCCTCCTCCCTCTCCCTCTTTCCTTCCCCTCCTCCCTCTCCCTCCTTCCTTCCCCTCCTCCCTCTCCCTCTTTCCTTCCCCTCCTCCCTCTCCCTCCTTCCTTCCCCTCCTCCCTCTCCCTCCTTCCTTCCCCTCCTCCCTCTCCCTCTTTCCTTCCCCTCCTCCCTCTCCCTCCTTCCTTCCCCTCCTCCCTCTCCCTCTTTCCTTCCCCTCCTCCCTCTCCCTCCTTCCTTCCCCTCCTCCCTCTCCCTCCTTCCTTCCCCTCCTCCCTCTCCCTCCTTCCTTCCCCTCCTCCCTCTCCCTCCTTCCTTCCCCTCCTCCCTCTCCCTCTTTCCTTCCCCTCCTCCCTCTCCCTCCTTCCTTCCCCTCCTCCCTCTCCCTCCTTCCTTCCCCTCCTCCCTCTCCCTCTTTCCTTCCCCTCCTCCCTCTCCCTCCTTCCTTCCCCTCCTCCCTCTCCCTCCTTCCTTCCCCTCCTCCCTCTCCCTCCTTCCTTCCCCTCCTCCCTCTCCCTCCTTCCTTCCCCTCCTCCCTCTCCCTCCTTCCTTCCCCTCCTCCCTCTCCCTCCTTCCTTCCTTCCCTCCTTCCCCCCTTTCCCTTTGTTCCTTTCTTTTCTTTCTTTCCTTCTTTCCATCTTTCTTTCTTTTCTTTCTTTTTTTTTTCTCTTTTCTTTTTCTTTCTTTCTTCAAAAAGTTAAACGTAAAATTACCACACGATCCAACAATTCTACTCCTAGGTATACATCCAAAAGCAGAGACAGCAGGGACTTCAGTAGATAACTAACCAAAAATAACCAAAAATTAGGTTATTTGTTTTCTTGCTATTGAGTTGTTTGAGTTTCTTATGTATTTTGGATATTAATCATTTATCAAATGTATGGTCTACAAATGTTTTCTTTCAGTCTATAGGTTGCTTGTTACTTTGCGGATGGTTTCCTTGGCTGTTCAGAAGGTTTTTTTGTTTGTTATAATCTCATTTGCCTATTTTTGCTTTTGTTGCCTGTGCTTTTGTGTTCATATCCAAAAAAGCATTGCCCAGACCAATGTCCTGGAGCTTTTCCATTATGAGTTCTAGTAGTTTTATGACTTAAGGTCTTATATTCAAGCCTTTAGTCCATTTTGAGTTGATTTTTGTATTATTGTGAGATAAAGGTCTAATTTCATTCTTCTGCATGTGGATATCCAGTTGTGCAAGCACCATTTATTGAAGAGACGATCTTTTCCCCATTGTGTATTCTTTTTTTTTTTTTTTTGAGACGGAGTTTCACTCTCGTTACCCAGGCTGGAGTGCAATGGCACGATCTCGGCTCACCGCAACCTCCGCCTCCTGGGTTCAGGCGATTCTCCTGCCTCAGCTCCCTGAGTAGCTGGGATTACAGGCACGCGCCACCATGCCCAGCTAATTTTTTTGTATTAGTAGAGACGGGGTTTCACAATGTTGACCAGGATGGTCTCGATCTCTTGACCTCGTGATCCACCCGCCTCGGCCTCCCAAAGTGCTGGGATTATAGGCTTGAGCCACTGCGCCCGGCCTCCCCATTTTGTATTCTTAACATTTTTGTTGAAAATTGTTGACCATAAATTCATGAATTTATTTCTGGGCTCTCTGTTCTCTTTCATTGATCAATGTGTTTGTTTTTGTGCCAGTATCATGCTGTTTTGATTACCATAGCTTTGTAGTAGATTTTGAGGTCAGGTAGTGTGATGCCTCCAGCATCTTTTTACTTTGGCTATTTGGCATCTTTTTTTTTTTTTTGGAGACGGAGTTTTGCTCTTGTTACCCAGGCTGGAGTGCAATGGCGTGATCTCGGCTCACTGCAACCTCCGCCTCCTGGGTTCAGGCAATTCTCCTGCCTCAGCCTCCTGAGTAGCTGGGATTACAGGCACGTGCCACCATGCCCAGCTAATTTTTTGTCTTTATAGTAGAGACGCGGTTTCACCATGTTGACTGGGATGGTCTCGATCTCTTGACCTCGTGATCCACCTGCCTGGGCCTCCCAAAGTGCTGGGATTACAGGCGTGAGCCCCCATGCCCGGCCACACTGCTCCTTTTAAAAAAAATTTTTTTTGAGATGGGTCTCACTGTGTTGCCTAGGCTGAAGTGCAGTGACATGGTCTTGGCTCACTGCAGCCTCGACCTCCCAGGCTCAAGTGATCCTCTGGCCTCAGCACCCAAGCAGCTGGGACTACAGACACATGTTACTATGGCCAGCTAATTTTTGTATTTTTTTTTTTTTTGGAGTTGGGATTTTGCTATGTTGCCCAGGCTGGTCTTGAACTCCTGAGCCCAAGCAATCTGCCTGCCTTGGCCTCCCGAAGGGCTGGCCCGCCACTCCTTTTTGGTGTTCTATTTGCTGACAGAGTTTCAACCCAACTTCTCCTCCAGGCCTCCGCAGTCTATTAACTGTTTCTACCTGTAACCTTTTACTCTGGGCATCTGTGAGTCTGCAGTCCACCTTACATCTTTTACGATCATTGCCCACTTCTTTTTCCACCTATGTTTTGAGTTATGCAGAAAAAAACGAGAGTCATCAATTCTTCAAGTATCCCTCGGACAGGTCAAATAGATGTACAAAGTGATTTCCAAATAAGGCCTTTCGTGCTCACGCTGGTTCAAGGGAGGGAAGTGGGGTGCTGCTGCTCTAAGATCAGGACTTCTGCCACACGAGGGAGAGGGTTCAGCAAAGATAAATGAAAACACCGCAAAGCTTTCTACCATTGTAAAGATGGCTTTTCCTTGATTGTGTATTTGCTTGGTTGCTATAAATCTTTGACTGTTTTACAGAGCACTAAAAAAGTTGGTTAAGATATTTTTCTTTCCCTCCCTCCGTCCCTCCCTCCCTCCCTCCCTTCCTTCCCCTATCTCTTTGTCTTTCTTTCTCTGTTTTTCTCTCTCTTTCTTTCTTTTTCATGGAGTCTGGCTCTGTTGCCCAAGCTGCAGTACAGTGGTGAGATTTTGGCTCCCCATAACCTCCACCCCCTGGGTTCAAGTGATTCTTTTACCTCAGCCTCCAGAGTAGCTGGGATTACAGGCGTGCACCACCATGCCCAGCTACTTTTCGTATTTTTAGTAGAGACGGGGTTTCACTATATTGGCCAGGCTGGTCTCGAACTCCTGACCTCGTGATCCGCCCACCTCAGCCTCCCAAAGTGCTGGGATTACAGATGTGAGCTACCGTGCCCAGCTGGTATGTACTTTTTTTTTTTTTTTTTGAGACAGAGTTTAGCTGTCATGTTGCTCAGGCTGGAGTGCAATGGCACCATCTCGGCTCACCACAACCTCCGCCTCCTGGGTTCAAGCGATTCTCCTGCCTCAGCCTCCTGAGTAGCTGGAATTACAGGCAAGTGCAACCGCCTGGCTAATTTTGTATTTTTAGTAGAAATAGGGTTTCTCCATGTTGGTCAGGCTGGTCTTGAACTCCTGACCTCAGGTGATCAGCCTGCTTCGGCCTCCCAAAGTGTTGGGATTATAGGCGTGAGCCACTGCACCCAGCTGATATGTACATTTTTAAAAGTCTTACTGCTATTCCCACTTAATAGATTACAGTATAGTGTAAACATAACTTTTGGATGTACTGGGAAGCCAAATAATTTACACGACTTGCTTTGTTGTGATATTTGCTTTTTTTTTCCTTTTTTGAGATGGACTTTCATTCTTGTGGCCCAGGCTGGAGTGCAATGGCGCGATCTCAGCTCACCGCAACCTCCGCCTCCCGGGTTCAAGCAAATCTCCTATCTCAGCCTCCTGAGTAGCTGGGATCACAGGCATGTGCCATCAAGTCCAGCTAATTTTGTATTTTTAGTAGAGACTGGTTTCTCTGTGTTGGTCAGGCTGGTCTCGAACTCCTGACCTTAGGTGATCTGCCTGCCTCGGCCTCCCGAAGTGCTGGGATTACGGGCGTGAGCTACCATGCCTGGCCAATATTTGCTTTTTGTAGCGGTCTGGAAGTGAACCCATATTATCGCTGAGGTATGCCTGTACTCTTTATGGATCCTTATATAATAATGAATATTCAAAAATACTTAAAATATTTTAGATTTTAAAATTTAAAACATTTTTTCCTCATGATCAAAATAATTCATGTTTGTTACGGAGAATTGGAAAATGCCTGAAGAACAAAAGAGGGAAAACTCTCAGTCTCACTACCCAAAGAAGTTGTTAACATTTCGGTGTATATTTTCCAAATACGTTTACATATATTTAAAAAAGTAGTCTCCAATCGTACAGATATTTTGAAATTACATTATTTTATTTTGTTTAATGTTTTGAGACACGGTCTTGATCTGTTGCCCAGGCTGGAGTGCAGAGGTGCGATCTCGGCTCACTGCAATCTCTGCCTCCTGGGTTCAAGCTATTCTCTGCCTCAGCCTCCAGAGTAGCTTGGGACTACAGGCCTGTACCACCACACCCAGCTAAGTTTTGTGTTTTTAGTGGAGATGGGGTTTCTCTATGTTGCCCAGGCTGGTCTTGAACTTCTGGCCTCAGGTGCTCTGCCTGCCTTGGCCTCCCAAAGTGCTGGGATTACAGATGTGAGCCACCGTGCCTGGCCAAGATTCATATTTTATAATATATTATTTACTTCTTAATTGAAGTTAATTGAAATGTAAATTAAAAATCAATGGAATACTTCGTAATTATTATGTTAGATACATTTTTAGAAGCTGGATCAAAGACTGTACATTTTTTTTTTTTTGAGACACCAGGCTGGAGTGCAGTGGCCCAATCTCGGCTCACTGTAACCTCTGCCTCCTGGGTTCAAGCAATTCTCCCGCCTCAGCCTCCTGAGTAGCTGGGATTACAGGTACCCGCTACCACGTCTGGCTAATTTTTGTATTTTTAGTAGAGACAGGATTTCACTGTGTTGGTCAGGCTGGTCTCGAGCTCCTGACCTCAGGTCATCCTCCTGCCTCAGACTCCCGAAGTGCTGGGATTACAGATGTGAGCCACCGTGCCTGGCCCAGACTGTCCATATTTTAAATCTTTTTGCTATATATTTGCAAATTAATTTTGAAATGGGGTCTGTCAGCAGTGCTATTGGTATTTTGTACAGCTCATCCTTTGTGTGTCAGAATTTTTATGAAATCATTTATCTGGAACTCACGGGAGACTGCGAGAGCCCTCTAGTGGCCAAGCTAATTTCTGCGAAAATACCATCATCGGGATGAAAAAGGAACTGTATCCAGCTGTTAAATCTTAATGGCAAAGAGAAGGGATGGCTAGAATTACTTTAGCTGTTTAAAAGGCCATATGCTATAGTTGTAGGTGAGATGACGTTTGCTTTCCTTTCAAATTCTTACTCAAATGTTACCAAATTTTGAAACATTTTGAGTTTCACTGCTCTGTAATACGAAGGCTAAGATTGTGTTTACAGATCAGTCAATGCCAGGAGTTTGAGACCACACGGTAAGACCCTGTCTCTACAAATAATACAAAAATTAGCCGGCTGGCTGTGGTGGTGGGCACATGTGGCCACAGTTGCTCAAGAGGCTGAGGTGGGAGGATGGCTGGAGCTTGGTGGGTGGGGACTCTCAAGGCTGCAGTGAGTCGTGACAGCCCGCCCCTGCACTCCAGCCTGGCTGCAGAGGGAGACCCTTTCACAAACAAACAGACAAACAAACAAACAGGTTTACAACCAACTGATCAACTATTTTTTTGGTGTAGAAGCCAATAGTTATTATTTACTATGCGTTAGGCACTACTCCAAGAATTTTACATTTAGGAACACATTTAATTTTAACATTCTAACAGCTATTATGAAATAGTTATTGTTGTTTTTTGTTTTGAGACAGAGTCTCCATCTGTTGTCCAGGCTGGGGTGCAGTGATGTGATCATAGCACGTTGTAACCTCCATCTCCTGGGCTCAAGTGATCCTCCTGCCTCAGCCTCCTCATAGCTACGACTATTAGTAGCTATCTTTATTTTTGTAGAGACAGGTTGCCGAGGCTGATCTCAAACTCCTGGCATCAAGCAATTTTCCTGCCTCAGCCCCCCAAAGAGCTGGGATTACTGATGTGAGCTACTGTGCCCAGCCAGTTACCACTGTTAACAAAATTTTTCTGGTGAGGAAATAGAATATTAGTTACTAAATGCAGTCACTAAACAAAATGTTAAACAGCCTGCCTGAGATCACGCAACTAGTTAGTGATGGAACCAGGATTCCAGCCTAGTCCCCTTCCTACTCTACGCTGATGTCTGCTCTGGATCTTGATTCCTGACGATGTCCTCATTCAGGATAATTTAATAACACAGAATCTTTACACAAGAAAAAAAAAGAAAACAATTGGTGTAATTGACACATAGGCTTCTCTTGTAGACAGTTTTTTAATGGAACAGTGTAGCATTGATAACATGATTTGTGATTTTTTATTATGTATCGAATGAATAACAAGATAACACATGATTGTTTTGATCATTTTATTATTCATGTTTTCAGTAAAATACTTAAAAGTCAACAAATTGCTCTGTGTTTCCAAGTCCTAGGTAGCTAAATGCAAACACCTGTTCTTAATTATTATTATTATTTTGAGCCAGAGTCTCACTCTGTCGCCCAGGGTCGAGTGCAGTGGTGTAGCCTGGGCTCACTGCAACCTCTGCCTCCAGGATTCAAGTGATTCTTGTGTCTCAGCCTCCAGAGTAGCTGGGATTACAGGCACCCACCATCATGCTGGGCTAATTTTTGTATTTTTAGTAGAGACAGGGTTTCACCATGTTGGCCAGGCTGGTCTCGAACTCCTGACCTCAGGTGATCTGTCTGCTTTGGCCTCCGAAAGTCCTAGGATTACAGGCATGAGCCCCGTGCCCTGCCCCTTAATTATTAAGATAGAGAATTTAACAGTGTGGCTTTTTAGTTAGATTATTTCCTGATTTTTCCCTTCAGCACTTAAACACTCTATTACTATTATGTGTTTTGAAAATGTAATCACTAGTTGAGTTTGGGCTAAAAATAAGGACTTTTGCTCTTCTTCAGGAACTATGATCTCATAGGTTGAATAAGACAAGATACCATTTAATGTAGTCTGAGACTCCTGGCAGAGACGTGGATGAACAGAATTGCCTGCTTGAGACAGGAGAGGATTCAAACCTGAAACTCCAGGTAGAAGCTTTTCAGTATTTTACTGTATCTACTGCAAAGAGCAAGGTATGGGGAGCACCGGGAGCCCTGTCGTCTGTTCTAGAGAATCTGGTAATTTTTTTTTGGACAGAGTTTTGCTCTTGTTGCCCAGACTGGAGTGCATCTCGGCTCACCACAACCTCTGCCTCCCAGGTTCAAGCAATTCTCCCGCCTCAGCCTCTCGAGTAGCTGGGATTACAGGGCCTGTGCTACCATTCCCAGCTAATTCTGTATTTTTAGTAGAGATGGTGTTTCTCCATGTTGGTCAGGCTGGTCTCCTGACCCCAGGTGATCTGCCCGCCTCGGCCTCCCAAAGCGCTGGGATTACAGGCGTGAGCCACCGGCCTGGCTGAGAGCCTGGTGTGTTTTCCACAGTGATTGTTGAAGAAATTTCCTGAAAGGAAAACTTTTCTCCTGTAGTAGCCGAATTTAAATCTCGATGGAGGTATATGCATTGAGGCTAGCTTCCGTTTGAGACTTGAGCGGTACGCATCGCTTCCGTTGGGGAAGGCTTCGCTTTAGAATGGACGGCAGGTGGGTACCTGAGACCACAGAGAGCCTCCTGCCCACTCCCTAGACAAGCTCTAATTGCCACCTCCTGATTTCTTCTGCATGGTGTCTTCAGGTTCTCATCCCGGTGGAACTTGTGGGCCTGCAAATTCAATCTCTCCGTCTTTTAGCCCTTCAGTCAGCTGCATTCAACAGGTGTGTGTGGAGCGCCTTCCTGTGTGCCACGTGCTGTGCCACACTCCACAGTTTCAGTGATGAACAAAATAGACAAAATCCCAAAACTTACAGGGCATTTCATTTTCTTTAAAAAACAAAATTCTGCATTTTTATAAAACTGGATAAAAAAACTATTTCAGACTGTACAGTCAGCGAAGTACGCAGTTACCGAAAATGCACGCGCTTCGCTTGGCATCTCCAGGGCCTTCGGCTTCCCACGCCCGGTCCGATTCGGCATCTGCATCTTCCGCAGCGTTAGGCCCCTCGGTGCCAGCGGCAGCCGTTCCCTGTATCCTTCGGGCGCCTTCTCCCCCTTCTCTGCAGGGCTCTGGCTTCGGGGGCGCAGGCTTAGCGGACCGCCGTGCGGATCTTCGCTGCGTTTCATCTTCCGCCTTGGCTTTGCGTCCTTGGCATCCCCTCCGGCCCTTCTCTCGGGCGTGGTGGATGCGGCCGCTCCCGAGGGATGTGGGCACCGGGCACCGGGCACCGGGCACTGGATGCGGCGGCGCGCGGGCTCTGGTCGGCCTGGGGGTCGTTCTTGCCTCTCCTTCTTCACACTGCTCTGGCTCTGGGGGTTTTATAAAGTTTTGTTTCTTTTTTTGAGACAGAGTCTTGCTCTGTCGCCAGGCGCCAGGCTGGAGTGCAATGGCGCGATCTCGGCTCACCGCAACCTCCGCCTCCCGGGTTCAAGTAATTCTCCTGCCTCAGCCCTCCGGGTAGCTGGGACTACAGGCGCGCGCCACCACGCCCAGATAATTTTTTTTTTTTTTTTTTTTTGTATTTTTAGGTGAGACGGGGTTTCACCACGTTGGCCAGGATGGTCTCGATCTCTTGACCTCGTGATCCGCCCGCCTCGGCCTCCCAAAGTGCTGGGATTACAGGCGAGAGCCACCGCGCCCGGCCTATAAAGTTTTTATAGCGCTGGGAGCACCGGCCCGGTTAGAGGCATTTCATTTTTAAAGCCTGTGCTTGATACTCTTTTTATGCTATGAATTTGTACTACAGTATTTCTAAAAATGTGTGTATGTGTGTATTATCGAGCATTTAAAATCCACCAGAGGAATTTATCCTTTACAAAGAGGTCTCCAGGCCGGGTGTGTTTGGGAGCTGAGATGCGGGTATCTTTTGAGGCCAAGAGTTTCAGACTAGCCTGGGCAACACAGAGAGACCCCTCCCACATCTCTACAAAAAATACAATAATAAAAAAATTAGCCAGGCATGGTGGCGTGCACCTGTAGTCCTAACTACTCAGGAGGCTGAGGTGGGAGGATCACTTGAGCCCAGGAGTTCGAGGTTGCAGTGAGCTATGATCCTGCCACCACACTCCAGCCTCCAGGGGGACAGCAAGACTCTGTCTCTAACAAAACAAACAAACAAATAAATAAATAGAGGTCCTAGTAGAAGTACTTGATTTTTTTCAATGAATAATCTTAAATAATTTCATATATATCGTGTGTTTTCATGTTTGGCTTCCCAAAGAGATGACTCACCTTTTTTAAATATTCGAAGAAAACTTCCACAGAGAAATGCACATTCCGGTTGGGCTGAATTATCCCTCATTTGGAATGTGCGAAGCTGAGGTTAATCATGTTTCTCTACAAGTCACAGCTCCCTTTACAGTATTTTACCAGCCATGCAATAATAAAATATAACCACTAGTAGGCGCTGAGAGCCTACTCCTTGGCCCAAACTTTGCTCTCAATGTGGGCTTTTGATGCTTGCCAGCAGTCACGTTTGCCTTGTGAGATGCATTTGTGCCCTAACTGAACAGCAGTTTAGTTTGATTGCCTATTTTTAGGTGTAAATGGTAGAAGAACAGTTAGGCCTTTTCCTTTGTTTAGTTCTCCCCTAGGTTTTAGGGCCTTACTGGCCCTAATCCTCTAATCCTCCCCTTCAAATACCTTTGAATAAGGATAAAATGAAGGAATGAACTTATGCTCAAAGCCACAGAGCATATGATTTGTCTTACTTTTTTTTTTTTTTTGAGATGGAGTTTCGCTCTTGTTGCCCAGGCTGGAGTGCAGTGGCCCAATCTCGGCTCACTGTAACCTCTGCCTCCGGGTTCAAGTGATTCCCCTGCTTCAGCCTCCCGAGTAGCTGGGACTACAGGCATAAGCCACCGTGCCCAGCTAATTTTTGTATTTTTAGTAGAGACAAATTTCTCCACGTTAGTCAGGCTGGTCTCGAACTCTTGACCTCATGTGATCCACCTGCCTCGGCCTCCCAAAGTAATGGGATTACAGGCCAGCACTTTGTGGGGTGATTCCAGCTTCTCCACCATGACTGGCCTTATCTTACATTGTTTTATAATGGGAAAAACACCAGCCTTAGGGTTAGAAGACCTGAAATCAGGGTTCAGCCATCCCTTTCTAGTTCTGATATATACTGTAGAAATGTGAAGATGTGGCATGGCAGAGTTTGATGAGAAAAATTAACTGAGAAGACCTTTGTCTCGATGGTCTCGGGACCAACCATTGACATTTCTCTGGAGGTGATTAGACCTTGAGAGACTGACTCTTACAACTAAAGGGTACCCGAGACTGTGGCAGACCCAGAATATCAGTTTAGTAAGCTGTGCTGCATGGGAAGTCAGGTCTTAATCACAAAGAGGGTTTGGGAAGAGAGCCATAGCCAAGCAATGTGCTGATTTTTTTGTTTCTTTGTTTTTGAAATGGAGTTTCTCTCTTGTTGCCCAGGCTGGAGTGCAATGGTGCAATCTTGGCTCACTGCAACCTCCGCTCCCAAGTTCAAGCAATTTGCCTGCCTCAGTCTCCCAAGTAGCTGGGATTACAGGCATGTGCCACCACACCTGGCTAATTTTGTATTTTTAGTAGAGACGGATTTCTCCATGTTGGTCAGGCTGGTCTCGAACTCCCGACCTCAGGTGATCCACCTGCCTCGGCCTCCCAAAGTGCTGGGATTACAGGCGTGAGGCATTGTGCCTGGCCTGACAACTTCCATTTTCAATTGATCTATGCTGCCTACAAATCATTCTAACAGTGGCTAACGTTAATGAGTGTCCAGCAGTGCTGGGCACGATGCTGAGTACTTTGTATTAATGATCTCACTTAATCCTCACCATGCCCTAAGGAGGCATTTACTATCTCACTTTGTACATGAAGAACCTGAGGGTCATGTAGGTGAAGGGCCAGCTCAAGTGGTGAAGACAGAACGTGAACCTAGGAGGTCCCAGTCCAAGACCGCAATCTTAACGACTTGGCAACTTTTTTTTTTTTTTTTTTTAACCATTTAGTGCCTGAGTTCTAAAATCTGGCTTTATACTCTGTGTGTGTGACCTGTGGATGATCTGGGCATAATTGAATTCTGATTGGTTGAAGTTTCATGGTTAGAATGTCAAATTCTAATGGAGGCATAAGAGTGAAGATTTCATGATTGCTTTTGCAATAAGTTGATGTTGTTTGAGTTTTATGTTTTATGTTGTACTCAGCACAAAAGCCATTTTACTTATTTGTTTCTTTATTATTATTATTATTATTATTATTATTATTTTTTTGAGACGGAGTTTCGCTCTTGTTACCCAGGCTGGAGTGCAATGGCGCGATCTCGGCTCACCGCAACCTCCGCCTCCTGGGTTCAGGCAATTCTCCTGCCTCAGCCTCCTGAGTAGCTGGGATTAAAGGCACGCGCCACCATGCCCAGCTAAGTTTTTGTATTAGTAGAGACGGGGTTTCACCATGTTGACCAGGATGGTCTCGATCTCTTGACCTCGTGATCCACCCGCCTCGGCCTCCCAAAGTGCTGGGATTACAGGCGTGAGCCACCACGCCCGGCCATAAAAGCCATTTTAAAAAAGTGTCCTAGGGAAATATCTGAAAACATTCAGTTAATAGACCCTGGTGGTAAACCATCCCCCAAACACAATGGCTCACTCAAAAAAGGAACATACTCCTATGAAATAGTTTCCAGAAATCGACCTTCTATGAATATAGGGAGGATACATAAGAATGCAAAATCAGGCCAAGTGTGACGACTCATGCCTATAATCCCAGCACTTCGGAAGTCGAGGCTGGTGGAATTCTTGAGCCCAGGAGTTCAAGACCAGCCTGGGCAACGTAGCATCGTTCTCTTTCCTCCGGTGACTGTGTACTGAACGCCTCTCTTCAGGCGGCCACAGTCCTGGGTCGTCGGGGACTGGACCCCGCCCTTGTGCTCGCAGCAGGGAGGGAGGAGTCGAGGGACGGAGCGGCGGGAGGACCCGGAGCCGGGGGCGAGGGAGGGGCCACGAGAAGGGAAAGAACTCGCGCCAAGCGCGCGCCCGCCTCGCGCTCGCCGTCTCTTCGGACCTGCGTGGAATCGTTTTACTTTCCGTCCGGGGACCGGCTCGGGGCGGGGCGGGGCGTGGCGGCCCCCGGGTCACTCCGCTCCTCTCCCGGCCGCGCCCCGCGATTGGCCGGCCCGCCCCGGGACCGCCGCCGATTGGCGCGCTCAGGCCGGGCCGCGGGGCTAAAAGAGGGGGCGGGGGCGCCGCGCAGCAGCTCAGCCGTCCCGCCGCGCGCCCTTCGCCGCCGCCTCCAGCGTCCCGCCCGGGCCCAGGCACAGCCGTGAGCGGCGAGGCGCGGCGACACCCTGGCGCGAACCATGGTGGCCACGTGCCTGCAGGTGGTGGGCTTCGTCACGAGCTTCGTGGGCTGGATCGGCATCATCGTGACCACGTCCACCAACGACTGGGTGGTGACCTGCGGCTACACCATCCCCACGTGCCGCAAGCTGGACGAGCTGGGCTCCAAGGGGCTGTGGGCCGACTGCGTCATGGCCACCGGGCTGTACCACTGCAAGCCCCTGGTGGACATCCTCATCCTGCCGGGTAAGGACCCGACCTGGGCGGCCCCGGACCTTACGCCCTGGGCGGAGAGCGGGGTGTTAGACGGCGGCCACGCGGCGTCCGGGCGCCCTTGACAGCCCTCGTCCCGGCTTGTCGTGGAAGAATTCGGCGGCCGCGAACTGAGCTTCTTATCTGCGGTTTGGGATAATAGCGGCGGTGTGGCCGGTGGTAACGCTGGCCCTGCCCCCTTGGGAGTTAACAAACCGGGACGCGGGACAGAACTGAGTCCGGGCTGAGTCTGACCGCGGCCGCCGCCCGCATCCCTCCGCCGCCCTCTTCCCGGAGGGGGCTCCCCGTTCCCGCCCGGCCTCCCCGGGGTCGGATCCCGCCCGCAGGGCTGGGAAGGCGCGTGTAACGCAAGCGGACGGGAGAATCCAGTCTCAGGCCGTTTCCCGGTCCTCGCGGGATGCGCGCGGCGCCCCGGCCGGGTGGGGGCCCTCCTGGCGCTGTCGGCCCGGCGCTGAGCGACGCACGTCCGGGGAGGTCTCCGGGCCGCCTGGTTTGGCAAATGCCAGGTTGGCTCCCGCACGTGCCCGGGGCCATCGCCGCCGCCCCGTAACTCCCGCCCCTGCCTTGGGCGCGTCCGATCGCGGGCTGCGGTGACCCGGCTCCCGCTCCGCGCGGCTCGGGCTGGGTAGGGGCGACCGCGCGCTCCTCGGAGGGCGGACCCTGCGGAGACGGGCGCGCGCCGCCGCCCCTCCAGCTGTGTCTCGGGGTGGGAAGGAGGTAAAACTTGACAGCCCGGCCGGGCCGGGGGCCCCGTCTTCACATGCGTCCTCTGGAAACGCGCTGGACCACAGTCTCACTTTACATTTAAACTACGAGCCATTGGGGCGGGAGTGAGGTCGCCGGCACCGCCTTGGCTTTCTGCCGGAATCTCTGCCCGGCCCCGAAGGCGTGTCCTTGCCCGGCCCCTGCAAGGTGGTCCTCTGGCCCCAGCCTCCGTGGGTTGAGCTCTCTTAAGGGATTTTCCCGGTTCCCTTAAGACGCAGAGAAGCCTGTTCCTGAAGCCGCCATTCAATGACTCTGCCGGCCCCTTCAGCCTCCCCCAAGCACCCCGTTTCCAGCCTTCGCAGTTGGAGTCGGAATCCTTCCTCCTTGCTGCCGACTGCTGGGCTCGTATCCCCACAAAGGCACATTTTATCTTGTTTTTTGTTGATCGTTCGTGAGCGAAGTTCTCCCACTACGTTTTAAATTCCTTGAAGATAGAGACGGCGTCCTGTTATTCCCTTTACTTCCTCTTCTGGACCTGGCATGACCTCTGGCACACGGCAGCTGCGGGCAGTGCTTGCCTGGCTTGCCTTACGCCATCCTTTCCTTCATTTTGAACTTTCACAAGGCCAGAGGTCAGCGAGCCCAGATCTGGACTCAGCTGTGGCTAATGCTGGTGGTGTCAGACCTGGCCAGACTCCGGGTTCCAGGACTCACAATGTGGGTGACCCGGGACAAATTGCGAGCCGTAGTGAACCTCGGTTGTCTTCTTTGAAAAGCTAAAGTCAGATCAACCACCCATCTTTCACGATTATTTGAGGGTTGAATGAAATAAGAAATGTAATCTCCTTTGAGATAGCAGATGCTTCATGAATGGTAGTTATGCTATTTTATTAAAAGCTGGGCATGGTATTTCTAGGGATCTTTGAAGCATACAATTACCTTTGCTTCCTTCTTCTGAAATTAACTTTACTGAGCATTCAGTGCCAAGTGGTTCGTTTTCAGAGAACAAAGGCCGTCCTCCAGAGGGGAGGGCGTATCGGTGGGGGGTTGTCCTTCCTGCTGTTCCCCTCCCTCACACTTTGGGTGGAGGCAGAACAGTCCTCAGGCGCCATCTTTTGGTGTCCAGACATGGCCTTGGCACTGTAGCATGTGGACAGCTAGTTCCATGAATTTCAGAACCCGTGTTGCCAGTTGACTGCCTCCTTCGTGTGGGTGCTGGCTTTCTACAAACCCGGGGGCGTAGTGCTGGGTCAGGGAATGGGCCTCGGACTTCTGGAGCTGCTTTCTGGAGATCTTCAAGGCAGTAGATACTTGACTGATTATCTTTAATTCTGAAGGAGCTGAGATGGGCAGTGCTAGAAGAGCGCCCTTAAGACGTCTGAATTCTGGCAAAACGTACCTTGCTGAGAGACAGCGTTGAAGTTAGGCCTTTGTGTACATGAGGTCCTGGTGGGTGAGGCAGAAGTCGGGCTAGTTTCTGGGTGAGGCTATAAACTCTGTCTCACCCAGGCCGCTAGTTCTAATTCCTTCTAAAAAGGGAGAGTAATAAATGCACCCCCACCCCCCTCTTTTTTTTTTAAGAGGAGGGAGAGTGTTTTAATGAGAAATATTACATTTAAAAGGGAAACAAATTTGTCTGTGAAATTCTCCCAGTATCATGTCAGATTTATTCTAAATAAATGTGACACGTATTGTAATCTGTGTCTTCATAAAGTTCTTACTTGGCATTTTACTCGACAGGATGAAGTTCATGTAGTTTTGCTCTACTCTTCTATTTTTCAGTTCTCTTATTCCTTGACTCGCAATTGTTTCCATGATCTGTTGTGGGCACTGTGTTAACTCCATGAATGCCAAGGCAGGTGTCTGCCCTCCAGGAACCCTGAGGGCTGGAGAGATGCCTTTTGAGCAATTATGGACAGTTGAGGAAGATGCCCAGGACACTGGGTGAGGCAGGAGATGGAGGACAGCAGCCTCTGGGGAGATAGCGAAGAGAGGAAGCCTGAGTCTCAGTTTAGTCTGGGTTCGGGCCACGGCCAATGTGAATGAAAGCACATGGTTAGGAGAAGATCACCTAGGGAGGCTGGAGACTAAAGCACCGCACTGAGACAGACAAACATCAATAATAACAAGTAACCTTTTCTGAGGACTTGGTGTAGGCGCTGATTTTAGCACTGCCAACCTAATCCTCAGTAGAATTCTATTAGAGAGATGTAGGTACTATACTTTATTATTGATTGGTTGATTGATTGATTTTGAGAAAGAGTCTCACTCTGTCACCCAGGCTGGAGTATAGTGGCTCAATCTCGGCTCACTGCAACCTCTGCCTCCCGAGTTCAAGCGATTCTCCTGCCTCAGCCTTCCCAAGTGGCTGGTACTGCAGGCGCACACCACCATGCCAGGCTAATTTTTGTATTTTTAGTAGAGATGGGGTTTCACCAAGTTGGTCAGGCTGGTCTTGAACTCCTGACCTCAGATGATCTGCCCGCCTCAGCCTCCCAAAGTACTGGGATTACAAGTGTGAGCCACTGTGCCTGGCCTATTGTTACTTTATAGATGCAGAAAGTAGGACTTCATGGTTGGGTGACTTGCCCACGGTCACACAGGTAGAGCCGTCAGTAGCAGACTGGAACCAACAGAGGCCCTCACAGAATGATTCCTGGGAGATCTGAGTTTTCATCTGAACTTTCACAGGGTGGTGTGAAATGGACTGTTGGCCCCTCCATCCTGGAAGCTTGGCCAAGTGGCCTAGACGAGGGGTCCCCATTTCGTCTCTCCAGCCCCCTTTTTCTTGCTGAGTTGTTTTAAAAGCTGAAAAGTGCTTAGTGACCTTGGACAACATTGAACACCTTCTAACTCCTGGAATGGGCCGAGAGGGAGGAAGGGAGATGGCGCTGAATTCCCGTAAGGCAGGGCTCAGGAAGCAGGAGAACCGTGGTCTAACCCCTCTTGTCTGCTCTCTCGTTCCCAGGCTATGTGCAGGCCTGCCGCGCTCTGATGATTGCTGCCTCGGTCCTGGGTCTGCCAGCCATTTTGCTGCTGCTGACTGTTCTTCCCTGTATCCGGATGGGCCGTGAGCCTGGCGTGGCCAAGTACAGGCGGGCCCAGCTGGCTGGCGTCTTGCTCATTCTGCTGGGTAAGACGGCTTTCTCAGCGGTTCCCCACCTGTGAGGGAGACTGAGCAGGGTCAGAACTTGTGGTTGCTGCCTTCTCGAGTTCAAGGGAACTGTGAAAGGAAGCCAGTCGGGGATGGAGCCTCACAGTCTGTATCTCTTTGTATTTTATGGGCAGTTTAAACAGAGGGCTAAGTAGCGTCTCTGGGAGCCACTGAACATGAAGATAAATTTAAAAAGAGAAAGAGGGTTTTGAAGGTACGAAATAGCTAAGGGAAAGACCTGAAAGATGGAAGCCTTCTCATTCTTCACAGTGGAATCCCTTTTAGAATGCCTCTGCCAGGCCCCACAGCAGATCAGTTGAATCAGAATTTTCTGGGGGTCAGCTCAGGCAAAGATACTTTTTGAAAGCTTCTCAGGTGATGCTTATATGCAGGCAAGACTGATAACCTAGTTAATAGATAAAGAAGGAGGCCGAGGTGGGTGGATCACTTGAGGTTGGGAGTTTGAGACCAGCCTGGCCAACACGGTGAAACTCCATCTCTACTAAAGATAGAAAAATTAGCCAGGTATGGTGGTGCATGCCTGTAATCCCAGCTACTCGGGGGGCGGGCCGCTGAGGCAGGAGAATCGTTTCAACCTGGGAGGCGGAGGCCGTGGTGAGTTTTGATGGCACCACTGCACTTCAGCCTGGTCGACAGAGCAAAACTCCATCTTGGAAAAAAAAATAAAGAAAGAATAGTGAAGAGGATGGCAAGAAAAAAGTCAGGGGTTGGGGGTGGTCAGACCGCAAGGTGATGGCTCCATCCTTTACTCAGTAAGCCTTCCTGAGCCTGTGGGCCAGGCGCCATGATAGGTGCTGGGGACGCTGGGGAAAATAGGCCGTCTTTGCTTCGAGTGTACTTGGACGCCTCAATAGAGTGGTATGTGCTCGTGTAGGATAGGCTGTGATACACATGGGAAGGCACCTAACCCGGACTGGATGAGTTTCCAGAGCAGAAGGACTCAGCAGTAAGCCCTAGGACTTGAAGAGGAGGTGGAGGTCATGGACTGAGGGGAGGGACAGTCCAGGTACAGGGAATGGCATGTGCTCGTTTGGTTTTGCTGATTACACCTGCACACAGAGCGCTTCATTTAACAACGACGGAGGGTCCTTCTAGCTCTATTCTCTTCAGCGATTTCATTTCTCTCCATTTTTTCTCAGATGCTAGTTTCATTAGCACATTCTAAATCCTAATAGACAATATGAATTTTAAGAATAACAACTCTTGTTGCAAAGTGTACATATCAGTGAGGAGAAATTAGTCTGGATATGGATTAGACGTAAAATCACATTCTTCTGAAGCAAGGACTTCATGCCCCCAGATTGGCATATCAGATCATGTATTTGAGGGGTAAGGGTAAGGGGTCGGGGGTCTGTGTGGGTTGATGCCACTTAGTGATGGGTACCTCCCACCTGGAGGTTTCACAGTCACAGTGACACCAGGAAACTGAGGGGACATGAGAGGTGGGGCACCATTTTCCAGGATTGCAAAGGGATAGAGGTTTGCAGGGGCTTGTGAAGCTACAAGTGTGTGTGTGTGTGTGTGTGTGTGTGTGTGTATGTATGTGTGTTTACAGGAGTGAAAAGACCACTGTAATTTCCAGAGAAAAATCTAGATATGGAAATTTTGGTTCCAGTCGCAAAGAATTTGTGTGCCAGTGCCGCACGGAACACATCATCAGCATCCGCTGGTTTGTCTAACTCTCAGGGCCCCTCTTGTAGTGCTTCATGGAGGTCAGATCTATGTGTCCGACTCCCTTTCCAACAGGAAAGCCAAAGCTCCCCGAGTAAGCTGGGTTTGCGGAATGCAGGGGAAACCCTTCTTCTAGACACATGTTTGTTACTTTGCTCACTTTCTCACGGAAGCCCCAGAAGGCTCTCTTGGGCTCTGAGGATGGCAGAGCCAAAAGGTGGGTCTGTTGTGTGGGGTGCTCATCTTTAGATATTCTGGCCTTCCATATCAGTGTCACAGGTATCCACAAATAAGAGAACACATGAAAACAAACTCTGCGTAATAGAGAGATAAAAGCAAAGTATACATAGTTAAAAAAACACCCTAAAAACAACAGAATTGTTCAGTTGAATGATCAGAGATGTTAAAGGAAAAAGCAACCGGTGGTTTGAAACTTCCTAGCTAAATTTGTTTTTCTTTATCTTCTGAAAGTGAGTTGACGTCGATAGGCAGAATCACAGAGGAACAAAGTGAGGTGGGGCTGGGGAGTGGGTGGGTCCCTCAGTCCCTGTTTGCCTGTCTGGAGTGAAGCTGGACATTGGGTGATCTGACCCTACCCAGGGAGGCTGCCCGTTGCTGGACACTCACCATTTGGATGGGACCAGGAGCCCCCTCCTTGCCGTGTTATGGCCTTGCATTTCCGGTATAGTCTGCCTGCTTTGCTCCCGCTGGGATGCGTTTCTCAGTGTCCGTCACTGCCTTTGGGGTGGATGTTGTTTTCACTGGAAGGAGCTAGCTCTGGAAATGTAAAGCTCGTTGTCTCAAGTGTGGCACCTGCTGATCTCCTCCAAGTCTTCTCACCACGGAGCCCAGGTGCCTTGTTTGCCCTGTCGGCAATGCTGGGAGGAGCACGGGAGAGTGAAGGCTCCCTTTGTGTTACTCTGGATTGCTTTCTGTCACTCCCCCAAAGAAGCCAGCGCTAGGCCGGTGCAGGAGCCTCAGGGTCACTGAATGGGGCTGAGCAAACACACCTCATTTGGCCAGAGAAGATGAGGCACCCCTGGGGTTCGGAGGCCTGGGAACTGGACACAGTGTCCCAGCTAGTTCTGGTACGGGAACTGTGAACACTGCTAATTAAAATCAGTTTTTCCTGACCCTGAAAATCTGTAATTGTTTTTGTGAAAGCTTAAAAAAATTATGTCGTTCTATAACTTTATCTTCTCAGCAGTTACATTTAGTGGTGTGAGGATTTGGTTCCTGCGTAGCACAGGAGCAGCAGGCTCTCAGATCTGTGGTGGGTTTGAGGCTAATCTGTCTGTGGCTTTTCAAGAGTCCCTGCCAAGGCGGGAGGTGCCTATGCCCTGAATTCTTTGATCTTATCAGTTGGAGTCGGATCCAGCTGTGCCGAATCTGGAGTCTCCTACTTTCTAGCTGTGTGAATTAGGGCAGCTCCTTAATGTCTCTGGTCCCATCCATAAAATGGGAATAATAACACCTACTTCTCAGGCTGGTAAGAACAGGGAAATTATGTATGAAAATTATTTTAGTATCTGGCACATAGTAAGTGCTCACTAAATGGTTGCTATTATTATTGTTATTGTTTGTTAGCAGAAATAGGACACTAAGCCAGAGAGCAGCTGAGTATTCTTCCAATCATGTCAATTTCCTAATTGGCTGCTGCTGCTTCTTTTTATTTTATTTTATTTTTTTGAGACGGAGCTTCACTCTGTTGCCCAGGCTGGAGTGCGGTCGTGCAGTCTTGGCTCACTGCAACTTCTGCCACCCAGGTTCAAGCGATTCTCCTGCCTCAGCCTCCCAACTAGCTGGGATTACAGGCATGTGCCACCACACCTGGCTAATTTTTGTATTTTTTATAGAGATGGGGTTTCCGCATGTTGACCAGGCTGGTCTCGAACTCCTGACCTCAGGTGATCTGCCTGCCTCAGCCTCCCAAAGTGCTGGGATTACAGGTGTGAGCCACCATGTCTGGCTGGAGAATGTCTGCTTTCTGCAGGGTCACCTTCACACATTAACTGGTGAGGAAAGACAAAAACCTTTTTCCGGAAATACCACCTCGTATCCTGACCTAATGGACATTTTTTTTTTTTGTTTACTTTGTAGAAACCAGTGTGTAGGAATCAAAGTTTTTTTGCTTATTCCACTGTCAAAAGCCGCATTATGCTACCCTACTGAAAACCTCAAATCTTAGTTCTGAGTTAGTCTAATTCTTACCTTGATATACATTAAGAAGTACCGTATTTGAGTGTTTTTGTTCAGAGGATGAAGTAGGGAATGAAAGGAAAGGAAGTGTATTTCCTAAGTGGAAACTTTATGTCTTCTCTTCTTCCTTTTTAAAAACCTGGCCCCAGGAACCATATTTATAGGGGAAAAAGTCACTAAGTCTTAAGCTTTCAGGTTAATAGTGAAATTGCAGTAAAACAAAGCGTGGGGGCAAATGTGGGACCCATTCATCTTGTTACGTACATGGAACCAGATGTCCTGCAGGGAAAAGGAGTCCTTGGGCATATGAAATAAAAAGTGATGCCCTCAATCTCAGAACTTTAATAGAACATTTAGAGAAATCTTCCTCCAAACTTATTAGCTTTATATAAACAAGTCCCGAATCTACATAAATCTTCACGTGGAGCGATGTGGCATTTTAGTGTGATTGTGGCTTCGAATGACCTCATCAGCAAAATCGGAGGCGCTAACTGCTTTACGAGTTCTCTTGTTTTTGCATTCTATGATTTTTAAAAACTGATGAACAAATACGCATAAAAGCTGGCTTTAAAAAGGGTTTAGGGGGCCGGGCGCGGTGGCTCAAGCCTGTAATCCCAGCACTTTGGGAGGCCGAGGCAGGTGGATCATGAGGTCAAGAGATCGAGACCATCCTGGTCAACATGGTGAAACCCCGTCTGTACTAAAAATACAAAAAATTAGCTGGGCATGGTGGTGCGTGCCTGTAATCCCAGCTACTCGGGAGGCTGAGGCAGGAGAATTGCCTGAACCCAGGAGGCGGAGGTTGCGGTGAGCCGAGATCGCGCCATTGCACTCCAGCCTGGGTAACGAGAGCGAAACTTCGTCTCAAAAAAAAAAAAAAGAAAAAAAAGTGTTTAGGGAAAAAAAAGATAATGCAGGATGGGACAGAAGTAAACAGAAAACGTTGAAATCAGGCCAGGAAAATACCATACTGAAATATTCCATTGATTTGACGGTTGTAGCTATGTTTTTTAAGTCAACATTTTAGAGAATGACAACTAAGAAAAAGAAAAACTTAAAATTGTCTAAGTTCCAAATGTTAAAAAAACCAACAAATGAATATAATTCCAACCAAGAGCTCCTTAGAAATCTCATTGCTTGTCGTCCTAACTGGCTCATTTGTGAAAGCTGAAGTTAATTGCTACTTAGGTCACATGTTATAACGGTATTGATTGTAGAAGATAGTGTTCAGTGCATTATGAAATGTTAAACGAAGCGGATCGTTAAGAATATTTTTATTGTGGAAAGTTTCAAACCTGTGTAAAAGAAGAGGAGCAGTAGAGCAGAATCCTGTGAACCCAGCCTCCTCAGCAGTGATCAGCTCATGACTGTAATATATGCTTCATCTTTCCACTTCTCCATTTCCTCCAGTCTTCAGATTTTTTAAAGGAAATCTTAGATAATATATCAAGGAAGATTTTTTTTCACTAATTAGTAAGTCAGAATAAATTAAATGATTTTAATGAAAATTTTGCTTTGTGCTAGAAATGATGCTTTTAAAAGTTCTTCCAGGCCTGGGCACAGTGGCTCATGCCTGTAATCCCAGCACTTTGGGAGGCTAAGGCAGGCGGTTCACTTGAGGCCAGGAGTTCAAGACCAGCCTGGCTAACATGATAAACCCTCCATGTCTACCAAAAATATAAAAATTAGCTAGGCATGGCAGGCTCCTGTAATCCCAGCTGTTTGGGAGGCTGAGGCACGAGAATTACTTGAACCCACGTGGGAGTTTGCAGTGAGCTGACATCGTGCCACTACACTCCAGCCTGGGTGACAGAGTGACACTGTCTCAAAAAAAAAAAAAAAGTCCTTTCAGTGGAAAGTGACAAAGCTTGAAAAAGGAGGTTCATTGGGGCCAGGCACCGTGGCTCACGCCTGTAATCCCAGCACTGTGGAAGGCTGACTCAGGCAGATTGCTTGAGCCCAGGAGCTCGAGACCAGCCTGGCCAACATGGCAAAACCCCATCTCTACTAAAAATGCAAAAGTTAGGTCAGCCTGGTGGTGCGTACCTGTGATTCCAGCTACTTGGGAGGCTGAGGATCGATGCCCAAGAAAAGGAGACTGCAGTGAGTCGAGATCGCACCACTGCTCTCCAGCCTGGGTGACAGAGACCATATCTAAAAAAAAGAAAAGGGGAGGTTTATTGGAAAAAGAAAGAAATGTCAGTGTCTACTGATGTCTTTCTCTGCCTCTTTATGTGTCTCTCTTTCTCTCAGTTGTTACTTCCAAAGTCAAACACACCTGTATCGATTTTATTTAACTTCCTGTTTATTTAACTCCGTGGATTACCATGTGTCATCTCATCTCTAAAGAGATTAAAAGCCACACTTAACAGTTCATTGCTTTAAAATGGACTTCCCAAATATTTTCTGTTTGGTGATGTCACGAGCATTGTTAGTTTTTAGCAAGGCATATCTTATCAATTAAAAAATGTATTGTATTGCATTATTTGAAACTTGTTCTGAAAAGAGGCAAACAATTTTATTCTTTGAAGAGCAAGGAATTCTACTTCTGAGAAGCCAGGTTTAGATAGATCTGTCTTTATATGGTGAAGCTTTCTTCTCCCTTCCCTTTCTCTTTCCTTCTCTTCCCCCTTCTCCTCCTTCTCATTTTTGGCTAAGAATATGTCTCATTTTACTTTCTGTTCTCCAACAACAAATGGCACCCACTCCACCTCGTAGTTAACCATTGCATCTTCTGAAGGCAAAAGAGGAGAAAGTCTGCAAAGTCTGAGTGCTAAAATTGCCCTGTCTTGTTTTTGGATACTTAATTTAAAAATAAATTCTGATGTTGTAAAAAGAAAAACGACAAAAATTCTCTTTGTATTTCTTCAATTTTCTTGACCTTATAAGTAACTGACTTTTTAGAAAAACATTCTCTTTACTTTTCCCAAATAACAGAGAGAACCATTTCAACTCATCTTTTTGGGTTAGCAAATAAATAGAAAACTATCAGGCCTTTTATGTCTTTCAGAAAGACAATATTTTTTTTGGCCAGTTCTATTACTATTTCACTTTTTTTTTAGTTCAGTAATGGTTTGACTTGCATTTTTAACTGTACTGGTCAACACGTATCCCTTTCGCCCTTGAAACCATTGCTGACATAGAGCAAATTCTCCTTTTTTAGTTTTAAACAATTTCCATTTTGAGTTCAGTTGAAGGTCACTGCAGTGAGCCTCTCATTTCCTTTCCTGTTGTGTGGTAGTCTGTCATTTTTTAGTGGTTTTGATGTGGTTCATCTTTGAAAGCCACAGGAATTCCACCCAGGGTTCATTTGTCTCCTAGGAAGTAAAGAGCCTGCTGGCACTCATTTGCCTTGTTTTGTATGAATTAGAAAAGAAGGAAATCTTTAATAAGGTCAATGATGAGCTTGCGACTTTAAGTGTGTTAAAGACACAATAAGGTTTTATGACTTTGGATGTCATATTGGTGTGTATGAAGCAAAAGATATAATTGAAATGAGACTACTTCCCATCCATCCATCCATCCATCCATCCATTCCCCTGATCACTCATCCATCCCTATGGAGGTTTATTGGATGACATGTTTAGATCTTTTTCTGATGTTTCCCTTTTCTTTCTTTCTTTTTCTCTTTTTCTCTCTTTCTCTCTCTCTCTTTCTCGCTTTTCTTTCTTTCTTTCTTTTTTTTTTTTAAAGATGGAGTCTCGCTCTGTTGTCCAGGCTGGAGTGCAATGGTGCAGTCTTGGCTCACTGCAACCTCTGCCTGCTAGGTTCAAGCAATTCTCCAGCCTCAGCCTCCTGTGTAGCTGGGACTACAGGATTGCACCACCATGCCCAGCTAATTTTTTGTACTTTTAGTAGAGACAGGGTTTCACCATGTTAGCCAGGCTGGTCTCGAATTCCTGACCTTGTGATCCACCTGCATTGGCCTCCCAAAGTTCTGAGATTATAGGCGTGAGCCACCATGCCCGGCTTGATTTTTCCCTTTTTCTAATAAATTATATTGGAATAAAATCTAGCAAAATCCCTAAAATACTCAAAAGCGAGACTGATTGTTACTTTTGGGATATTGAGCCTGATTATTTCCCTGTGTGAAGATACTCTTGTTTTATTATTTGCTTAAGGGAACAATCAAATGAATTTAGAGGCAGTTTCTTGTCTTATTCTATAAAATCTGAACTAAATCTGAAAGTTAGGTTTCCACTGGATGTGGGGGATGCTTTCCTGCATGTGTGTGCACATGTGCTGTGTGCGTAAATACAAAGTATAGTTGGAAAATATAAATCTTGATTTGAACACTGAGTTGTTTTGAAAGCAGTTAATTGTTTGTAGGAAAGGTCGGTTAGATTGAACCATGTCAGTTGTTTTGGAGTTAAATATTTTTCCCTGCAGAATCCAGCTTTTCACTCCCTTCTTTTTCCTCTAAACAAGCCTGGGTGTTGGGAAACCCTTGCTGGCTTGCTGTTTTTGCCCGCAGCAGAACGAATGCCTACTTCTGAGGTTGAGAGCTGTGCAAGTAGATTGTATGGAAGTAGATTGTATGGAAAATACAAGTAGATCTATGGAAAATCTTCACAGCTCTCTCCGGCTGAATACTCTAGAAGAGGATTTCAGTCCCCTGTCCTGACAGAGCAAAAGGTTTTTCTCGATGTCTTGCTGAAAGTAGAGACTCTGATAATAGCTAAGCAATTCTCCAAAAGTGCCTGTTTTGGAATCTGTGCCAGAAGACGAGAAAGAAAAAGACTTTCCCCTGTATCCGAGGTTTTCAAAGTCCTGGGCTAGAAAGGGAGGTTTCAGGTACACAGTGCTTTTCTTGAACATTCTAGTGACAGAAGGAAAATACATCTTCTCCCGATATCTCTTATGAAAATATTATAGAAGCTGTAATGACTGTGCTTTCCTTTTAAGAAAAAGGAAGTATTCGCATATGGATAGATTTTAGGTTTTTTTTTTTTTTGAGACAGAGTCTTGCTCTGTCACCCAGGCTGGAGTGCAGTGGCACGATCTTGGCTCACTGAAGCCTCTGCCTTCTGGGTTTAAGGAGTTCTCCCTGCCTCAACTTCCTGAGTAGCTGGGATTACAGTTGCCCACCGTCCATGCCTGGCTAATTTTTGTAATTTTTAGTAGAGACCGGGTTTTGCCGTGTTGGCCAGGCTGGTCTTGAACTCCTGACCTAAGGTGATCCGCCCACCTTGGCCTCCCAAACTGCTGGGATTACAGGTGTGGCCCACCGTGTGTGGCCAATTTTAGCTTCTTAGATAATGTATGTATAATCCATGGAGTGAATTTGGGCTGTTAGAAAAGCCAATCTGGGCAATTCATAGCTTTTCAAATTAACTCTCTTCCTTCTCATTTCCTCTTGAGATCTATTCTTTTTAAGGATAGAAATAATGTCTTTTTATGTATATCTATACCCAGCTTGTGGGGGTGGGCTTAACCTATTGTCAGTAAAAATCTATGTTAGAAGCAACACAAATGCAATGAGATTGTTTAAAAGGTCTTTCAAAGTGGGTAAGACCAATGTTTTTTTCCCATTTAGAACTAATATACAAGGCTGTTAGACTTGATTGCTTACGTTAAATTATATTTCTTCTCTGTGGGCATGGAGAGTAAGTTAGAAAATCACTCACCATGAGTAGAAATCAGAAAAAAGCTTGCTGAGTTGAGAGTGGTGATAAAGAGTACCCGGGGTGGCAAGCATCAGACTGGCAGTGCAGTGTTCTGTCTTGAATTTGTTGATGGCTTTTATGGTTAATAATTGGAAACCTAATTGTTGTTATTATTATTTTGATGTCTGCCATCTCAGCTTAAAGAGGTTTGGAGTTACTTTGTCTAAAGCTGTTCAGTACAGTAGCCACTAGCTACGTGTGGCCATTAAAATTAAAATTAAGGAAAATTCAAAACTCAGTCCTTCATCTCACTAGCTCTTGACAAATGGTCAGTGGCCTCACATAACTTGTGGCTACTTTGACAGTGGTGGTCTAGAGGTTTGAAAAAATGTTGCCTGCCCATGTTTTGTTACTTTGCTTATAAAGAGGTGAAAAACTAAATGATATATAAGCTATTTGCTCCATAATATCAAAACTAAAATGAAGATTAGATTAATTGGTGCAAAACCATAAGTAAAGTTCTACCATTTTGAGCCTCAAATGGACGAGTTCTTTTACTCCAAGGACGGTTCATTTGCGTGTTGGGATTTTGTTTTTGTGAACAGCATAATACAAACTTGAAGCCTTATCTGGTACTCCTTCTAGCAACATTCCCCACACCAAGAGAAATTTCTTACTTCCCCCAGATCTTTGTAATGTGAATTGACCAAACAGAAAATAGAGTGGAAAGTTGAGGTGGCTGCCATCTTGTTTCTCATTTTTGAATAGCTCAGATCATTCAGTCATTCAGCTGGTCTACATTGAACACACACTATTTGCCTGGTACCAAGGTAGGCATAAATAAGGCATGGCCCTACCTTCACGGAACTGAGAGCTTAGAATAATTATAATGCAATTAGGTAAGTATATTAATAGAATTATAACTATGGATATAAAGTATTGAATACAGGTAAATACAGATAAACTTTTTTGGACTTAAATGGTTTATTTCTAGTTTTTTACATTGGAATTATTTTGTTTCTTCCACTTGCTGAAAAAAATAAGAACTCAGCAGTCAGGTTCTTCTACAGAACCTGCTGTACTTTGGTTCAGTGTTGAGGGAGCAAAGCCGTGCGTATGGAGCTTTCTGGAGCTGGTTGGAAGCCACAGGTGTGTGTATGTGGAGTGAGTGGGCCTGCCCACGTGCTTGGTATGTGACGAGTGTCCCCAGTCACGGCCTCTCCATGTCTCTCCAGCTCTCTGCGCCATCGTTGCCACCATCTGGTTCCCTGTGTGTGCCCACCGTGAGACCACCATCGTGAGCTTTGGCTACTCCCTGTATGCAGGCTGGATCGGTGCTGTGCTGTGCCTCGTGGGCGGCTGTGTCATTCTCTGCTGCGCTGGAGATGCCCAGTCCTTTGGTGAAAACCCTTTCTACTACTCTTCGGGCTCCAGCTCCCCGACTCATGCCAAGAGTGCCCACGTATAAGAGGGCTGCTCGGCTGCCCACAGAGGTGCTGTGATGCTGGGCTCAGGGCCCTGGGTTTGCTTGTCGCAGTCGGGGGAAGCCCACTCCTCTGCCAGGCTCTAAAGCCAAAGGTCTAGAAAAGCATTCTGTCTGGCATTTGTAGTCTTAACTTCTCCCCCTTTCCCCCATCTTTTGGTTGCCTTAGGAGAAATCTCTAGCTCAGATAATGCCCATACATTTTTCTCATGGCGTTGCCCACTGTTAGCTCTTTTCTTGGCCATTCATTTGCTGTTTATGAAAACATATATTATATATATTGTGTTTCTTTAAATTTCAAATGTCTTGCAAACATCACTGAGTTAGGTGGGGGTGGGGAAGAGAAATACAGGACCCTTTTTTTTTTTAAACAGGGTCTCACTCTGTTGCTTAGGCTGGAGTGCAGTGGTGTGATCTTGGCTCACTGTAGCCTCAACCTCCTGGGCTCAAGTGATCCTCGTGCCTCAGCCTCCTAAGTAGCTGGGACTGCAGGCATCCACCACTACATTCAGCTAATTTTTAAGTGTTTTTGTAGAGAGGAGGGCTTCCTGTGTTGCCCAGGTTGATCTTGAACTCCTGGATTCAAGGTGTCCTCCGCCTCGGCCTCCCAAAGTGTTGGGATTGTAGAAGTGAGCCACCGCACCCGGCCAAGACACTTTGCAAACTGATACAGATGACAATGGGAGCCTCATAAAGATGCCTTTTGTTTTCTCCCTACCCTCCCGTTCTAAGGTCATTTACTTGTAAGAGACAGAAAAAGATGGCACTGGGGACATGGGATGGGGGAGGGAAGGGAATAGTGTAACTTCTTTCCACAGGAAACTTTCCCTTTTGTGAGTCGAGGGCCAGGGATAGGGATATTTTTTAGTTTGTGATTTTACATTTATCTGTACATACTTTTTCAAGATCGATCATTTTTATAACCATGGTTTTCCTGAAATCCTCAATTCATCAACATGAAGGAAATGAACCACGTAGACTTTATGCAATAAATAACAGTACAAGTGAGTCTAACTGTAACTGATGTTCCACACCACATTTTTGATTTCAGGTTTGTGTGATGCAGTTTTTAATCATACGTCTTCACATGCTTCAAACTAACACATTTTTAAAGCTTTCTCCCACTTTTCTCTCTATTTGCATTGTTAGCCATGTTGTGTAACATAAATTGTACTGTTGAATTTGGCTTTACGGGTGTAAACACTGATGGTATATCAGTATCTGAGACCCCAAACTCTCCAAATACTGATGGTGCATTTTATTCTCTAAGTGAAATCTGTGCAATAAAATAACAGACTGTCTGCAAAACCGGCCTTCAATCTTCTGTTGTATCCAGAGGTATCATTATTGATTTTAAAAAATCTCATTAATCTCTACTGGTAATTTATAGGGAACTTGATCAGTGATCCAAGAACAAGTGATTCTGCATGGCCTTGGATAATTAAAAAGTTAGATTGTGTTCACTGTATCGTGGTGGTAGTTTGTGGTCATGAGAACATAAGCCTGATGCTCCCCAGGTTTGTTAAGTGGGATGACTTTGTGGCATCTTTAATTCAGCGATCAAAGGGCAGCAATCAGAAACAAAGTTCTCAGTGTTATGTAGTTCATGTCCTTCATCTACTCTGCACACTTAGTAAAGGAATTGATTGGCTAGGTATAAAAGGAGAATTAAAGAAACCTATTTTATTGGATCTTTAAGTAACAATACCTAAATACATTTCATTCAAACATGTAGATGTTTGGACATTTTGGACAAAGACACATTGAGTTGACTTTTATTTGTTTTCTTTTCCAGAAACTCTGTTAAGTTATGGGCCGGTCTAAGAAAACATGTGACAAGCTATTTTGTCAGACTTCTTCCAAATAAAATTCTAATTGTATTAGCTGATACTGTAATAATTGGCAAACATTTCCTCTTTGGAAATACCAATTTGGGCTAGTCATTTCACAGAAATTTGTGTAGTTTTCATTATAACCTGGTGGAAACTATTTCTAAATTACTTATAAAAGACAATTTGTTTTTTGTTTTTTTTTTTGAGATGGAGTCTTGCTCTGTCATCTAGGCTGGAGAGCAGTGGTGCGATCTTGGCTCACTGCAACCTCTACCCCTTGGGTTCAAGCAATTCTTGTGCCTCAGCCTCCCAAGTAGCTGGGACTACAGGTGCATGCCACCAGACCTGGCTGATTTTTGTATTTTTAGTAGAGACAGGGTTTTGCCATGTTGGTGTTGGCTGGGCTGGTGTGGAACTCCTGGCCTTAGTGATCCTCCTGCATCAGCTTCCCAAAGTGCTGGGATTACAGGCGTGAGCCACAGCGCCAGACCATGGAAGACAATTTTTATGTTAACTAAAATATTTGCTTAGCTATAACATAGTTTTTGTAAGGATAGAAGTCATGTGACTACATTGGAGGACCCTCCCTGGCTCATAAAAGCTTGTCAGGGAACTCCGGCAGCACATCTCAATTTCTACCAGCCACGTTTCAAGTGTACAGTAGCCGCACGTGGCTGGAGGCCTTTGGATTGGAACAACAGGCTCTGTTTCAGTAACCCGCAGGAGGAATTCAGTCTTGATGATCTTATCTGCTCTCGTTAGAGTCCCCTGAGAACTTGGTAATCATAATTTATAGAAGAATTCTAATAAATCTTCACCTAGGTGAGGACGGTGACCCCCAATCCCATGTCAAATGGCAGGCTTAAAGTACTCTGCCTAAGTAACAGGGCAAAGGGAACTCATGCTATTGAGACCTGTTTGTGTTAGGAACTTCATACATTTAACCCTCCCCACGATCCCCATTTTATAGATGAGAAAGACAGTGTGTGGAGAGTTTAGGTTGTCAGATCATATAGCCACTATATAAATGGAAAGGGGTTTAAGTCTGTGTAAACCTAAAACCTGAATTCTCCAATTTAAGAATCACAGCCAGGGCCAACCAAGCACAGTGGCTCACATCTGTAATCCTAGCACTTTGGGAGGCTGAAGTGGGCGGATTGCCTGAGCTCAGGAGTTTGAGACCAACCTGGGCAAGAAACCCCATCTCTACTAAAATACAAAAGAAATTAACCAGGGGTGGTGGCGTGTGCCTGTAATCCCAGCTACTCGGGAGGCTGAGGCAGGAGAATTGCTTGAACCCGGGAGGCAGAGATTGCAATGAGTCGAGATTGCGCCACTGCACTCCAGCCTGGGCAACAGAGTGAGACTTCATCTCTACAGGAAAAAAAAAGAAAAAAAAATCACAGCTAGGTAATCAAGTGAACCGGAGCTCCACTCCCTTCATTAGGGTGAGGAGCCACGAATCTGCGTGGTCGTTGTGAACCCTCAGAGATTCTTATCAGGTGCTCCCCACACAACATTGTGAGAAACAGCAACAAAGGAACTTCTTTCTCATGCCTTTCTGTAAATGCAGCTTGTGTCCTCCCTGGCCTCCTCTCTGATGGTCATTGGAGGTGAGATGATTTCGAGAACCACACCATGCCTCACCCTCTCTCTTTATCCTGTTCTGAAGAGACCGCATGCAGGAAATTTTTGGTTTGAAAATGAACCAGTCCGGTTCATGCTTTCCAAGAATTTGATAGAAACCAAATTAGAGAGAAAAGAATGTTTCAAGGGTACCTCTGAATCCAGGGATGTTAGTTACAATGACAGTAATAAAAAAGAGAAGATTGTGCGCTTAAAGAATACAAGATACATATTTGTGCTGAATTGGTGGTTTGGGGTAACAATAGAACAAGGTTTGGTTGTATCTTGCCCTGTTTTTTTTTTTTTTAATTAAAAAGAAATCTGCGTGTCAGTGTTTCTCTATACAATGTGCACAATGTGAACTGCAGCGTCTTAAATGTTTGGCAGGACATCCATGCTCATGACATCACATGCTGAGAGGACAGGGAGGCCACTGTGGGGCTGGCCTCGAAGAGAGGCAGCATCAGTGCTACCATTGAGATGTCCCCACAAAAGAGGGTGTGACAGCCAGATGTGCGTCTTAATGGAGACTGCACCAGGATTGTGGGTAGAACATTGGCACATGCTGCTTATGGCTTGAATAGCAGCTCTTGAGGAATCTATATTTCTCTACCTCATGCAGAATCTTAGCGATCTGGCTTTGTGGCCCCATGGCTGGGGGAGGGAGTGGAGATGGAGGGACTTGTCACTGCTCCATGCCCCATTGTTGAAATGGAAAATGTGGAAATGTGAAGCCATTTCTGGAGGATTGTGGAAGGTATGAATTGCTTCCAAATACCAAAATACAAATAGAAATGATCACCTTCCAAATACAAACGATCACCTGATTGTCACAGTGAGGGGCTTTCTTGAATTAAAATGGTTGTATCTCTCTCTCTCTCATGTTGACTTCTGTAGCTATGCTTTTCAGACTGCAGTGTTGTACAGATCACTTGGGGATCTTGTTAAATGCGCATTCTGATTCAGCAAGTGTGTGATAGGGCCTTGGCGTTTCTGACCGGCTGTCAAGGGATGCTGATGCTGACGGTCCCAGACTCACACCCTGGGTAAACAGACTCTGGAATCTACCTCCTGCTGAAGCGCAGGCCGGCTTTGTGCCTGGACATCGTGAGTGGTGCCTCTTTTTGTGGAAGACACGGGGGCTGGTTCTTCACCCTTCAAAATAATTCTGGAGCCTCACTGGTCAATAATTCTGCTGTAGAATCATTCTTTTGGCTTCAAGGTTTAGTTCCTTATTTAAACATGAATACCCAGTGGTACGCTTGAGCTAAGTACTGGCTCACGAAAGCTGATTGTTACCTTTTTCAGGAATTTTGCGAGCCGGTTGGTGTCAACTTGGGAGCTTGATAGCAGCCATGGTGGGAGAGTCATTCTACAGAAATCAGCAAACACTGCGAATCAGGCATTTCTCCCCCACCTCCACCTTCCAGCCTGTTGCCAAACGCTTACCAGGCCACCACTGCTCAGCTCTCGGAGAACCGTACATTAAGCTACATCAGTCCTTGTCACTGTGACTGGGAATGGCTCTATTCCTCCTCTCCCTGAGAACAAGTTTCAATGAGGGAAGGTGGGGAGGGCTGGGAGTACACGGGGTGACGGGGAAAAGAGCTGTGCTGGCTGACAGCTGTGTGTGCCCTGGTCCCCTTGTCCTGAGTCTGAGGGTCTTGGTGACTGGCAAAGAAAGGGGTGCTTCCTTACCTTTTAGCCGGGTTCCTAGGCTTAGAGAGCAGTCAGTGCAACCGGCTTATGTATCAAATCATGCTACCAGCTTGGTGTGTGGGACCATCCTGCCCTCTTTTGAACTCATATACTTATTGGTGTCACTAATCAGGCTTCTAGAACTTTCCTGGCAGATTTAGTTTTTTTTTTTTTTTTTTTTTTTTTGAGACGGAGTCTTGCTCTGTTGCCCAGGCTGGAGTGCAGTGGCGCGATCTCGGCTCACCACAACCTCCGCCTCCTGGGTTCAAGCGATTCTTCTGCCTCAGCCTCCTGAGTAGCTGGGATCACAGGCGCGCGCCACCATGCCCAGCTAATTTTTGTATTTTTAGTAGAGACGGGGTTTCACCATGTTGGCCAGGATGGTCTCAATCTCTTGACCTCGTGATCCACCCGCCTCGGCCTCCCAAAGTGCTGGGATTACAGGCGTGAGCCACCGCGCCCGGCCAGATTTAGTTTTTAAAGGTCATTTTTTTCTGATTGTAATAGTAATAATAATATAATGACTCATGTTTGTTGAAAGCTTATTCTTTGCCAGACACAGTCCTAGTATTTTATATATATTGACACACTTAATCTCACAACAACCCTTATGAATTAGGGGCTATTGATATTTTGATCTTACAGGTAAGGAAATTAATATAAAGAGACATTTTCAAACTGGCTTAAATCACACAACTATTGAGTAATGAAAATTTGAACTGTGGAAAAACACAAAATTCAATAAAAATTACCCATCATTTCATCATTAATCTCTTTTGTATATATGTTTAGCCATCATTTTATTTTAAAACAAAAACTAACATACTCTATGTATAATGTTCCTGCTTTAAAAAAAAACCATACATTTTCTTATGTCATTAAGTGGTTTTTCTATGATAAGATCTTTGCTATCTGCATAATATTCTGTTGCTTGGATATACCACAATCTACTCTTCCTAAGAACACCTTAGTTATTTTGGTTTCTTGTAAATTTCTTCTAAGTAATTTTGCCATGAACGTCTGTATAGGGAAATTTTTGCACATGTACATGATGATCTTTTTAAGATAAATTCTTAGAAAGTAGTTGCTGAATAATATATTCCACGTAGCGTTTTAAAAACAGGTTTTTTTTTTTTTTTAGAAGGGTTCCTAGTTTCTCCAGGAGTAATAATAGAATGTAGTATATCAATTTAATATGATGTTCTTTTAAAATTATTTGAAATATTTAATGTTTTCAGTTTTGTTGATAGGGAGTTATATAAGCAAACACTTTTAATAAATGGCTAATTCAAACATTTCAAAAGTATTCATGCTGGGAGAAAATGTGTGCAAATGGGAGGCTGGGGGACTGAAGTTCTACCTGCCATAGAGAGAGAGAGGTTTTTTTTTTTTTTTTTTTTGAGAGTCTTGCTCTGTCGCCCAGGCTGAAGTACAGTGGTATGATCTTGGCTCACTGCAACCTCCTCCTCCCGGGTTCAAGCCATTCTCCTGCCTCAGCCTCCTGAGTAGCTGGGATTACAGTCACACACCACATGCTTGGCTTATTTTTGTATTTTTAGTAGAGATGGGGTTTTACTATGTTGGTCAGGCTGGTCTCAAACTGTTGACCTTGTGATTCGCCCACCTCGGCCTCCCACAGTGCTGGGGTTACAAGCGTGAGCCACCATGCCTGGCCTTTTTTTTTTTCTTCAGATGGAGTTTTGCTCTTGTCACCCAGGCTGGAGTGCAATGTCACAATCTCGGCTCCCATGTTCAAGCGATTCTCCTGCCTCAGCCTCCCGAGTAGCTGGAATTATTGGCTCCTACAGGCACCCAGAACCACACCTGGCTAATTTTTGTGTTTTCAGTAGAGTCGGGGTTTCACTCTGTTGCCCAGGCTGATCTCGAACTCCTGACCTCTGATGGTCTGCCTGCCTCAGCCTCCCACAGTGCTGGGATTACAGGCGTGAGCCTCCGGGCCTGGCCTGCCTGGCCTGTATTGCAGTCCTCCTTTAGCTGCGCGATGTCCACAGAGAATGGAGTGTTAGTCTTCAGGAGACTTTGTGCGTGGGACACTGGAATTCCAATAGTCCCTGGTTAGGGTGGGAAGCTCCGGGAGAATTGTAGGCTGAAGCATTGTTTTTCTTTGTTCCCAGCGTAGTATCCCAAACATTGGATCTACTGGATCCCAAAAAGGATCTACTGAGACCAAAACAAAGCAGGGTAAAAATGAATCGCTTTCTCTTTTCCCAAGCCTTCTAGACATTAATCCTGTGCTTATGATGGAAAGAAAATTTACCTGGGTTCATTTGCCGTCTGGTTTTGCTTATTACTTTCTCAACAACAGTTCGGGGAAAATGCACATCAAGGAGCGCTTCTAGAGGTGTGAGGGGCCCAGGACCGTAGCGGGTGAGAGCCTGTGCCCCACAGGGCTGTGGAGGGCCTGAGCTGTTCTTTTGGTTTAGTAAGCAAAGCAGAGCCCTCTCCTCGCACAGTAAGGAAACACCACTCATTCATCTCAGTCCACAGGGCGGACCTGGGGGTGCAGCTCTTCCCTTCCATTCGGGGTTATGACAAAGCCCTCCTCCCTCACCATGGCCTTTCTCAAACCAGAACAGAGCTCAGATTGGCCTCAGCCATGGGGTGTCTAAGCAGGGATCTTGAGTCATTTCATTCATTGTTTCTAAAGTGTGGTATGGGGATCATCAGCATATTACTCATTCAGTAAAATGGAGATTCATGGGTCCTACTCCAGAGTAATGGAGTAGGGTTGGATCCTGGGAGTCTGCATTTGACATGACTCTCCAGGTGACTGAGGTGCTCTCTGAAGTTTGAGAACCATTGAGCAAAGGTCAATGAATATGGGCACTGGAACAGACCATTGCAGAAAGACGAGTCATATGAAGACACTGGAAGCCAGAAAGGTAAAGGGATTTCCCCGAGGGTGTGTTGTTAGGGCGTCACTTCCCATTACCTAGGGCTCTAAAATGAAGGGGTTGTAGTTCTGGGGAGCCACTCCTTCTTTGAGCTAGCTATTCCATCAGAACGAGAGCTGCCTTTATCTGATTTGGCTTGTCCTTCTGGTCTTGGGGTGAGTGCCTCATTCAGGCTGGGCCAATCACAGTGCCTCACTGCCCTGAGGTAACTGGGATCGGCTCAGGAGGGCAGCTTTTCATCCACACTGGACCAGCCAGAGCCCATTCTTTATTGGAGCCGTGGGTCAGAGCACATTTCTCTGAGAGCAAAACCGGAAAGATGGGAGTCTAGAAGCTCTCGGCAGCTGTCATTCCAGCTGTGTGGGAAAAGTGAGTCTGGGAAAATGAGGCCAAAATGCAGAGAGAAGTGGAGGCCAAAGAACACAGAATTTTAGATATATGGGGGGCCTGATTCCATAGTTTCTGAGGCCAGCTTCATAAAAGCCCTTTGGTTACATAAACCAATACCCCACTGATTCTTTACTTTTCCTAATTGGGTTCTGTCAGTTGCAACCACAAGAATTCTGATGGCAGAGACTCTAGTTGTGGCCACATTCCTACAATATCCAAGCCCGTTTCCCCCTTTCCTTTGGGGCGTTTCACCTTTTCTTTCACCAGCCATGGAGCATCAGGTCTGGAAGGTGCACGTGTGACCCAGGCTGGGCCAGTCAAGGTTCTCTCTCGGAACTTTTCAAACTGAAGTTGTGAGAGGACACCGTTGCTCTCCATTTAGAAGAGCTTCCAGCATCCACCATGTGTGCAAGTCTTGTGAGGAAGCTTATCTGTAGGAAGGGAGAGAAAGGAGGAATGAGAGATGGAGAGTGGCGAGCCCAACAACGTTGAGGCGTCTCATTCTAGGTGACTCTGGAGCCAGTGACGTGGTTTTTTGTCAAAGCAAGTATGAAGTGAGTCACTGTCACTTTCAATCAAAAAAGCCCATGCAGATAGAGGGCTTCCTGAACCAACTGGCTCAGACCTCAAGCCTGAGGAGATCTCACATGTGGGCTGCTGCTTGCAAATTCACGCAAGGAATAAGGGTGAGGTTTCATCACTGCCGTTTATCCTAACTTAAACCCACGGACACCTTCCTCACCCACCTCCACACACCTCCACTTGCCTCGCACCTCTAGTCCCTCGCTGGCTAAATCAAAGCTCAGGACAAAAGCAACCACCTTAGGATTTCAGAGGGAATTTAATACAGGGAGTTGGTTGTAGATATTGGAACAGCAGAGAAGTCAACCAGGATGATGGAAGTCACTCAGAGTTTGGGAATAGCTGGAAGCCACTATCTCCAAGGGCATGAAGAGGCAGTAGGAGGAGGCTATGACTAGAACCCGGAGGCTAGGGCCACCTAGGGGGACTGGGCCATGGTGGGACTGCCTCGTGAGGGCTGAGACCACAGAGGGAAGGGCCGCTGTAGGATCTGGGAGCAGGGAGGTGACTCAGCCCCTGCTAAATACACCACCCAAAGCAGAGCTAAAGAGGAAAAAATACCGTGGTTTCTCCCCTTCTCCTGCCCTCCAGTCGTGTGCCAGTGCCTCTCCTTGGTTGGCCTTCCCAGTCAGAGGTCAGGGGAGCCTGGGAAATGTAGACTGAGTGCAGGCAATGGCGTTCAGAGCACGTGCATAGTTAAGCCTGAATGTAACAGGAACAGATCAAGGATTAGGGAGCCTCAAAATCTGGCTGCTCAGACCTCATGGGGAAGGGTGGGGGCTACTTTCTGAGTGCCTGCCAGTAAATACTTCACAAATGAGTTCTGGGCTTGCTTAGGACATCGATTCAAAACTGCTTCCCAAATCTACCTTCCCTGTTGGAACTGGTCATGCTTTGGATAGCACGCAGAAGGTCCTACACTACGGCTGCTCAGCTTCAGGGATGACTCTCCTTCCCTTCTTCTGTTCCCTGGAACCCAAGCCAGACCCTGGTTCTGAACGACCTCCTTTCCCATTGAAGCTACCTTGATTGCGCACTCTGGACCGTGCTCCCTCCCCCATTCTTGCTGTGCTGTGTCTTCTCAGGGCCGCATCATCTCCTTCCTGGATGGGTCCTGCTTTTCCTCCTTCGTGTCTAGCTTCCCCTGTGTCAATACCGAGATCTCAGCAGGTGCTTTCCTGGCTTGTCATCCTTCGAAGTCTCCCTTTGCCCGCTGCATAAAATGCAACTGCCTTGGCTTGGCACGCAAGGCCCTTCAGAAACCTACCTGGCTTTTATTAAAAATATTTACATAAGGATCGTTGATTATGAGCAAGAGAAATAGACTCTGGATAGATGAAACAAAAGTGGGATTTTTTTTTTTGGTGGCGGAGGGAGTTTGGAAAACAGGGTTTTGGGGGAAGAGAAGTTAGTTTTCCAGAAAAACCAGTCAGAGAAGGGCAAGTGGGAAGTAGACGGTTCTGTGAGGGTTCTGTTGCTAGGATGAAGGAACCCCAGCCGTGTTCAGTCTCTGTCACTCAGTTTAAGATTAAAATACCAGAAGGTAGCGTCTGATTGGCTTAGAGAATTCATGTGCCTGTCCCTGAGCCAGTCACTGTATGTAGCTAGGGAAATTGGGCCAGGCCTGGGTCTTATGCTCCATATATATATATTTCCTGGGGGGTTGGTGGGGGCGAAAAAGAGGAGGGTTTCCACAAAGAAATCAAGATACTTAGGGGACATGGATGCTGAAAGGATCCAAAGGAACACATGTCCATTACACTCACCAATATCCCAAAGTATGATTCAATCATTCTCACTGTCTCCTCCCTGCCCACAATCTCATCAAGACGGTCTTTGGGACAGAGTCTATCATCACTGAACAAGCGACTCTTTATAGGAACAATATCCTGGAGAATTAATTATTGTAAATTTTAAACTCTTTCCCTAAAACTATTTATATTCTCCGTAAATCTAAAAAGCTTTCATTAATTACCAATCTCCCCTCATTCTGCCTTCTGTTCAGAAACAGAACAGAATTCTGAATAAGCAGGCCTTCAGGGTGTGATGCTAGGTACATAATTCATGGCTGTGCTGTGTTTTCACATCTGGGCTTCCTCAGAGCTTATTGATATTTTATTAAGACTTGAAATTTTCATATTATTTAAAAATTCACAAACTCTTAAACCTTTGATCATCTTAAAATGAGTTTTGTGTCTGCTAAAATTATTTATTTATTCATTCACTTGTTAATTAGTTAACTAATCAAGCAAACACTTAATGAGCACTTGCTATGTGCCAGCCATGCATTAGCCACCAGATACGAAAAGGAAGCACAGAGACAGCACCAGACTCAAATGACCCCGAGTCTAGTGGGAAAGTCAGGCATGTCATGAATAATAATGGTATTAGTTTCTTATCATTGTCATCTTTAATCTACTTTAAAGAGTTACACCCCAACTGATTTAAAAAAATTTTTTTTTGAGACAGGGTCTCACTCTGTTGCCCGGGCTGCAGTGCAGTGGCGAGGTGGTGGCTCACTGCAACCTCCGCCTCCCGGGCTCAAGCAATTCTCGAGCTCAACCTCCTGAGTAACTGGGATTACAGGGGTGCGCCACCACACCCAGTTAATTTTTATGTTTTTAGTAGAGATGAGGTTTTGCCACATTGGCCAGGCTGGTTTCAAACTCCCGGCCTCAAGTGATCCGCCCATCTCCCCCTCCCCAAGTGCTGGGATTACAGGCAGGAGCCACCCTGCCCAGCCCTGGCCGAGAGGGGAAAATAAAATACCAACAGATGCACATCATTGCACAGATTTAAAGATAAGAGGTTAAAAAATATTTGATGTATAAATGCATATTGGCTTAAACTACGTCTTCCCCCAAGCTTGTACCTTTTTTGTGGGTGTGGAAAGTCAGTCGATTCCTGAACTTCCTAAAGTTTATTGACTTAATTATGAGCAAAACCAGTGAGATACTGGCAGAGAAGTGCCTTCTTCAGGCTTCTGTGGGATGTCCTGCTGAGACCCGCGGAGGAGCACGCTGTTTCTTCTTAGAGCTGGAACTTAGTTGAAGGCATCACTCTTTTGCTTGTCAGAATAATTAAAAAACTCTCCAGGTGTCAGAGCTCAGCTTCTACTGTGTCAAGTGCAGCAAAACTTAGCTGACTCGGTTGGCACTGGGATGTACATAAAGTGCATGGCCAGGTACAGTTTAGAAGAGCAAACTGGAGAATCGAGGCGATGATCCTCATGCACACGTTACACACATTTCCTCTGCTTCCTTGAATGCTCCATTGTCCCATCAGACTTCACTTAAAAAACACCAGTTCAATGACCAAATTATTATTGTTTTATTTGAGACAGAGTCTCGCTCTGTCGCCCAGGCTGGAGTGCAATGGTGTGATCTTGGCTCACTGCAACCTCCGCCTCCTGGGTTCAAGTGATTCTCCTGCTTCAGCCTCCAGACTAGCTGGAATTACAGGCATGCACCACCATGCCTAGCTAATGTTTGTATTTTTAGTAAAGACAGAATTTCACCAGGTTGGTCAGGCTGGTCTCGAACTCCTGACCTCGTGATCCACCTGCCTCGGCCTCCCAAGGTGCCGGGATTACAGGCGTGAGCCACTCTACCCAGCCTTCAATGACCAAATTATTAAGCATTTCAAGCTGTTGACAGCGGAGGCTTAAACCAAGCGATCCTTCTGCTCTTGCTGCCTTTGAGATCACACAGGTTGCACGTCCATGAGGCTGATCCTGGCCTTTATTCTAGCAGACTGGGAGCCGAGATAAAATTTTGATTAAGTCTGCAAGATTAAGACAATAGATTTTGGGGGAAACTTGTAGCCCAAGCCACATTTTCTAACAATTCTATAAGGAAGGTGTCATCTCCTTTTTCCTTGTGATAAGACCAGTTCTCTTTCTATTGCAGTATACTTACAGTTTATGAAATGAAACTAAATTATGTTTAATAAAATACAGTAAGATGAGAATGTAAAAAATATACATCTTTCTTGTAGGATATTAAAAAGAAGCAATTTTACTTAAAACAATAACAATATAACATATATATATTTATTCGCTTAATTCTTACAACAGTCCTATGAGTTAGGGGCTGTTAACATACCCATTTTATAGGTGAGAAAACAGAGGCATGGAGAGGTTAAGTAAATTGCCTGAGGTTCCACAGCCAGGATTATAAATGCTGCAGTTTGGATGTAAAGCCTGAGGTATTAGCCACTACTCTAGCCTTCAAGTGGAACTTATTCCCTAGGAAAGTAGAATAAAGGCCAGATGCAGTGACTTATGCCTGTAATCCTAGCACTTTGGGAGGCTCAGGTGGGAGGATTTCTTGAGCCCAGGAGTTCAAGACTAGCCTGGGCAACATGAAGTAGCCTCATCTCTACAAAAATTAGCCTGGCGTGTTGGTGCACACATATAGTCTCACCTACCCGGGAGTCTGAGGTGAGAGGATTGCCTGAGCCTGGGAGGTCGAGGCTGCAGCTTTGATGACACCGCTGCACTCCAGCCAGGGTGACAGAATGAGACTCTGTCAAAAAAAAAAAAAAGGCATTTTAATAAAAGGACAGTAGTTGTAGTTTTGGACTTACTATAAAGTTTTTCAGGCCAAGTATAGTGACTCACGCCTGTAATCCCAGTAGTTTGGGAGGCTGAGGCAGGTGGATCACTTGAGGGCAGGAGTTCAAGACCAGCCTGATCAAAATGGTGAAACCCCATCTCTACTAAAAATACAAAAAAATCAGCCAGGCGTGGTGGATGACTGTAATCCTAGCTACTTCGGAAGCTGAGGCAGGAGACTCACTTGAACCTGGGAGGCGGAGGTTGCAGTGAGCCGAGATTGTGCCACTGCACTCCAGCCTGGGTTACAGAGCCAGACTGTCTCAAAAAAAAAAAAAAAAAGAAAAAAGGGCTGAGCATGGTGGCTCCCACCGGTAATCCCAACATTTTGGGAGGCCAACGAGGGTGGATCACCTGAGGTCAGGAGTTCAAGACCAGCCTGGCCAATGTGGTGAAACCCCATCTCTACTTAAAAAAAATGCAGGCCAAGTGCAGTGGCTTACACCTGTAATCCCAGCATCCTGGGAGCCGAGGTGAGTGGATCACCAGAGGTTAGGAGTTCAAGACCAGCCTGGCCAACATGGTGAAACTCCATGTCTACTAGAAATATAATAATTAGCCGGGTGTGGTGGTGCACACCTGTAATCCCAGCTACTCAGGAGGCTGAGGCAGGAGAATCCTCCAACCCAGGAGGCAGAGGTTGCAGTGAGCCAAGATTGCACTACTGTACTCAGCCTGGGTGACAGAGTGAGGCTCCATCTCAAAAAAAAAAAAAGAAAAAAAAAAATCAAAACATAGCCGGGCATGGTGGCGCACCCTGTGGTGTCAGCTACTCAGGAGGCAGAGGCAGGAGGATTGCTTGAACCGGGGGGGCGGAGGTTGCACTGAGCTGAGATTGTGCCACTGCATTCTACCCTGGGCCACAGAGTAAGACTCCATCTCAAAAAAAAAGATTGCTTAACATAAATACTTTCCCGGTTAAAAATGTTAGTTTAGGGGTAGGGTTGAATTCCGGACCTGTTGGTCTTCAAAACAGATTTTCTTAGAAAAGGATCCTTTATCCGCAGTCAACTGGAAAATAAAGGGAACTGAAGTTTCTCTATGGTATGAGGGCTCTTGGATGTTTGTATCTCTGGAAAGAGGAAATAGAGACTCATGTTGTCTACAACTTCACAGATCTTCAGGAAATAACGGGCATTAGCTACGGAAGGAAAGAAACTCTCTTGCAGGTGTTGAGGTCCTATTTAATGACAGGGATGTGTGGAAAGTGAAGGCACACACACATGCTTTCTGGTGGATGCGGTTCCAGGGGTGGGAGGGGCAGCGCTTGTTGGCAAGTCCCAGTGTTGTTAAGGCGAAGGAATGGGCAGAGCTCAGACTGGAGATTCGGTTGCCAAACAAAATGCCAACTTGGGTGGGTATGCTCTGTTTTCAGCAAAGAAATCACTGGGCTGGGAATGCTCAAAATATCAATCATTCAATAAGACCTCTTCAGGAAAACAATGCTAGGATTTTTCACACAGCCCTTTTGAAGTTAACCGGTTTTGGCTTAAAACTTGAAAATAAAACAAGAGTGCACACTAGATCAAGAGGCGTTTTTAAGCTGCTTTCGATCCTGGAAGATCCCTAGAGGAAAGACAGAGCCTTGGTTTTGTTAAAAAAAAAAAAATTGGCTTCAGGATGGAAAAGAAAGAGAGCCAGGATTGTGATTTCAGTCCTGTTCTTCCCCTCCAAGGGAGGGTGCTGGGCCAAGCTGAGGCTGGGAGGCCATCAAAGCCTCCCTCTGTGTCTTAGGATTTGGAATTTATTTCTGATGTCATGATAAGGACAAAGGAATCTCGCACTGTGTCAGGCCAGGGTGGCTGCTGTGCTCCTGATGGGGAGAAGGATAGGGGAAGTGTCCTCCTGGAGGGCCACCTTCAAAGCCTGGCATTGTCTCCAGAACAAATCCAACTTCCATTTCGTAGCCTGTTAGAGAGTTGTTCCCACGAATGCCTCTGAACCCCAGAACCTTTCAGCCAGCACTGGCACTTTCATATGTTCACCCCCGTGGTGAAAAGTTGTTTTTCCTTTTATTTGTCCTCAGCTTGTCTCCGGTCCCTTTGTCCCATCAATAGTTCATTTGGTTGTCACCAAATTTGCTCTCCTCATCTCATTAGGTCATTAAATGAATTCCAACATCTGAAAAGAGCAGTTTTTAAGATTCGAGTTTTGCTAAGAATTTAGGTAAAATGTTTTGTAGGCAACTGAAGATCTGGGTAGAGCAATACATGGATTAGCTTCACACGCATCCACCTTCCAGGAAACACAAGTTTCCACAGAACATGTGAGGAGAAAACAAAACATGTTTCAATCTCATGTTCAAAGCACTCAATTGCTATATAATGATAAGTGATAAAAATGCCTCTAATTTCCATCTATGTTTGTTTTTCAATAACCAGTTGGGCGTTGTTTTAGAAACTTAGTAGGATTCATCATATTCATGAATTCAAATCAGTGTGTTCTTAGGAAAGATACTAGAATGTGCCTTTGTTCTGTCAAACGAGTTTAGTTTTTAATGATCAGATCTTGAGAGTTTGCTAGAAAATGCCACCAAACTTCTTCCCTAATAAACTTTCTTACATGGATAGATAATTCCACATTTTTGTCGTTTAACCAGCGGTGTAGCTTAAACTTTAGGCCACCAAAATTTTTACAGAGCGTTTCTCTCCCTTTGATTATTATAAAATAAAAAGACCAAGCCTCCCAACAGCTTTTTTTCTCTCCACGCCTCCCCGCTCCCGGCTTTTTTGCATCTTCCTTCACATTCTGTGTATAGGTCTCCTGCCATTTTTTATATCTATGCTATTAGATCTTATAAAAAGATTCTCATTCTGCAAACTTCTATCAACTATGTCCTCTGGCAGTAAATGTACATATATATGTTTATTTAATTGTTCACATAGATGTGCAATTGTAGTGATGTATCATGTACAGCATAAAATGTACACAAAAAGTTAAAGAACAGGAAAAAATGAAATAACACTTTAATTTTATTTTATATCATTTATTAATGGTACAAACTTTTTTTCTGTTAGTAATACTATTTTAGTGAGATCAATGTTTGAACCTACTTTATTGTTTAATATTTGGGATAAAAACATTCAAAATCATGAAGCAGAAGCTAAAGTCTTGAAAAAAACAGTCAAAAGTCTGAGTCTTAGTTCAGTTAATTTTATGACTTGGTTTCAGTGGCTGCAAAAAAAGATATCTCATATGGAAACATAGAATCACACAGCAGAAATATATAATCACATCATTATACCCTGTGTCAAAGGGTATAACGCAAAGATTTATATTAAAAATGTTGCAAATATTTGTATTGAAATTTGGCAGTAGTTTCTCCATTTTCCTTCATGCCTTTCACTTGTTCTTTTTTTTATTTTTGAGACGGAGTTTCGCTCTTGTTACCCAGGCTGGAGTGCAATGGCGCGATCTCGGCTCACCGCAACCTCCGCCTCCTGGGTTCAGGCAATTCTCCTGCCTCAGCCTCCTGAGTAGCTGGGATTACAGGCACGCACCACCGTGCCCAGCTAATTTTTTGTATTTTTAGTAGAGACGGGGTTTCACCATGTTGCCCAGGATGGTCTCCATCTCTTGACCTCGTGATCCACCCGCCTCGGCCTCCCAAAGTGCTGGGATTACAGGCGTGAGCCACCGCGCCCGGCTGTCTTTCACTTGTTCTTGCAGGCTAATCAGAATATGTTGCAATTTTGTTTTTGCTTTTCTTTTTCAGACGAAGTCTTTCTCTGTCCCCCAGGATGGAGTGCAGTGGTACGATGTTGGCTCACTGCAGCCTCCACCTCCTGGCTTCCAGCAATTCTCCTGCTTTAGCCTGCCAGGTAGCTGGGATTACAGGCATGTGCAACCATGCCCAGCTACTTTTTGTATTTTTAGTAGATACAGGGTTTCACCATGTTGGCTAGGCTGGGCTCAAGCTCCGGACCTCAGATGATCTGCCTGCCTTGGCCTCTCAGAGTGCTGGGATTATGGGTGTGAGCCACTGTGCCTGGATGCATTTTTGTATTTCTATATAATGGCTTGAAAACCCAAGGAGACTCTTGATTTGTAAGATTACTTAACCAGGTTTAAAAATTCTAAGTTTTCTGTATATATGATGGAATATTTTTATAGATGACATATTATTTTCATTAATAAGATAATATACATGTCCAAATATCTTTGTTCAAAATGCTCTCTCCATAGAACTAATTTCATTTGAAAAGCAATTACTTTCTCATAAATTCACAGATTATTTCTCATAAAATCACAGATTAACAGTGTTTATTTTTATTTTATTTATTTATTTATTTTTCTTCTTCTTTTTTTTTTTTTTTGAGACAGAGTTTTGCTCTTGTTGCCCAGGCTGAAATGCAATGGTGAGATCTTGGCTCACCGTAAACTTTGCCTCCCGGGTTCAAGCGATTCTCTTGCCTCAGCCTCCCAAGTAGCTGGGATTACAGGCATGCACCACCACATCGGCTAATTTTGTATTTTTAGTAGAGACGGGGTTTCTCCATGTTGGTCAGGCTGGTCTCGAACTCCTCACCTAAGGTGATCCGCCTGCCTCGGCCTCCCAAAGTGCTGGGATTACAGGTGTGAGCCACCGCACCTGGCCTATTTATTTATTTTTTTGAGACGGAGTCTTGCTCTGTTGCCCAGGCTGAAGTGCTGTGGTGTGATCTTGGCACACTGCAAGCTCCGCCTCCTGGGTTCAAGCGATTCTGCTTCAGCCTCCCGAGTATATGAGATTACAGGTGCCAGCCGTCACATCTGGCTAGTTTTTGTATTTTTAATAGGGATGGGGTTTCTCCATGTTGGCCAGGCTGGTCTTGAACTCCTGACCTCAGGTGATCTACCGGCCTTGGCCTCCCAAAGTGCTGGGATTACAGGCGTGAGCCACTGTGTCCAAACTTATTTTGTTTTTAAATTCTTGTTACCTGGCAAACTTTTGTTCTTTTGGCTTCACTGTTTTTGCTGCAATGGCTATTTTATGGTATCTTTGCAAGAATCTTTTAAAATGACTAGTTTTTTTTTTTTTTTAAATTGTACCTGTGCAAGTCAAGGAAGACTAGTTTTTTTTTATGGGGTTAGTTTAAAAGAAGCAGGTAATGCAATGTAAACATCTACTTAAATGGGCATTTAAAATCTACTAACTATCATATCTCAAATGAAGAGTGAGGGTGCAACTGCCCACCCCTCCTCGTTGATGAGGATCCTCTCCTTGGTAGCACCTGACGACCTGCGTGGTCATCAGACTGTGGAAAGATGCTCTGACGAAAGCATCACTGCATCTAAATCCATAGTAAACGCCATGATACAATACAATATGATACAAATTAGGCCTTACATATTAAATATGAGGCTTAATTTTTCTTTTTTTCTTTCCTTTTCTTTCTTTCTTTTTTTTTTTTTTTTTTGGTTTTTGAGATGGAGTTTTGCTCTTGTTGCCCAGGCTGGAGTGCAATGGTGCGATCCCGGCTTACAACCTTCACCTCCTGGGTTCAAGTGATTCTCCTACTTCAGCCTTCCGAGTAGCTGGGTATGCGCCACCACATCCAGCTAATTTTGTATTATTAGTAGAGATGGGGTTTCTCCATGTTGGTCAGGCTGGTCTCGAACTTCCGGCCTCAGGTGATCCTCCCGGCTTGGTCTCCCAAAGTGCTGGAATTACAGGTTTGAGCCACTCTGCCTGGCCAGAGGCTTAATTTTTCTTAATCCTGAGATTAAAAACATTTTAGAAAAATAAAAGAGTTAATATTTTCTTTTTTGTATCTTTTTGGAGGTTACTGATCCACAGGGGAAGAGAGAGAAAGAGACATATAAGCCAGTAACTGTATCCAACATGGAAAGTGCTACGTACATGGAAAAAGAATGCTATGGGAACTTGTGGGGGAGCAAGGGGAGACAGAGGCCAAATTCCAGAAAGTCAAAGAGAGGAGATACTTTTGAGAAGAACTTGAAAGATAAATGGGAGTGTGCTGAAGCAAGAAGCGGGCCAAGGACATTCAGGAAGACACAAGAAAAGAGGGTGTGCTCAGAAGCTCTGAGGAGCTGGGAGGGGTCAGGATACAGGACGCCTGGGGGGCGGGCAGACCTGAGCCCGGAGAGCTGTGTGCGGAGTGGGCTGTGAGGGGCTCTGCTCTGTTGGTAGTGGGGACCCACTGAAGATTTTAAGTGGAGGAATGACCTTAGTGAAGGATATATTTCATTCACAAATCATGAACCATATATACATTTTATAAATAATTACATTTTTGGCAGATGTGGATGAAATTCTGTTCAATCTAATTTAACAAATAATTATTGACCATTATGGCAAGTGGTATCCCCAAAGTTGGTGGAACAATTAAGCTGAATATTTACTATGAAATACACAAATGTGTGCCTTTGTCCTTTAAAATTGTAATTTTCTGGAAATCTTTGCCATCTGGAACAAATTTACACTAGTATTTAGTCCTTAACGATGTGTACATTTGGGGTTTATGTTGTAGCAGTGTGTTATGAATAAGGAGTGTTATGGCATTCTTCAGAGATATCAGTGACATCAAAGTTCAAGGCTGACCTATAGATACGGTATTCTGTGCTATCATTAAAGTAACCATACTTCTAGAACCCCCCCGATACACTTTTTTTCCTAATTGAGACTTTTTTTTTTCTTTGAGATGGAGTCTTGCTCTGTCGCCAGGCTGGAGTGCAGTGGTGCAATCTCAGCTCACTGCAACCTCCACCTCCTGGGTTCAAGCAGTTCTCCCTACCTCAGCCTCCCGAGTAGCTGGGACTACAGGCACGCACCACTATGCCCAGCTTATTTTTGTATTTTTAGTAGAGACGGGGTTTCACCATGTTAGCCAGGATGGTCTCGATCTCTTGATCTCGTGATCCACCCGCCTTGGCCTACCAAAGTGCTGGGATTACAGACGTGAGCCACCATGCCTGGACCCTAATTGAGAATTTATATGTATGAAATGATTAATCATACTTACATTCTGAATAAAACAAAACCAAACCAATATATATGCAGGCCAAACATCCAAGCCAATGAACTCTGAGTATGAATTCCTTCTGCTGATGGAATATAAGCATCCTAAATCTATGTATCCCACGTACAGAGAGTGGCCTGTGTAAGGTGTGGCCTTAAGAGAGTAGCTTCTATTATTTGTGTCGTTGTTTGGAAAGAGCTGCCGGGACACCTTCTTGGTTTGCCAGTGAGAATGTCACAAATATTTGAAAAGGCCCTTATGTCGTAAGAAATAAAGATTATTTTTATTTCTGATTAGAAAAGTAAAATATACTTTGAAGAACATCTAGAAAAAACAAAAAAACTAAAAAAGAAAATGCAAAACCACCCAAATCAGAATTTTTAGAGGTAACAATTGTGAACACTTTATATAATCTTCTTCCAAATATTTTTCTATGCTATACAAAATACACATGCTTATTCAAAACTAAATACATACTAAATATATACTTTGCATCCTACTTTTAAAATTTAACATAATTACGATTCCTTGTGTCATTAAGCATTCTTTGAAAACTTGTTTTTAGATAGCTGTACAGTATTGAATTTTATAGTTACACCATAATTAATTTAAACAATTTCTAGTTTGGGGCATTAAGTGGATTTCACATTTTTTTGATATTTTTTCCCCCTGTAGTTATAGATAAATAAATCCAGTGACTTATTTTCTTAGGACCATTTTCTAAAAGTGATTCAAAGGATCTGAAATCTTTCAGATGGAACTGTTGAATATTTAAACAGAGTGATTGAAATTGATCTCTGCTTTGGCGGGAGCATAGTGAGGGTCTCTGGATGATGAGGGAAAATTTAACTTTTTCTTTTTTTGAGACACAGTTTTGCTCTTGTCACCCAGGCTGGAGTGCAGTGGTGCAATCCTAGATATCTGCAACCTCCACCTCCTGGGTTCAAGCAATTTTCCTGCCTCAGTCTCCTGAGTAGCTGGGGCTACAGGTGCCCACCACCCCCCCTGACTAGTTTTTGTATTTTTAGTAGAGACAGGGTTTCACCATGTTGGCCAGGCTGGTATCAAACTCCTGACCTCAGGTGATCCGCCCATCTCAGCCTCCCAAAATGCTGGGATTACAGGCATGAGCCACTGCGCCTGGCTGGAAAACTTAACTTCCATGTATTCACTCCTTCGGGAAATATTTATTGAGTGCCTCTTGTGTCCCAGGCTCTGCGCTATGCCAGCGTGCAGCAGGAAGTGGGAGGCAACGTTCACTGCCCTTCTGACTTGCCTGCATGGACATAGACAGCAGTGGAGATCTGAGTCTCTAAGTCTGAGCCCCCTTGCACCCCTCAGCCATCTCTCCCCTCAGAGTCTCTAAGTCTGAGCCCCCTGCACCCCTCAGCCATCTCTCCCCTCAGAGTGGTCCTTGGGGGCTTCACTTCAGGGTAGGTTTATGGCGCCTTCCAGCCCTTGCTGTATTTAAAACTATCTCAGGGAAAAGTTGGGAAGTGAACGGGGCCAAGTGTGTCTTTGGGAACCTGGCCTCTTCCTTCTGTACCCGAGTTCCCTCAATCCCCTCTCAGGCACCCAGGAACCTCAGAGTATTTTCTCATGGCTTGTGAAACCTGTCTTCTCAGAAGGAACTGATGATGTCAGTCATTCATATCTCAACGTGGGTGAATCAAGACGCTGTGTTCCTACTTCCAGCGGGAGGTAAACTGTGAAGGAACTGGAAGCTCTCCTTACTGAGGAACGCCAGACTTTGTTTCCAGTGGAGGAATTTCTGGCCTCAGAGAGCAGACAGGGCAGAGGGGCTTCCCTCTGCTGCTCCAAGCCTCACAGCTTGCTATGGAAGCGTCCTGGAGGACATTCTTCCCTGCCCTTTCCACCAGCGTTGGTTAATCCAATCTCCACCTTCTCTTACAAGGTTGACATGGCAAGTGAGGAAGCCAAGGACGTTGTATCCACATCTTAAAGTCAATCCCAGTACGTGAAAGGGGCTGCTTTGGAAATAGAGCTTCCTAAAACAGGGAAACCCCATTGCCAGGAAACCCCTTGCTCCTCCCCACCAGACCCTGTGAGGAGTGTCTCCACGAGGAAGGAAATTGACTCAGCCTTCCAGCCACCAGCATTGGGTTGGGATGGACTATTTCCTCTTTGGATCATGTTCCAAATTGCATTCCTGTTGCTGTGTTTGAAGTTAATTAGAGTCACAAATCATTCTTATTTCCCCTTTCTGAAGGAGAGCCTGCTGCAATGCTTATCTCATCGAGTTAATTGACCTACAAAGGGCTCATTCCTTGCTGAAAACACTCTACGTGGCTCTGATGGGTAAGCATCAGGCTCCACATACATGTAATAAAAGCTTGAAAAGTTTGAATTTTTACGTTGTAGAAATGGGAGCACGTGCTTTTCTCTCGGAGCCTTAGAGCTGGGTGTTTTTTTCTGCCCTGGATGTGATTGAGGCTGATGAGAGAATGGAAGGACCTATCCTCAGGCGGGGAAGGAAGAAAAAGGGAATTTGGCACAGAAAGACGCTCTTTGCCAGTCAGGGAGCTGCTGACAGCTGGAAATAAAATGTGGAAGAAATGTTGGCTTATGAAGATCTCCTAAATTTCGAATGGAGTATTTATTATTTATTTATTTATTTTTTTGAGACGGAGTTTCGCTCTTGTTACCCAGGCTGGAGTGCAATGGCGTGATCTTGGCTCACTGCAGCCTCCGCCTCCTGGGTTCGGGCAATTCTCCTGCCTCAGCCTCCCGAGTAGCTGGGATTACAGGCACGCGCCACCGTGCCCAGCTAATTTTTTGTATTTTTAGTAGAGACGGGGTTTCACCTTGTTGACCAGGATGGTCTCGATCTCTTTACCTCGTGATCCACCCGCCTCGGCCTCCCAAAGTGCTGGGATTACAGGCGTGAGCCAGTATTTATTATTTTTAAACATTTCAACGTTTATTTTAGATACAGGGGTCCGTGAGCAGCTTTGTTACATGCGGATACGGCGTGATGCTGTGGTTTGGAGTATGGATCCCATCACCCAGGTAGTGAGTGCAGCGCTCAGTAGGTAGTTCTGTCCCCACCCCCAAGTAGCCCACAGGGTCCATCGTTCCCATGTTTACATCCATGAGTGCTCAGTGTTTAGCTCCCACTTATAAGTGAGAACATGTGGTATTTGTTTTCCTGTTCATGTGTTAATTTATTTAAGATTACGGCCTCCAGCTGTATCCATATTGCCACAAAGGACATGATTTCATTCTTTTTCATGGCTGCATAGTATTCCATGGTATATCTGTACCACAGTTTCTTTATCCAGTCTACCACTGATGGGCACCTGGGTTGATTCCATGTCTGTGCTATTGTGAATAGTGCAGTGATGGGCATACAAGTTCATGTGTTCTTTTGGTAGAAGGTAGAATGATAATTTTCTTTTGGGTATATACCCAGTAATGGGATTGCTGGGTTGAATAGTAGCTCTGTTTTTTTTTTTTTGTTTTTTTTTTGAGATGGAGTCTCGCTCTCTTGCTCAGGCTGGAGTGTAGTGATGTGATCTTGCCTCAATGAAACCTCCACTTCCCAGGCTCAAGTGACTCTCCTGCCTCAGCCTCCCAAGTAACTGGGATTATAGGCGTGCACCACCATGCCCGGCTAATTTTTGTATTTTTAAAGATGGAGTTTCACCACGTTGGCAAGGCTGGTCTCAAACTCCTGACCTCAAGTGATTCACCCTCCTCAGCTTCCCAAAGTGTTGGGATTACTGGTGTGAGCCATGGTGCCTGGCCATGAAACTGCCGTAGTGTTTATATAATACATTATTATATAAAACATATTTAAGGCTTGTTTTTCTTCCCCTACTATCCAGGCAGGTGGAGCTTTGCAAGGGAGATCATTGAGTTACAGGAAATAAAGATATGACAGTTTCTTTGCACCTCATGTGATATGGAAAACGTGTGACCCTGATACACTCTTTTTCTCCAGGTGTTCCACCTATACCATCAACAAGTAAGATAAATTAAGCCACCATCAATGCTATGGTCATTTGGTTTGGGACTGTAGGCAGGTACTGTTCTTCTAATTTGTCTTTAAAATAAATGAAGGGCAATGAGTGGAATATTCTGTATTAGATGTAAGATGGTGCAGAAGGTGTGGGGGCTGTGGCTTGAGTAGGAGTATACCAGGAGTGGGTAATTTTTTTTTTTTTTTGAGGCAAAGTCTCGCTCTGTCGCCCAGGCTGGAGTGCAGTGGTGCGATCTTGGCTCGCTACAACCTCTGCCTCCTGGGTTCAAGCTATTCTCCTGACTCAGCCTCCTGAGTAGCTGGGACTACAGGTGCCCGCCACCACACTCAGCTAATGTTTGTATTTTTAGTAGATACGGGGTTTCACCATGTTGGCCAGGCTGGTCTCGAACTCCTGACCTTGTGATCTGCCTGCCCTGGCCTCCCAGGATGCTGGAATTACAGGAGTGAGCCACCACAGCCGGCCAGGAGTTGGGTAATTAATGAGGAAGTATAGTGAGGAGGGCCCCAGACAGAGCCCTGTGCCCTTGTTAGAAGAACACGGTGAGAGACAGTCCACTTCAGGTTCTCCTGAGAGCTCACTAAAGTGGGACTTTTATGTTCTTCTCATGGAAAGAAAGTAAATTTAAAGCGGTAGGATGGCACTGACTTTCTTCAAATTTAAATTTTATTAGTCGATTAGCTGTGGTTTTAAAAATTTTTTATTCTGAAAATGAAATTTCCACAATAATGCAATTCAAAATGAGCTCATTTATCCGGCTTTTCTACAAAGGACAATTGAAACGCTTAAGGCAAAAGTCACTTATTCGTCTCCATTTAAGAGTGGGAAAAAAGTAACAGACGTCAGGTGCTGGTTAAGGTTAACAAAATATGGGAAGCCTCCTTTTTCTTTTCTTTCTTCTTCTTTTTGGTAGTCTCTTGTGTAAAAGCTTTACATCACTATGGATATTTTATAGTAAGACACTTTTGTTTCTGACTTTCTTTATAAACCCATTTTTAAATTTAAAGGCACACAATAAAGCTTTATGCATTTATTAAAATATACACATTTTGTTAAGTTTAGAATTTTCCCTTAGTATCTTGATATATCAATATATTGTCAACACCACACATTTGAAAATAAAACACATTTCATAATACAGCTGCATATTATTTCTTTCTTCATGATACACTACATTGTACAGCGCATCAATGGGAACTAAAAACCACAAAACGAACAAACTTTAACAAATACAGCAATTTCATACCAAAAAAAAAAAAGCAGAGAACGACACTAGAAATTACCATCTGCAAATGCAAGTTGTACTTCTCAAGGACCAAACAAAAAAGAAACAAGTTAGTAAAATTTACAAGCTGTATTTCTAACTTTGGATATGAATTAAACAGTAACGTTTCTTTTCCACAGTGAGAAAAGCTGGAATGTGAGTCCTGGCATCAGATGGTGTGACTACATGGAATGAGCACTGTAGCTGCTCTCTAAAAGCCTGCGGCCCCTTCTCTCAGCCCAGACAGTTGAGGTATTTATGCACCATCGTAACCTTAACAGTATCTTTGCTTTGGAAAGTGGGGGTTTATGATTTCCAGTGTAAATCCTCGCCTTTGGGAGTGTGAATGAGACAAGTGTATCAGCAACTGCCAAGACCAGTCAATAGATGTGCGTGGAACATTCTCTTCATCCCCAAGTCAGAATGAACACAGTCCTTCAAAGTCAGCACCGCAGGCGAAATTCACATGGCTCACAATTCCCTTGAGCCAGTGTTACCGATGTCGGTGTCAAGAAAACTTAACAGAAAAAAACATAAATAAATAAAGCACAGAGTGAGTCCCTACCATAAATATCCAGGCTGCCCCATTTCCTAGTTCTAATAAGCGTGTACCAACATCTACTAAATGTCCCAAAGAGTAAGAAGTTAGAACTACCTGCTGTCAGAAGCCCTTAAGCCCAACGCTGTCTGTGAAAGTCCTGTAGGGATTTTGTAACTCCCTGTGTGCAGAACACAGTTTAATGATTTGTACACTGTTTTGGTTGACGCTGCAGAACACAATTTCACCTTTGATGGGCTACAAAACTTCCATCATCCCTTGAGGGATCTAAGTCCCCCAAAGAAGAACATTCCATTTTCTTAGAGAAGTAATTTTGGCAAAAGGCGACTGTCTAGGTGTTTCAGAACGATGCATGCATTACTCGAGCAGAGCAAGAGGAAAGCATTTCAAAAAGGAAGTTGCTCCTAAGGATAAAAAAATAAAAAATTAAAACAGCCTTTCTTCTAAAAGTCTTAGAGAAAATAAAAGTAGGACATAGGACCAACAATTATGTACACGAAAGGGGCTTTTTGCGACCCATCCCCATTCCCAGTGAGAAATACAAAGTAAAGTCCTTGGTGAAACTTCAGCTTTCTGGTTCCTGCTTGTGGTGGGGCCTGAGGTTTGCTCACTGTTTAATTTCAAATATTTTTTTATGGCCAGGTCACCACTGGTTACTTGCTGGTGCCTCTCTTTCAGGATCTCCAAAGGTCTTTGCAGACAAATGGGTCCTCAGTTACACAGGGACAGGGGAACAAAGGCTCTGAAAACTTTGGATAGAAACATCTTCCTTGACAAGTCTCGTTCCAAATGGCATGAAAATGGAGCGCTGCCGCACAGCCCTCGTGGGGACCTCTGGGTGTGTTTCCTTTGCTCTCCCCCACAGGAAGTTGGGGCCACCTCTGCATTGCTCAGTGACCTGACGTTTAAACCCCAAGAGTGAACCCTGCCTGCTGCAGAGACTCCATAAGTGGACCCTGCTCTGGCCTCAGACACATTTCGTGATTTCTGACTTTTCCACACAATAAGACGTTCTAATCTGAGATTTATAATTAGGTAAACCTGTGGCTGGCCCTCTGCGGACTTTCCTCTGACATCTTGGGCCCCTGGTAAAACCTAGTGCGAAAGGGGACCCCAATTTTCTCCAGTTTTCTATGTGGATTTTCAAACTGGTATAGCTTCCGTTTAATTTGCAGACAAGCAGTGGTTCCTTGTAAGGCAGACTTCCAACAAATGTTGGATTTGCCTTCTGACAAAAGAAAGAATGTCAGGTTTACCAGCCCTTTTCAGCAGAACAGAGGAGAGAGATTTCTTTGAAGGAGTTTCTGTTTTGTCTTCCAATAATTACTAGTTTTATATTCTGGCTGACCTATAGCTTCTGAAGAAGGATAGATTGTTAAATTAAACAACTCCCTTCCACCCACCATTTATTTAAACAGATTTATCATGACCGTTATGTAGGCATTTGATTAGCTACTAGTTTGTTACTAATAAGTAGAACTGGCACACGCCTGTAATCCCAGCTACTCGAGAGGCTGAGGCAGGAGAATCTCCTGAACCTGGGAAGTGGAGGTTGCAGTGACCCAAGATCGTGCCACTGCACTCCAGCCTGGGCAACAGAGTGAGACTCTGTCTCAAATAAAAAAGCAGCCTTGCGCTCAAGCTCAGTAAAGCCTGGAGCTGAGGTCTTACTGTCTATATTAGATAGATTTGAAACGTTCTTAGGTTTGGTTGTTGAAATCTATTGTTGAAAACTTTAAAGTGGCTGTAAATTGTGTTGCCTGTCCACATATTAAACAACTATATTTCTCATAGGTTAATGATGAATGCATACCCAGGACTCAAAGTACAGATATTTTTCCCTTTGATTTGTTAAATCAACTTGGAGTGTAAATGTGGTTTCTTAGCTCCTTGCATAGACGAGGAAGCCATGTCTCAGCTTTCTTAAAGTTCAGCCTTCCGGATTCACACCTTCATCAGTTCCCCAATTATTTCCCACCCAAGGAGAGCCAGCCAGCTCAGTGTGACATTCAAGTCTGTCTGTGCGTGAGCCCTCACCTGCCTTCCCAGCGTTATTTCTTATGATCGCACGTGTAAGTCATGCATAAATCATGTACTCAGGCAAACTAGCTCCTTGCTTTCCCTTGATGGAGGAACAGCACAGATTCTTAGAGGACAGCAAGCTAGTAGAGGTCTACTCCTGCTGATCCTCTGCTTGGCGTGCTTCTCTCATTGCTACTTGGTAAAATTCTGCCCATTTCACAAGTCCCAACACAAGTGTGACATTCTTTATGGCCTTTCCAGAAGAAGGACTTCTTTGTATTTAAACCCTCACTGCACATTACAACTCCCTCATCTCACCTGACACTTTCACTATTGTTCTTTATTTATATATCCCATTTTCCCCATTTTATTTTTCCTTTTAAGAGACAGGGTATTCTTCTGTTACCCAGGCTGGAGTACAGTGGCGTGATCATAGCTCACTGCAGCCTTGAACTCCTGGGCTCAAGTGATCCTCCTGCCTCAGTCTGTCAAGTGTCTGGGATCACAGGCACATGCCACCAGACCTAGCTCTATTTCTCCTATTTCTTAAGAGCTGGATTTTTTATCTGACTTATTATGGGATCAGTATCTGCCACAGTACATAATAGGCACTCCACAAATAATTGTTGAATAAATATTTCATTTTCCTCCAATTCATTCATTCTTTTAATCATCAGATAGTTCTTGAATACCCACGATCTGCCAGACACATGTAGCTAGCAAAATCTGGGTTTGAAGCTTATCTGTGGATTTTAATGATCTGTGCTGTTTCAAGCCTCTGCCCGCGTGGGGAAAAATTTGTTCTTATCGTGCAGAAGTACATCTTCTTGTCATTACCATAAATTCTATTATTTTTCACGGTGCCCCTCATTGGCAAATTTAGTAAAGCATATCAGAGCTCTGCATTTATGCACTAAATACACATCTAGTTTTGTGTTATCATTTCTGTTTCTATTTGCCCTGAGTTCCTCACTTAATTTTTGTTTTGTAATATATACATTATAATAGCTGCCTCAAATCCTTTTGAAATGAAGCAGAGTACCAATAAACAAGTAGAATAAAATCTGAAAAAATCAAGTAATTGGCTCCAAACCACAAATCCACCCATTGAAATCTCACTCGGAGAGCTTTTTCTATACAGAATTCAGTAAAATGGATTCCATTCAAGGAACGAGGTTTCTAAGATAATTACAAGGTGATCTTACTTTTAATGTAGTCCCACAAATACATCGTTAAGAAACCTGTTAGGAAAATAGTAATACTGTTATTCTAGTGATTGATGGTGTTTGAAAACTGCATTGTGAAATCTGGGGCGGTTTCGCAGAGGCTGGTAAACCTGTGGACACACATGTCTATGTGCCTGAAAAAACCTTTTCTATTATAGTGATTTCTTTTTTTAAACTAAGGTTGTAGGGAGGTGACCTATCAACGTGAGAAAAATAAAGAGAGCTAAGCTTAAAATATACAAATATACTATTTGGGAAGACTGGCTTCTGAAATGAGAGTGGTTCATAGAATCTGCACAAGATCAATACCAACGGTGTTAACCAAAGCATCGTTTCCATTCCCATCCTATAGAAACTGCATACGTCTGCCACCACGTTACTGTTACTTTAATACTTAAACCTCACTAGTAAAAGGAAGCTCTTTCACCTGTGCTAAGATCTTGCTAGTTTGCACTCCTATTTCTCTATTCTCATATTTGATGAGAATAGAGACCTCATCTATCTGTGTATCAAGCTTAACAGATTGTATCTAAACCAAGCAGATTAGCCAGTTCAAAACTTTGTTTTCAAAAGATGACCGATAATTAGTTGATAATTAATCCCCAATGATGTATTTCAAGACTGGGCACTGTCTTTATGGTTAACTCCAGGGAAGAGAAAACACAGCATTGTCAAGCATGACATTAAAATGACAAAATGACCTCAGGAAACCAGAGTTCTAAGCAATTACTACAGAAGAATAAAAAATATCTAGAAAATTGCAGTTATTTTAGTTTAATGGTATACATTGGCTATGATTATGATATGTAATTTATGTAAAGCATATTTTTAAAAAATTAGTTTTAATTGATCTTTATATGTATGTTAAAACCTAGTGCATCAGTCTGGAGACTTGTCAAATTTGTTGTTTTATCTGCATTTACCAGGCTCCAGTGCTGTTCACCCATGGACTGTAGTCCCCAAGGGCAGATGTCATGCTTCTGTTCATTCCCGTCACTTAGCATTTGGTATATTCTCAACCAGTGTTAGTTGAATGAAAAAATGGACTTTTATCTCCTTGCCATAATCCTAAAGCATGCCAAGATGGCATAAGCCTCAGCCTTTAAGAAAGAATAGATTTGAATGTTAGCGAATTATGTTCTGGAAAACTTTTGGCATACTGATACATCCAGGAGAGAAAGGGCAAGGGATTTCTTCTTTTGTCCCTCTTCCAGGAAATTCTCACTAAGATTTTATTAATAGCTTGATTAATTTTAATATAGCTTGGTTAATTTTAGAATAGCTTGATTTGAATTGTGCCTTCACATACATTTGTACACATCTCAGTGCAGCCATGGAATCCTTGTAATCCACAAGTAGAATTTATATTATAGCCCATGTGGTTTTTTTCTTTGCAAATTCTCTCATCTATTCTGTTTCTGAGAAAATTCTTTTAATAACCCCTTTTATGACCCAAATTTACATCTTACCAGGTAGGTATTTCTCTGGGTTTAAGTGAAACTAATCTGGGGAATAACAGGAAAAAAAATACACCTCTGAAAGTGAGCTACCCCCAAGGAACAAGGTTCAGAAGTGAAATGTGATCTCATGGAATGCAACTACCTAAGTCGCTGTACGTCAACATGTTTTGTTTCCAGAGTAGCACTCACCAATCAAATGATTGCATATCTCAAAAAACTGCAGAATTTATAATTTAAGAAGTATGAAAGTGAATTTGCAATGTGATCTCAGTGGCTGGGTCACTTCTCCTTGTGAAGATTTTTATCTGATTATGAAACAAACAACCTACTTCTTCACGGCATATTAGTGCCATGAAATCATGCTCCATCTTTGCCCTCTTTCATCATATCACCAGGAGCTGGAATCTGGTACAAGAGAAGCCATGACAGAGAGTTAATTTCTGCCAATGCCCTTCTGGCCTTCCCTGCAAGAGATGGTTATTTAATTTTCTTCTGGGCATTTAAGTAGAGCTTTGATGGTGCTTCTTACCACATTACTGGGTCTGCATGACTCCTTTATGGTGAATCTGAAACCTTTGGGAAAATGGTCTCAGAGTCCCTGACCTTTGCTGGATCCTAAAATTATAGTTTGGAAGCTGTGAGAATGTTGTTGAATAAAAAAAAAAGCACATGTCTTCTCCATGAATTGATTTTGGGTGAGATTGCAGGATAAAACGTTGCCTGCTCAGGAAGTGCCGATGTCCACCTACCCACCCTGACCTCGGGGAGCGGCGCGCAGGCTGACATGCCAAGAACAGAGCTTTGTCCCCCTGTCTCGGGTGACTGAAATTCTGCCTTGTGCCCGCAGCCTTTGCTTGGGCATATCTCAAGGAGGAGCTGCAGCCTCAGTGGGGTCCAAGAAGTTTGCTCCTTGCTTCTTGGGATCTCAATAAGAAGCAAAAAGATTCAACCAGCAAAGCAAAGGCGTAGGAAACATTTGCTACCACGAGCTCTGATGGTTGCACCTAAGATGAAATTTCATGTAGCCTCTTGTTTAGCAATTTTCTTTTTAACAAGCGTCCAGCTAGGGGCCCAGGTTAAGCCCTTCGACAGAACCACCCTGAAGAGCGAAAGTGGCAAATGACAGGCTATGACTAGGGGTGGAATTTGGGGAAGGTGGATTCGTGAAATGAGAGCCAACAAAGTTTCACCTTCTAGCCCACAGGTTAAGTTACTGAAAATCAGTCATCACCATTTCTACCCGCTTGTGCGTGGCTCCTACTCTGGAGAGTAATCTAACTCATCATTTGCAATCAGGACCTCTGAGTTCTGTTTGTGTTTGCTTTTGCTCTTCGCTTTGCTACTTGTCCGGCCGTTTGCCTTCGCATCTGACATCTGTTGGTAATAGAAGCCTTTGTCTTCCGCGGGCCCGCCCCAGTCCTCCTGGCTCTCGCCCTCTGTGGCGTAGGAGAAGCCCTCCTCCACCGAGAAGGGGTCGTCCACGTCGTAGCGCTGGTAAGTGCTTTGGTGCAGGGCCTCTTCTCGGGCGCTGATTTCCAGGGTGCTGTTCCAGATGCCGTATCCAAAATAAATGAGCAGACCTGTGGGGCGGGGGGTTAGGGTACAGGTGAATAAGCAGTTGCTCTGGGATCCTGGAACTACCAGAGAGATCACCTTCAATATGAAATCAAAGCTGGGGGTTGGGGGGGGTAATGTATTTTCTTTGGTTTGCGTGGTGTTTTGAAAAGACTTGAATTAGATGCCATTTAAAAATTGGGAGATCCTGTGTTAAGTAACCCATATTTACAGATTTTCCTAAAAAGTCAAAAGGTCTAACACTGCATCCACATTTCTACGTGTGACTTTTGGCTGGTGGTGAGAACCAGCTGCCTCTTCAGACAGGATACAGGCTCTCTAGGCCACCTCAGTCCCCACCTCCCCTGCTGACATCCAGCTCATTACACTCATGTAGCTGTCAGCTAGGAATTTGCATTTTCTACCCTGGGTTAAATATTTATGGATCAGTAACAGTATATTCCCAACCTTCTCGTAAGATTTTATTATTCCCTGCCTCCACTTAGGGACTCCGTCTCTTGTTTCACTTAGCAGCATGTGTATATTATCCTGTGATTTACCTTGCCGATTTATACTCACCAAAGGCGTAACATATCACGGCCACTCCAAGCTGCCCGCTTTCTTCTGCGTGCTTTCAGGGTGTCTAGTGCATGCCACTGTTGTGGCCCTTAGAACATCTGTTGTGTGATTATCTGCACAGGGTCGTTTCTATTTTATAGACTCTGCAGAAAATTGGTACTTAATGTTTGTGGAATGAATAACTGAGAACTCCTGATGGGCAGGAAATGTCCAGTGCAACCTCTGTGTTGATGTCATTCCAACCAAAGAAAAGAAACTCGCCTCCCTCGCTACCATGTAGCATTAAGATGAGCTAATGTTTCATTTCTGTGATCAAAAAATACATAAAAGTCATTTATGAGTCTCTGTTTTCTTTCTTTCTTTTTTTTTTTTTTTTGAGACAGGGTCTCACTCTGTTGTCCAGGCTGGAGTGCAGTGGTGTGATCTTGGCTTATTGCAACTTCTGCCTCCTGGGCTCAAGCCCAGGCAGATTCTCCTGCCTTAGCCTCTCGAGTAGCTGTGACCACAGGCGCATGCCACCACACCCAGTTAATTTTTGTATTTTTGTAGAGATGAGGTTTCACCATGTTCCCCAGGCTGGTCTCAAGCTCTTGGACTCAAGTGATCTGCCCGCTTCCACCTCCCAATGTACTGGGATTACAGGCATGAGCTACCACGCCTGGCCTGAGTCCCATTTTCTATCTTGAATAGACTGTGAGGGCTCAGAGCCTGGAAGTCTGAGAACCATAACCGTGGAGTCCATAGAACATGATAAGTAAGAGTTTGGGCTCTGGGTTCAAATCCTTCCTTCATCAGTATTAGCTGTGTAACCCTGGTCCCCATTACTTAGCCTCTCTGTTCCTTAGCAGTCTCTGTAAAACCACGAGAGCCATAGCAACCCTCTTACCATGGGAGTGCTTGAGGATGAAACGAGGTAACTGGTGGTTCTCAGCCCTGGCTGGCTGCACTTGAAAGTCACCTGGGGCGTTTTTTGAACCACTCTGATACCCAAGCCCCATCCCGGAGATTCCAATGTAATTAGTCGTCAGTGTAACCCAAGCATAGGTATGTTTTTAAAGCTCCACAGGCGATTCCAATGATCAGCGTATCCCTGAGATGATGCACTGCGGCTGATGCCTGTGTTCCACTGCCCACTCAGGCCATACGATGCCATACGATGCATACTGGGGTCCACACAGTATGCAGCCTCCTTCCTGGGCCCTCACATCCTCCTCTGAGTAGCGCCAGTCCTTTGACTTAAACCCTGCAGGCACCTGCTGGCTGCTTTGCTTAGAACCACAAATCAAGCCTGCTTTGCTGCTGTGGTGCTTGGGAAATCTTGCTCTCTTTTGAATTTGAAGTGTGTCTTTTTAAGCTTGGATTTCTTCTTCTTTGTCTCAAATGACTTTGTCCCCACCCCTTCACACACTCCCCAGTAAAATCAACTTTTCAGGAGCCAAAGTAAGCAGAGATTTATAGTCCTAATTGGTAATAAATCCTGGAGTTAATTGTTTGCAGATGTAGCTATTAGTTCTCAAACAGTCGTTTCATCTTTTTAAACCATGAGTATTTACTCTTTCTTGTCTGCAGGTGCAGCGTGGCCATGGGGGATCGTTATTATCCTTGTGTAGAACAGGGCATCACATTAAGGACTCTTCTAACAGTGCTAGTGTGCACGTTCTTGGAGAATGTGTCTGTCTGAAGCATGTTTGGGATCTGAGAATGCATTTCAGGTGACCAAGCAGGACCTGAGCCAAGCACACCTCCTTTTGCACAACTTTGCTTTTTTGCCATCTTTTCTTCTAGACATACAGGCAGATGCTAAATATTGCCTCCTGCTCTTGCTTGGTATCTATTATCAATTCTTTCCTTTCCGATGCCCTTCTCTGACTTTACTTGTAGATGAGTCATTTCCCAACTGAACTGAATACCATCTTTTTCTTCCCTTTGCTCCGACCTCTCCTCTGCCACGACACAGGTCATTGCTCGGTCGCTGGTTCTACATCACTCATCACTGGTTTGTTGATTCCAGCAGACCTGTCCCTGCACCCACAGGTATTTGTGTGTCAGGGAATTCTCTAAAAGCTTTGAACCATAGAAATTTAGAGCTGAAAAAGACTCTATACATCACCCACCTATACATTCTAAAACCTTCCGTTTACAGAAGAAGAAACAGAAGCTGGGAAGGAATAAGTGACTTGCTGGATCTGAGAAGGAGCGGAACCAGCTTTTTATATGAAGGGAGAGAAGCCTCTTGCACGTCTGGTCCTTCACAGCTCCCTTCCCCTCCCCCAGGCTGGTTTGTAGATGATGCTTACTGCAGTAAATATGTGGTAAGAGGCCGGGCGCGGTGGCTCACGCCTGTAATCCCAGCACTTTCGGAGGCCGAGGCGGGTGGATCACGAGGTCAAGAGATCGAGACCATCCTGGTCAACAAGGTGAAACCCCGTCTCTACTAAAAAAATACAAAAATTAGCTGGGCGTGGTGGCGCACGCCTGTAATCCCAGCTACTCGGGAGGCTGAGGCAGGAGAATCGCTTGAACCCGGGAGGCAGAGGTTGCAGTGAGCCGAAATCGTGCCATTGTACTCCAGCCTGGGTAGCAAGAGCGAAACTCTGTCTCAAAAAAAAAAAATGTGGTAAGAGGTTAGATTTACATTTATTCTTTGAGAGTGGCCAGGCCTGGAAGGAACACGTGTGTGTGTCTGTGTGCACACGCGTGTGCCCGCTCACACACATTGACTGTGGTTACTTTTTACTTCGTGAAGGAAACCCGTGGAAACTTGCCACATACATATTTATGGGTGTTTTCATGTTTGCCCTGAGCCCCCTGCAGTTTCAAAGGTGTGTCACTCTGTCTTCAAAAACGCATTTCAAATATGAGTACTGTGAAACAAGAGGTGACTGTGTGCGGGCAGCCGGATAGAATAAATAGTAGACACAAAGCCATTCCTCTACGACTTCGCAATCTGTGTGTGTATATTTCTCGCTGGCCCTTGAGTCAATTCAGGAAAAGTGGTGTGAGGCTGAGAAGGATTGGAGAAAAGGGAAAATGGAGGGGGACAAAGAAACACAGGGGGACAGAGGAGGAGAGGGAGGGAGAGAGAGAAGAGAAGAGAAGCGTACTGCCATCTGTCGCACATAAACGAGGGCTTTGTGTCGGAGGGGTAAACAGAGCCGCCCCACGCCTCCTGTGTGGAAGCAAGAAGCAGGGTGTTTTGTTTCTGCTCCTTTTTTCTCAGTTGGCTGAGAGAATGAAGCATGAGGCAGTTTCTGAACAATCTGTGGGGTTTCTGGGAATCCGGAATCATGTAACCTTCACGAAACCCCTCCGTGTGCTGGGTTAGGGTGAGGATACATCATTGATGTTGTACCTTTCTCTCAAGGAGCTCAAAACGCTACACAAACGGTATCTTGTTTTGTTTAGACTCCCTTTAACCTGTCTGGAAGGGGTGTGTGTGTGTGTGTGTGTGTGATTATGTGCACTGCACACTCCATAGACAGGATGACAAGACAGAAAACATAAAGGCAGTCCACAGTCACACAGTGAGCAGCAGCCTGTGAATCCCCCCAGGTCTCCCCATGCCCTAACCCAGACGATTCTCTCTCTCTTACATCTCCCGTCTACCAGGAATCCCATGCACTCATCACCAGCTCCCTCACCTTCCCTCCCCTGGCCCCTTCTCTACAGACTGTTTTGGAACAAATCCCTTTTATCATAGGTTTCATTTGTAAATATTTGAGTATGTATCTCTAAAAACAGTATCATCACACCTAAAATTAATAATAATTTCTTAATTTTATCTGATATCCAGCAGTATTAAAGTTTATCTAAGTCATTACATGTGTCGGGAAAACGCTTCACCTTATGAGGCTCCACACGTATGCCCATGAGGCCGCCATTGCTGGAAGTAGTTGCTGGGAATGGCATCATATTCTTTTGTAAACTCTTACAGATGGCAATCTCATATTTTTTGAGAGTGGATTTGATTTTGCCATAAGCCAGAAGTCATTTGAAACCAAGCCTCAAGAATAAGATGGCAAATTCATAAACAATACTATTTATTCTACTTGGATATTTAATTCTGCTTTTCCTTAAAAGCAGATAACTTAGAGCCATTGCTCTGTAGTTATATATCTTACGTCGGTGAGGAACTAAAGCAGGCGTGATGGTAAACATCAGAAGGCCTCAGCTTTTGTGCTGCAGCAGGGTCCTGGCAGCTCCTCTGCGGGGCTGGAATTATTATTTTTTTAGTTGATGGGTCATGGTGAGGGTGCCTGGCGTGGGTAGGAAAGTGACTAGTTAGCAATGTTTCAATATTCTGGCTGGGCACGGTGGCTCACACCTGTAATCCCAGGACTTTGGGAGGCCGAGGCAGGTAGATCACCTGAGGTCAGGAGTTTGAGACCATCCTGGCCAACATGGCGAAATCCCGTTTCTACTAAAAAAAAACAAAAATTAGCCAGTAGTGGCAGCAGGCACCTGTGATCCCAGCTACCCAGGAGGCTGAGACAGAATTGCTTGAACCCAGGAGGCAGAGGTTGTAGTGAGCTGATATCACGCCATTGCACTCCAGCCTGGGTGACAGTAAGACTCCGTCTCTAAAAAAAAAAAAAAAAAAGTGTTCCAATATTTTAACAACAGACACGGTTGGATTGGGGCACGTGAGTTGCATGCCTGCCCTGGTCAAAGAAATGGTGGTTAGTCCTGTGAAAGTCGGTTTGCAGTGAAGGGAAATATTCAAAGGGAGGCTTTGGCTTCTTTGCCAGACAGAAGTTCCCCTGTGGAAAACGTGCCCATGAGAAGCTCAGGCTAGACAAGATGAAGAATCATGCCTTTAGCAATGGAATGGGCTTTCTCTATGATACTAAACACTTTGTGGTTGTAACGTACTTTATTTTTTTAAAAAAGCACTTTCTCATCCATCATCCCAGGGAAGTTAAGAACTGTGTGATATGTCAGTGATTGAAATAGCCCTGGGACTCATACCTCTTAACTCTAACCTGAGGGCTATTCCTGTCCCACTCAGGTGCCTCCAGGGGAGGGTTGGAAATGCTAAGCCTTTGGGAGGCTGAGGTGGGCAGATCACAAGGTCAGGAGTTTGAGACGAGCCTGATCAACATGGAGAAACCCCATCTCTACTGAAAATACAAAAATTAGCTGGGTGTGGTGGCACACGCCTGTAAGCCCAGCTACTCAGTAGGCTTGAACCCAGGAGTCGGAGGATGCAGTGAGCTGGGATTGCATCCCTGCGTTCACTCTAGCCTGGGCGAAAGAGCAAGACTCCATCTCAAAAAAAAAAAAAAAAAAAAAAAGAAATGCTAAACTTGCCTTCAGGTACTAGGGTGCCTTCGCATCAGCAGCTGACATACCTGCTCACCCACCTGTGCTTATCCATCCTGTGCAAATTAAGCAAATGACCCCAAACCTACAAGTAAGAGGGCTGTGAAAGGGGGGTCTTGATCACACAGGAGAGATCCTAGAACAAAAACTCAACTCTGAAGAGACTGGGTAACGCAGACAATAACAGCATATTTCCGACTCTAAGGGCACACACTTAGGTGGCAGACCAGGTCCCTGATCTCCTGAGTCCTGGGAACGCCCTGTCCTCTCCATGTGGCTCCACGCTCAGGGCCAAGGGAGGGGGCCACCTGACCTCAGGCTGGGTGGAGCTGCCTCTTCCTAGGGTGCACGTTCCAGCAGGAAGCCCTGCCTGCTGCAGATAGCTGAGGCACTTTGTTATGCCCAGAGGGCTTTTTATTTTCACTACTCTGGGGTCAACTTTCCAAAACAGACATTTGCCAATGCAGAAAGGGAGATTGGATGGTATTGAGAAGGTATCCTTCCCACCCACCTCAATCCCCACCAACTCCCACTGCTGCTGATTATTTTTAAAAATACCACCACGAGCCTGTTGACTATAACAGCAGGGCTTGTTTAATATGGTGTGGCCAGGAAGAGCGGGCTCAGGATGCAGTTGTGCGGAGATTCTCTCCGTGATCCTGCAGCTGATCTAACGGGAAGTCATGTACTTTATGTCTCAGTTTCCCATCTGCAAAATGGAGCTGGGGACACTTATTTTATTTGAGGTATATAACAGCCATGAGAAGTAATGCAATCTTGTTAAAGAATATGAAAAAAACCTAGTAGTCTGAGCCAGCAATTCTATTTCTAACTCAGCAGAAACCCGAGAGGTATGTGTCCATGTGTCCACCAAAACGTGTACGAGAATGTTCAGCCAGGCACGGAGGTTCACACCTGTAATCCCAACACTTTGGGAGGCTGAGGCAGGCAGATCATGAGGTTGGGAGTTCGAGACAAGCCTGAGTAATATGGTGAAACCTCATCTTTACTAAAAATACAAAAATTAGCCTGGTGTGGTGACGCCCGCTTGTAATCCCAGCTACTTAGGAGACCGAGGCAGGAGAATCACTTGAACCCAGGAGGTGGAGGTTGCAGTGAGCTGAGATCGCACCACTGCACTCCAGCCTGGGTGACAGAACAAGACTCTCAGAAAAAAAAAAAAAAAGTTCAGAGCAGCTCTGTTTGTAATAGCCTTAAACTAGAAACAACCCAAATGTCCCTGGACACTAGAACCAATAAACTGTGGTATATTAACACAGTGGGAGACTAGACAGCAACAAGAATGAACAAACTAAAACTACAAGCAACAGCGGGCATGGATCTCACAAACATAACGCTGAGGGAAAGAAGGCAAGCATGCCCCCTGTTGTGGCTTGAATTCTGTTCCAGGTAAGCTGCCCATGCCAGCTCCAGTGCCCTGCACCTCTGCAGCTGCCCTTTCCCTCTTCATTGGGTTCACAGGAGGGCCAGGGTCTCAGTTGCCACTGGTTGCGGAGCCCTGGGAGTGCTCTGCCCCCTCTGTGTCCCGCAGGGGACCTCTGCCAGCAGACAGCTTCACGGTTGCATGAGCCCCCTCCACACTCTGCCTCCACACTCCCTCCTTGGAATCCCAGCAGCCCTGATGCCATCCTCATCCTAGCCTTCAGGATTATTCTTGCTCATCTGAGCATGATTTTGACGTTGGAAGAGCCAGTTGTTTTTTCCTCTGCCTCCAAGGAGAATTTCAAGCTTATTTATGGGACACGTCATCAAGAATTTAGTTATCAGGTCCCAACTCATTGCTTTTTCCTTCCCTCCTTTTCTGTTTATCACATGGCTGCTTTGGGTCAATTTCCAGTTGGATTTCAGATATTTGCTCAGGTATAGGCCATAGGGTGTGTCTTCTCTTTGGAACATTTCTGTTTTGAGATAGGATTCATGAGGTCCACTGTCTGTATCACAAGTCCTGTCCTCTAAATCCGTACACCAGAATTTGTTTTCCTCAGAGACTGAAAAAATTCCTGCATGACAACAGGGCGACTCCCACGGTCAGGGCAAGCTACTCTAACAGGCGATTACTTTATAATAAAAACCCACAGGGAACAGCAGGCCTGAGAGATGCCTTGGAAAATACCAGCATGCAGGATTCTCACTGAGCACCTGCTAGTTCCAGGTTCCCTGAGACTCTGCCCAACCCCTTGAGAGCTTTCTGCACAAAACTGCAGCAGCTAAAAGGAAAGTGAAGGCTGCTCTGTGCTCACTTTTTTGGGTTTAATACACATGTGCCGTTTCTATTCCGTTTCTTGACTGAAGGAAAAGAAACATGTGCTGGATAATCTTGCTGGGGCTTGTGCCTCATTTTACTCTCTGAGTTGTGCTCTTCTGAAGGTCAAAAGCTTAGCAAAACATTGTTACAAAAATGCTGTAATTAAGATTCATTTAGAAAAGCTTGGATAAGATGATTATCAAGTTATGACTCAGCCTAATCATGTAAATCTTCAGTTTCATAAGAAGCTCTATTTAAAAATACCTCTACTGTTCTCCCAGGAAAGTTACGCTATGTATAGAGAGATTAAGAAAAATCTGATTTCTTGGAGGCTTAGAAGTTCAGAGGTGAGATATTTGGGTTATAAGACCATTAAGGATTTTATAGCCAATTCGGAGTTGTGGGTTGGATATAGTTTATATATGCAAAAATTGTTTTTGCAAAACAAGTCTTTGTAATTTAAATTATCTGCCCTGACTGATAATTTCTCTCCTCTTCTCCCCTAGAGCAGTGACAAGCATTTGAGTCAGCTGGAGGACTTGTTAAACCCTAAGCTGCTCTCAGAGATTCTGATTCAGTAGACCTGGGATGGAGTCCCTTTTTCCTTTTTTTTTTTTTGAGATGGAGTCTTGCTCTGTTGCCCAGGCTGGAGTGCAGTGGCACGATCTTGGCTTACTGTAACCTCCACCTCCCAGGTTCAAGAGATTCTCCTGCATCGGCCTCCTGAGTAGCTGGGATTACAGGCGCCCGCCACCGTGCCTGGCTAACTTTTGTACTTTTAGTAGAGATAGGGTTTCACCATGTTGGCCAGGCTGGTCTCGAACTCTTGACCTCAGTTGATCCAATCTGCCTTGGTCTTGCAAAGTGCTGGGATTACAGGTGTGAGCCACCATGCTCAGCCTCCAAATTACATTTCTAACTAGTTCCCCGATGACATTAGTGCTGCTGGTCTGGGGTTACAGTTTGAGGACCGTTGATCTAGATCATTGTCAACTTGGCTGCCTGTTACAATTACCTAGGGAACTTAAAAAATTCCTCAACACTTGGCCACCAGACCAATTGAATCAGAAAATCTCTGTTGAGGGAGTCTGGGCTTAGAATGTTTCAGAAGCAACCCAGGGTGATACTGATGTGTAGCTGGAGTCGAGAATCTTTGTTCTGGGTGAAACTAAGTTAAATAGCTGCCTTCAAAAATCATGATCCTAAAGCAGTTAGCAGCAGGTGCCCACAAATGCCAGCAGTCCTTCCCAAATGTGATTTGCAGGCTGTATATTGGAATCACTGGGTGCTTGCTGAACTGCAGACACCTCTGCCCTCTGGCTAGTCAGGCCCACTCTGCAGGGTGGCATTCTTCTGAGTCAGTGAGTAGCAGTTTCTGGAGGGAGTTTGTGCTATCAGCAAGATTACAAAAGACGCTCAGGGAGTTTTTCTCTGCCTGATAGCTGGAAGGGCAGTCTGAGTCACTGAAGGCTCACATCGTGCTTTGGCATGTGATAGCCAGTCTGTCCACACTTGTGGACAATGAATCGTTTTAGATTTTTAAAAGAAAGGCATTAAATATGTGTTTTGCTTTTCCCAACATTTTCTCATTTAAGTCCCAAAGAGTAACCAGGTCAAGGCTGACAGAATTATCTGGATTTTTACAGATGAGTAAACTGAGGCCCAAAGAAGTTAAGTAAATTTCCCAAAGTCACAAGACAAAAGAGGGTGGAGCTGTGATTTGAAGTTGCTGCTGTTTGACTCCAAAGGTGAGGGCGCCTCCCACCTGACTGTTTTTGCAAAATGCCTCTGGTGCTTCAGGAACCATAAATATTCTGCAGAACTGGCGATAGGGTTTTCAACGCAAAATGAAAACACTGGGGCCTCTTGTTCAGACATTATTAAGAATTCAAGAGGGCAGCAGCAGAGCATTAAACCAAGCATGGGACCCTGTGCACAGCCGTGTGCCCATGAAGCCAGTCCTGATGTTGTGTGTTGAGCTCTACCGAATGTTCCAATGAAATGAGTCTGCTCAGAGGCACCGTGGTGGAGGGTGGGAGCCCCACATTCGAGCATGGGTACACCAAATTCTAGTAATAGCTCTTTGAATAACTTCCTGTTGACTCTGAGCATGTGATTTAACTTCTTGGAGGTTCAGTTTAGTCGTCCATAAAATAGAGAGAGGGAGAAGCAGGAGGGAGGTGGACAATAGCAGTGTTTCTCCAGCTCCAGCTACTTATAGACCGCATTTTTAGTATGTAACCATTTAGGCTATAACCATGGCCTCTGGCTCCACACTCCCTGAGTTCTAATCTTGGCTCTTCTATATTCTAGCTATGTGACCACTGGCAAGTGCCTCAGTTTCCTCATCTGCAAAATAGAGACTGTTGTGAGGATTAAATAAGTCAAATAAGCAAAGGCCACAGAATAATGGCTGATATGTGATAAGTTTGCCTAAGTGCTGATTATTACTATTTCTATGAATCATACGGTACCTGTACTATAGAACTAACGTTTTTTTTCTTTAATATGACTCACATTTTAAATGAAAAACATCATCTATAGTCTCTTTGCAAGTATTTGTGAAATCACCAGATTTCATATGTATGTGTGGTTTTCCTAACACAGGTGAAAATGTGTAATAACTATACAATATTTTTAAAAGCTCATTCATATGCTTTCTAATACCAGCTGAGAATATTACCGATGGAATGGGCACCACACTGTGGGTAGCATTGTGCTAGACACTGGAGGCCCTTTTCAGCTCCAACGGTCTATGGATAAATAAGTCTGTGTGTATTTGTGTCTGTCTTCATTAATTTGACAAATATATGACTAAAATAACCCACTTCCATCACTTCTATCCAGAGTCGAGTCTGCACTGGCTAGCTACATGTTCCAGTAGAAAAATGTTTAGAGATAAGAGATTTTATTAAACATTTTTTTTAAATTAAAAATTAAAACACAATTTTTTTTCGAAATTGAGTCTCACTCTGTCTCCCAGGCTGGAGTGTGGTGGTGTGCCCTCAGCTCACTGCAACCTCCACCTCCTGGGTTCAAGCGATTCTCCTGTCTCAGCCTCCCGAGTAGCTGAGATTACAGGCAAGCGCCACCATTCCTGGCTAATTTTTGTATTTTTAGTAGACATAATGTTTTGCCATGTTGGCCAGGCCAGTCTAGAACTCCTAAACTCAGGTGATTGCTTGCCAGGCACTGTGGCTCACGCCTGTAATCCCAGCACTTTGGGAAGCAAAGGCAGGCAGATCATTTGAGGCCAGAAGTTCAAGACCAGTCTGGCCAACATGGTGAAACCCCATCTCTACTAAAAATACAAAAATTAGCTGGGCGTGGTGTTGCTTGCCTGTAGACCCAACTACTCGGGAGGCTGAGGCAGGAGAATTGCTTGAACCCAGGAGGCAGAAGTTGCAGTGAGCCATGATCAAGCCATTGCACCCCAGCCTGGGTGACAGAGCAAGACTCCATCTTGGAAAATAAATGAATGAATGAGTCTCTTTGGCCTTGCTCGGGCTAAATGACTCATGCGTGTTTGTCTTGCCTCTCCTTTAGGCAGGGGTTAATCTTCTGTTCCCCAAAGCTTCTAAGTATCCTCTTTAGAGACCCTAGGGTTACCAAGTTGTACAGGGGACATACAAATAGTGACTAAGGAACTTTAAAATGAGTCTTCCCTTAAACTTCTCAAGTTATTACTACCATCAATCCCTCGCCACCTCATGGACATCAGAGATTGTCCTAGATGATAAACATGTACTACAAATACAACAGAAATGGATCACAAAGTAAAATTAGAAATCTTAGAAAAGGTACGGGACTTCTTGAAGTCCATGAAAGTGAGTTTAGAGAACAATTTGAATTCACACCCAAAATTGTGGACGATTGAGGACCTAGGAGAGTCATATTGGTTACTGACAGCAGGAGAGAGAAAATCAGTAAGGATGGTGGCATGATGGCTACTTCCCAGTGAGTGATCAGGATGTCAGAGGATGAAGAAAGAAAGGACCTTGGGAGAAATGAAAACCTTTTGAATCTTTTACAAAAGTCAGTATGAAGTGAGCGATGTTAAATGATGCCAAAAAATCCACACTTAATTCACATGTTGTTCATTTAAAAATTAGAGCATAACTGCTATTTCAGTTTAATTTTGAGAAATCTAAGATAATTTTTCGTATTTTTTATTTTACAATTCTTAGTTTCTACGATAAAAATTCCGACCAAATGTCCCCACCCCAATTAAACTGTGGTATTTTTGTCCCCTTAAAAATGTGGATTCATTTTAAGTGGACTTTTTCTGGCATTAATTATCCTAATATAGAAAGAATTTTTGGTAATTTAGTAAAGTGAGGGATTAATCACCATCATTTTTCCAGAACCAATGACCAAGACCATTACAGGCAGAAAGGGAACAACTGGCTTTATTGACTCTCATGCAGAACACAAGGGTCCATAGAACCAGCCAGATTTCTCTAGGGATGGAGTTGCTTAGTCCAGCTAGGAGGTAATTTTCGGATACGCATGCCTAGGACCTTCAAAGGGACCTCTCAAGGCTCCAGAGGAAGTTGCTTACCCACAAAGCACCAGACCGCAAACCGGATCCACGTGATGGTGGAGAGCTTCAGCATGAGATAGATGTTCACCAGCATGGCAAAGGCAGGCACAAAGGGCAGGCAAGGAGCCATGTAGGGCAGCTTCTTGGGGTTCTCTGGCTGCTGCAGGATCACAAACACCAGGGTGCTGATCAGCAGCACCATCAGAACAACCAGAAGGATGGCCCACCAGCTCTGCCCTGAGATGTAGTCAGAGCCAAAGATGATGAAGGAGCAGAAGATGAACATGAGGATGAAGAGCAGGAGCACGCAGATGGTCACCGTGTGTCCCGTCGCTGCCGTGGGCCGGTCCATTTTGCCTGGAAGGCCCAGCCGGATTCTTGTGGTGTAATAATGAGGCCCGATCAGCTTCTTTAACTTGATGAGATAAATGTTTTCAGACTCATCAGCTTCTATGCCTGTGGTCATGTCCACGGTGCCGTAATTGGGGTGGCTGACGTTGTAGGTTGACTTGTCTGATTTCCCTATGAGCATCTCATTGTCTCCCAGGGATGGTAAATTCTTGGCCCCACATGTGTTGGTGGCTGGGCCAGAAAACTCATCCCCTTCACTCACAGGAGAACAAGCGTCCTTCTCACAGTCAGCCAGAATGCCCTCCTTCTTCTTGGTGTGCTCTTCAGACAAGAACTTGACAAAACCGTCGATGTCACTCTCGGGTTGGTATCGAAGGAGCAAGACACAGACAGAGACCAAGGTGTAGGCCAGGAGCGTGCCGATGGACATCATTTCTATCAGGTCCCTCAAGCTGACCAACAGCGCGAGCAGCGCTGCCAGGAAGCCCGACACGATGCAGGCTACCACCGGCGTCTCTGTGTAGGAGCTGACGTGAGCCAGGAACCTGCAGGGGCCGTGTGAGCAGAGGGTTAATGGTGGGCTACAGTGACCGATTCCAGGGAGCTGAACTGTCAACAGGCCGGCGGGATCAAGTCCTCCTGGTCTTGCTCCCCTCATTTACTTCTGCATTCGCTTCTTTAAATTCAGCTGCTATTCCCACCCCAGGATTTGGAATATAATTAAAAGAGAATTCACTTTAATTCTTTGATTTTTTTTTTTTTTTGGTGAGATGGAGTCTCACTCTGTTGCCCAGGCTGGAGTGCAGTGGCGTAATCTCAGCTCACTGCAACCTCTGTCTCCCGGGTTCAAGCGATTCTCCTGCCTCAGCTTCCTGAGTAGCTCGGATTACGGGCACACCACCACGCCTAGCTAATTATCGCATTTTTAGTAGAGACAGAGTTTCACCATGCTGGCCAGGCTGGTCTCAAACTCCTGACCTCATGATCGGCCCACCTCAGCCTCCCAAAGTGCTGGGATTACAGGAGTGAGCCACCACGCCCGGCCTAATTCTTTGATTTCAAGGCAAACTTCTTTAGTAAAGTCCTAATCATTATGTAATGGGAACGGTTGATTGAACCTAGGAGGTCTGTCTTTCAGCGATCTAGGTTGAAGCCCAAGCTCCGTGTGAAAAAGTGATGGTTGGAGGAAGTCATGCACGTGCCTGGGGGCCCTCCTGACCTGTCAACTAGCATTTTAGCATCCTAATGGAGCTTGTAAGAAATATATATATTCTCAGGTTTCACCCAAGACCTTTTATACCGGAATCATAGCGGGGTGAGGCCTAGCAAATTGCTTTAAAAGACCTCCAGAGGATTCTTATTTATGCCAAAGCCTGAGACACCACCTATAACGAAAGTTCATGGGTTTAGTTGGCACAATAGCATAGTAATTGAGGAATTGTGCTCACAGGTACCGGCTTAAGTCCAGCTAGTTGCTGCTGAAGAGGAGAACAATAAGAGAGGCTGAATGGCACATGCAGCAGGCTCCCTTTCCCCTCCTCTCTCCTCCTGGTCCCATATTTTTACGATTCACACGACCCGTAATGTGCTTGAAGCCTAAGTATCTTTCCTCTTAGTTTCTTTGACAGCAGAAAAATCTTTTGGATGTGTGAAGCTGCCACACCTCCATCACCCTAGGCCCTTCTTGATCTCTTTAGCAGCCTAAACACATCAGCTCTGACCTGGTGATGGCTTCAGAGGGTATGCAGAGACAGAGTCCCTGAACCAGCCCCCTCTGCACACCTGAGAGCTCCTTGGCCTCCACAGGTCACTCCTTCTCAGCAGGCCCCTCAGGCTGGAAACAGAGAGGAGGCCACATCCCTTTTTTACCATGGGCAGATAGGCCACTTCATGGCCAATGTAGGGGCAAGAACTGCCAATATAATGGTGCGGTTAAAAGTCTGGTTTTTGGAGTCGGATGTTCTGGGATCAAATCGTGACCTGCGGCTCGGTAGCTGAGGGATTTGTGGCACTTTTCTTTTTAACCGCTCTGAGTCCTAGTAGACTTCTTCGTCTGCAAAGTGGAGTTACTGTGAGGACTAAGTGGGATACTGTATACACAGCACCCAGGATACACAAATGTTCAGTTAATGGCAGCTGGTGTTGCTGCCTTTGTTAGGATTCGTTCAGAGGGTCTGAGGTACTCTTTGTTGGTTTTTTTCGATTTCAGAGGGGTTGTGGAGGGAGGGGCAGTTACCAGGTCTCAATGTGAGGGCAGGCCTAAGACATCCCTGGGAGGGGTTCTTCCTGCTGGAGGTCACCCAGTACAGCAGTTTGGCACCCATCATCTTCACAAATCTTCACACAATGTCAACAGGAGGGAGGAGGGAAGTAGGGGGCACTCATCAGCTTGCGCTGGATTAAGGGACCCCAGAGTTAAACTAAGGGGCTGCTTCAGGGCCTGAGCTCTGTCCACTCAGACTTTTCTCCAGGATATATGACAAGGTCCACAGTGCAGGTGAAAGGCACTGACATCAAAATTACAGTCAGGCTGACAGTGTGCAGACATTCTCCCTGGATAGACGTGGCAGAGCAGGACAAATTTCAGGGAGCGTAGCCCTTACCTGAAAAGGAGCCCATCACCAGCCATGGCATAAATGACCCTCGGCATCGGGAAGAGGGAGCCCAGCAAGCTGACTGTCAGTCCTGCAACCGACCCGATGGCCACTACGAATTTTGCAGCATAGAACCCATGAGCCACAAACATCTCCATGAGCGGGGATTCCGTGTCAATGGCATAATATGGCACCATCAGAGTTAAGATCATGCTCACCTGTTAAAACAAAAGAAGACAGGGCTGGAGGTACAGGGGAAGAACAGCATGGATGGAGGCCCCATGGGAGAGGAAAGAGCCCCGCCCTGGAGGCAGAGGCTAGCGTGGCAGTTTGGATCCTCCACTTGCTGGCACGTGCCTTTACTGTAGACCAGTCATCTGGCTTCTAGGCCTTTCTCAGTATCTTCTCCCCACATGTGAATTTAGTGGACTGGGCCAGAAACTCTCTGTCTCTCTGGTCCTTTGATATCTAAGGAGTAAGTCTGCAGGTATTTCAGCCCCATGAAAGCAGAGCTATCTATGCTGACAGTTCAGTGGAGAGCAGGTATTTCCAGAAGGAAGGAGCTGCAGCCAGGACCGGGCAGGGACCAGGGGCACCCTGTCCGCCGGGGCCAGGCTCTCATTTCTCTTATGCTTTCTGGTACTACAGGGTCTTATCTGTGCTCCCTTTCACTGTGAAACACCAGAGATAAAACCTCCAAAGGTGAGCGCTTAAGAGGTCTATGGCCTATTAATGTTGGAACCCAGAGGAGAACTCATGTTTCTATTTCCTTTCTCTAGCTTAGTCCTAGGAGCCAGGCAGGTCAACAAACAAATCACAGCATCAGGACAGAGTCGAGTCCTACTGACTGTATGGCTGTTGGACAATGGTGGCTTTGCTTAATCAGGAGTTATTACTGTGTGTGCTGCAAGGGTCCACCCCTAGGGAGGAGGGAGACACGAGGGAGAAGCAGAAGGGGAAAGAGAGAGCAGAGTGTCTTTGCTGTCCCCTCTATCCCACCGCCCCTCCCTCAACACTCTGCCTATGGGTGGAGAGGACAAAGCCACTGGCACGCGTGTGCCTGGAGGAGTGATAAGCTCTTGACTGGAGGCTCCCAGGATCTGCTCCCTTCACATATTATTGATCTGCCTAACACCCCTGCCTTCAGAACTGGCCATATGCAATGGAGCCACAAGTCATTTGGCCAGATATGGGGCTCCCCCAGGCCTATGAAGGCCACATTGGCATCAAGAAAGGAATTCAAAGCCTGAAGGAAAGAGGGTGGTCACATGTAGGCCATTTCTTTGCCTACTCCTCTGGAGCCAAGATCTTCCAGCAGAGCCAAGGGTCACCGGGGAGGACATGATGTCCCATCACTGCCCAGCAACCTCGTTCTTCTCATGGTGGTGAAGGGGCTGCCTGCTGACCAGTACAAGACCAAACAGCTCCTAGGGAGTGTTGAAGGCCTGTGCAATATGAAAGAGAATGTTTCCCAGTAACATAACCACTTGCAATGTCCCCTTTGGGGATGGGACAGGGTGGGCTGGAGGAGAGTGGGATTGAGGCTCCTAAGTTAGATCAGGATGGGTAAGAAGTTGGTGGATGCATAGAAGTACTCTGTGGTCGATTCTAAGGGAGGCACTGTGATGACTGACTTTACTGTGTGTGTTGTAAGGGCCCCAGCCTGGGAGGAAGGGCAGGAATGAAGGAGGAGTAGAAAGGGAAACAGAGTGTCCTTGCTGTATCTTCCACCCCGTGACGACCTCTTCGACATTCTGCCCACAGGGATCATCAGGGTCTGGACAGGGTGAAGGCACTTGCATGTGTGTGTATAGGGGAGGTGATCATTGAGGCAGCCATAGAACCTCTGGGTAGTCAACTGAATGTCTGTAAACCACGCCCAAGTTTGCTCTGTGTTTTCCTCTGGCTTCTAGAACGATCTTGTTTCGTAGCTTGCCTTAATGATCAATAGATGTGGCTTTCTTAGCTAGTGGCTAAAGATGTCTTTCTGGGAAAGAGAAACAGCAGGGCCGATCAGCGCTGCTGGCTCTTTCCTGATTGTGGTGACCCAAGTGAGGGGCCCCTCAGGACCTGAGAATGTTTGTGGAACCACACGCTCATTGGCCTGGGAGCTGATTCTCTCCTTCTCCATTGCCAGGAGCAGGAGGGGGGTGTTGGATGCAGCTGGGCTATTTCTGTGATAGAAATTCTGGGGTGGGACCTGAGAAAGCAAATTGGAAGTGTGAGGAGTGTCTCGGGGTGTGATCCTGAAGAAGTCAAGGCTGAACTCTTTGTTCTGGGCTTCCCCTAGGTCGGGAAGCCCAAAGGGGAGTTTGAGCTGGTGTGAAAAGCGGCAGCAACAGCCGGAGAGAAATGGCACTTTCCTCCCCAGATTTGAGGGGAGAGAGTCTGTGGAGGACAGTGTGTTCTCTCTCCGCTTTGCTGCCGGGAAGCTCCCAGAAGACAGAAGAGCATTGACGAATGTGCACAGAGGCCCACAATGCCTTTGCTCGCACACCCACCCGTTACTGCCAGCCTATGACCTGAGCTCCTTGGACGGCAGCCCATTCCCTGCACACCAGCCCCTGGGGTGGCAGCAGACACGAAGAGCTTGTGCGGATGGAGGGGTGGGAGTGAAGGCCAAGGCTGAAGTGAAGGTCTGGGGCTTCTCCTCTTCTTCAGTCTGGAGTCCTGATTTTTTTCTTGTCATGGGGAGTGGGGAATGGGGCTATGGCAGCAAAAGACACCAAGAAGACACAGGAAAGGACTCCTTCCTGACAGAGAAGGGAGCTCGGTGCCAGGGTCACATGGTGAGGAGGGTCACACAAGCATTTGGTACTTACAGACACATAGGCTGTCAGGCAGATGACCAGGGAGGCGGTGATGGCGTAAGGGATGGACGTGTTGGGGTTCTTGGCTTCCTCTCCAGTGGTGGCGATGATGTCAAAGCCAATGAAGGCGTAGAAGCACGTTGCTGCTCCTTGCAGTACCTGTGTGGACCATGGCATCTGTCAGACTCAGAAGGTCAGGGCAGCACCAGGGCCTTAAATGTGGAACCTACAATTGCCCAGTGCCCTGGAGACAGGACTGAGTGGCTGATGGAGCAACACGGTGGAACTCGTGCTAAACGCACAAGTTCTGATCTCCTCTGCTTTCTAGCTGTGTAGCTGTGGGCAGTTCTTTTATGATGTGTAGATAGAGATGAGAATTATGCCCAAATCAAAACAGAGTTATTCAACACATTCAAGTCCTTTGTGGAAACGAGGTTATAAGTGAATCGATATATTGGCTATCTTTACGTCTTAGGGAACTCACCTTTCTGTACCTTGTTTTCATCCAGTGTTTTCAACCTTTTGCAATCATAGGCTCTTAGACTACTTTTCGGGAATGTTTGGAAAGGTGGGCAGATACTTTTGACGTCATTGAGACATGGGTGGGTGCTTCTGGCACTTAATATAGGGGATTCAGATACTTCTGCATAAGGAAGAATTATCCTACCCAAACTGCCGTTAGTACCCCGATAGATCAGCTCCGTGATAACTTCCAGATCTGAAATGATGTGAAAGATTTTCAGATCTTCAGATATTCTGTTGTCTTCAGTGGGGAGACAGAGTGAAGACGGTTTATTTTTTGCTCCTTTGGGGCTTGAATGACTTAGTTGGGCACGAGGCAGGAGGTCAGAGTAAAGCTGGGGGGTGGTTTCCAGTTACACCTGCTGACAGCTTGTCTGCCAGGAGCCCACGTGGCTGCAGGAGTGTTTGGGGATTTATTATCTATGTCAAGATGTCAGTGAAAATCTTCCATTGAAGAGTGGCTACTTTCTTTGAAAGAATCTATTGAAGTTTAAGTAGCAGTTTAAGTAGTTTCCCGCCGTGGTATTTTTCATTGTTAGATTTAAGTAAAAAAGTGCCTCTTTGAATGCTTAGGGACGTCCTTTTAGAAGGACGTGTGTATGGGGTGTGTATGGGGTGAGGGTAAAAAATGCAAGCCCTGGCCAGGGGTCCAGGAAGTGAGACCCATCATAGACGGGACCATTTTATTTTTCTTTTCTCCACATTCAGTTTATAAATGATGAAAATCAAATTGTGCCAAGCTGTCCAAATCAACTTGTCCAAAATTTTCACTCTTACTTTCCCCCAGTGACTTCTCAATAAGACAAAATATGAAATACTAGAACCTGTAAGGTACATCACAAAATCAAAGATCTTCTTAAACCTCCAGAAGCAAACTTTGCTCATCTGTAAAATGAGCTGGTGTTCCTACAGTTTCTCTCAGGATTCTAATGTTCCAACCCTCTGTTCTGGGGGTTCTTATCCTGTTCAGGGCATCTGTGAATTTTGCTGGGAAAGAATTACATATGTTTTTTCACTACCTTCTAGTTGAATTAGCATTTCTTTCAGTTATGAATGTAGGTGACAAACTAACAATACCTGTGCCTGTGTCACTAATAGCAATCAGATATTTTCATTTCATATGAGAGTTGTTACAGAGACCTTGAAATATCACTTATGCTTATTACTACTTTAATATGATAGTTGTTAGACATATATATTAACATATAAATCCCTAATAGAGAAGCATATTGTTACTAGATTACAATTTAAAAATATTTATTTCTACATTTCAATATAATTGATTTCCTTTGAATTCCTATGTAATTAGGTTATTCATTTAAAAACACAATTCTCATAAGGGATCCATAGTTTTCATCAGACATCCAAGTGGTCCATGGCACAAGAAAATTTAAGAACTCCTGGTCTGTTCTAATATGTCAGGTAGAAAGAACTTTTCAAACATAAGCGGTTTCATCTCTAGATGGCTACTTTCCAGAAGAGAAGAGAGCTCCTGCTTTCCCTACAGCAAATTTTTTGTACAAGGTATAGAAAATGTCTTTGGCCTCCAGACAAGGAGAAAAAATAGATCTCACTTCATCATACATGGATGTTCAAGGCTTGGGAATGTGCTTGTTTTCACTTATCTAGGAAATATTACTGGTCTTCAAGGATGAACGAATGCTAGACTGCAGGCTCACTAAGTAGTCCTGATCAAGAAAAGCCTCACTTTAAGACAGGTCCTGCCCTTTTGACAAAGGTGCCAAAAACATACACTGGGGAAAAGACAGTCTGTTCAGTAAATGGTGCTGGGAAAACTGGATATCCATATGCAGGGGAGTGAAACTAGACCTGTATCTCTCACTACATATAAAAATCAAACCAAAATGTATTGAAGACTTCAATCTAAGTCTCAAACTATGAAACTACTAAAAGAAAACATTGAGGAAAATCTTCAAGACATTGGTCTGGGCAGGGCCGGGCGCAGTGGCTCAAGCCTGTAATCCCAGCACTTTGGGAGGCCGAGGCGGGTGGATCACAAGGTCAAGAGATCGAGACCATCCTGGTCAACATGGTGAAACCCCGTCTCTACTAAAGATACAAAAAATTAGCTGGGCATGGTGGCGCGTGTCTGTAATCCCAGCTAGTCAGGAGGCTGAGGCAGGAGAATTGCCTGAACCCAGGAGGCGGAGGTTGCGATGAGCCGAGATCGCGCCATTGCACTCCAGCCTGGGTAACAAGAGCGAAACTCCGTCTCAAAAAAAAAAAAAAAAAAAAAAAAAAGACATTGGTCTGGGCAAATATTTCTTGAGCAATACCCCATAAGCATAGGCAACCCAGTGAAAACAGAGTTATTTTACACATTCAAGTCCTTTGTGGAAACAAATGGGGTTATAAGTGAATTGATGTGCTGGCTATCTCTATGACTCAGGGAACTCATTTACCTTTTGGCATTTTGTTTTCGTCCAATGTTTTCAACCGCAATCAGAGGCTGTAAGACTACCCCTAGGGGATGTTTGGAAAGATGTTTGGAAAATCTGCAAAACACTGGTCTGGGCAAAAATTTCTTGAGCAATACCCCACAAGCACAGGCAACCAAAGCAAAAATGGTCACATGGGATCACATTAAGTTAAAAAGCTTCTGCACGGCCAAGGATACAATTAACAAAGTGAAGAGATGATCCACAGAATAGGAGAAAATATTTGTAAACTACCCATCTGACAAGGGATTAATAATCAGAATATACAAGGGGCTCAAACAACTTTCTAGGAAAAAATCTAATAATCTGATCTAAAGTTGGGAAAAGGATTTGAATAGACATTTTTCGAAAGAAGACATACAGATGGCAAACAGTCATATGAAAAGATGCTCAATATCACTGATGATCAGGTAGATGAAAATCAAAACTACAATCAGATATTATCTCCTCTCACTTAAAACGGTTTATATTCAAAAGACAGGCAATAATGATGCTGGAAAGGATGTGGAGAAAAGGGAACCTTTGTACACTGTTCTTGGGAATGAAAATCAGTACAACCTCTATGGAGAACCGTTTAGAGGTTCCTCAAAAAACTAAAAATAGAGCTACCATACGATCCAGCAATCCCACTGCTGGGTATATACCCAAAAGAAAGGAAATCAGTATATTGAAGAGATAGCTGCACTCCTATGTTTGTTGCAGCGCTGTTTACAATAGCTAAGATTTGGAAGCAACCTAGGTGTCCATCAACAGATGAACGATAAAAAAAAATGGGACATATACACAATTGAGTATGGAAAGACAAACATTGCATGTCCTCACTTATTTGTGGGATCTAAAAATAAAAACAAGTGAACTCATGGACACGGAGGCTGGGAAGGATAGTTGGGAGCTGGTGAGGGGAGGTGAGGACGGTTAATGGGTACAAAAAACGTGGAAGGAATGAGTAAGACCTACTATTAGATAACACAACGAGGTGACAATAATAATTGCACGTTTTAAAATAAAGAGTGTAATTGGATTATGTGTAACTCAAAGGATAAGTGCTTGAGGGGATGACACCCCATTCTCCATGATGTGCCTCTTTCCCAGTGCATGCCTGTATCAAAACATCTCATGTATCCCATAAATATATACCTACTAAGTACCCACAAAAATAAAAAGCAAACAGACAGGAAACAGGTCCTGCTTTGTCTTCCTTTAACATCTATTCTCCCTTCTACACACACAGACGCATATCTATATACACACAATCATGCATACACACACACACAGGCATACACACATACACATGCAAACACATATACACACTTACACATGCACACATACACTCCTCTTGTAAATCATTTAGTGACCTGGCACAACAACCAATTTGGGCAAAGCAATCTTAGAAGAAGGTGAGAGATTTGTGAACCATGCCGTGCAAGGAAGAACCGGGGACCTGGGGATGTTTAACTTGAAGAGCAGAAGACACCTTCAAAAATGTGAAGTGCCAGCAGTTGGAGTAGATGCGACGTGCACTGCAGGCTCAGCGGAAACCCTAGAGCCACGCACATGGGTGCGATTGGCTTGGTTTGGAGCATCGACTTTGCAGACTGTCAGGCCTAGGTTGACCCTGCCACATGCTAGCTTGGTGACCTAGAATAAGCTCTTAACCTCTTGGAGCCGAAGTTTCATTCTTACGTACGTGGAGCTAATAATGGCACTTAGCTCATAGTGTTGTTACAAGGATAAAATGAGATAATATAGTAAACTGCAGTCCTAGAATACGGTAGGTACTCAAAAAATATTAGCTCTTACCACCAATATTATTATTACAGTTCTAAGTTTTCCTAGAGCAGCTGACACCCAAGGGGACAAACTCTTCCTCTTTCTTCTTCTCTCCTCCTTCTACTCTCTCCCCGTCCTCCTTTTAGAACTTGACTTGTGTATACTACGTGCTACCATGTGCCAGGCACTGTGCTTGGCGATGGGGACACAGTATGAGCATGAAGTACCCGCCTTGATTTTACGGAGACTGAGCCTAGACTGCAAGATCCCAAATGCAAACTTGACTATGGTGACAAACTGAACAAGATTAATAAGCATCTGTATTATTCACAAAACACAAATGCTACTTTCCTCTAAATGAACGAAAGAAGGGATGGCAGTTACTGCTAATGATTAGCTATCAGAAGGTTGACTATGATCAAGTGGGGAAGAGAGGAAGTACACTTGCAAAGAGGTTGTCTCTTAGCCAGGATTTGCATGTGTAGAACTAGAAAGTCTGTACAGTTGAAGAAAGACTGGATGGATCAAAGGCAGGGCGTGTGGAGGTTCTCCCACATTAGGCAGTTAAGAGAAGTTATTAATCACTCAGACGATTCAAACAAAATAATTTCAGCGCGGGACCATAGGCAGTATTTAGGCAGGGTTAAGAGAGCTGAACGGGGATGTTGAGGCATCAGAGACTAGCGACAGTAAGAAGTTGTCATCCGAGGCCTGAGAGTAGGGGGTGGAATGGTGTCCTGGAGTCTGGTGGGAGCGGGAGGCATGGGGCAGAGATTCCTAGAAGGAGCTGCCTTTGTGGAGGCACAGCCTGTGTGGTGCAAGGCTGGGAGGCAGCAAGGAAGAAGTGCTCTGGCCTTGCTTTCTTCTCACCTTCTGATCTGATAATGTTTTCCATTGGCTAAATTCGACAGGAAGCAACCAGCAAGAAGCAACGTGGAGCAGAAAACAGGGCCTGAAGGGTGGAGAATAGGCCTGGGGAGTGGAGGCAAATCGAGGAAAAAGACCAGCAGACCTACCAAGGTCAAACCGAGCTTGGCCTAACAAGACATAGATGAAATAAACAGGTTATTGAAGATCATAAAATTAGCAAAAAGGGTCATCTTTTCATTTGAATTAGTTTGAATGAGCTTTTCTTCCCTGCAAGCAAATGGTCCCTGATTGGTAAATACAAAGACTCATGAAATGAAACTGTGTCTGGGTGTCTCTACCCAAATAACCACTGAAACTGTTTTCTACATCATCCTGTCCAGATCTCAGATCTGACCACTGGTGTTTATAATTAGGATAGACTTCCATGCATAAAAGCATGTGTGCGTATGGTACCTAGGGGTGAGCATCTGTGTATAAAATTGGTGGGTGAAATGCGTGAATGTGTGTTTGTGTGTATGTGTATTTGTGGGTTTATTGGTATGTTATCCTCTTCGCTTTAATATTTTGCAAAATTAAAAAATAGTATTAAAAAAAATTAGCTGGGTGTGGTTGTGTGCACCTGTAGTTCCAGTTACTTGGGCGGCTGAGGTGGGAAGATTGCTTGAGCCTGGGAGGTTGAGGCTACAGTGAGCTGTGATCGTGCCACTGCACTCCAGCTTGGGTGACAGAGTGAGGCTCTGTCTCAGAAAAAAAATACTGACCTTTTAATTTGATGATATAGCTGAGATTGCCATTCGAAGTAAACCTGGTGTAAAAACTCAGCCAGCTGATCCAGAACAGAGTTCATCCTGCTAGAGTGGCGTTGTGGTGAAGCCGCATGTGCCTTTGTTGCTGGAGGGCTTCTGCTTAATTAGTTGTCAAAAGCAATGCCATTAGTGGCCTGCTACTCAGTGTATGGGGTCCCTAAAAACTGGCCCCCTGCGCTTTGCTGATATTTGAGAGGCATTCAGACGAGGCAGCCTTCACACATTCTGCCTCGGCCAGTCTGCCGGATGCCTGGGAGATAATTAGGCACCTTTATATTATTCACTCTCTAGGCAACAAGACAAAATTCCATCTTTTCATAGCATTTTCTACCACCCTCATGCCCCAGCTCTATTAGCAGCCTGTCCTCAGTGACAGTGGGATGTGCTAATAGGTTCCTACAAATGGATTCAGATGTGGAGAACATGAAAAACAACTTTTCCTTTGTTTGGAGGCTGTCAGAATTCCCCACAAATGATTGCTATGGACCATTTTCCTGAGAGCTATTTGTGCTGGTAGAGTGTCTTATTTACTTAAAGAAAAACCGTAAGATAGTATCAAGAACAAATAACATGAAGGGAACACACATCCAACAATGTTCAAAGGCTGAAGAATTGCAGATGGAAGCAGGGGTTCAGCTGAAGGCCAGAGTTACTTGATATAGGGAAAAATGTTTGTTGTTCTTAAACTCTCAAGACCAAAGAAGCATTTGACCCAGAACGTGTAAGTGAGTAAACCATTCCTTAAGCTATTTTCTTTGGAAGGAAGTGTTTGGAGCAGGGGAAAGAGCAGGTTTATGAGTGGTCCATGGTTAGAGAATGGATTGTTCATTAACTCTTTCAAAGTCCTTGAGAACCGTGTGGAATGTCATGTAATGCTATTCTTATAAATCATCTCCCGCGCAATGGTTTCCCCCATTCCATCCTACCTAAAGCAATTGAAGAATAAAGTGGGTTGGACCTCTGCACTAGTCCCCTAGTCAGGGGTAGAGGTAAGGGCTTTTCTAAGGAGTGGAGAAGTTCATGTGTCTGTCAACCAGGCAACACACTTTTGTAGACAATTGGCAGGTAACAGAGTGAGGAATGTGTGTATTACCTTGATATATGACATGCTCATGAGACAGTGTCAGACCTTAAAAAAAATAGGATCTAAATTCAAAGTGACTTTGCTGGACTTTGGAAAAGTGACCTGAAACTGAAGTTGAGAAATAACAAGTCCAGGTCCATTCCCCAGGAAGGAAATATACTACGTAGAAATCCAAGGCCAGGCAGAGGGCAGAGAGGATGAATCAGCACCATCTTCACATTGGGCTGTTCTTTGTTCTCAGATGATACTTTTAGGCACATTCACTAGGATATACATCATCCCTGAGTTTCCTTTAGGGATAATGGAATTGCAGCAAAACATTCAAAATCCCAGCCAAACTTTTTTCTTGGCCAATGACAAAACTACTCAAGGTAGCAGGCTTGGGCTGAAATGAGGACAGTGAACAGAAGTGCAAAAAAAAGTTAACCAGCTCCATGGCCCCAAACCCAGGAGGCAGTGGGGTAAATAAGTACTTTGGCCCATCCGGGACTGGGATCCAGTTTCAGCTCTATTACTTACCATCTAAATCTGTGACTTTAACTTTTCTAAGCTTCAGTTATTTGCATGTAAAAGTGAAAATCTCTGTACTTATTTTGTAGGGCTGCTGTGAAGATTAAACGTGTACATAAAAGAGTTTGTCACAAAGGAAATGTTGAATGTTAGGAAAAGCATCCTTCATTTCCTTCTTATGCCTGACTTCTGATCTCTTAGGAAAGTTAGTGAGAACCCAGGATATATAAGTGGGGTACCCCAAGGTTGCCTTGACTACCTTCTTCCTTGATGAGGCAGGCTCCTAACTGAAGAAGGCTGTAGTGCCCCTGAGAAGGAAAGGGAGAGCATCAGAAGGATAAAGGATGCTAAAATGTGCTTCCATCTCCTTCAGAATGGATAAAGAACATTTATATACAGGATATTAACTCCTTCCAGTCTTTAAGTGGGGCCTAAACTAGAGTGTATGCCATTTGGGTGAGCTAATAGGAGGATTTTGAAAATTAAATATCGACCAAGTAATTAAGAAGAGTTTTAGAATTGCATTGACAGGATGTCTTCATAAACAATGTGTATTCAGCCTGGGTCAGTTGAAGATAAGAAAAGAGACGACTATCTCTTAATGTTCCTCCAAGATTCTGTGACTTCATGAAAATTTAAAGGAAATATAACATGTGAGATTTATTACCTTACCACTTACTAAAGAAGGCTCAGAGAGAATGATCATAATACACAAGGTACTCTACTGGTAGAAAGGGCTTTGGAGTCACACAGATCTGGGTAGGAACCTCAGCCCTGGAGTTGACTAGCTAACTGAGGTAAGGTCAGATTCCCAGCCTCCATGAGGATTCTCCACTTTTAAGTTAGGGATAACAGCACCTGCTTTAGAGTGAGATGCTATTCGTGGAATTCAATGACTGGCACCCAACAGGTAGTCAGTAAATACTAGCTCCTTCCTCGTGTAGTTTTTTGAGACAGAGTCTCCCTCTATTGCCCAGGCTGGAGTGCAGTGGTGCAATCGTGGCTCACTGCAATCTCCACCTCCTGGGTTCAAGTGATTCTCCTGCCTCAGCCTCCCAAGTAGTTGGGACTACAGGTGCACGCCATCACGCCCAGCTAGTTTTTTGTATTTTTAGTCGAGATGAGGTTTCACCATATTGGCCAGGCTGGTCTTGAACTCCTGACCAGGTGCTCTGTCCACCTCAGCCTCCCAAGGTGCTGGGATTACAGATGTGAGTCACCACACCTGGCCCCTGGTGTAGTTTTAACTATTGCCAACCATAACAAGCTGCACATAAAAACATCCAAGATTTTGCTGTTTTTTGCAAACATGTGTTGCAATTAATTTTGCCACTTAATAGATGGGAAAAACTGAAAGCACAGAAATTAATTGATGGCCAAAGTCTTACAGTAAGTCCCTGACCTAATAATTTCTTATATTGTGAAGAAAATGGTGAGAACATTTTCCTGCCACAATGAAAATACAGCTGAGGACTAAGCAGCAGCTTCTCTGCTTCTTCTGGAATCTCCGGCCGGTTCGGCCTTCCTGCCTCCACTCCCGCCTCCACCGCGTTCATCGGGGTGACCCACCTCCGGCCCCTGGGCCTTCAGCAGCCGCCCGCACACCAGCGGGCCCAGTGCCCGCACCGGTTCCTCCAGCTTCTCCCAGTGGGAAGCAGCAGTTTCCGGGGCGGCCTTCGTCACGGGGCCCAGCTTCACGGGAGGCGTCGCCGCCGTCACGGTCGACCAGAGCCCGCTGGGCCCCCGAACCTGGAGGTGGACCCAGCACCCGGGCGCGTGCACCCAGGACGGGGAGCCGATCACAGCACACGGGTCCTGGAGCAGCAGAGCAGGATGTCCTGGACGGCGGAGGCCAAGCGGAGCCCCCCGCAGCAGGCGGCTCAGAGCCACGCGGGACGTGCTCCGGGGCTGCATCCACGCCCGTCGGCGGCAGCCGGAGACTCGGGGCAGGAGAAGCTGGAGGCGGAGCTCGGCAGGCGCCGGAGGAACGAGCACGAGGATGGGACCCGGAAGCCGCAGACCCGGAGCACGACGCTGTCCTCGTCACGCAGGGTGCGGACGGAGCCGGAGTCCCGCCCGGGGCCGTCGGGCCGGGTCAGCGCCCTCAGGCAGCCGCACGACGCGGGCACCCGGGGGCCGCGGGCCCGGAGCTCAGGCGGTGCCGCCCGGGGACGCGGGGCTCGTGGCCGAGGTGAAGGCGCGGGGCGAGGAGCCGCGGGCGCAGCCAGGAGGCCCGGGGGGGACCCGCGCGCACGACGCCCGAGATCCGCGGGACGGACGCAACGTCCCCGGAGGCCGCCGTGGCAGACGCCGAGCGGCGCGGGGAGCCGGCCGGTAAGGACGCCGACGCCGAGCCGCCCCGGGCCGACAGGAAGCCGCCGGAGGGCGAGGAGGGCCGCCGGGTCCGGGACGCGGAGCGCGAGGAGCCGCACGGAGCCAGCAGCCGCCATGCGGGCGGCCCGAGCGCGGCCCACGGGGCCTCGGCTGCGGCCTGGGCTCCGGCTCCTTCGGTCGCGCCAGCTCCACCGGGGCCGCGGTTGTGCAGAAGTTCGAGGCCCGCGATGGGAGCCCGGTGTCCGGGCCTCTGACGTCCCGCCCGAGGGCACAGCTGCGGCCGCCCCGGAGCCCGGGAGGGAGGGAGGCCGCCGTGCGGGGAGCACAGGGAGCCGGAGACCCGCTGAGGCCCCCGGCGCGGGGGACTTTCCTGCTTGGGGACCCCCTTGCCCATACCTCCAGCTGCAAAACAATTCGATTGCTTTTTTGTTTTCTGTCCAAAATAAAACCTCAGCTCTGAAAAAAAACAAAACAAAAACAAACCAAAAAAAACAATAGAATTACAGGAAAACATTCCTTCTTTTCACTCTTGTGATTTACTGTTTCTCTTATAGGAAAGGAACAGTTTGTATCTTAAGATAATAAAGATTTGGGGATCCGGATTGGGGCCAACGGTGTTTCTTTGTCTCTTCTTTTGGGTTTAAGCAGTTTCGGTATTTATTCATTTCAAAGACGAGGAATGAACTTTGTAGTTCTGTTCAGTTCTTACAGATAAGCAGAAGACTAGGAATCTTGGCTTAAACTGCCTCTTTGCTTATTTCTCTGCATTGAACGGCATAGCATGGTTCAGAACAAACAGAAGCGGTTTTGAGTGTTCTCCAAGAAACATTTCTGATCCCTGGACATGTTGGAGAAAAACCAGTCTAAGCAAATGCTACAAAAGCAAAGTGGGTGGAATTCTGCGCTTGCTTTCTGCCGTCAGTCCCAGGCAGACTTACCTCCCTCCACCTTAGGTTGTTCATCTGTTCAATGAATGGCTAGGACCAGGCAACCTCTAAGGTCGCTGACAGCTCAAAATTCTCTGATTTATGTTCTACCGTGAAAAAAAAGATGGGCTAGTGAATAAGTAAACCCACAACATACGTATTTTTAGTCATCCTAGAGAAAGAACCAGGTACAACTGAGACCCACTTGTCAGTATAAAGAATTTGCCGCTCTGACCTTCCTACTTTTCTCTAGCATAAACCACACTAGCCAGATCATGGAATGAGATCTGAAAATGTCCTTTTGGTCCGGCCCACCCTCTGGCTAACCCCTAGACCACACCAGGTAGCCCCGTCTGTCATGAACTATGCCTTTGGAATGGGATTTATATAGCACAGCCCTCCATGAGTCTCCTCCTAGAGTCAAATGCTTGCATTGGAATTAAAAACTCTTATTTTCCTAGTGTCATCCCCAGGCAAAACTCATCCCTTCCGCACTGTCCCCTTTCCCCGGCCTCCTTTACTGCATTGTCTATTTTGTTCATGTTGCTCTCTCTTAGGAGATTGTAGAGATGATTCTGTAGAACTGAGCTGTTCTTGTACAGACTTTGGAGTCAGGCAGCCCTGGCTGACTGGGTTCTTCCACTGACACCGTGTGTTCAACAGTGAGCCATTTGAACTCTCTGAATGGCAGTATTATTTGTCTTTAAGACCAGAATGTAAATATCTTCCTCACAAGATTATCAGGATAATTAAATGAGATCGTACATGCAAAGCTATTAGCACAATTTTAGGCCATTGCAGGTGGCCGAAACATTGAATCTATTATTGTTATTTGTATAAAATAGGATCTTAAAAAATGCTGGTGAAACAAAAAAATAAGAACCACTTCTTCAGGATATTCCAACTAAATTCAGATCAAAAGGTGGTAAAGAGGGTGCTATGGTAATTATGGGACAGAACAGCATTTTCTTGAAAATATGTCTTAGGCGGGCTGCAGGGTAGAAGGCAGAGTGTATATGACAGGCACACCAGGTATTTGGAACAAACTTACCCCTGACCAGCCGTGGGGCAAGAACTGGCCCTCCGCCCAGTATTTTCCATTGATGAAGAAGAGGCCTGCGATCATGATGAACACCCACACTGCCAGGTTCAGCACGTTGAGGACGTTGTTGAAGCCTATGGAATTCTTCACCCCGAGAGCAACAATGATGGTCACGATGACCGCGATCAACAGAGCCAGAAGGTCTGGGTATGATTCTTCACCTTTCCCTAGAGAGGAAAGACGTGATTTGACATTGTCTAGGGGAAAGAAAGGGCCGGGCAAACTCCTGGTCCTACCCCAGTGCATCCGCACTCAGCTTTAAGAAGGGCAGTAAGTCTGTAAAAGGAAGTGTGTGTGTGTGTGTGTGTGCACGCACCTACACATCCACAAGCAGGTACAAGTGTCTATTTGCAAATGAGCAGTATTTGGTAGACAGGTAAAATGACCTGATATCCTGGACCAAAACTTGGGCTATGTGGTGTGACAATTACAACAGCACCTATGGAACCATGGCACAGAGTATTTGAAGTAGGAACCGTCCTGGGATATTTGGGATGTAGATTTAGGTCTAACATGTTATTTGAAAATTGTTTTTATCTTCATTATGGTTAATTTTACAGTCTGTAAAATTTCCATCTCATTCCCAAACCTTTTGTTTATCAGCAAATTTAAGAATGTGTGTCTTTGAATACGAGGGCAAGAGGGGTTTTCTGTTCTTTTGTGTATATGTGGTTGTAGAGAAAAAAATAACCAGGCCCTGCCTGCTTGGTTTTGCCCAATGGCCAGCAGTGGAGTCCTGCCCTCTATAGACTGGAAAAGGCACTGCCTCAGCTGTCAGGAGTCCTGAATTTCAGCTGCACATTTTCCCGTAGCCAGATGTGTGGCCTTGGGCAAGGTTGCCTCATCTCTCTGGACCTCACTTGTAAAGCAAAGGACATGAATGACCTGATTTTGGAGGACTCTTTTAGACCTAAGATTCTATGCAGTCAGGACACCGACCAGGTTTGTTCTTTCTGTTTTTATCTTGTCATGGTACCTGGTGCTCAGCATTTTCGTCAGTTCTTCTGAGATAGGAACATTGAAGTCAGATGACTTGACACAGCCACAGAATCATCCTCTGAAGCAAGACTCCAGAGCTTCCTCAACTATTGTTTAGCTTTCATTAAATGTGAGTTTTTCAGGCAAGATGGAGAGTGGCCAGGCACGGTGGCTCACGCCTGTAATCTCAGCACTTTAGGAGGTCGAGGTGGGCAGATCACAAGGTCAGGGGTTCAAGACCCGCTTGATCAACACGGTGAAACCCCTTCTCTACTAAAAATACAGAAATTAGCTGGGTATGGTGGTGCACACCTGTAATCTCGGCCACTCAGGAGTCTGAGGCAGGAGAATCGTTTGAACCTGGGAGGTGGAGGTTGCAGTGAGCCAAGAGCTCTGTCTCAAAAAAAAAAAAAAAAGATGGAAACTGGGTGGCAAATGATGGGTAGAGCCTGAGGTCTCATGGTATTTGTTATGTGAGCTTCTGATGGTTTAGCATTCGCTGTTATATTACCCCTTCCTGACCTCTTCTAGGCTGGAATCCATTTTGTTCCTTAATTTTCTTTTTTTCATTTGAAATTTGGAAAAAATCTGATGAAACCACTGGAGAAATTGCTTAAAATTCTTTTTTTCCTGCATTGCTTTTATTTGTATATGGCTATTGATGTGGATGTATGGTTTGTATTCTTCGACATATGATATTACATTAAAACATAATCTATGTTATTACAAGTTTTCCTAATCATCCTTTTAACTGCTAGCTCTATAATATTGGTCTGCAATTTGTTTAGTCCTTTGCCCCATTTTAGAATACTTAGGCTGTCTCTAACTTTTAGTTATTGTAAAGGAGGCTGTGATGAGCATCTTTTTGTATAATGCTTCTATGGACATTAGAATTATTTTTTAAGGATGGATAGAGTCATAGAATTACTTTGCAAAAAAAGAGAGATGTATTCAAGGCTTTTGATACATCTTGTCAAATTGCTTTCTGAAAGGGGAACTCATCTGTGGCTTGGTGAGTTCGCATGTTGAGGGTAGGAGGATGTGGCAGTCTCACCCAGGCCGTTGAGTGTTCCCACGCTGTCTGCCATCCAGTGGCTGATGGTGTGGTTGGCCAGTGAGTCAAACATGCTGCTCAGAGCACTGGCTCCCGCCGCAGTGCCAATCAGGTACTCCAGGATCAGGTTCCAGCCAATGAAAAATGCCACAAATTCCCCGACAGTGACATAGCTGTAGGTGTAGGCAGATCCTGTGGTCTTGGGGACTCGAACTCCAAACTCTGCATAGCAGACCCCTGCAAGGGACAAACATACACAGATGGTGGACATCAGGAGATGAGGTGACATCCTGTGGCTAACAATCTCGGGTAGAACATATTAAGACTCTCTAGGATCTCAGAACAAATACACAAAGTTTTACGTACATGAATAGATTGAAAGCCAACTCCGATCTCTTCCAACCTCACTTCTGAAAAATGTGAACCTGAATGCCTAGCAAGGCAATCAGAACCAATTCTACTGAACTGTTGGAAACTAATCTTTATTTAGAAAAAAGTCCACTTGTGTGTGTCTCTGTCACGTTCCTTAGGTGTCAGATAGCCTGCGTGAACCTGGGCCCAATTCATCATGATCCCCAACCTTGATGGCACGGGGGTTATATTACGCACAGACTTCTTCTCTTTTGGTTTTTACATGTTATAGAAGGTGCTTCTCATTTGAGAGTGATACTTTGAGCAATCTGTGAAAACGCTGTACTATATCTAGGAGATAGATAAAAGCTGCAAATACAAGTAAATTACTAATTACTAACAAGGAAATTTAGCACATGCACAAAAGATAATTTAATAAACACTTTTAGAGACCTGTCATGTGCATGGCAGGGTGCGAAGCACTGAAGATAAAAACACAAATGGCATATGCCCCTGCCCTCAAGGAGAGAGAGGCTCTCAGTGCCCATTGTAGGCTTGGGCACTGTGTAAGCTTGACAAGGTAAACATGTGTAACAGTGGGAGTAGAGATGTGAGGCACGTACTCAGAGGGTTTTGAGGCACATGTAGGGATTAACTGGATGAGGAAGGTGGAACATGAGGCAAAGACTTGGCAGAGAGAGACCGTATAAAGTGTTTGGGTGGAGGGGGAGTGTGCAACGAGGTATTAGAAGGTGACGAGGGTAGCCAAGTAAGCGGAGCCATGTGTTTTCCAAAGTGGGTTTGGGGCCCACTTCCGCCAGAATCATCTATTGAATCTTAATTTGAGGAGATAGGAGCCAGGATGCTGCATTTTAACCAGCTCCCCCGGTAATGCATGTGGTCACTTGTATCTGAAATGCACTGGAATATTGCCTCATTCTTTAACGTAATTAGAGAATAAATTAGAAAGAGGTTGAAAACACACCAAACTTCTGGGAGTTGGGAGAGTTTCCTATTTTGTGCTGGGAATTCTGGGTGTGGGCCAGTGGGTGGGGCAACAAGGTGGAGGACCGTCGGAGGACAGCGGGAGGAGACACACCGGGGGTGGGACGTGGGGGGTGCAGGAGGGCGCTCAGCGTCAACTTTACCTTCAGTCCCAATTTTGTTAAGGGTCAACCCTGAGGTTCTCTCATCACAAACCAGGGAACAATAGTTCACTCTTTTGTGAATAAAGAGAGCAGGTTTCTTCTCCTTTGGAAGGGGGTGAAATGAATGCAAAGAAGCAAAAACAGAGATGTCAAAGCAATGGCACAGCAAAGGATTCCATGAAATGGACCGTCTCTCCTTCCCCTCGGCTGCTTCAGTTGTCAGGATGTCTGCAGGGAAGAAGCACTGGACCAGTTATGCTGGGCTCCTGTTTCTATTCCATCCCTATAGATTCAGCGTCCTTGTTTCTAAAATAAAAGTATTATACCAAAGGCTCTATTAATGATCTCCTAACTCTGACACTCTAGGATTCCATCTGTTACATTGAAGTTTGTAAATTTTTTGCTGCAAAGTCTACTGAGCACAACTTAGCTTTTCTTTTACATCAGTTACTCTATCGTCTGGTATTATGGAGATGCTCTCAGGGAGAGTGAAGCTGTTTGTCTCTACATTAAATGGCCCTGGCTGTTATTTATTTTGAGTTCCTGTATCAGTCCTCCTCCCCACTTTGTAAATACAGCTTTTCATCTCTTTCCTTGAGGTCAGTTGTTACTTCTTGTTGCTGTCCCAGTGCTTACCTGGAGCGGTCAGACCACCTCTTTTCTAAATTGCCGCTTCCAACACCTGCCATTTAAATTGTTAGAGTGAGTCTAAAATTAAGAGGAAATGGTCTTTGAAGAAAGGCCTGAGAGCTCTTCCACAGGGAAAGCATAGAGTGTGCATTAAACACAAGAACCTGATGATATTCTCTCGGGTGCCGTGTGTTTTCAGGGTCCTCGGGAGTTGAGTTTGCACAAACAGATTTGGTTGCTCTTTTAGTGCTGTGTGAGGAGGGAAGTGAGGAGGCAACTCACTTCTCTGCTTTGGTATCAGGTCCACAGCATTATCCAATCATTCCTCTATTCCGTGAGCTTATTCTCATCACCCAACTTACCACCTGATCTTGCACAAGATTTATAAGTAAAATCTTTTTCAAATGATGCTTTTGAAGCAGGCATCGATTTGATTGCAAATTTAATTTGCAGAGATAATATTTTGGAGTTTGTGCAATCAAATATTCTCTCCATAACATTCTATCGGACAAATTAAATTTTGAAATACCCATTTCGACACCAGAATACACTTGCCAAGGGTAATTAGCAAATGGCCAAGTCTTCGTTAGGTCTTGTGAAAGGACTAGTCCATTGCTGTCTGAATCAGAGAAAAAGGCCCTGGCTGCACATTGTATAAGGAGCATTTGGAATCTTAGCCATTTCCCAAGGCCCCGCTGGGGTACTGATGGATATAGTTTGTGGAGAACAGTGGGAAAAATCAATCAGCCACTAACCATATTAGACAATTTCTGGTCCAAGAAATCATTGTTTTGGACACACTGTAAAATATCTTAAAATATTTTTAAATTTTTCTGATTTGTTTGTATGGAAAAATTCAGACTTATGGTGGGCACTAGAGAGCATCTAGCCTGGCATTTAAGCTTATTGGTGAGAATTGAATGTTTACAGCCTGAAATGTCCTGAGAAAAATGTTCTCATTCATTCAACTATTTTGAAATATCTGGTATGTAAGAGAAACAGATTCAAGAGTATTTTTCTAATTTCAATAAGAAATTAAAAGCATGGAAAGGGAATTTTTTTTTTTTTTTTTAAGACAGAGTCTCACTCTGCTGCCCAGGCTGGAGTGCAGTAGTGTGATCTCAGCTCACTGCAACCTCCGCCTCCTGGGTTCAAACCATTCTCCTGCCTCAGCCACCTAAGTAGCTGGGATTACAGGCATGCGCCGCCATGACTGGCTAATTTATGTATTTTTAGTAGAGATGGGATTTCACCATTTGGCCAGGCTGGTCTCGAACTCCTGACCTCAAGTGATCCGCCCGCCTCGGCCTCCCAAAGTGCTGGGATTACAGCGTGAAGCACTGTGCCCGGGGAAACATTGGTTTTTATCCTAGATTATCTAGGGTCCTAGAGTAGTGGGTGTCCAGGGGCAAGTTAGTTACCCCACTGTGGATGTAATGAGGTGGCCAACTAGATGCACTTGAGGGTCCCTCCGGATGCATTATTCTTTGGTTTCACAGCTAAAGCCAACTCTTAGTCATCTAGTTAGTGGGGGAAGCCCTGAAGAAAGTACCATATGAACCAATGGTTCTTCACAGAAGTGGCATTGACTCCTGGGGGAATTTTGGAAATGTGTGGGAGTGTCTGTGGTCCTCACAATGATGTGGGCACTTGTGGCGTTAAGTGGACAGGCGCCTGGGCGATCCGTCATTGTGCAATGTGACTGACTCACAGATTGAAGCTCTGTCTCGTATCACATGTGATTGCTCCTTCTTCATTGCTGAAGGGGCAAGTGGGCTCGAACTGCCTTTTTCTCTCCTCCTCACATTTTTATGTGGGTGGCTTCAGATTATCATCGAAGGCCACCTTGGAAGGAAAAAGTTGCCACAAAAGGGAAAGGCAGAGGCCCATGTTTTCTGGCATCTACCCCTGCTAGGCTCATTGTACGTGGTTCCACATTTGATGCTCAGACAACCTGTGGGAATGCTGACGCCAGCATCAGCAGCCCCTTTTCGTTTTAGGAGAGGGAGTGAGGTGTCATAGAGTTCACACAGCCTCTGGAGAGAGACCCAGAGTGGTTATGACAATGAAGTAAGATGTTGCCCACAGATCACTTTGCCCAGTGCCTGGCACACAGTAGGTGCTTAATAAAGGACAAATAAAATTATTGCTAGCTATGGTCTGGAGCAGGTCGCCCAATTCACTGACCCGGTTTCCCTACCTGGAAAATGGTGCTGGTGATACCTACTATGCAGGTCGTTCTGGGTCATCAGAGGACACGTGTCACAGTTCTTGACATATGGTAGGCCCTCCTTCAGGGGAGCTCGGGCTATTATTCATTGGTGAGGAAAAGGAATCCCAGAGAGCTTTACATAGCAGTAGCCTGTGGAATATTTACACAGGAGCCTTTGCCTCAGAGTGGGATAAAAGAGGTTGGAAGCAAGTATCGTTGGCTGATGGTTTTAGAGTCTCAGAGTTTGTAGGAAGATTAGAAATCATGTTGATTCTAGACCAAGCCCTAGGTGTGCTCAACCCACTTCTAAAACACAACCTGGAGGGAACACAGGGAGGGGAGGAATGGGGCCGGAGACTCCGGATTTAGGAGGCTTGCGGGAGAGAATCTTTCGGTGATGGGGATTTGGTTACAGCGCCTACTTCTAGTTCTCCCCCATCCTGTGATACAAACTTCTAACGCTTTCACCTCCTTCCTTCTCCACGCCCCTTTTCTACTCCCCCACCCCTCAGAACTCTAGGCGGATTTGGCTTTCTGTAGGGTACACGTATACAATTTGCATTTTATGGCGTGAGTGTTGCCACCTGCTGGCCGATGAGGATGGAAGGCTGGCACGCACTGGGTGAACTGGCCACGGTGTCTTCTGTGCACAGCTGACAAAGATGGGGGTTACTGTTCTTCCTAAGAGTCTCACCTACATCATCCTGATAGATTGTTTCCAGCTAAGTAGCCCCTACTGAATGCAACAGCAATGGTGAGTTTCGAGCTAGATTTTGAACAAGAGAACTCCAATGAAGGGAACAGTGACTTTCTTGGGTGCACTGGGGGGCTTCTTGAAAGAGGCTTTCCCGCCAAGGAAAACAGCAAATGTTCTTGGCTGAGCTTATAGCATTCTGCCACGTAAGCACTCTCCTAATTAAAATAGTCTTAGAAGTGTTTTCAAAGGAGCGGGTGTTTGTATCTATGCTTCATATATAAGAGAAATTCATTATACTGGTTTTTTTTTTTAAAGTCTAAGAAATTATAAGCTAGGGCATTTATAAACAACTTTCAAGAGAAATAAATATAGTCAAGGACTATTATGGAATTTATTCCAAGTAGGAAATGTCTAAAGAGTTAGTAAGATCTACAGATATATTTGAGCAAATATGTGTATATGCATATATATGTAAATGTATACATTATATATATGTTTTCAATTACTTTGCAAGGGACTTTTTAGGGCCAGATCTATGAGAGTGACCAGTGGTGAGGAACAGTATATAAAATGTTTGTGGTGCATGTCAGCAAAAGATTGCTTTTCACACACGTGCTCATGACCCTTAATGAAACACAGCGCAGGTTGTGTCCAGGGCAAACGCACTCCGTGGGTTGTTAAATAAAGGATCCATTCTCTTGCTTGCTGTTTATTCTTCTCCACGCGAACGCCACCCTTTGCATTGTGCTGTTTGCCTTCACTACACCCCAGAAATTGCCATCTCGAACCCACAAGCTGTCGACAGAATGGCCTTTTATCAGTGCCCCTGCAGCCCATGATGCAAACACTCATTCCCTTTCTGCTCCCTTGTGTGAGCATCTGTTCTTCCTTTGATCTCACTTTCTTCTGCGCACTCCTTTTCTTTCTCCATCGTTGCTTCTTATTTATCCACCTTCATCTGTGTGTAGTCACTTAACAAAGTTCTCCCTTCAGTTCTTTTCTCTCTTTGCACCCCTTTGCTTTGGTGATCTCACTGCTTGCCAGGGCAAGTGCTAGGAGCTCTTTGGTTCCCTGGGGTGGCCATGGCTCCTTGTCACCAGCCTCTGTGAACTAGCAACATGAGGAGTGGGCCAGAGTGTTCAAAGTAGATGGCCCGGGACATGCAAAGCTCCTGAACTGCTGTGGTCAGCCAGTTAGACTCCACTTAGAAAGTCTGCCTGCGCAGACTCTGAGGGCAAGGGCTGGTGCTTGGCATCACTCCTCTGCATGAGTTTCCATCAACATTCCTGTCTCAGGCGTTTATCCCATGACTGTCGGCAGGTGCCATGCCTCACTTATCTCTACATCTCTAGCATCTACTTCAGTGCACGGAGTTGAGGCTGCTTAAATATACTTCTTCAGAAAAAGTGCTTTGTCATGATACTGTATTTTCCTTTATAGCACTTGTCACTGTTTGTAATTATTATGCATGGTTATTTACTTGTTGTTTTGAGGCACAGCCTTGTTAGAGGAGGCTGTTCCTGTAGAGAAGAGGATTCCTCTTGGGCACACACCTTCAGAGTCAAAAGCGTGCTGTTTGCGCAGGTTCATCTGGAGGACAGTGAGTAGGAGGCAAGTCTATCAGTCTTTTTGCTAGAGGTGGACAGAGGAGCTTCAGCGTTGGAACCAGGACTACTCATTTGCATTAAGAACCTAGCCTTGTTAGGTTGAAAACTGGCCTATAGTCTCGGTAGTGGTGGTAATAACACAAATATTACTGAGCATTTACTATGTGTGTGGGCATATTAAGCACTTTACATATAAAATCTTAATCTTCACACGATGGTTATGATGCAGAAACAATTATAATTTCCATTTGCAGATGATGAATCCAAGATCTCAACAGGTTATCAGGACTCCTCAACCTTTACCACATCACATAACCCCCTTAGAAAATGACACGTGGTCCGGGTGTGGTTGCTCACGTCTGTAACACCAGCACGTGGGGAGGCCAAGGTGGGTGGATCACCTGAGATCAGGAGTTCTAGACCAGCCTGGCCAACATGGCGAAACCCTGTCTCTACTAAAAATATAAAAAGTAGGGTATGGTGGCGGGTGCCTGTAATCCCAGCTACCTGGGAGGCTGAGGCAGGAGTGAGGAACCCGGGAGGCTGGAATCGCTGAACCTGGGAGGCAGAGGCTACAGTGAGCCGAGATCATGCTATTGCACTCCAGCCTGGGCAACAAAAGCAAAACTCTGTCTGAAAAAACAAAAGATATTTATATGTATACAGAAAGGAGGTAATGCATAAAAGGGCGAGACTGCTCACTAGTCTGGGGCCTGTGCCATTTGCCGGGTGTCCTAAGGCTGAAGGATCCATATCTCGGCACATGGCACACCTCTAACTTTCAGCAACCTGTTTGGGAAGCTCTAGGGTTAAGTGTATTTCCCGACTCACGCGAGGAGAAAATGGCAAAGCAGGACTTGAACTGAGGCAGTTCAGCTACAGAAACCAATTGCACCTGGCTCCCAGATGCTAGTTGGGATGGGGATGTGGGGGGAGTTGAGACAATAGGCCCTTCTTTACGAATCTTTCCCCTCCCTGGATTCTTTTTCATGCAAACACATGTGACAGAGAATCCAATTCAAACTCTTCATTTTTCAGAGGAGGAAACCAAGACCTAGATTGGGACGTGTGAATGACTTGCCTGAGGGCTCTGAACTGCTCAGGCTGAGAGATGGAATTAGACCTCAGGTGTCCGGACTTCTGACCGGCATCCCTCAGAATTATCTCATGTGTGTCTTGTTTCTTCATATTGACGTGAAGCCCTTTGTTTCAGAGTTCTTTCCCACGTTCTGCAGCATCTCCTGCTGTGCTGGGGCCAGAGAAGGAGGTCAGTCCCTCCCACAACCATGCTAGGTGCTTGTGGTGTGCGCCATCCATGCTACTCGGTGCTGCAGAAGATGTGAAAGAAGCCCAGGGTTTCCTGGCTTTGCTGGAGGAAACTCATGATCACCATCAGCAGTTTGAGAAGCTTGCAAATTTCTATTAAAACGTGCTCACCTTCTCTGAATTGGTAACTGACATCCTTCCTACAGTGCTGTCAATCAATCCCTATATAGAAGAGCCACATGAACTTTACAATACCTTTCTCCTCACTGCTGACAGGTGACAGAAAGATGCTGAGCTTACAAATCATTCTCATGACCTGGTTTAGAGAAATTTTGGTCTAGAAAAGTGCTCTGCTAATCAGTAGGGTAAGGTACAGGGTCTTTTGAAACCCCAGTAAAAGTGAGGGTTCCTTGATTCATTTGATTCTCTTTGGTGAGTTTTTAAATTTAGGGGTGGGCCGGGCACGGTGGCTCACATTTGTAATCCCAGCACTTTGGGAGGCTGAGACAGAGGGATAACTTGAGGCCAGGAGTTTGAGACCAGAGTGAGTAATATTGCAACACCTGTCTCTACAAAAAAAAAAAAGGAAAGAGAGAGAGAAAGAAGGACAGAAAGAAAGAGAAAGAAAATTAGCTGGGTGTGGTGATGAACACCTATAGTCTCAGCTACTGAGGAGGCTGAGGTGGGAGCATTGCTTGAGCCCAGGAGTTTGAGGCTGCAGTGAGCCATGATCGTGCCACCGCACCCCAGCTTGGAGAACATAGTGAAACCCTATCTCAAACATAAATAAATAAATAATACATTTAGAAGTTTGTGTCTGTATGAAGCAGTTTTGGGGGCCATGGTCTCTAGAATCAGGCTGAATCATATTTAGACCCAGCCTTTGCCACTGATCACCTTGTGGCTCTGGACAAGTCACCTAACCTCTCTGAGCCTCAGTTTTGTCATCTGCAAAATGAGTATAATAATGGCATTTATTTTGTAGGGATTGTTGGGATTGTGCAAATGGTTTTCAGTGAGTGTGAGGCACAGCAAAATTCCTCAAGTTTAGTTTTATGATGAGTCATAAAATGGGGACATTAATATCCATGTGGTAGGAAGATTGAGAGGATTAAATGAGATAATGTATGCACAGTGCCTGGTGCGCAGTATTTGCCTAATAACAATGAAACTTATAGTAATAATAATATGCACTAACATTTATCATGTGCTTGCTAAGTTATATCTTAGAGACTTCATAAGCATCAGGAGTAGCTGCATCGTCATTCTGATTTTGACATGGCTGTGTATTTGGACATTTGCGAGAACTACTCTTCCAGAGGTTTGAGGACTAGCATGCATTTGTTCAGATTTGCATTTCCTTCCCGTCCTCTCAATATTCTGCCTCTTCCACTCCCCGTTGTGGTTAAGAGCAGTTTCCAGAGGTGTTTTGGGGGAACAAACACATGTGAGTTGTGGAATGAATGACTAATCCTAGATCACGGAGGAGTTGCAAAAGACCAGCCCTCCTGTTTCACCTCTCAAGGCTGTCTTCAATTTGAGGAGGGAAAATTGTTTATTGTTCTGAAAGATGATACAAGGGAATTTGTCAGACTATCTGTATAGACTGAGTTTTTAAAGAAATCTCTCTTTGGTCGTGAGAACCAAACCCAAGGTGAACACTGAAATGGGGATGCTACGTTTGGGCTGTGCGAGAAGCAGCCCAGGAGGAGGTTGGGCATCTGCTCAACAGGGCTCTGCTCTCTTACCTTCTCCCCAGGGATTCCATCACCATGAGATTGCCTGATGATGGATCACAAGGTGCCAAAGATCAAATGAGGATGGCAGGAAATACAAATTACAGACCCTAACGCCAAATCATAAACTAAGGGTGTTGAGAAAAACACTGCTCAGTGTGATGACCCTTCATTGCCTTTTAGACCCAATCAGTGGGAACTGATCACAATTTATTAATTCACATCTAATGAGAAAGATTTTCTGGCTTCAAAGATCTCAGAGACAGCCTGCCGAAATGGCAGAGCATGAGCTTTGGCACGGCACTAAACGGTTGTGGGATGCTCAGGAAGTTCCTTTAGCCTCTGGCTCTGGCTCCTCATCTGCAGAGCAGAACTAAAGTCATCCCTCCCTCCGCAGGATTGGTAAGGATGGAAAGGAGGTGCTACACGCAAAGACAGGTTTTAGCCCCCTCGTGATGTTCTGTGGTGGTCTTTTGGCTAGCGTTTTCTGTTTCTACTTTCACTTTCTGTCACCAGAACTGTTGTAAAATCTATTATTTTAATGACATTGTTTCAATAGTTTATTATTTGTCTTTCCTTGGCTAGAAGGAGCCTTTCTTGCTCTCCCTCCTCGTCCTTCATCTACTCATGCCCAAATTCTCTTCCTCCTAAGCTTCCTTTTGACCTTTCAGGGATTAGGGCTTCATTTCTCCTGCAAGTTTTATACAATATGCCCATGACAGCTTCCCCACCTCTACCTTCTTTCCACTGTATTACTAAAGCAAATATCTGGTCATGTCACTGAACTTCTCAGTGTCTCCAGAATGATACCCGACCTTCCCGGCACGGCCCCCCATCCCTCCTCTGAGAATTTTCTTTAGTGAATTATCTCGGTGGATTATTTTGGTTGGAGAAAAATATTCTTTGGAGAATGGTGAGGATGAACTTGGAAGGTGATGAAGAAATAACTGCTTGGTAAGATATGGACAGAGTTTTAGGGCTTGACGACGAGCAGGTAGAAGGTGAGCTTACGGGAGAAGGGCTGCCTATCCATGGGGCTAAAAGCTGGTGTCAAGAACAGAGGATTGTTGGATGTTTTCTAAAGGCAGAGAGAACCGGAGTGTCTTCTATTCAAGTGCGAGCTTGCTGTTTGCCGGCATTGACTGTACTAAATCTCCCATCGCTGGTCCAAACTTTCCACAAAGCCTATGGCACACACAGTCTTGCGTTACTGATGCTTTGGGGAGGTGAGTTGAATAATGATGATAAAGAAAGGGGACAGCAGGTAGGAGGTAAAACGCAAAGTGGACACGGAGACTCTGTAGAAGCAGAGACTTGGAGCCAGAAGAGTGAAGAGAAAATAAGCGTCACAGCTCCCTACATTTACTGACGGGGGCTTTAGATTTTCTCACTGTAAATTGGGAATCAGAACCAGTCTTATTTAAATATTGCAGAACAAATTGACCTCAGCAAACTGGAAGGCTTCAGGGTTTCGCATCCATTATAGATTTGGCAGTGACAGCCAGTTTTTCTTTTCTTTCTTATCAACAGAATTCTGTAATTCTGGGGTTGGCAATATACCCAGTTAGAAGACTATACTTGTCAGCCTCACCGGCTGTGGCCAGATGTCCAAGTTTTGGCCAGTGTCAATGGGAGAAATGGGGAAGGACTTACCAGACAGATTCCTAAAAAGAGGACAGAAAGAGGCTGGGTGCGGCGGCTCACGTCTATAATTCCAACAGTTTGGGAGGCCGAGGTAGGCAGATCACCTGAAGTCAAGAGTTTGAGACCAGCCTGGGCAACATGGCAGAACCCCGTCTCTACTAAAAATACAAAAATTAGCCAGGCATGGTGGCGTGCACCTGTAATCCCAGCTACTTATGAGGCTGAGGCAGGAGAATCGCTTGAACGATTGCAGTGAGCCAAGATCGTGCCACTGCACTCCAGCCTCGGCAACAGAGCGAGACTGTGTCTCATAAACAAAACAGACAAACAGAGGACAGACAGGTAACGAATCACCTGCCTCAACTTCCCATTTCTCTTCCTGCCTCCGGGAACTCAGCCATACTGACTGGAGCTTCAGAAACCATCTTGGGTCTTGAGTCGCCTTGCAATGGAAGACAAATGTCTGACTGGTACAGCAGAAAAATAAAAGGGCCTGTGTCTCCATGTCTGAGAGGCCACAACAGCAGCCTCTCTCCAGGTTTCTCGTACACAGGACAGAAATGAAATTATCTCTTATTTTGGTGTTCTGTTGTCTGCAATTGAATCTAATGTAATCTGCTAATACAGTAGCAGAGAAGCAGAATAATTACCTAGTGAGCTCTGGAGTCAGACTGCTTCTATCCATTCCTTATGCTGTCACCTCTTAAGCAGGAGCCTTAAGGAAATTACCAAACCTTTCAGAATCCTGTGTTTTCTGGTCTGTAATATGCAGTAAAATAATGTGTTGCACTTAGAACTCTTTGGGTACAAAGTGGATATAAATGGTAGTTGCCACTAAGACTATTACATTGTTACAAATATTATTGCCATAGTTACTTATCAGCTTTGGCATTCGTCTCCATCAACAAGCAATGGGACCCAATAGCAATGGGTCCTTTAGAAATAGATGACAGGCAATTTCTTGCCTATTTTTGGTACTGCCCCAGGTCTGGTACATGTGGGGAACCCAACACATTTCTACTGAACCTTATCTAATTAGATTTTTGCCAAACATTTCTTATGAGTAGGTGACAAAAATTCTACGTATTGTGTACCAGGGAAAGGACTGTTGCTGAATCTTTACCAAAAACATTTGAGAAATGAGCTTGAAGGGTTACTATAGAAAGTGTACAAGCTTAGGAGTCATTCAGAGCTATATTCTGTTGGAGGAACAATTTCAATAATGTTGAAAGAGAACTGGACGTAAGTTTAGAAAAAAAGTTAAAGCTGCCTCTCTTCCACTACTCAAGTTCCTAATTCCCTCTTGGGGCTTCGAATGGCCAGATGTCACTGGCATGATGGCTTTGCTTTGTTTCATCCACAGCCAACTACATTAGAGACCTCTGTAAACCATCCTGCCTCCACCCTTCGGTCTCTTCAAAAAGCTGTAGGTGGGAACCGCTAAGAACAAAACCCATTTCCTCCATCTAGTTTGTGCGATCTGCAATACACAAAGGGGTTCTAGGGTTGGCGTAGCTGTGGGTCTGGTCGTGGCTACTGAGCTACTGAAGAGTAGATAAGACCTTTCGGACAAAGCGCAAGCTGCTTCCTCTGATAAGTTTTCTTCCACCTGTGACAGGGCAGTGGGCAATTATAACGTTGGGGCGGGAGTAGGGGGAGGAGCTTGACAAGTTGCTATAACCTCCCAGCTTGACAAATTGGAAAGAAAATAGATGGCTCTCTGAGTCAGATTTGTTTCATGTTATCAGCTGGTTTGCATAGCATGGAGAATGCTGCTACAAGGCCAAAAGACTCTTTTAAAATTGTGCTGTCCAAATAGTTTCTATTATGTTGATGCAAAAGTAATTAGAATTAGAATTCCCTGGGGAACTTTAAAAAATTCCAATCCCTGGGCCAACTGAATTAGAAACTCTGGAGGTGGTGCCTGGGCATCAGTACTTTTAAAAAGAAATAAACAGAATTTGAAAGACAAGCCACAAACTGGAGAAAGTATTTGCAAAAATATATAACGAATATCGGACTTCCTCCAGAATATATAAAGAATGCTTAAAAGTTAATAATAAGAAAATAAAAAAACCTGATTAAAAAATGGGCAAAAGGGCCGGGCGTGGTAGCTTTTATGCCTGTAATCCCAGCACTTTGGGAGACCGAGGTACGCGGATCACGAGGTCAGGAGTTCGGAACGAGCCCAGCCAATATGGCAAAACCCTGTCTCTATGAAAAATACAAAAATTAGCTGGGCATGGTAGCACATGCCTGTAGTCCCAGCTACTTGGGAGGCTGAGGCAGAAGAATTGCTTGAACCCAGGAGGTGGAGGTTGCAGTGAGCCGAGATCACGCTGCTGCACTCCAGCCTGGGTGACAGAGTGAGACTCCATGTCAAAAAAAAAAAAAAAAGAAGGGCAAAAGATTTAATTACTTTACCAAGGACAGCACATGGATGACAAACCAACAGAAAGATGTCCAACGTCGTTAGTAATTAGCGTAATGCAAGTTAAAACCACATTGAAATATTGCTATACACCTTTTAAAATGGCAAACAAACAAAACAACCACAAAAAACAACACTTGACAATTCTGAGTGCTGGCAAGGAACTTTCACGTACACCTGTGCGAGTCAAAAATGATACAGCTACTTTGGAAAAACGCTCGACTGTTTATTGTAAAGCTGAGCATTCACAGACCATACAAACTGACAACTTCACGCCTGAGTATTTACCTGAGAAACCACAACTTGTCTTTATGTGAAAACCTACCTGTAGATATTTACAGTGAGTTTCTTTATACTGGTGACAGACTGGAAACAATCCAGTCGTCCGATTCTACCACTTTTCATGAGTCTTGTGTCTTCACTTCCCTTCGTATTCAGCCTAGATTATGTGAGTCCTTTGAAAATACCCTTAACCCCATTACTTTTTTCTCCCTCTGCTTGGAAAAAGTTAAATCTAAGTTGATCCCAATTTTCTTTTTACCTCATTCTTGCAACTAAGCAGCAATTATTGCTGACGATAAACGCACAGTTGTGGAGACTGGACTCACCCTCAGGTGAGCCAGGTTTTAATTAAGACCAGAAGGAGAAAAGGACCATGTATGAGAAAGGGTGAAGCTAGAGGGGAGTTGCGTTACTGTGGTATGGAGAGGCAGGGGGAAGCTTCGCCAAAGGTGGGGCGATGTGGGGATGATATGAAAGTCAGAAGGCGCTGAAGGGGCACTGCCTTTAGTTTAGTGACCAACAATCATATAGGGAGAGGCCTGCTTGAATAAACTGCTACAAACATGTGAACATTGGCACAAGTCATAATATTTTGGTCCTGGCCCAGGCTAGGGACTCTAGGAGGATTCTAAATGGCCTCAGTGGTTAGATGAGTCAGTCTTAAAGTATAGAGAAGTGTTACGGATGGGCCATATGTGGAGAGGGGGAGTCCTGTTTTGGGGAGGGGTAGGGTTTTTTCTTCTTGTGCTTGGTGCTGTGCTGAAGGCCTCAGTTCCTGGGCAGGACCAGGGTCTTTAGTGGAGGTGGGCTAGTGATGTGGTGGTCTGAACAACAGTAAAAACAACAAACACATAGTCCCACCATAGCTGATTCCACGTTAACAACATGACATCACTGAATGTAAAGCTGGAAACAGGTATGCACAATCAGTGCTCTCGGCAGCTGGTGTGAGCTGCTCCAGCATAAGACAGTCTGGGCCAGTCTCAGGCTCTCCATGTGAGCAGTGGAAAAGTCTAGATTATACCTCGCCCCTGAGCACTGTGGTGGGGGTGGAGGACAGGCTCTGGTTTCCGGATGTAATGTATCCTGTGAAGAATAAGACTCAGGTACTTCATTCACAAAAATCACTTTGGTCTGGGAGACTGGGTCAAAATAGGATGAGATCTTGAGAAAACTGTGTAGTCTTCATTAACCTCGGGCGTCGGCCCTGTGCCTTCTGTGGAACCCTCTGGTTATATGGCTGCATTTTGTTCTACTATTAACATTCTGTTCCACATAACACGTTTAGATCTAGGAACTCACGGTGAGTCAATTTCTTTGACAAAAAAGTTTGGAGATAATTTCTATCACATTAAATGAATTGCAAGTATTCCTGAAGTTCATCCATGTGGAGAATTTATTTTCATCTATAAGACAGAAACCCCCCTATTCTGAAGAAACCTCAACTGTTAGGATGTTCCTGCTTGTAAGAGGGTGACTTAAGGAGAAGGGAATAAATGGTAAAATAACAGGAAAGAGCAGGCATGACAGCAGGTTGATAAACAGCTTATTTTCCTCGTCAGAGTAAAGAGACATTAAATACAATCCTCACTTTCTGATTGTGTGTTTGTAGTCTGTCTTTGTGTGTACATGAAGACTATTTATATGTACGATATTAATGTAGTGCTTTTCTTATCATGGCACGCGTTGGTACACAGAATTCCCAATATAAGTTAGAATTCCTACTTCTCCTGAAATGTTCAAAGAGACCAAGGCATTCCCTGTCAGTACATGGGTGGCCCACATGATCTGCCACCCTCAAACCCAGAAAAGCCTCTTGCTTTTGGAATGCAATCATCAGGAAGCAGGAGGTTTTCCTTTCTCAAGTTGTCCATCAGCCTGCTCCAGAATTCTGGGAAGACACTGGAGATTGCAGCTGAAGGGAAGGGGAAGGAAGAGGAAAGGCAACAGGAGAGCCCTTTTTACAACGTATTGGATGTGAGTCCTGGCACCTTATTTTAAAAAATGAGTTTTATGAGTCTTTCTCAAGGGGAGACAAGGAGCTGCGAGTGGGCCTGTCTCTGCGGAATATAAATCTGTGGAGGTGTTTGTGGCAGATGGCGCATCGTGATTCTCACAAGGGCTTTAAATCTCCTGGCTCGCTCCCTTCTCCTTGGGGGACACGAGGCCAGTTTGAGGTTTATCAGATCCCAATCATGTCAGATTTATTGACTTGTCATTTTGCTGTCCTGCCTATTTTTATTATTTATATCTTAGCTGCATCCTTCCCCTCTTCCCCAAGAGGATTGACCTATCTTCTGGTGAAAAGGAGAGTTAAAATAAAAACAGAGCCATTAGAACATGATGGGGAATGAGAAGCTGGGAGACGTATGAGAACAGAAATAATTCTCTGTATTGAAAAAATAGGCCAGGTGTAGTGGCTCACACCTGTAATCTCAGCACTTTGGGAGGCCGAGGTGGGCGGATCATGAGGTCAGGAGTTCAAGACCAGCCTGGCCAACATGGTGAAACCCCATCTCTATTAAAAATCCAAAATTTAGCCAACTGTGGTGGCAGGTGCCTATAATTCCAGCTACTTGGGAGGCTGAGGCAGAAGAACTGCTTGAATCCAGGAAACAGAGGTTGCAGTGAGCCGAGACTGTGCCACTGCACTCCAGCCTGGGTGACAGAGCAAGACTCCATCTCCAAAAATAAAGAAATAAAGAAAAAGAAAGCTACTATAATTCAGTCAAAGCCTGGTCCTGACCTCCCTGGCAGTTAAGGCAAAGAAGAGCATGATGATCCACTTTCCATCTCACCACTAAATACTCGGAGAAGGGGGAGGAGCAGTGACCAGGCTGGTGAGCACACTTTCCACAGTACTTCCTTGCACGGAGACACTTACCTGATAATATGGATGCCACGGCTGCAATGATGAAGGACACAATGACACCAGGTCCCGCCATCTCCTTGGCCACCAGGCCAGAGACTACATACATGCCAGTGCCCACACAGCTGCCGACACCGAGAGAGATGAGGTCCACTGTGGTGAGCACCTGGGCTAGCTTGGTTCCATGTGCTGTGGTGGTCCCAGTTCCCTCTAGCATGGACTCCACTGGTTTGGTGCGTAGGATTCTGGAGTGCATTGCATACCAGGCAGCCCCCCACTGCACCCGCCGGGGGTCCAGCGAGGCAAGGAAGCCACTCATCTTGAGCGATAGGGGTTGCAGTGAAGGTCAGCTGATGAAGGGGGGCTACAAAGCCTTAGTGGATGGTTCTGGAACTCATCTAGTGAACAGGGATCTCCCTTTTAGGAAAGGTCCAGAGGGACCCAATGCAGCCTTCTCCTGGGCATGAATGTCTGCAGGAAAAACACAAGAAAGCAGAAGATAAGACCGAGTGAGAAACAAACCTGGACTTGGAGGAATGCTTGGAGGTTAGCGTCCTGAACTGGTAGAGTCAGGAGGTTATAGCGTCCTGAACTGGTAGAGTCGGGAGGTTAGCGTCCTGAACTGGTAGAGTCGGGAGGTTATAGCGTCCTGAACTGGTAGAGTCGGGAGGTTAGCGTCCTGAACTGGTAGAGTCGGTATGCCTGTGTGCTCATAACACGGAAGGGTTTCGTGGCTCCTTGCTCTTCTCTCCAGCCCTCAAGGACAGTTGGCACGTGCGCCGTGTTGCGCAGTCATCCTGATGAGGATGGTCTGAGTTAGGGCTCTACCACTTACTGCTCTGCGGTCTTGGGTGAGCCAAGCCTGTGTTTCAGTCTCAACTGTCCAATGGAACAATGAAGTCTCGTTCCTAGTGTCTATGTGAAAATTAGATGAGTGACATCCATCAGGAGTTTAAGACCGTGCCTGGCACATGGAAAGTGCTCATCCAGCTCAACTCTGACTTCCTCTTGATCGTGCCAATACTTGGTCTATGATTCTTGGGCATATTATGAGGGGACATGATATCTACATTTTTTTTTTTCTTGAGACAGAGTTTTGCTCTTGTTGCCCAGGCTGGAGTGCAATGGTGCTATCTTGGCTCATCACAACCTCTGCCTCCCGGGTTCAAGCGATTCTCCTGCCTCAGCCTCCCAAGTAGCTGGGATTACAGGCATGCACCACCACGCCTGGCTAACTTTGTATTTTTAATAGAGACGGGGTTTCTCCATGTTGGTCAGGCTAGTCTTGAACTCCCGACCTCAGGTGATCTGCCTGCCTCAGCCTCCCAAGGTGCTGGGATTACAGGCGTGAGCAACTGTGCCCGGGCTGATATCTACATTTTTTTACATAAGGATGTAAAATTAGATCCATGAGTCTCAAGAGGGGCCATGCCACCTCCTGGGTTATTTTGGCACTTGGCTCTCAAATGAAATAAAAAATGTTTTGGGATTTTTTTTTTACTCTCAAACATTGGAGTGGCAGGAAGTACTCCTGGCATCTGGGGGGCTCTGAGGTGTGAAATGTGTAGAACTTTCAGATGTTTTGCTTGACATTCCTGTAGCTGAAAATGCTGGCGATGATGATCTGAGCCTGGAACCTCACTCTCTTTTACGTATAAACTCATAGGATATTTTGGATTGTCTTAATATTCAAGTAAATTGAATTTTCCAGGAATACAACTGTAGAATAAATCAAAGGAAGATGATAATGTCTTTAATTTGGAACTTAAGAGGAGTTGTTCACCCTTTTGGAAAACCAAGGCCCCATGGGAATCCACTCATGGTATTGCGTTTCTCATGCCACACTCTGGAACAGCCTGCCACCTGGAACTGGCACATTTGTGGTGATTTTTCACATAGTGCAAGCATCTGACATCTGCATTTGGATATGCCTGGGTATTTACACAGTGAAATACATTGTATATAGATAGATTATCAATAATTTCACTTCAGGATACTAAAAGGAGGTGTGACAAAATATTTATTATAAAAAGGGGTGTTGGGTGTTGAGAACTACAGTGTTAGGTAATTTCTAAAGTTTAGTAAATTAGAAAATGCAATTATATGAAGCTACTTTCTTTGGAAGCTAGAAGCTGGAGAAAATTTATAAAAATTGTATAAGATGTATAAAACTCATAAATGTATAGAATTTTTGAAGTATAGCCAGACATGGATTCCCAATACCGTACTGACAAGCTGAGGACATTTGCATAATCAGTAGGTACCTGCCTACCTAATTTACTCATATTATTAATGAATACTAAGCACTTAATGTAGCACTTGTCTGCTTCTAAAGGCTTTTCAAACACTAATTAGAAGAATCAGGTGAAATGTGGCTGTTTGGTTCACAGGGTTGGGTGACAGCCTTTCTGGTTTAATTTTTTCCTGGCTTTGATGGTATTGCTTCATGCTGTGTTTTTATTCTTGACAACACCTTAGATATCACTACAGTTGGATAACATGCCAGAGATGTTTAACAGGCTAGAGTGTCTGCATTGCTCCCTTCCACATCCCCTTCCTCCTCTCCTCTTTCTTCTTCTAAAGATTTTCACATTTGTAAGAAAATATACCGTATGTTTACCAGGAAGGTGGCTAGCTAGAACAACTGCTTTGGTTAAAGCCTTGTGGGGAAATGAATCCACGTATCTATTTACTTCCACTCAGTCAGCATATAAGGAGCACCTGTTATGTGCCAAACATGGTTTGAGGCTTATAGATACCGAGACATGGTCCCTGCTCTCACGGAGCTTGCAGCGTCGGATAAGAGATAACGGATGTTTTTGTTTTTCCCTGAACAGCTTGGCTTTTTAAATTTTTCTTATTACAGAAACATAGCATATCGATTGCCGAAAAGTCAGACGATATAAACAACAAAAAACCACGAGTAAATAAAATATTATCCAGCTAGCTACAACCTTCTAATTTTTCAGACCCCTTTTTATGTAACTACACGCCTATTTGAATGGACATATATATGTGTGTGTGTGTTTTGTAAATGTTATTATACCATTTATTCTGACTTGAAACTTCCTTGTTTTGCTTAACAATACGTAAGAATGTTTTCCCACATCAATAGTTACGGAAGCGTCATTTTTAGTAGCTGAATAGTAGCTTCGCTGTTGTACCTTCAGTGTCCTTATTCAGAAAATTGGCCTGTGGCTTTAGCTTTAATTCATCCATTGAAGAAACGATACAAAGCATCTTCTCTGTGTCAGCCCAGCCTTATGCAGCAGTTCCTGCGGTAAATGAGACAGTCAAGGTCCTGCTCTAACGGAGCTGACGTTTGGTGAGGAGGCAGGAGGCAATAGACAGGTTCACAAATAAAACCAGTCCGTTTCAGAGAGGGATAAAGGCTGTGTTATGGGCTGAATCATGTCCCCCCAAATTAGAATGTTGGAGTCCTGGCTGCCACACCTCAGAATGTGACCTTGTATGGAAATAATGCAATTACAGGTGTAATTAGTTGTGGGGAGGTCCCTTAGTCCATACAACTGGTGTCCTTGTTGAAAGGGGGAAATTTGTGCACAAAAGTCACAGTCACACACACGGGGAGAGCCGAGATAAAGCGATGCCTCCGTAAGTGAAGCGATGCCTCAGATTGCCACGAAACCCCCAGAAGCTCGATACGAGGCAGAAGCCAACCCTGCCGACGCCTTGAGCGTGGATTTCTAGACTCCAGAATGGTGAGACAATACATTTCCATTGCTTTAGCCACCTAGTCTGTGGTATTAGGTTGGTGCAAAAGTAATGGCCGTAAACCAGAAATTGTAAACACTGCAATTACTTTTGCACCGACATAGTACTTTGTTATGACATCCCTAGCAAACTGGTACAGGCTTAGAGGAAACAAAATGGGGTGATGAAGGGGTGAGAAGGTCTCTGTGGACATGACATTGGTTCCTGAGTGGTGCAAAGGAGCCAGTTGTACCAGGTGTCAGGGAAGGGCTCCTCACGTCACGGTTCAAAGGGGTAGAGTGGGTGTTGCATCTGCTGGGATCTAAGTGAGACTGATATGGGGTAAGGGGGAGGATTTGAGTGTCCTGTCGACTAATTTAATCCTCACAACATATCTGTCTTTACGGATGAGGCAAAGGAGGCCAGGAGAGGGGCAGTCACTTGCCCAAAGTCACCAGAGCCAGAGCTGGGCCAGGGGCTCTGTGGGGCTCTCTTGCTTGAGCTGCACAGAGGTCAGACTGCCACGGGTCTGGTCAGCCAAGATAAAGGGTGTGATTTTGATATTCAGCGCAGTGAGAAGCCCCTGGAGGGCTTTATTCAGGTGAGCGATAGGAGAGGACTCACATTTCTCAGAGCTCATTGTAACTGCGGCAGAGTCTTGGGCCCAGGACCCTTTAAGACAACTTGGGATGGATGTGAAAAGGCGAGGGCTGTGGACCTGCCGCAGGGTGAGGCCGACAGGTAAGCGGAGATCTACCAGCCAGTGGGACTCTGCAGCCGGGGCAGTGCCGACGCACAGGACACTGTGTACAGGAAGGGGACAACGGTCAGCCGGCCAGAGGAGAGCCTCCCAAACCCTGTGCTGTTGGAATCAAGGATAGTGGCCCCGTGGCAGGTTGTGGCTGTGGTAAATGCAGGTGGGCTTCGTGCCAGCTGTGGTGAATGGGTTTCCTGTATTGAGACCCCTTGGTGGTGGTATGTTGGCCTCACATTGGAATTCCCCGAGGATCTTTCAGAACTGCTGGGGCCCGTGCCCCACCCCAGAAATTCAACGGTAATTTATCTGAAGTGTGGCCTATCTATAGGCCTATCACAATGACAAGTGCTCCATGTGGAAAACCAGGTATTGCCGTTTTCCACAGGAGGCCACTTGCCTGGCAGGTACTTCCTGTTTCCTTCCCCGGGCAGGTCGTGGGGCCTCTGAACTGCTCTCCTGGGCGGGCATTGACTGTGGATGCGGCACTCTCTATCTGCACGTATCCCCGGGATACTTGTCCTGTGCGGCCTTCATCAGAAACTCACAAGGACACCGAGAAACAAACCAGCCTTGTTACGAAGGTGATGGCTTCTATTTGCACTTTATATTCCTGGTAATCAGAAACTGTACTGAAAATAAGGCTGAGGGTGGCAAGCACCCCCTCCCGGCCTATTCCCCTCACACAATTCCCGAGCGCTTGCTTTATTGATGCCAACGGGGAGTTGGGGGCATTTCCTTTGTTGGCAGGAAATTTACTGGAGAGAACAAAACGTACAAAAGAAAACATGCTTCTAGGTGACTATTGACAATATCCACATTCAGTGCCCCCAGATTATGTTAATCAAAGATAGTTTCGGAAGCTCGTTGCTGTTGTCTTTCCAAGACGAACAATCAATGTGTGTTGTGCTTTCTCTAGCACTTTAATTCAGGTCTCAAAATACTTCACAGCTATAACTAAGGAAGGCTTATTACAGGGCCTCCGGGAGAAGAGAGTCATCACTGGGGTGCTTGCTGGCAGGCTTGAGGGTTCAGTGGACCCCAAGGATAATGATGGGAACAGCGGGTTTGTTTCAGGATGCAAATAATTACAGTTTTGTAGTTCGCCGAATGAGTAGGATTATCAAATCAGGTTAGAGCCTGCCTTTGGAGGTGAGGAGAGGAAGGAAACGAGTTCTCACGAAACAGTAGAGAGTCAAAAAATCGTTCCTGCCTGATTTTGCAAGCACGCTAAGGGACTACAAAGCTCCCCTCGTGACACGCCCGACGAGTAGCTGTCCAGCTTTTCCTGGAGCATCTGGGCGGCAGGGAACATCGGCTGATAGAGGCAGCCCTTTCACAAGGTGGGACAGTTAGGATTGCTACAAAATTTTTAAAATTGATGTCCTCAGGAAAATTGAGGCTGTAGTTACAGTAAACGTTGCCTGGTTTTCTGAGCCCCATCTGGCGACTGTGGGATCTGAGGACCCTGCTGAGGTCTCTGCCCACTCCTGTATCTGGGTCTTGGCCAACGCTCTCACCACCTCCCTGCTTTTCTTCCTCTGGGCTGAGCTCCTGGGTCCGGATTAAGGACACAACTCAGGAGTCAGGTTCCCTGCATTCAAATGCTGGCTCTGCCTTTACTAAGTGACCTTGGGCAAAGCCTCACTATGCATCAGTTTTGCCATCTATAAAATGGGATCACAGTGGGACGTAGCTCACAGGGTTGTGGTGAAGAGTGGAGCTTTTAGTACTGTGCCTGGCATACAGTGCATGCCGTGGGAGTGTTAGCTTGGGATCACCCTGCTATGGCCCCGACCAGGGGTGTCTGTGTGCGTGTGTGTGCGTGTGTGTGTGTGTGTGGTTTTGTTCCCTACTGCTGACACCCTTCCCGCCACCTCCGCCTCCTTAGGCAGCTCTCAGAGGGCCCTTGATTTGATGCCAAGTCCTTAATCAGGACGTTTTTCTGTTGACCCTCCCCTGTGTTTCTCCTGGCTGCAGACTGTACACCCTGGTACTTCCACTCCAAGGGATTCTTGTTTACCTTTCTCAAACTTGTAGAGAATGACTTTCCTCTTCCCTGCTTTCCTTTATCTAAAGGGGCCCCGCAGCAGATTTTCTTAGGCCTTTGGATGCTATACCTTCTCTCATTCTTCTATGCCTTTGACTTTTTCCGCAAGATGCACGCATAGCTTTGGGATGGCTAGAACGTGGTAGGTTCACCTACAGTTACCACCCTATCCCCTTCTGACTTTTATGCCCGTGGCTTACTCTGGCTCACTCAGCTAGCATAAGCGTTGATGGTGGATCCTCTCCTGAAGACCTGGCTTCTGTTGCTCTTCTACTCCTTCCAGGCTCACCGGATATGGCTCTGTGTTTGCACCGCAACTGGGGATGTGCTTGCACGTCCGCCTCTGTGACTTTATACTACGTGGCCAGGTGCAGGCCAGATGCGTCTTAATCTCGGGGTCTGCTCAGCCCACACAGAACACCCTAGTAAACTGAACTCAGATGTATGTCCCAGTAACTCTCTTCTGCTGTCTGCTGTTTTGCTCTCTGTATCTATACAGATTAGAATTAATCTGCTTATAGGATAAGTCTTCGAGTTTTTGACAGCAACTAGCATATATCTTGAAGTCTTATCTTTCCTAGACTAAACATCTTCAATTTCTTCTGTGACCAACAGTGCCTCACATGTTATAGCTTCTAAATCAATCTCATTTTGATTTGTACTGCTTGAATAGGCTGCAGCTTATCATGGTTGACATTTTTGAACCCTGACAGAGTGGTAAGGGAGATGTTTTTGATCCATCTGGCCGTGTGTGTGTGTGTGTGTGTGTGCGCGCGCGCGCGCACGTGTGCATAAACATGTTACTCTTAAATCATGCAATTCTGGTGCCTGACAAATTCACTCAGATGCATGGTTGGCTTTAAAACCAGGGTTCCTGATTTTCAGATTGCTGTTTTTTTCAGTTGTATCTTTGCTAAGTGTTTGATCAAACCCACTTCAAATATTTTTTGATCACCTACCACATTATTTAACAATGTGCTAGCCTGTTCATATTGTATGTGGAGTCCCAGACACAGCCAACTTTGTTTAACTTGGAATGTCTTTAAAGGGGAGTGAGAATCTACACCGACCACATATTTCAGCTATGCAAATGAGGTTGCATCAATTAAGCTTCCTTTTCAAAACTTGTTGGTTTTTTTTTTGTTTCTAAAAAGTTACTGAGTATATTAATCAGCTTTTGCTGTAGTAACAAACACTTCAAATTTTATTTTAATTAATTAATTAATTAATTAATTAATTTTGAGATGGAGTTTCACTCTTCTTGCTCAGGCTGGAGTACAATGGCTCAATCTTGGCTCACTGCAACCACCACCTCCCGGGTTCAAGCGATTCTCCTGCCTCAGCCTCCCAAGTCCGAGCTGGGATTACAGACATGTGCTACCATGCCTGGCTAATTTTGTATTTTTAGTAGAGATGGGGTTTCTCCATGTTGATCAGGCTGGTCTCGAACTCCCGACCTCAGGTGATCCACCCATCTCAGCCTCCCAAAGTGCTGGTATTATAGGCATGAGCCACCATGCACAGCCCCCCAAATTTTAATATATTACAATGGTGATGTTTGTCTCTTGCTGTGGCTCTACTCCAGACAGTAGATCAGCTTCAGATCTTTTCCCCAATCCGGACTGGGGTCTACTTCACACACCTGCTTATGCCAGGATTCAGGCTGAAGGAGCAATCCCTGTCTGATGCATGCTGCTCTTTCATGGCACAGGCCAGGAACAAGGAACTGGTGGAAATGTGAAATGTCTCTACTGCTTTTGCTGGGAACTGGCAGTTCCATTGACTTTCCATTGACAAATGTAAGCCATATGACCAAGCGCAAAGTTAGTGGGGTGAGAAGTGTCCTCCTCCCAAAGAAGGCAGGTGAGTCACACGGCACAGGGTGAAGCTGTGCACCTTCCATAGAAAGGAGGGTGTAAATGGTTTGATGACATAGCACTGATCCCTTACTATGTACTAGGCAAAGCAACTATATTTTTCTTCTGAGGCTGTTTTCTCTGAAATGGGCAGATATCTGCACATCTGAGCTATAAACTTAAAGAGTCTGATGTGTTCATTCCTGCACTTCCACAATTAATTCTTGAAGGTATAAATAATGATTGCCTGTAAATAAACAGGTAGCTGCCAACGCCAAGCAGAGCAAAATAAAGAGAAACTCATTTAATTTTGTTTGTTTGAAATAATTGTTTTTTTTTTAAACCTTATGAAAATACTCAATCTTTACCTGGTCTGGGGCAATATTTCTACCTACAAAAGGTTCCCACTCTGCTCCCCTGTTTGTCAATGCTCCAGGGTTGCAAATACTATCTGTGTATATATTTGTGGGAAACTGTGGTGAAGACACTCTCAAGGGCATCTACTCGGAGAAGCTTGTTCAGAAATCAGTTACTCAGTGTCGAGATACCACGTTTCTCCTTCAATCCCCACATCACCTTCTCCTCTCCTTTCCCATGGACCTCAGGTCTGGGGCCTCCGGTCTCTGCTTGGGGCCAGGCATCCTTGCATGTATGGCCACAGTCTGACGTCACCTTCCACCTTTCTCCCATGGATCAGGGTCTCCCAGGTCAGAGTCTCAGGTCTCTGATTGGTGTTATGTGTTATTCATTGTATATATGATAATATTAACAAAACCAGAGTCCAAAAACTCTTCATTAATCAGATATTGCTGGGAAACCTCTCTGTTAGAAGGGACAAATAATACCAAAACCCAGTTAATCCCTCTACGCCACCATAAAATATTTTAAAATTTGTATTAATCATTGAAAAAGTATTTAATGAGTTCCTAGTGTGTGCTTAGTTCAGTGGTAGCTGTTATGGCCATACAAGCGATGACACGGAGTATCAGGAATTCTGGCACGAGGCAGCTTCAGGGAGTGCGAGTGCCCTCTGCTTCTCCTTCCGGAGCCACCCAGCAGCCCACTGGCTGTGTCCTGGGGAGCTGACAGACTCCCTCCCTCTGGTTGGATTGGTCAGTGGGAGGCACCAGCAGGGGATCAGGAGGATGGAAGAGAGGCAGCCCAGGTGTTTATCCCTAGCTGCCCCTTGCCAGGTCACTGTGGGTTGGCTGTGGCTCCCGCCAGGTGGCCCTCTCTACCTAGCCCTATCTCTGGTTCTGATAACCCGTTTTCTCCCCTGTCATTTCAGGCAGAGGGTGGTACTCATGTTTGTAGCCCTTGGAACTGCGTTTTGCCTCATGATTTCTCTACCCACTGCCCTCATCTTCCCCAAATATATTAGTAGTTCTTTTCATTAACTTTCCTCAAAACACCAGACTTGAGTGTGCCACGTGCTTCCTGCTGGGCTCCTGACTGATACATGGGTATATTCCACGGCTGTGAGAGATTCTGGAAGTCAACCATACCCCCTGTGTCTACAGAGATACTGGGCGTGAAGTCAGAACACTGAGGTCTGGACTTTGACTCTGCTGTGTGACCTTGGGTATGTATCTTAAAATCCCTGAGCAGCAGTTTTATTATCTGAAATACAGGAGAAATAATAGTTACCTTGTAAAGCTGTCATGAGGATTTAATGAGATGATGCTTGTGGATGCAGTCTGGAAACCACAAAGCAACCTATAAGTACAGGCATCGAAAATGTGACCAATGCCCCAGATATCGCTAAGACACCGTAAGAGACTTGGTAATTAGCAGAAGGAGATCAAAAGCTGTTTGCAGTGCTTTGCTTACCAAAGAAGGAGAGTGAACCATTAAAATTTAGAAAACCTTTGAATGGAAGACTGACGTAACAGTTTTTTTTCTGGTTCACATTTGGTTAGCCAGAAAAGTTAATTAGTTAGAACATAATTCCCAAGCCTTCCAGTTACTTGGGGGTTAACTGCACACAAAAGTTACTGGGAAGTATGATGAGCCCACAGGCCCTTTCTAAATACATGCAGATTTTCAAAATTAACACTGTGAAAAGTGAGAGCACGCTATCATACCATGAGCGTAGTGTGAATACTCCTCATGAATCAGGAGACCCGAGGCTTTGTCCCCGTCCTGCAGGACAAGGTATGGGTGAGACCTGAGTGAGCCACAGCTTTCCAAGGTTTTTATTTTGTCATTTAGAAAATGATGATAAGGACTTTCTAAGTGATACTATAGGTTGCAAAGTGTACTCATGAGAGATGTGTAAGGTGGCTTTTTGCACAAAAATTCTGGTTTCCTCACCCCAAATGTGATTGTGGAGGCCATTCTGAAATAATAAAATCATAAAATATTTGTATTTGAGATCATCCAGCCTAGTACCTTCATGCCATGTGTAATCTGAGCCCTTAGAAGACAATCTGCACCCACTCTGGCTGGATGCCCATCTCAGCCTGTCCTTACACCCAGGACAGAACACTAACTGGACCCCTAAGATACTGAAGGGAAAGGAGGCTTTCCTGAAGACTTTTTGACAAAATAGAGAAATGCTATCAGATATCTCACAGAACTCCTTCCTGTATTAGGTTTCTCTGGCTGCTGTAACAAACAGCTACAAATTTAGTGGCCAAAAACAACAGATTTGATATTTTATAGCTCTGAGTTCTGCAGGGCTGTGTGCCTTCTGGAAGTCCCAGAGGACAATCTATTTCCTTGCCTTTTCCAGCTTCTAGAATTTAGAGGTCACCTGCATTCCTTGACTTGTGGTCCTTTTCTTCTTTAAAACCAGAAGCAAAGTATCTTCTGTCCTCTCTGACCCCCTCCTTCCCTCTTATAAAGATCCTTGTAATGGTATCAGGTCTACTCTCTAATCCAGGATAATCTCCTCATCTCAAGATCCGTAACTTAATCACCTCTGCAGAGTCCCCTTCGTCATAGTCACAAATTCTGAAGATTAGAACATGGACATCTCTGGGGAACATCATTCCATCTTCTAAGAGCCAGTGTTATCTTAGACATGTGTCTCTTCGTATTTCTGTACTCTATGGCAAACTGCCATCTCTCTTTTCCTGAAAACACTCAGCTGAGCGTTTATATGCTTTTGCAAAAATTCTGTCCCTAATTAAACAAAAACTTAACCCAAACTCCATGTACTACTGTCTGTCAAGAATGTTCACGGTAGAGTCATTCACCCAGCAGCTTTCAGAGGAGCAGCTTCAGAGCCTGAGCCCTGAAGCGGCTTATCCAAGTCCATACCCGAGTGATGCAGGTCTCCTGGCTTCCAAGCCAGTGCTTCCCCTACTGCTCCACTGAACAAGATGAATGGAGCAGCCTATATTTTCTGCATATAATGTTATCCCAGGCTGGGGATAATCTCCAGAAGAGAATTAGGCGTTTGCCTAGTTGGCTATACGGTTGTGGTCCTTCTAAACGTATTTTTTCCTTGCAGGATCTGAGGGAAGAAAGATGACCTAATCTTGAAAGTCTTCCTAGTGTTGTGGCCTCAATGGGCATTTCCTCAGCCTGACCTGGCGAAGCCCAGTTCTAGCAGGCGTCTCCTAAATGAATTTGTTCACATTAGTATTAATGTGTTGGCTTCCCCAGGCTTGTGCGGGAAAATCTTTAACTGAACGCATCCCTGCAGCTGCTCACTCTGGACATGCTAAATAGCGTTGTCCATATAGAGACATATATAGAGAGAAGTCAATTACTGCAATTCGGATAGCTGACTTTGTGCCCCTGGGTTTGGAGCTCATATTTGAAATGACTTTTGTTTTCTCTGTTCTCTGTATCTTAACCCACAGCCAGGCTTCTCTTGCACTTTAGGTTTTGCTCTTGTGGGGGCTGGCCACCGTTTCTTTGAGATTTATTTCATTGCACCCGAAGAAAATTTCTATTATTGAAAGAATCTGCTATTTAAGTCAGATAATTCCAGCTAGACCCTTGTAAATGTCGAGAACTGCCTTTTCATGTGATACAACAATAAATGGACAAGTAGAACTTCACTTTCATCGATACGGGTTTTTATAAATGCTCCGCGGATTTTCAGTTTTCAGCAAAGCCTGACTCCAGCACACCCAGCCTCGCTCTGCTCTTGGCTTTACTGTTCTCAGTGAATTTCTATAAATATGGGGCACCTAGTTAACGCCTGCACTGTGTGTGCAAAACGCAGAGGTAAAAAGAAGAAAAAGATCGCTCCTGCCCTCCAGGAGCTCTCAGGCTGGCCTGGGAGATGGACAGTGCAACGTGAGGCAAGCAGGTCTCCCCACTGACTATACCGATTCCCACGTCTGAGCTTCTCTTCCTGTTTCCCTCGCCTTTTTCTCTGAAGCTATCCACACTTCCGTGTTCCTTTGGGACTCAGCTATACTCCATCTGTCATTAAATGTGTGTTAATCACGTGAGCCTCCTCCTCTCTGATTTCCCGTAGGACCCTCAACTCAACATGTATTCATCAATTGCCTTGTGCAGCTTGTGAAACACTTGAGAGCTAGGATCTCTTCTTAAAGCCCTCCAGTGATTTTGTATTGCAAAGGAAATGAAATCCAAGGTCGTTACCATGTCCTCCAGGGCCCTACACAATCTGGTATCTATTTCATCTCCAAGTTCATCTCCTACCTCCTCCTCCTTGGTTCTGCCACCGCTGACTTCCTTCCTTTCTTGAAGTACATCAGGCTCTCTGTTGTCACAGGGACTTTGCTTTTGTTTCCTCTGTCTGAAATCTCTTCCCCAGGTCTTTGCATGACTTGCTCTTCATGCTTCCAGTCTCAGCTGAAATGTCATCTCTGCAGGGAGAGGTCCTGCCGGACCACTTGAGCTAAAAGTGGCCCTGGTTTCTCTGTGGTCTCTTGTACTCTTTCCCTCATTATCTGTCTATGTATCTATCTGTGCATCTATCTATGTATCTATCTATTTGTGTATCTATCAGTCATCTATCTATCATCTGTCTACCCATCTACCCATCTATCATCATCTATTATCTCTGTTTATCGTCTACATATCCATTTATCCACTTATTTACTTATTCATCTAGGTTTGAGTAACTTATTTTGATTTGACATTTATTTGTTTATTTTTACGTCTGTCTCTTCCCTGTGGACTGCAGACTCCTTGAAGGTAGGAATTTTGTCTGTCTCATTCTTTGCTGAATCCCCAGTGACTAGAGCAGGTACTTGTGCACAGTAGGTAGTCGACAAATATTTGTAGAATAAATGGTTCCTCTACAATACTTAGAAGAGTCTTGGGCACAAGTGTTTCTTTTTAAAAAGATACCATTTACAATAGTAGTTGGTAATAATTCCTGCTATCTCGAGACATCTATTTAAATGTAAGATGACTTTATTAACTACTCTGTGCATAAAATTACAGAACACAAAACCTTGGACATCATCTGGTCCAAGTCCCAGATTTTGCAAATGGGAAAACTCTCCTTTCATTGCATGTCTCTACAAATTTTTTTGGAAAACTATATTATCTAAAAATAATTATATCTAATTATAGATAAATTATCTCTATTTAAAAACGCTTTTATACTCATTAAGTTAAGGGAAACACAAATTTAAAATCTACAGTAGCATTTAGTATTTCCCCCTTATCTGCAGGGGCTAAATTCCAAGACCCTCAGCAGATGCTTGAAACTGTGTATAGTACTGAATCTTATATATACTGTTTTCTCCTATATGTACGTACCTATGGTAAAGTTTAATTAATAGATTAGGCACAGTAAGAGATTAACAACAATAATAATAAAATAGAATAACTATAACAACATTCCAGCATCACTACTACTGTGCTTTGGAGCAAGTATTAAGTGAAATGAGGGTGACTTGAACACAAGCCCTGTGATACAATGTACAGTCGATCTGATAACTGAGATGGCCACAAGGGACTGAGGGGAACCCTGGACAAAGGAACGATTCATGTCCTGGGTGGGACAGAGTGGGACGGTGTGAGATTTCATCATGCTACTCAGAACAGCATGCAATTTAAAACTTCTGAGTTGTTTGTTTCTGGAATTTTCCATTTCATATTTTTGGACCTCAGATGACTATGCGTAACTGAAACCATGGGAAGCACAATTGTGAATAAGGGGGGCTACCATAAAAAACGATGAGTTCGTCGCGTCCTTTGTAGGGACATGGATGAACCTGGAAACCATCATTCTCAGCAAACTGACACAAGAACAGAAAATCAAGCACCGCATGTTCTCACTCACAGGCGGGTGTTGAACAACGAGAACACATGGACACAGGGAGGGGAGCATCACACACTGGGGTCTGTTGGGGGGAACTAGGAGAGGGACAGCGGGGGGTGGGGAGTTGGGGAGGGATAACATGGGGAGAAATGCCAGATATAGGTGATGGGGAGGAAGGCAGCAAATCACATTGCTATGCATGTACCTATGCAACAATCCTGCATGTTCTTCACATGTACCCCCAAACCTAAAATGCAATAAAATATTAAAAAAATATTAAAATTTAGTTAGACTTAGAGCTATACTTATTGATGTAGAGGGTTCATGTAGCTCCTTGGAGATGTCAGTCTTTTACCCAATCAGAGCAGTGAAAACCTCATAAATCACAGAGGAGGCAACATAAAAGTTATGTTTTTAATTTTTAGTTTGCTGCTTCTTCTTTGTTTTTTGATCTGGAAGGAAAATAATTGAGACCTTTGACAGTCTGGGAAAGTAAAACGTTTTTAGTAAAATAGAGATTTGCATTGCCCAGGAGTGCACTGTCCGTTTCTAGCTTCTGGTGTCTCCTCTGAGGATGGGGCTGCACAGTCCCTCAGGGCACATTTTGGATCCGTGGTCCAGAGAATTCTTCTCCGGAGGCAGGTTCCTTTCCTATCATTATGTCTTTCCGTTAGGAAATCTGAAAGCTAGGAGAACAGTTTTCAATGCTAACAGCCCTTGCTCACAAAAGAATGCCAGATGTCGTTTGGTGACTTTTTAAATGAATTTCCAGCCTGCAAACTATTCAACTGATTAGTGCTTGCTTCTAAACTATTGAGTTAAAATTTTTCCAGACTGCAAGCTCTTAAGTTTGAATGTATTCCTCATAGAGCAAGGTAAGGAACAATTGTTTATGCAAATAAAATATTCAATAATATGTACAAATATATCAATTATCACTAATATTCAAAGAAATGCCAAGAAAAGGAGATATTTTCACTTATTGACATGGGAAGGTTAAAAAATAAAAATAATCATTGCTAATGAGACATCAAAGAAATGATACATCCACACTGTGATAGTGGGACTATGAACTGATATAAATGTTTTTTGAAAGTAGCTACATCATGAGGAAATAATCAGGTGCAGAAAAAGATTGATTTCAAAGGCATTAATTGCAATATTATTTACGGTGGTAAAAAAGTTGGAGATAACCTACATTTCTCAATATGGTGCCACAGTTAAATGAATTATGAGGCATTCAAAGAATAAAATATTAAGCAACTGTTAAAATATTGTTTAAGAAGAATACTTATTGGCCAAATGCAGTGGCTCACGCCTGTAATCCCAGCACTTCGGGAGGCCAAGGTTGGAGGATCACTTGAGGCCAGGAGTTCAAGACCAGCCTGGGCAACACAGTCAGACCCCATCTCTACCAAAAGAAAAAAGCAATAAGGTGGCATGGTGGCTACTTAGAAGACTAAGGCACGAGGGTGGCTTGAGCCCAGGAGTTTGGAGCTGCAGTGAGCTGTGATTTACACCACTGGACTTCAGCCTGGGTGATAGAGCAAGACCCTGTCTCTGAAAAAGTAACATGTAATGACATTAGAAATCACTCAGGATAAATGAAAACAACAACAGCAATAAAGGATATGGTTTAATTTCATTCTCTTTGAAGGCAGTACGGTAAGATGTTAACAGTGGAGACTCTGAGTGGTGGGATTAGGGAGGGTATCTATTACGTTGGTGCATCAGGTTCTGCAATTTTTTCAAATTGACAGTATGAGTCAACATCAAGCTATTCTGATTTTTCTTCTTTTAAAATTGCAAAAAACCACAATTACTCCTGCATCAACCTAATATTTTTATCTTCTCTGTGGTCAGGATGTATTCCTTTAAAATCAGAAAAGAATTATGTAACTAAAAAACAAAAGGAAACACAGACGCTCCCAGAATAACATGCATGCTCCTGTTCCTGACCATGCAGAAATAGCTTCGGTTTTTGTGGTTACATTTCCACGCATCTCCATTATGGCAAACTGTTTTAGGGTCTGTACCCTCCACTGAATTAACATTACTATTAGCTTTCTTTTCACTTTGGAAACACAATTTTCAGGCCTAGTGAAAGCTCCTACTTGGTTGCAGAACTACCTTTAAAACAGCAGAATCAAATCACCAGGAGCCAAGAGGCAAGATTCTCCCAGTTGCTACACAAAGCTCAAGCCAACATCCTTACTTGAAAGATGGAAGCAAAGACCTCAGTTCCGTAACATCGGTTTCTAATAGCTTGGTTTTCTTTCTCTTCTCGTCGACTCTCCTAGAGGCAACTAATTCTGTTAATTTCATGGACTCTCCTAAGAATCCTAATTAGCCTCAACAGGTCCATCTCTTAAAACTAACAAGTAAAAGCATCCACCAGCACCAGGCCACACTATTTTAAATTTAAATTTAATTTTAATTAACTTGAATTTAAATAGTCACATGTGGCCAGTGGCTATTATACCGTATAGCTACTCCCCCCTGGACTGTGTCCACTCTCTCACAGCTTGTCAGCCGTTGGCCTTCCCCATTCTGCCCTTGCCACCACAACTTGCCCTTGCAGGAACATGTCCCTTGCCACCACAACTCCTTTTGCTGAGGTCATCAACAGCTTCCATTTTGCTAAATCCAATGAACACGTTTCAAGCCTTCATCTCTCTCACTTGGCCAATCACAAGCACTCAGCAGCATTGTTCAAGTCCTCCTTCTCAAAGAGATTTGAATTTCATCTCACAGTAGCGAAAGCCGTGGGTTGTGTGTGCATGTCCACATGCAAGGTTGTCTGTGGCCTCGTACCATTCTTTTAGGAGTAAGCTATTCTGATTTTTTCTTCGATTTTAAAAGACCTTCAGGAGGACATCTCCTTCTGAAGATTTCTAATTCTGCTACATTTTCAGTCCTTAATATGGTGTCTATTACTAGATGAAATCACAGAGTGATATTTAGATGTGAGTATACAGAGGACAGCGTGAGTCAACATCAAGAAACCATTTTGCCATGATGCCTGGAATGTCTTTGCTCAAAGAGTGATCTAGAAGCGGAAAAGAGGCTATCAAAATGGCCTTTAGTTCGATCTGAAAAAGAAATGGGAAACGCTGCTTGACAAACCTGAACAAGAATAAAAATATTCCTCAATGTAGGGGTTAGATGCTTTACAAACTTTCAGGTCTATCTGGACTGTTGGGTCATCGTTGTTCTTTGAGTCACGTGTGGGGTGGACCTGTCTGAGACAGTTCCTCTCTCTCAGATCTGAAGCTCAGGTTGATGACATAAAATCCCTGCACCAAGCCAGGCTGCTGGACCTGCTGCCATTCTTTTTTGCCTCCTCCGGAAGAGAGGGCCAAGATGCTTGGTGTCTCGAATCAGCCCAAGGAGAGCCCATTTTACTGTGCTCTGCGTTGAAGAGATCCATGAGGTCATGGCCCCTCTCTCTTTAAGAAGCATAGTCCCGGCTGGGTGTGGTGGCTCACGGCCGTAATCTCAGCACCTGAGGAGGCCGAGGCAGATCACCTGAGATTGGGAGTTCAAGACCAGCCTGACCAACATGGAGAAACCCCATCTCTACTAAAAATACACAATTAGCAAGGCGTGGTGGCGAATGCCTGTAATCCCAGCTACTCGGGAGGCTGAGGCAGGAGAATTGCTTGAACCTGGGAGGCAGAGGTTGCAGTGAGCCGAGATTGTGCCATTGCACTCCAGCCTGGGCAACAAGAAGAAAACTGCTCTTGTTGTAAACTGCATTTTCTATTTTGACGTCTGAAGAGTATTTTAATAAATAAGCCTCCACATTAGAGCCTAGTACTGAGCATGCTTAATTTGTGTTGTGTGTCATAGGCAAGCGTTGGCAAATCCCCCTGCATGTGGATCTAGCCAGAGTCCCCATTCTATTAATTTAGTGAGAAATCTTCAAATAAAAAGAGTGAACTCCTCTTGGGACACATTACAGGACTGAAGCAGCCTCCTTAGTACTCTGAACTCTGGGTATCTTTCTGTTGTACGCAGAAAGGGGGTAAAATAGACACACAGGCACACATACACACAAGAGAAGAGCCTCTTCTGGGAGGCTAAAAACTGAGAGATTAAATGGCTATATGTCTGAAATGCAAATCATAGTGCTTAAAAAAGTCTAGATAATCCTCACCTAAATAACAGTGTCACTTACATATGCTTACTATGTACCTGCCATAATTTTAACCGATTTATATGCAGTTCTTGACGTACGATAGGGTACCTGATAAACCCATTATAAGTTTAAAATAACCCAAGTTGAAAACATGTGACTGGGAGCTGTGGTTCACAGCCACTTCCCAGCATTGAGGGAGGAGTGTGGTTTCTACTGAATGTGTATCATGTCTGTGTCATTAAGTAGAGCCATCGTAAGCTAGGGCTGTCTGTATAGTCTAACAACAGCCCTGTGAGAGGTGCCATTTTTAACCACTCCCAAGGTGAAGATGAGGAAATTGAGGCCCAGAACAGTTAAGACATTTGTCAAAAGTGACTCCATTCCGAGCAGCTCTGGAGACTGGCCTGCTGGGCAGCAGTGCCCAGCAGACTTTCTGTGACGATGAAAATATGTTCTGTGCTGTTTAATACAGTGGCCACTAGCTACATGTGGCTACTGAATACTTCAAATGTGTCTAGTGCAACTGAAGAACTGAATTTTAAATTTAAATTTAATTTTAATTAATTTGAATTTAAATAGTCACATGTGGCTAGTGGCTATTACACTGTACAGCATAGCTGCAGAGTCTGCACTTAACAGTTTTAGAAGCAACACCTGAAAGGGGTGGTATCCTTAACAGAAGACGACATCGGCTTGTCAGGCTAGCTGGGGAATTTATCCAAGGCTCCGAAACTAGCACTGGAAGAGCCAGGATGCCAGCTTCTGTGGCCACATGCTCTGGTCACCAGCAGTGAACGCCTCCCCCAACCCCTCTGCAATCTACTCTTGGCTCTTCATCTTTTTCCAAATAGGATCTGAAAGCCTATCTTTCCTCCTTCACCCTTATCCAGAGTCTTTTTCCCTTCCTCTATTATTAATGTAGCAACAGTAGAACAGTGCTTGGTGATGAACATCGTGCTACGTGTGTGGGTGATGTGGGATGTCCCTGTAGAGTTGAATTGGCCAAACTGGAACAGCTTAAGTTGGTATCAAGTGTGTACTCATTCTTAACTTCCCTAAGGGCTTATCCCAAACCACTCTTTGCTGTCTCTTTCTTCCTGATTATTCTTCCCTCCACCATACCCCAGTTCTCCCATCAGTGGTAGCAAAATACATGCCATATAAACAAAACTGCCTTTGGCTAAAAGTCCTAAAGTTGTAGTCACCTCAATCTTTGCTATTTAATTTGTGAATCTTCTTCTCCTGCCAAGAAAACTTTTCAATTAGGTTCATATTAGCTGATATTATTATTAAAGAAAAGATATATAATTATTTACGGTTTGGGAGACTGTCACTTTTTCCTAAGCAAGGTTTTGAATAAGTCAACTTTACGTTAACTCATAAGAAGCTGAGCACAGTGCATTGTGGCCAGCAGCCTCTGACAACTGTTAACATTTCATGGGGTTGCCTCCGTCTGCCATCCTTTAATGACTTAGGACTTATCTGAGCAGGAAACCCTACTTTAGCCACTGGACATGAACAGAGAAAAACACAACTGTATTTAACCAAAAGCCAAATTGAAATACTGGTCCACCAGGCTGAAAGCACCCAGGCAACCGTTTTTGGCATTAGAAGAGAAGAAATTCTGTTACTTTGTCAGCTAGTAAGCTGCCCATCTAATTACAAACGGCGATCGCGTCTCAGCTGGAGATGAAGACTCACCCAGTTCGCAGATGGAAGCAGACAGAATCTAATGTTACCTGGTGGAGAGGAGGACACCAGGAGTTCCAGTGACCTGGAAAGTAGCAGTCTGTTGGAAAGCAGCTTGAGAAATGACCGAGGGGACATTTTTAGGACGGTGAAGATATGCAGAAAAGGGCATTTTTGTTGGGATCTCCTTGATGCTTCCAATTCCCTGAGACACACCCTGGACTTGGTGGGTCTCAAATGGTGATTGGCCTATGACAGTACAGCCAACCTGCTGGTACTTAAAGAATCCAGAACTTTGACATTGTGTTTCAATTTCCACTGACTTGTTTAGGGGAAACAAGTTCACACGGTGATATGAACAGAGAAGGAGAAAGAGATAAGAGGAAATTTTATAATTTCTCAAGATATGAAACCTAGCATTGTGCTTTTATATGGAAATTCTTCCTGCTCCCAAATAATCAGACCTCCAAGCTGCCTCCTGGAGTAACCCCAACGGCAACCCATGCTGGTTCTCTGTGCTCTGACTTTCAGAGCAATTGAGGGGAGGCCCTTCATGCTGATGAACAGCTTGGCTTAGAAGGTGATTTGATCAGTCTTTCATGCCTCCAGTGGCACCCTGGACAACGTCACGTGCAGGTAGATGAGGGACAGGTGTCCTTGGTCTGTCAGGCCAGTCTCCGAGGGTTCACAGCCTTGATACACATTAGAATCACACAGGGAGCTCTTAGAAATAATGATGCCCAGCCACATTTCCAAGAGATTTATATTGCATTGGTCTGATGGGAACCCGGCATCAGAGACGTCAGAAGCCTTCTTAGGTGATTCTAATGTGCAGCCAGGGCTGGGTCTACCTGGATGGAGGCGTAAGATTGTCAAGACGCCATCCCCCTTCTCCTCTTTCTCTTCCTTTTTCTCCTTCTCTTCACTGTGTCCCACAGATTCTATGAGCCAAATAGAGTAGTTTCCACTTTCTGAAGTGGAGGGTTTTGTTTTCTTTTATGAACATGAAAATATTTTTTATCTCCTATAAGCAAAAAAATACCAATTGTAAATACAGTTGACCCTTGAACAACACTGGGGTCTAGGGGCGCCGACCCCTGCACAGCCTAAAATCTGCACATAATTTAGGACCCCCCAAAAACTTATCTACTGACAGCCCACTGTCGACCAGAAGCCTTGCCGGTACCACAAATGGTCAACACATATTTTGCATATGTGTTATATTCTGTATTCTTACAATAAAATAAGATAGAGAAAATATAATTATGAGGAAAATAATAAGAAGTAGAAAATATATATTCTATTCGGTGGAAGTGGATCATCATAAACATCTTCATCTTCACACTCCTCATGTTGAGTAGGCTGAGGAGGAGGAGGAAGCGGAGGGGTCAGTCTTACTCTTTCAGGGGTGGCAAAGGTGTAAGAGGTGAAGGAGGTGGAAGAAACATTTATCACAAAACTGAGATATTTTTATGACCTTTATGAAACCTAATGAATCAGTGATATGTCATATCCAAGACAGTATATGTCATTGCTGTCATCTTGAAGAGCTGCAGGATTGTTCATTTTATGTACAACAATGGTTTAATTGCCTTTTAATGGAAATTGAAGCTATTTTCAATTTTTTCTCGTAAGCAATGCTACCGTGGACATATATTTTGCAGACATGTCTGTGTAATTCCTTAGGCTAATCTCCTTGGCGGGGAGTTGCCAAGTTAGTGGGCATGCATGTTTTATGTTCTGGTGCCCTTTGCCAGGCTGCCCTCTCCAAAGACTGTGCCAGTTTCCCTGCTCTTCATTAGAATATGTCTTTGCCCATTTCCATATGAAGAAGGATTAATTTTTCATCAGTCTTAGTAATCTCTGGATTTGGCGGTTTCCACAAAATAAAAATGTACGTTTGTGCGATCTGATTTAAACTATGTTTACCAAGTGCCTTATATGTGCTGGGAGCTAAGGATACCAGAACAGATATGCCAGACCTCTTCCTTCAAGGTTCTGTCAATTCTACCCAGTGCTTCTAGGTATTTTAACAGACATCAAAAAAAAAAAAAGTCACTGGAAGTGGAGCCTGCGGCTTAAATAAATAAATAAATAAAACCCACCTGGGAATATTGTGAAAATGCAGTTTCTGCCTCCTTAGGTCAAGAATGGGGCCTGAGATTCTACTAAGAAGCTTCCAGAAGATGCCTCTACCTGTGCTGCAGTTGGTTTGCATCTAGCAGTAAGGGTCTGCCCCACCTCTGGGTCTTCACAGTAGCTGTTTCTTCTGTTCTGTTCTTCACCACTCTTTGCCTAGCTCAGTTGTTCCCATGCCTGGCTACACACGAGAATCACCTGGAAACTTAACGAAATAAAAGCACAGACACAGCTCCTCAGGCTTTTTCATGATGCTTCTGAGTCCACATCTCTGGGAGTGGGATTCAAGAATCAGCATGTTAAAGAAAATCATTAGGCCATATTTTTGCAATTCCTGTGAGGCTGCTCTGACTAACCCCTCAGGTCTCATTCTGAGCATCACTTCTGATCTGTGAATGACTTTAGACCCTATCTCACCACTGTAAACTATTATTATAGCACTCTGCCCTTTTCCTTTGGAGCATGTTATATAATAAATTAATCAATTGTGTCATTATTCATTAGAGTCTGTGTCTCTTGGTCTCTGAGTTCCATGAAGGTAGAGCTGTGTCTGTCGTGGGCACTGTAGTGTCCCTGATACCAAGTCAGGGCCTGATGGTAAGTAGGTGGCACTCGGGACATATAAATGAATAAGTGAATAGACATAAAACACTATAAATATTTTCACATTTGATTATCATGAGTCTGTAAGGCAGGAAATTTAGGCATTAATATCCTCCTCTTACAGATGCAAAAAGAGAAGTTTGGGAAAAAAAGTGACTGGTTCAATGATAACACAGGATGAATCCAGACTGGGACACCAGCCTTTGTTTTTTTTTTTTTTTTTGTGATGGAGTCTTGCTCTGTCACCAGATTGGAGTGCAATGGCATGATCTTGGTTCACTGCAACTTCCGCCTTCTGGGTTCAAGTGATTTCCCTGCCTCAGCCTCCTGTGTAGCTGGGACTACAGGCACGTGACACCACACCCGGCCATTTTTTGTATTTTAGTAGAGACTGGGTTTCACCTTGTTGGTCATCTGCTCGCCTCGGCCTCCCAAAGTGCTGGCATTACATGTGTGAGCCCCCACACCAGGCCGACACCAGCCTTCTGATTGGTGGACCAATTCCCTCTCTGCAATCCAGGCTGCTTGCTCCTCTATATCTCTTACATCAGCCCAAGCTGAGGAAGTTTGTTTAAATGTCCCCAGTGTGACACTTACAACCTCAGAAATTAAAAATGCTAACAGTCAGCCCTACCCGATGCCCTGGGGAGAGACACTTCGCTTGCACAGTGACACGAAGATTGCACCCTTTGAGAATAAACAACCGTTCTCCCAGGTCACCTCCACATTTTAATTTTTTAACCTAAGCGGGGGAGAAAATGTACCTAGATCGATCAGCTAAAAATCACCTCTCAAACCACTGGGAGTCTCTCATGGGGAGACTGAATGACAGCGAAGACGGAAAGCGATTTAAACTCTACAAGAAAATCTTCATAATTCCAGGGGCAGACGTCTGATGGGCGAAGGCTTTAGTCTAGGGAAACGCCAAAAGCTGTGACTGCTGTGGCTTTACCTGCTTGTAATTTTGTGCGTAGAGGGGAAAAGAGGAAGACCCTGAGATATAATTAAATGACGGTTGTGACTGGATGTGTGTGTGTAATGAAGGACTGACCTGAAAATAGGTCAGTGGTCCTCGGTTCTATTAGCCTTAATGCCACCTTTTAATACCACACATTGCATTACAAGTGTGATGGGGCATTCTGCCCATTTCTATGCTGAAATTAAGTTCATAGATAACATAACCAACCCACAAACGTTATTCAAGAAAAACCAATATCGTGCACTCACTATAATATGAAGAAGAACTAGAAGGTAATTAATTTATAGGAAAAAATGCTCTTTAAGCTGTAAATGCTCAAAAGCAATATAATGAAATACTCAAACTTGCATCTGTGCAGAGTCACTGTGATCTCAATAGCCATAAACCATAAAGTGTGAGTGTTGGTTATTCAAATACTACTTGACAGGGTTTGTGGTGAAGTGGTTTTGTGAAACGGTAAACAACTCTCGCAAACTTCCAAATACCATCTTTCCTTGATTTTTTTTTTTTTTTTTTTGGAGACAGAGTTTCTCTCTTGACACCCAGGCTGGAGTGCAATGGTGTGATCTTGGCTCACTGCCACCCCTGCCTCCTGGATTCAAGTGATTCTCCTGCCTCAGCCTCCTGAGTAACTGGGATTACAGGCACCCACCACCATGCCTGGCTAATTTTTGTATTTTTAGTAGAGATGGGGTTCCACCATGTTGGCCAGGCTGGTCTCGAACTCCCAACCTCAGGTGATGCACCCGCCTCGGCCTCCCAAAGTGCTGGGATTACAGGCGTGAGCCACCGCGCCTGACCATCTTTCCTTGATTTGTATAGTGGTTGCCTTTCTGAAAAATTCAGCACATATAATTTTTAAAAGTGAAGTACAATCCACATACTATAAAATTAATCATGTTAAAGTGTATATTTTGGTGTAGTATAGTATAGTATAGTATATTAACAGAATTGTGAAACTATCACACTGATTTAATTTCTGAACATTTAAATTACCCCCCAAAAAATCCCATACCCATGAGCAGCTGCTCCCTGTCGCTCCTCCCCCAACTCCCGGCGAGCATTAATCTACTTTCCTTTTTTTCGTTTTCTTTTTTTTCCCAGAATTAGAAAACCTGACATCCTCATTAATCTACTTTCTTTATGGATTTGCCTATTGTGGACATTTCACATAAAAGCAGTAGTACAATATGTGGCTTTTTGTATCTGGCTTCTCTCACCAATTACAATGTTGTCAAAGTCATGCACGTTGCATCACACATCAGAACTTCATTTCTGTTTCATGACTGAATAATATTCCATTATATGGCTACACCATATTTTCTTCACTCATTCATAGTATTCAACTGATACCATTTGGATTGTTTCCACTTTTTGGATATTATGAGTAATGTTGCTGTGAGCCTTTGTGCACAGATTTTTGTGTGGATGCTCATTTCAAGTCTCTTGGATACATGCTGGGAGTGGAATTGCTGGGTCATATGGCACCTCGGTGTTTAACACTTTCAGGAACTGCCAGACCGTGTTTCAAGACAGCCGCACCACTTCGCATTCCCACCAGCGATGTATGGAGATTCCAATTTCACTGCATCTTCCTCAATATGTGTTATGGTTCATGTTTTCATAATTACAGATCTGTGTATACCTTTGGAGAAATATCTATTCGAATTCTTTGCCCATTAAAAATGGGTTCTTTTTGAGTCATAAGTGTTTTTTTTTTTTAAACATATTCTGGATTCTAAATCCTTCTCAGATATATGCTTTGCAATATAAACCATTCTGTGCTTTTTCTTTTCACTTTCTTGAAGGTTTTACTTGAAATGCAAAAGTTTTTGGTTTCAAAGTAATCTACTTTATCTATTTTTCCTTTTATTGTTTATGCTTTTGATGTCGCATCTAAAAAACTTATTGCCTAATTCAAAATTACAAAGACTTTCGGCTATATTTTCTTCTAGAAATTTTGTTGTTTTAGCGCTTACATTTTTGTCTTTAATCCATTCTGAGTTAATTCTGGAATAAGTTCTGAGGTAAGGGTCCAACTTAATTCTCTTGCCTGTGTGTATCCAGTACACTTAGCACCATTGTGGAAAATATTAATCTTTTCCCATTGAATTGTCTTGACACCAAGAAAAATAAGAGTCTAGAAATATACTCTTACATTAATAAATTTAATAAAATTTAAAATACAATACAATTCAGAGTCCAGAAATACGCCCATACATTTATGGGCATCAAAATCAGTTGCCCAAAAACGTAAGGATGTATTTCTAGACTCTTAATTTTATTCCATTGATTTATATATCAATCTTTATAGCATATATAAAATTTATACATAGTACTTTATGTTTACATGCAAAGTGGAGTTATATTCTGGGCGGCTGAGATAATTATGAACCGGTTTTTGACCTGTATGACTGTCTGGTGGTATATTTGAAAGTCACGCGAGACGAGGGAATTCTTCCGCACGTGTGACTGTGTTGCCCATTGCAGTACATCTAGCATTATTAGCCTCTGACAGACAACTGAATGCCACTGTGTCCCCCAACCGTTTGGACAGTCAGGACATCTCATACATTTCCAGAACACTGCTCAGGAGGCAACACCACCCCCATTGAAAGCCTCTTTTCTAATGTTACCTTTTGCCTATTTTCTTCTCTGCCTTTTCTAGCCCATGTCCCACATGGTTAAAATAGGAATCTGTCCAGGTTATTCCTTGCTTGAAAGCTTTCAATGACTTTTTATGGTCTGGAATATGAAGTTCAAACTTCTCAACATGACTTATCAGCTTGATCACCTTCCAAATCCTTTTCGTGCATGCCACATAGCCTATGGCTGTGAGACCACTGACCTCCACGTGCACTGCCCCCTTCCAGGTGTACCCACAGCTCTTTGAAAATCACATCCATCCTTTGGAGCTAGTGCATCAGCTCCTATGAGAGCCTTGCTGTTCCTTTCTTCAGCTAGTGGTGCCTTGAGCTCCTCAAAGCGTCTTTTGGAGAGTTTCATTCTGGCATTTATTATTCTGAAATGCAAGAGCTGGATTCTCTTTCTGCCACTGGCTGAAAGTGCCCTGTCTTGTTCATCTTGGCATCCCTGGCTCTACCTCAGTCCCAAGCACAGTGCCTAGCATATCACTAAGGTCAGTAAATTTTGGTTGAAAGATTGAATCTTTATTGCCATATGTTCTTACACCTTAGGAAATGAATTGTTCTAGTTCTTTTAAGACATTGATTAGCCTTGAAGCTCATAAAGATGTATTAACATTTGTTTATATGCTACATATGTCCTTATCTGAGATGATAGGCAATCTGTATGTGTAATTTTAGGGAGTAAGGGAAGCTCCAAGTTCAAAACAGTAACATTGTCATTATCATTGCAAAAAATAGAAAACCTGCCAAATAGTAGGAATTCTTTAATCGGGCAAAGCTTTTATGTCTATAAGGAAAGAGGCAGTTTAAAACTCAAATACCCCATGTGAGATATTCAAGGATGGTGGAAATGTCCAGTGGAGGATGAGCTGAGGCACGAACAGATGAAGAAGCCCTAGGATCTAAACGGAGCCATAGTGCAGAGGCCTCTAAAATGAGAACAGGTGGAAGAACAGGTTTGTCTGAGTTGCAGCTGCTATGTTTAAGTGACTTGCTTGCCAACATTGGCACTGGACTCAACCATAAACACCAATGCTCCCGTTGCAGCTCTGGTGCCGCAGCCACTGTTAAAAAACTTTTTTTTTTTTTGCATGGTTTGACATTTTAAAATTACCTTTTTTCTCTTTCCAAAATTTAATACACATTAATTGGAAGAGTCTTAAGAAACATGGCTAAATAGAAAGAAGCAATGCCCATTACCATGAATTCCACTGCCTACAGATGGCACTGTGAATATTTCAATGTACATGTTTCTAGTAGCTTTGTTTCTGTCCATATTTTTAAGCCCTCCTTGGTGTGACTCTGATAGTCAGTTGTTAGGGAAAACTGCCAATTGTAGAGCGAAAAAAGAAAAAAAATGGGCAAGAGCGAGAAGAAGAGGAAAACAATCGATGTTGAGGCATTTGCCAGCTCTGCTTTTCTGTCCGGGAACCGTGCTGCGCATGGCTAGGAGTGATTAGAGTATTGATTCTATTACATCTTCCACTGCACAGCCATGATGTCCGTAATGCAATTCAGAATGCCCGGAATGAAATTTGCCATGAGTCAGATGGCAGCTCCTGGCTTGTTAAGCTAAGGAGAAATAGTTCTTGTAGAAGGTTTATTAATTCACATTTTCTCCTCCATGCCTATGTTTCATTTATTCAGTACAAAGTCGCAGGGGCCATGTTGAAATTGCACACTGTAACTGATGTTCAGCATTTCCTTTTCCCAGCTGGGTGGCTTCTCCTTCATCTCCACAAACAGCCAGCACTAGGCCTTTGCGACGTCTCTGACACAGTCCCTTTCTCTCTTCCCACAGCATTCACCTGCTTCAGCCTTCATGAGACAGCTTCCCTGACCTCTGCTTTCAGTCCCTTCCTCCCATTCTCTGCCCCGTGGCAGATGTTCCCCCTCATTAGCCCAACTGTGGTTGTTATGTCTTTGCTCAGGAGCCTTCAACAATGCCCTGATGCAAAAAGAATGAAGCTTATGTCCTTAGGTTGTTTGCCCTCATCCGTGTTTCCTTACTTACAGTCCCTTACTTGAAGATGGCTCCGGTGGAAAGTAATCTACGAAGAGTTTGCCAAGCAGTTGTAGAAAAATATTGCTTGTTTAGCTAATTATGAAAGTTATACATGCTTTTTGTGAATAATTTGGAAAATACAGGGAGTGTGAAGAAGAAAATAATAATCACCCATATCCCACTGCTTAGAATTGGCCACTGTTAACATTCTGGTTGAAATAGTCTGAAATTATGCTCAAACGGTATATACAATATTGTAGCCTGCTGTTCTCACTTACTATATTAATAACATTTGCTCAGATGGTTAAAGTATTCTCATAAAATATGATTTGAATGGTTGTTCAACGTTCCACTATATCCAGTCATGCATTACTTAATGATGGGGCTACGCTCTGAGAAATACTTCCATAGACAATGTCATCATTGCGCCAACATCATAGAGTGTACTCACACAAACCCAGATGGTACAGCCTCCTATACATCTAGGCTAGCTACAAACCTGTAGAGCACGCGATGGTACTGAATACTGGAAGCAATGGGAACAGAGTGGTAAGTATGTGTGTATCTAAATGTAGAAAACTTATAGTAAAAATAGAGTATTATAATCTTATGGAACCATGGTTGTATATGTAGTTTGTTGACTCCAATGTCATTATACAGCACATGACCATAGTGACATAATTGATGTAATTATCCATGTTGGTATTTTTAAACATTTATGGTTTTTTTGTTTTTTGTTTTGAGACAGTCTCGCTCTGTTGCCCAGGCTGGAGTGCAATGGCACACTCTCGGCTCACCGCAACCTTCGTCTCCCGGGTTCAAGAGATTCTCCTGCCTCAGCCTCCTGAGTAGCTGGGATTACAGGCGCACTGTACCATGCCCGGCTAATTTTTGTATTTTTAGTAGACACGGGGTTTCACCATGTTGGTCAGGCTGGTCTTGAACTCCTGACCTCAGGTGATCTGTCCACCTTGGCCTCCCAAAGTGCTGGGATTACAGATGTGAGCCACTGTGCCTGGCCTAGTCATTTATGTTTCTATCAGATTTTTACTATTATAAATAATACTACAGTAAATTTGTTTGCATATAAATCTGACATCTTTGATGTTTGCTTAGAAGAGATTCCTAGAAGATGGTGGCTTACAACTCTTCTGCTCATTACTTTAATAATTGGCATAGTTTCTTTATCTCCCCTACTAAATGTGCAGACTGTCACAAAGTTCCACCCATAGTGGGTGCACACAAATGTTGACTGTGCTAAAAGATAGTTTACCTTCCTGGGCCTCAGTTTCTTCTTTTGAAAATGAAGGTGCTGAATTATATCACCTGTTTGCAATGAGATGCTGTGATTTTTGTACTTTCAGACCTTAGCTAACATGTATCTAAGGTATGATACTCATAAATAGTTGGAATCACAGCCCATTCCTTATATGGCAAACTTGTTTTCTGTGGGGCTTAGAATGGTCTGCAACTTGGATAAGGACCGCGGTCTCACTGCCTGGAGGCAATATGGCAAAGTGGGAAGTCTTTGGCTTTAGCTTTGACTTTAATTTCCTCTGTGCAAACTTGGGCAAGTACCTTCGCCTTTCTAAATTTCAGATCTTTTGTAAATACCATTCATCATGTCTACTTGCAGGTTTAGTGGGAAGGCTAAATGGGATGATATACGTAGGGGTCCTTGTGATAGCAGCGTTTTCAATGGTCACAGCTATTATTGTAAGGTACATTCAGTAAATCAGGCCTCATGTGCTCTGGATGACAACAAAAAAGTTGGATATTCAGGGTTATTCTTTAAAGAGGGCACTAATACTGTTTTTCAACATCAGCACAGAGAACGCTGAGTTGCTGTAAAAGCCTGTTTTCTGCATGTGTATTTTGTTAGCAGAATCTTGACGCAGGGCCTATTTAGGCATTCCTCAGAAAATCCAGAGGAACAAGGTATTGATTTTCGCCTACCATAGACAGACATACACACACTGAAGAAAGCCACTTCATTGGTGTTTTCAGGTGAATTATTTCGAGATCTGCATTATTCTCACTGACACACGGCCTACTAGGCTCTCCGCCACTCTCATCACAACCTTTGTCACAAAAGTAATAATAAATGGATGAATGGAAGTCTCATCGAAAAAGTGGTGCTCTGCTGGGTGTGGTGGTTCACGCCTGTAATCCCAGCACTTCGGGAGGCCGAGGTGGGCGGATCATGATGTCAGGAGATGGAGACCATCCTGGCTAATATGGTGAAATCCCGTCTCTACTAAAAATACAAAAAATTAGCCGGGCATGGTGGCGTGCGTCTGTAGTCCCAGCTAGATGGGAGGCTGAGACAGCGGAATTGCTTGAACCAATGGAGGCTGCCCTGAGCCAAGACTGTGCCCTTGCATTTCAGCCTAGGCAACAGAGTGAAACTCTGTCTCAGAAAAAAAAAAAAGTGGTGCTCATGAGGCCTTTTTGATCCCTCAACGAATTCCTTTCTCTTGCGCGCATTTCTCAGTCCTAATCAGTCAGAGGGCATCTTTTCCGTGGCTGCCAAGTGGGTCAGGAAGCACAGTTCTCCTACTGAGTGGATTCCGTGGTAGCTCCCTGACTTATTCCTTTATTTTGAGCAGAGCTAGCTGAGGTTTTATTTTGGACCAAAAAAAAAAAAAAAAAAAAAAAAAGCAATCGAATTGTTTTGCAGCTGGACGTATGGGCAAGGGGGTCCCCAAGCAGCAAAGTCCCCCGCGCCGGGGGCCTCAGCGGGTCTCCGGCTCCCTGTGCTCCCCGCACGGCGGCCTCCCTCCCTCCCGGGCTCCGGGGCGGCCGCAGCTGTGCCCTCGGGCGGGACGTCAGAGGCCCGGACACCGGGCTCCCATCGCGGGCCTCGAACTTCTGCACAACCGCGGCCCCGGTGGAGCTGGCGCGGCCGAAGGAGCCGGAGCCCAGGCCGCAGCCGAGGCCCCGTGGGCCGCGCTCGGGCCGCCCGCATGGCGGCTGCTGGCTCCGTGCGGCTCCTCGCGCTCCGCGTCCCGGACCCGGCGGCCCTCCTCGCCCTCCGGCGGCTTCCTGTCGGCCCGGGGCGGCTCGGCGTCGGCGTCCTTACCGGCCGGCTCCCCGCGCCGCTCGGCGTCTGCCACGGCGGCCTCCGGGGACGTTGCGTCCGTCCCGCGGACCTCGGGCGTCGTGCGCGCGGGTCCCCCCCGGGCCTCCCGGCTGCGCCCGCGGCTCCTCGCCCCGCGCCTTCACCTCGGCCACGAGCCCCGCGTCCCCGGGCGGCACCGCCTGAGCTCCGGGCCCGCGGCCCCCGGGTGCCCGCGTCGTGCGGCTGCCTGAGGGCGCTGACCCGGCTCCAGGGAGCGCTGCTCCGAGCCTCGGTATTCTCAGTTTAGAAAACGAAAGGGCGGGGCGGAGGGCGTTAAGTACTCGAACTCTCTTCCGGGTGTGCGACTCTCAAGTTCGAAACCCCACTGTACCTCTGACGTGCTGTGCTCTGTGCACCGGGGTATCTGGGAGAATTGCCTGTTTTATTTTCAGATCACGCGGTGGATGTGACTAGCTCGGTAATAAGACTGTGCGGCTGAAGTTCAAATAGGAAACGCACCTACTTCGTATGAAAAATGTCAAATGACAGAATGAAACACGGTGTTTTTCCTACAGCGTCATTCCGAATGGAGGATTACAAGCTGCATTTGATTTCAATGACTGGGCTCTTTTGCTGGCTATAAATGTGAGGTTATGGTATAAAAATGGCTTAAGCTTCTGCTGACCCCTGAGCAGAAGAGGTGGTTGTTCCTTCTTGTTCTAATAGGGCTTAGTCCTGGTATCAGTAGTGTTTTTGCGTGTGGGCCTGCTTAACCGAAGAATGTAAACTGTTTATTTTCATGCCGGTAACTGCCTGGCCAAGTGACTGTGGTGGGAGGTTTATGTAGGAATCCAACTGCATGAAAACCCACTTCACAAAACCCACCAATACCAGACAGGGCTTTCCAAACTTGTTCCCCACAAAATTATTGCTTAATATGTTCCTGTCAATTGCTAGTATTAAACTGATAGAGGACAAGTTAAACAGCACACTTGTGGTTTCAAAAGGTCGTGTCAACTTTTAGATTTTTTTTCAGGGAACAAAATATAAAACGTAATATTTTCTGTTTCAGAGAGGTGAATTGTTATTAAGTTAAAACTGATTTATTAAGTGATTGCCTTCTAAATATTAGAAAAGATATTTCTCTGTCAGAAGAGCTAATTGATTTCAGAAATATAATGCTACCTGCTTTCCCTAAAGATTTTGTTACTATCAAAGTAATAATTGACTATCATTATAGTGGAAATTTATTAAGTGGGAGAAAGATCTATAATATCACTTTAACACATCTACTATTATATTAGTTTTAAAATATTTTTATGTAAGAGATGATGTAACAGTCACAATGTGATTTTTTGTTTCTTTTTCTCTAGCAAACTTATTTTCACCCTTGAACACTCATTAATTTGTCTTATTCAAGAAAGAGATACTGATTAATCCATGTTCTAATTAAATGCCTTAGTTTTTCTTTTAAAGTTACTAATTCTGATACTTGGATTAAAAAATAACCCAGGCTGGGCGAGGTGGCTCACACCTGTAATCCCAGCACTTTGGGAGGCCAAGGCGGGTGGATCACGAAGTCAGGAGTTTGAGACCGGCCTGGCCAACGTGGTGAAACCCCGTCTCTACTGATAACACAAAAAATAAGCCAGGAGTGGTGGTGCGCACCTAAAGTCCCAGCTACCTGGGAGGCTGAGGCAGGAGAATCGCTTGAACCCGGGAGGCGGAGGTTGCAGTGAGCTGAGATTGCACCACTGCACTCCAGCCTGGGCGACAGAGCGAGACTCCGTTTGTACAAAAAACAAACCAAAACAAAAAACCCAATAGATTCAACTGACATGATACAGTTTATTGGTCACTCTCTTCCTTTCCCTCGTTTTTATCTTTCACTCTCTCTTGAATTTGCGAAGTTACACTGAAGTTGGCTTCAGTACGCGGGACCCCAGTCTCACACAATGAAACTGGGGTCCCGTATACCTGTATTTGGTTATGTAGTTAGCAACCAAATAAAACCACTCTCTGTCCAGCGGGTTTTTGCAGGTGAGGAGGACTGGCTCAGGCTTTGCCACCTCTCTAGCCTGGTTGTCTTTACCAAATGTTTTTGGAAGGACACAGTGTTATAGAATAAAGAAAATCCCATAGCTCTTTTATTTTTGGGAAATGTTTTTCATCAATAATTTTATAAGAAATGAGTGACTTAAAGCATAATCCCAATTAAATTCCCTTTTGAAGCAGACCTTACATTAGGTATCAGGGTGGAGAGAAACAGCACAGGAGGTCTATTGCTCAAGTAATTCTATCATTTTAAATTTAAGTTTCTGAAAACCTGTTTTCATCAGAAAGAAAAATTTCATTTCTCAAGTTTAGAATTCTGTCAGGAGAGTGGTAAGTCTGTTAGTTGTAAATCTCCTTGACACCATTAATAAACTGAACTTAAAAGGTAGAGGGAGGAGAGAAAGAAAGAAAAGCCAGAGACCTAGAGAATAATATTCAAAGCAGATAATCAACAAAAGATTAGTATAAATAATATGTATTTTAAAATTCCTACAGATGTATTAAAAAAGCAAACAATATGGCAGAAAATGGGCAATAGGTAGGAACAAGCAACTCACAGTAAAGGAAATTCATATGTTCAAAAAACACATGAAAAGTCCTCATGAGTCATCAGAGAGATACAAATTAAATCCATTTGAAGCTACTTCAAACTTATTATTTAAGCAGCAATTTTGAAGTCTGATAACATTAGGTGCTAGTGAGGATGTGCAGAAAAAATAAGCATTGCCTCCCTATAGATCTCTTCATAATCTGTATGGAATGGACCAAGGTTTTGGTTCATGGAAAACAACAGTGAGAACAAAATGTGGCCTGGCATTTGCAACTCGTCCCAACAACAGAAGAAAATCCTGAGCATAGTTGGACAGTGTTTTTCATTTCCAATGAAAAATTATCTCCAATTAATTTTTGAGTTATTTTAATTCAGCCTATGAATTGCATTGTTTCAGTCACATATATAACCACTTTCACCACATGTCTGGAACTTATAATAACACAGAGCAGAAAAGACACACCTTCCCCACGTTAGTACCCTTTCCAGCGTCTTATAACTCCTTCTTCCCCTCACCCTGAGTGGCAGCGACCTGCCTCCACTTCTTCCTTCTGACTCTTTCCTCTCTTCATACTCTGGTTCTAAACTGATATGACTACTACTTCTGATAATGCATTTTGTGGCCTGAAGTCCCTTCACAGTCTAGGCCTCACCCACAGTTGTCAGTTCCCTGAGGACAGGACTCATGTTTCGGTCTTTGTCAGGGTTAACATAGAACCTAGCAAGTTTCTTGCAACAAATATTTTTCAATTGATCCACAAACTCCCCAGTCTGGGTAATTGCTGTGTATCTTCGTACAAAATACATATGCGGTTTTCCACTTAGACTGTTTTGGTTGGTAGTGCTTTAAGCCTCAGGTCCTATTGGGGTGTCATGGAGAGAGTACTGGATTAGGAGTCAAAAATCTAGGGTTTTAGACTACTCTGTTGTAGAAAAATTCTGTGTCTTTAGATGTATCATTCTGCCTTTGGGAACCTCAGTTTCTTCATCTACAAAATGAGGCATTATCTGCTCTGCTTACCCCACAGGGTTATGACAAGGATTAAATGAAAAATGCTACATGGAAAAGTGGTAAAAACTTTAAAAAGCTATCCATGGGGTATCGTTGATAATGTGTTGTTTGTAGATCAGGACATGGCTGCACAGTAAACAGACAACCCACAGAGTGGGAGAAAAATCTTCACAATCTATACATCTGGCAAAGGACTAATATCCGTAATCTACAACAAACTCAAACAAATTAGCAAGAAAAAAACAAACTGTCTCTTCAAAAAGTGAGCTAAGGACATGAATAGACAATTCTCAAAAAAAAAAAAAAAATACAAATGGTCAACAGACGTATGAAAAAATGCTCAACATCATTAGTGATCAGGGAAATGCAAATAAACCCCCCACAATGTGATTCCACCTCACTCCTGCAAGAATGGCCATAATCAAAAAATAAAAATATAGTAGATGTTGCCATGGATGCAGTGAAAAGGAAACACTTCTGCATTGCTGGTGGGAATGTAAACTAGTACAGCTACTATGGGAAACAGTGTGGAGATTCCTTAAAGAACTGAAAGTAGATCTACCATTTGATCCAGCAATCCCCTACTGGGTATCTACCCAGAGAAAAATAAGTCATTACATGTAACACATACTTGCACACGCCTGTTTATAGCAGCACAATGTGCCAGTTGCAAAAATGTGGAACCAGCCCAAATGCCCATCAATCAACAAGTGGATAAAGAAACCGTGGTGTGTATATACACAATGGAATACTACTCAGCCATGAAAAAGAATGAGTTCATGGCATTGACAGCAAGCTGGATGGGATTGGAGACAATTTTTTTTTTTTCATCAAATACATTATTTAGTTTCATTTGCTCAAACAGATTTCAACCAAACTGTTTATTAAGAAGTCAGTTACATGCTCAGACAACTAGATAGCCACATGCAAAAAAATGAAATTGGACCTTTACCTCACACATACACCAAAGTTACACGAAAATGAATCCAATACCTAAATATAAGCTGAAACCATAAACCTCTTAGAAGAAAACATAGATGAAAATTTCTGTGACGTTGGACTTGGCAATGGTTTCCTAGATACAACACATAAAGCACGAGTGACCAAAGAAAAAGGAGATAAATTGGACTTCAAAATTAAAAACTTTCGTACTTCAAAAGACACCATAAAGAAAGTGAAAAGGCAACACATAGAATGGGAGGGAGAACTTGGCAAATTGTATACCTAATAAGAATCTAATATCCAGATTGTATCAAGAACTTTTATTATTTTTTTTATTGCATTTTAGGTTTTGGGGTACATGTGAAGAACATGCAAGATTGTTGCATAGGTGCACACGTGGCAGTGTGATTTGCTGCCTTCCTCCCCTTCACCTATATCTGGCTTTTCTCTCCATGCTATCCCTCCCCAACTCCCCACCCCCCGCTGTCCCTCCCCTATTTCCCCCCAACAGACCCCAGTGTGTGATGCTCCCCTCCCTGTGTCCATGTGTTCTCATTGTTCAACACCTTCTGATGAGCGAGAACATGCAGTGTTTTATTTTCTGTTCTTGTGTCAGTTTGCTGAGAATGATGGTTTCCAGGTTCATCCATGTCCCTACAAAGGATGCGAACTCATCGTTTTTGATGGCTGCATAATATTCCATGGTGTATATGTGCCACATTTTCCCTGTCCAGTCTATCATCGATGGGCATTTGGGTTGGTTCCAGGTCTTTGCTATTGTAAACTGTGCTGCAATGAACATTCGTGTGCATGTGTCCTTATAGTAGAACGATTTATAATCCCTTGGGTATATGCCCAGTAATGGGATTACTGGGTCAAATGGAATTTCTATTTCTAGGTCCTTGAGGAATCACCACACTGTCTTCCACAACAGTTGAACTAATTTACACTCCCACCAACAGTGTAAAAGTGTTCCTATTTCTCCACATCCTCTCCAGCATCTGTTGTCTCCAGATTTTTTAATGATCGCCATTCTAACTGGCGTGAGATGGGATCTCAATGTAGTTTTGATTTGCATTTCTCTAATGACCAGTGATGATGAGCATTTTTTCATATGTTTGTTGGCCTCATGTATGTCTTCTTTTGTAAAGTGTCTGTTCATATCCTTCGCCCACTTTTGAATGGACTTGTTTGTTTTTTCTTGTAAATTTGTTTTAGTTCTTTGTAAATTCTGGATGTCAGCCCTTTGTCAGATGGGTAAACTGCAAAAATTTTTTCCCATTCTGTTGGTTGCCGATTCACTCTAATGACTGTTTCTTTTGCCATGCAGAAGCTGTGGAGTTTGATTAGGTCCCATTTGTCTATTTTGGCTTTTGTTGCCAGCGCTTTTGGTGTTTTGGTCATGAAGTCCTTGCCTATGCCTATGTCCTGAAAGGTTTTGCCTATGTTTTCTTCTGGGGTTTTAATGGCGTTAGGTCTTATGTTTAAGTCTTTAATCCATCTGGAGTTAATTTTAGTGTAAGGTGTCAGGAAGGGGTCCAGTTTCTGCTTTCTGCACATGGCTAGCCAGTTTTCCCAACACCATTTATTAAACAGGGAATCCTTTCCCCAAGAACTTTTAAAATTCAACACTGAAGGCCGGGGGTGGGGTGGCTCATGCCTGTAATCTCAGCACTCCAAGAGGCTGAGGTGGGAGGGTTGCTTGAGCCCCGAGAGTTCAACACAAACCTGGGGAACAGTGAGACCTTGTGGAGACAATTATTCTAAGTGAAGTAATTCAGGAATGGAAAATGGAACATCGTATGTTCTCACTCATAAGTGGGAGCTAAGCTACAGGGATGCAAAGGCATAAAAATGATTCCATGGACTTTGGGGACTCAGTGGGGAGGGTGGGAAAAGGGTGAGGGATAAAAGGCTACAAATTGGGTTCAACGTATACTGCTTGGGTGATGGGTGCCCAAAATCTCACAAATCGCCACTAAAGAACTTACTTATGTTCTCAAATACCACCTGTTCCCCAAAAACCTATAGAAATAAAAAATTTAAAAAATATAAATTGGGACATGGTAAACCACAGAGGCAGCAGGTAAACCATTTCTGCAGCCTTGGTATAAGAAATATTATTATTACTTTATTTTTTTGAGACAGAACCTTGCTCTGTCACCCAGGTTGGAATATAGTGGCACGGTATCAGCTCACTGTGACCTCTGCCTCCTGGGTTTAAGCGATTCTCATGCCTCAGCCTCCTGAGTAGCTGGGATTACAGGTGCATGCCACCACACCTGGCTGATTTCTGTATTTTTAGTAGAGATGGGGTTTTGCCATGTTGGCCAGGCTGATCTCAAACTCCTGGCCTCAAGTCAGCTGCCATCCTTGACTTCCCAAATGCTGGAATAACAGGTGTGTGCTACTGTGCCTGGCCAAGAAATATTATTTTTTCGCCTGTAAAGCTCCCTTTAATGGTTAATGTGCTGACCAAAGGCGCCCTATTGATATCCAGATGGCTTCGGTGAAGCTTCCTTTTGGTTAACTTGAAGAATTGCATCAAGTGTCATCGTCTCTTTTATCAACACCCTTCCATTTTTAAAAAAGTCAATACAATATTTGCCACCGTGATGCCTTTCTATGGACACATCTGCTCTCTCACACGTCACCTTCACCTCCCTCGCCCTCTCTTACCGGTGTGCATCCTGCCCATATGCAAAGATTTATATTGCTGGGCCTCCTGCTGCAAAAAAGATGCACTCACATCAGTTCAACAAACACTGGTCTTAAAGGTTGTGTGTAAAGCAAATTTTTGCAGAGTATCCTATTTTCACGTTAAATAATACATGCCCCCTCTTTGGTTTTAATCTGCGTTTTGTTAGCATCGATTCATAGTACATTAGATTTCGTATTTATCTCTCCACCACATTGAGTCTTTGATGAACTGTGAACACACTACTGATAGAAATCCTGGTTACTTCTTTGATTAAATAATCCTTATCAGTAAATAACTCCTGCCTTACTATTATGTTCTAGTGATGGATCTTCATATAAAGAGCTCTGTGTGGGTGTGTAATGTTGATCTTTTCTCCCCATTTCACTTTTGAGTCACTACCCCTTTAAACCCACGTGTGACAAGTATGGAGCACAGATCCTCTCTCCAGAGAGTGTCGTGGGGTGGCTGGGTACCAAACGGCAGTGAATGTCACCTAAGGCAGCCCTGACCACTGGGGAACTGCAGGCATAGAAATTACAGGTTCTCACTGGGGAACAGAAAATAATTCTGTCATTTCCGGAGCCTCTGAAGAGGCGCTTCCTGTTGTTAGAGATCTGTTGTGCTGAGCTTAGCTTGTAGCTGCTGGTCTCTTGCTCGCCGAGGGGGCATGCGGGAACTAGAAAGCACATTCTCCAGTGCTGGAGCTGGAAGAAATAATTGGATCTGACACTCTCATTTCATAGACAAAGAAACTGAAACCCGAGAGATGTGCCCAGGGTCATGCCGTTAGTTAGAGGCAGTGGCACCATAACACAGGGGTCTCCCTCCTGTTTACTGATTCTGGTTTTATTTCATGAAGTTTACGTTTGAGCAGTTTATCCTTTTGCAGAGGCGAGGTAGCTTTCTACAAAGTCTCTGAAGTCAGACAAGTCTGTGTTACAGTCTGTGCCTTACCTGTTACAAGTGTATATTCTTTCTAAGCACTGGTTTCTTCATCTAAAACATGAGGATAATATCCAGCTTGTTGGATTGTTGCCCTAATTTGTGTTAATGTATATGAAGTGCCTGCAGCATACAAATTAAAACAGAGTGCTGTCAGTACTCCAGGTGATGGGGGTGGACCAACTGCTACCTCTAATTTTAATGTAACTTGCACTTTCTTTAGCACTTGTTTGGCAACTAAGTCTTGCCTGTCTTTCCTACTTTGGGCTTTATGTAGATTCAGGCCCTGTGGGCCTATTTTGAGAAGTGAGTGGGTTTTTGTTTTGTTTTGTTTTGTTTTAGGACTTCTAGAAATTAAATAATCTGGTTCTAGCTACAGAAGCCTTGATTGTTAGAAGGCAATCTCTAGTCTCTGTAGGCTTTGAGGACCAGGATAAATAGATTCTGTGTTCTGCCCTGAAAATTTCAAGGCAACTTCAGCTGTTTCACAAGAAAGAGAACCAAGTTGCATAGGAGCGAGACATGCGAGCCCTGAGTGGGAACCCCTGGCCTGGCGGGGTGGGGTAGAGTAGGGTAGCAAGGTGGGGGAGACCCTGCCTGAGCTCTTCTCCAGCTGAGATGAAAAATGCAAGGAGGTGATGGTTCTCAAATGCAGTAGCAGCTAAGGGGACTAGGGCAGAAGTGACAAATCAGGGTCTAGTCGTTTCTTTGGGAGTGGGGCTGCCATGGTCCTGCTGATCTGCTGGATTTGAGCAGGCTGAAGTTAAACAGAGGCAGTTGCAGATAAAAGGCTGGGGACTGCATGTGTTCCTGTGCATGTGTCGACGGTGGTTATTTGCAGGCTAAGCTAGAGCAAGATTTGTGCAAATTGTCTCCCTCTTTGATACTTTTCCTAGGAAGAGGGAGTGACCAGTCACCTTGATGGGCCTGTAGGGAGTGAGGAGGAGAGTTGTCTATGACATCCGGGAGCCTGTAGCTTGGTGAAGAAAAGAATGAAAAAGAAAGTGTCGGGGGAGGCTGAGCTTGACTTCCTCTTCGTGCTGGTGTAGGGTTGAGGGTCACCAGCGGAACAGTGTGGGAAAGCGCTGGCTGGCTGGGCCTTGGTTCCTCCTCATCCTGTGGACAAACAGATGATCTCAGCTTCCTGTCCTATTGAATGGCCCCATCCTTGCTATTACTAGAAAATGGAAAAACAAGTGGAAGAGGGGGAAGTACTGCATTGGAGAGTAATGGAAGAAACAAGAAATGCAAGGTAGAAAAACAGTGAGGAAAGCACGCCCTTAGGATCTTTGGCATTTTATGGAGTGGCTCATACTGGAATTAGATTGAATTGAATATGATCCATGTGATGCATCTTTAAATTAATAATATGCTACTGATATTATAAATTTTCCAGCCTAAAGGAACCATGACAATCATCTGCGATTGCCCTTCTGTCTTATAGAGGAGGAATTTCAGGCCCAGAGCAGGAAAGGGACACAGTGAGGGAGGGCTGGGCTGAAACCACTGCCCCGCTCCATCCCTCCAGGTCCTTCCTCGGCATTGTTTTGGTTCCAGACGTGCAAAACTCGCCTGGTTTCTCTCCGTCTCCGTACCTCTGCTCATGTCTGCCAACCCTTTTATCGTAAGTGGAGGAGTCCTTCCAGCTGAGAGGAAAAGCGGGATGACTGGAGCCAGGTGTAAAGCCGAGGAGGGGAGAGGTCATCTTTCTCCTTAGTGTTTGAAGTTGGAGCTGAGCTCTTCTCCAGCAAGATGTCAGTGACGTGGTTCCACACTCGCCAACAGATAGCAACAATGGGCCCTGATTCTACAGCTATGAAATGTTCTTTTTCTTGCACAATTTTCGGTTTAATCTCCTGACTTGACCCTCTATTTTCAGCTTCTCTCTGTCTGTCTCTCGTTTCTCACCTGCCGCATCCATCCCACTCACTGTTGTCAGAACCTTCCTTCACTGTCCTGGTCACAGCCACCTTTGGTGGCTCCCACTGCTGGTGGCTTTAAGTTGAAACTCTTAGTTCAGCAGTCAAGGTCCAGGAGAGGTGAGTTTCACTCATCTTACAGCCACTGAGCTTATAATAAAATGCTTCTCTAAAGAACTGCAAGCAGCGGAGCCCAAAACAAATTCTGGTGAGGATCACCTTGTAATTCAGTTAAAAAAAAAAAAAGAAAAAACAAACCAAACCCCCAAAGCCAAGACTTTTGCTATAACATTTAAAGCAAAGTTGAAATAGATCACCCTGGGAGATATGATGCAGTCATGCTGCAAGTTACACCTTAAACATTCATTTACAGCTAATAGAGTCCTACATTTAAAATTAGAAATTGGCCCTTGCATACAAGCTGAGATTAGGCTGGTAAATTTATTTTATTTTCTAATGACTCATTTCCTCTTGATTTTTTGGTTTGTCTTTGGTCTTACGGTAGGAAAACCTTGATGTTCCTTGTCTAAAGAGGGGAAAGTCACCTTAAAAGCCCAAATAGTAGGCCAGACACGGTGGCTCACGCCAGCAATTTGGGAGGGAAAGGCAGACGATTGTCTGAGCCTAGGAGTTTGAGACCAGCCTGGGAAACATGGCAAAACCCTGTCTCTACAAAAAAATACAGAAGTTAGCCAGGTGTGGTGGTGCATGCCTATTGTCCCAGCTACTCGGGAGGCTGAGGTGGGAGGATCAGTTGAGCCCCGCTAGGTCAAGGTTGCAGTAACCATAACTGCACCACTGTACTGGGCAACAGAGTGAGACCCTGTCCGCCACCCCCCAAAAAAAGAAGAAAGAGAGAGAGAGAGAGACAGAGAGAGAGAATACAAATAGTTTCCTGTATGTAAGTTAGGTCTCTAGGCTTGGTGCAGTTGGGATCCATTAGTTAATGGCTTCATGATGATATCTCTTGTAAGTGATTTCTGAAAATTGTCAAAAAATTGAATGATTCAAAACAGAGAAAGAGGCAACCATTTATTTATATGTACTTCTCACTTCCAAGCCTGGACACTGGGAAAGTCTTTCATTGTGGGAATGAGATGCATTTTCACTTTGTACTGCTCAGCAAATGCCCCTATGTCTTCTATCTTAACTTTTCCAAGGATAAAAAGTATTTAAAAATGAATGTAATTTCTTTTCTCTTTTTCCCATACTCTTTTTCCAACCCCTCCCCCCAACAATAGCCTTAGGAGTATGAGTGGTTTTGGTTACATGGATAAATTGTGTAGTGGTGAAGTCTGGGCTTTCAGTGCACCCATCACCCAAATAGTGTGCATTGTACCCAAGAGCTGATTTTTTTTATTCCTCACCCCTTCTTTTATTGTTGACTTAATTTTCTCTTTCATTCTCTCACTCAACGTTTCGCTAATATACTCCAGTCCGTCAGCAAGATTAAGCTTTAGAACTCTCTTAAACAGAACAAAACGGCCTTTCAAATTATTTGCCTTGCTTTCAAAATCCCCATTCTGTTTTGTTTAATAAATATCCCTTCTGCCATCAGTTCTTGCATTACAGCTTATTAGTCTTCATGTACTATGTTCTTGCTTTGGGGTAATCAAACAATCTGAGCCTTCACTGAAAGAAATGAGTTCCTGGCACATATAGATACATCTTGAGCTTCTAGAATATTAATTTAAGTCTAGAGAGGTAGGTGGTGTGTATTGCTGACAGTTTAGGGCAAATCTGTCTTTCACAAGTCACTCATAGGAGCCTTGAGGAGCTAGACCTTTGTTTCTGTAAGCAGTAAGTTACATTACGCTGGTCACTGAGGCCTGTAATTTTGTTTCCTTGACAGTTACATGAGACAAATTCAAATCACTTCACTGATGAAAAAAACTAAACCAAAACTACAAATCTTCCAGAAGATCTTCCACATACCCGAGGCGGCTGGGACTTCATGTTGTTTTTATTTGAGCAATAATACTCAGGACAATGGTTCCTATCTGTATTAACTCCTCCTAGTCTGTTTTTCTCCCATTACGGTTTCAGTTTTTAGTATATCTGTTGCATGAATTAATGAGTAAATAAATGAATAAAAAGCTATTATTTCTTTCTTAGATGTAGTGACTGAGTCCTAGAAAAAGTAAGATTGTCCAAAGTCCCATACCAAATCTTTGAACTCCTGGGCCTAATTCTCAGCTAAGGCAATGAAGATAGACCTGCAAAGTCATTCTCCTTATCCATGCACTTGTATAAGGTCCATTAGGACTGGCCAGCTTCTGAGAGAATTTTTAAATTGCAGATGCATCGTATAGATGGTGAGGATCATGGCGTCAGATGGCTTGGTCTTTGAATCTTGACTCTAACCCTCACTGGCTGTGAGAACTTGGACCAGTCATTCAAATTTTATAATTCTCATCTGTAAAATGAGGATAATAATATCTCCTTTATATGATTAAATGAGTAACTGTGAGTGATTACTATTATTATTGTAAGTACTATGATACAGCTATCTAATTATTCTTGAGTTTAAGAAGAACACTCAGTAAGTTGTTATATTGGGGTCATGTGTAAAGAGATGATATCATAGTACTCAAATGACAAGTTTTCTCTAGATTCTTAATGTGCTGTGATGGGATCAGAGTATTTATTTATAACTGTAGGTTGAAATACACTTGGGGGTAGAAAGGAAGAACAGAGGCTATTTAGTAACACAGTATTGAAACAGGGAATTCTTTTTCTGTTTCGATAGTTAGATTCTCTACTGGCATATTTCAGTTGTCTATATTAGGAATTTATTTCTGGCATGCCAGTCTCTACTCATTCAGATATTTCTTCCTCTGCATTGTGATGCTGGAATAGAAAGTGTGTCAAATGTCTTTGTGACTAGGACAGAATCTAAAATGAATCCCAAGCTGTCTGTATAGTTTGTTCCTACTTGGAATCAGGATAATCAGTCAGCTCAAGGGAAAAATAAAAATAGTCAAAATGGTTGTTTGGCCTCTTTTAGAGGTAGCAATGTTGCGTGATTTTTAAAAAAACCTCTTGGGAGTCTATTTCTTCAGTGTTTTGTGGATGAGTCATAGTCACCCCGTGACTGTTTTCTGTAGTGAGAATGACTAACAGATACAGTTTCCAATGTCAGGGTCCACCATGGAGATTACTGACAAGGATATACCAAACTCAGGTACACTCAGAGCAAGGCCAGATCATAGTGCCCTCTGAAATGAAATAAACAGTATTAGCACAAAATACAAGAGATATGTCCCCCTTACAGAAATAACCCAACCACTCAGATGGTTTATTTATTATTGGTGGATAATCAGTGTCATCTACCAGAACTCTCTAAAGAAGACCAATACAAGATAGTCAGTAATAGAAGATTCAAGTGCCATGCCATCTGAGAGGATAATTCTCACCATCTGTATAGTTTATCCACAATTAAAAATTTTTCTTAGAAGCAGACTAATCGTAATGGATCTTATACAAGTACATGGATAATAAGAATGACTTTGCAGGTCTATCTCCATTGCTTTAGCAGAGAATTAGGTCCAGGAGTTCAAAGATTTGGTTAGGAGCTTTGGGCAAGATGTCCCTGATGTAAGTCAGATAGGCTATGAGTTGAGTATTACCACATGCCTAGAGTAACACCCTAAGAGAAGATGGAGACCCCTAAGAGAAGATGGGAGCTGCACAGAGACTAGATGAAGTCTCCAATATTTTTTGTTTGTTTTTCAGATAGAGTTTCACTTTTGTTGCCCAGGCTGGAGTGCAATGGCACAATCCTGGCTCATGGCAATCTCCGCCTCCCAGGTTCAAGCGATTCTCCTGCCTCAGCCTCCTGAGTAGCTGGGATTACAGGCATGCGCCAACAGGCCTGGCTAATTTTTCTGTATTTTATAGTAGAGACGGGGTGTCTCCATGTTGGTCAGGCTGGTCTTGAACTCCTGACCTCAGGTGATCCGCCCACCTTGGTCTCTCAAAGTGCTGGAATTAATAGGCATGAGCCACCATGCCCGGCCTAGTCTCCATCTTTTACCAAAATAATTTGCCAGTTTTTTCACTACTAGGGAAACAGAGGGAACAAGACCCTCTTTTTGAAGGACACAACAATTCTAGTAACCTGTAAATTGTCCTTGGGTGGAATTTGGAAGAATTCTTTTGTCTCTGTTGCAGCCTGAATGGCACATTTCATCAGACTGTCTGTCCAACCCCATTAATCCTGATATTGTGCCCACAGGTTATCTTTGACCACTCATTTGGTTTTCACACTATCCCACTATTAGGAAGAAAATGGCCTGGGCCACACTTAAAAGCGTCTTCTATTGTATGTGGCTATATTGGCATCGAGCTAACAAACCAGTCTCTTGGGACCTGGGGAGCATGGCTAGATTTTTCAGAGCTGGATCACTCTTGATAGAACTGATAAAATCAAGTTTCTGTACCTAATTAGCCTGATCAGCTTGTGAGACAATCGTGACCCTGTAAAGCCCTACATAAGAAACTAGTTCTGGCATTTCTCTCTCCTCTTACTTGCTTCTCTTTTCAATATAATCTTTACTGAAATACCATCTGGTTTTGTCTTAATATGATTCCTGAGAAGTGACATAAATGGAAAATTTTAGTTCACTTGATTTAAGAAATCTTTTATCAATGTGATCTTTGTCTACACTAATGAAATGCATCATGGTGATCAATCCAGGCAAATACCCTGCCCCTGAAGCAGACATGGTTTGGGAGTTGTCTTTTTTCACTTTCTTGGCCACTCCCAATCTTGTTTAAATCCATCTAATTGCCCAACTGCCTGGTCTCTGGGATTATGAATCTAATATCCTGCCACATGCAGTAAGTTTTGGGTGAGCTTTGCCTCATTCTCAAATGATGGGAGTCATGGACCCTGCCCTTTCTTCCTGAGCACACTTCCTGTTACTGAGTAACTTCCTGTTACTCCTGTAGTAACACCCCTCTCCCCCAGGCGACCACTACCTGAGTGGTGGCATAGATCACAAATATCCTCTAGACCAGAAAGTATGTCAGACTCCTTCCTAAGCAGCTTCTTAATATGACTGATGGACAAATAACAGCATGAAGGATAATAAGTTGTGGGCATTCTAAACAAGGTTCTGGAATGAACCTCAGAGCACATGCAGTCAGTCATTTCTATCCATCCTGTGGGGTTGTGCAAGGTGTAAGGGAGCCTGAGAGTGGGAAAATGCCATGTTATTTATCCTTGGAAAATAGCAGTATAGTGCAAAGGCAAAGCCCTGGACTGGGAGTCAGGGAATCTAGTTCTAACTGAGTAAACTTGGGCAAGTGGCTACACCCCTCTGGGTCTCAGTTTCCATTCTCATAAACTGAATGGATTAGCGTAGATGATTTCTATTAAATGCTTATCGAAGGAAGGGTGGAGGAAAAGTGGCCAGAAAGAAAGGGAAGTAAGAAATAATTGATCTCAGAAACCTAAATATACAGAGACTAGATTAACTTGGCTATAAGGTGAAATGTAAGACCATAAGCCTGGATAAATTATTAGGAGCATGTCGATGAGGGAAAAATTCAACCCAGTTACAAAGAGGGCTGAAACTCTGGAGTCTGAAATCCTATCTCTGATGTGCTCTGTGTGCAGGCAGCTTCATCTTTCTGAATCCTCCCTCATCTAGAAAATAGAGAGACTGTCATAATTTATATGCAAGTATGAACAGCATATTATTTACAGAACCACCAGAGATTAAGATGCCTTCTGTTCAGGCTGTGACTCCATAATCTCTGGCAGTTTGAAACGAGGAGGCAGGGGAGGATGTGTGTGGCAGGCAAAGGATGTCATGCTCACGTGTTGGTGTACTATCTGTGTTTCTGAAGAGACTGCTCTCGTGTAGAAGCAGCTCAGGGTCTTATCTGTCACCTGCTTGTAATGAAGGAACAGTGGTATAGCTTCATAGTGAGCAATGGAAAACCTGAGCTTCATGAATATTTAATAGTCACTTTGTGTGTTACATTGGGTTATGCTCACATGACGGCTAAAATTCCCGAAGGCAGCACAGAGCAGGGCAAAATGCTATGAACGGAGAGGAGGGACTAGGCTCTAGCTCTTAAACTGCCACAGATTTGCTAGCTGACTTTGGGCACGTCACTCAACATCTCTGGGTTTTAACTACTTCAACTGTAAAACACCGTAGGGAAAGAGGACGCTAGGGTGATTTCTGAGATTTCCTCTAGTTGTAAGATGGGACTCCATGAGCCCTGAATTCAAATGATATTCCTAAGATACTCATAAAAGTCCTGTTCAAAGGATAAGCCCCTGACTGAATAAATACATCCACTTGCCTGTATTCAAGTTTCCTCAGTCCTTCCAATATGACCTCCCACCCGCCACGTAAGCACATCAGCCTGCACAGATGTCATTTCTGTTCACGCCTCCAGCATTTGCTTATGCTGGTCCCCTTTCTAAAATAGCTTTATCTCTCATTTATCCACCTCAAAAAATATTATATACCGTTCAAGATACTGTCCAACTGTAATTTCCTTGGCGGAGGTGAATAGTTCCCTGATCTCTCCTTGGAGGCTCCCTCATAATATGTTACAGCTTGTGTGATGCTGCACACATAATTAGTGGGGTTTACATCTGTGTGACTTTCAGATTACTGGTGACTTGAGGCGGGGATTATGTGTCATATCCAGTGCCTAGCTAACCATGCTTGTCATAAAACAAGTGCTTATCACAATGTTTCTTCAATAAATTGCAAAGTTGGTGGCTTTAGAATCATGATTTACTGATTTTGTGTCCCTAAATACGCCAACCTTTAGGCTGGGCCCCACATTATAAGCATATTAACCTACGGGGAATCCTTGCCCCTGCAGAGGTTGGAGGGGCTTCTTGTAGAAGCTTCTGAGGGCCAATTTTAAAACCGTTGATCTCTGACCCATTGTTTTAATTATTGGTAAACTTACTGGAAATCTGGTTATGCTTCTGTAGTTCAGAACTATTACAAACCTCACATGAGCATGGCTGGATTTCATCTGAGGGAGGAAATGAAAAGTAAACTTTCTGTCTGAATTACTTGGAGAATTAGGGACCAGGAACAGCACATTACTTTGAACAGTGTGTTTTCGTGGGGGTGAAGTGCTATTGGCATTTTGGGCAGCACGTTTATTTGGCAGCATTGTTCTGTCTAGTGCGGGATATTTCACATTCCAGATCCCAGTCCACCAAAAGCCAGCAGTAACATCCCTCTCCCTCAGAGTCCGTGATGATACAAAACACCTCTTAGTGAGGTGGCACTGCCCCAGGTTGAGAACCACTAATTTAGAAGAAACCAGGAGTCCTCTCCTATCGTAAGTGCCATTTTCTAGATTTACAAATTTAGACCCAAGCTCTTCTTAACTTTAAAGTTGTTGATTTAGCTGTCAACCCTGGTTCAGGATTGGGTATCAACAACTTGAGAGTAATTTCTGGCTGGGAAGGACTAAAAGGATGGAAAATCCATCTCTTTCCTTTGGACAAACTTTATGGTTAACAAGGAGCTTTAACGAATGCCATTTCATTGGCCCTATTTGTAATGTGAGGGGCAACATCTATTACCCCTGTTTTGACGGCAAGGAAATTCAGTCTTAAAGCAGTGAATGGTGCTGTCCCAAGTCTCACAGGTAGCACACTACAAAGCTGAGTCTGGAAACCAGATCCTCTGACTCCTAGGCCATCCCACTCCCCCCAGAGTATCTGGAAAACCACAGAGGAAGAAGTAGAGTTATGCATTCTGTAATTGGCTTTGGTGTTGATGGGCTATGTAGCTAGTTTAATAAGCCAGAAACTAGAGCTAAAGAATAAAGAATAAACATATATATTTGGCTACTGTCAGAGCATTCTCAGCTAGCTAGATATGCCATATTAAGAGCTAAAAGTTCACTTGCATATTTAGTACATGGAAATCCACAGTGAAATAAATGGGTACTGTGGTGTACTGTATTTATGACTGATTTGTTAACATAGGATAAATGAGAAGGAAATAAATTTCGCAACATGATTTTGAGTTTTAGTCTAAACCTTGACCCAATCCTCCCTCCAGGAAATGGCACTCTGGGAGCTCTGCCTCACTACCGTAAATGCTGTCTAGATTGTTACATTGAGTCAAAAACCTAGAGGCAGAAACTAGAAAACACTACTGAGCAGTGAAGACGTGGTGGGCTGACTTTTGTAGCATTAGAAGGTGCTGGGTTGATGGATCCTGCACTAGCACCATCTATTTCTGGTGGTGTGGCTGGCTACGCATCCTGGGAAGAGGCAGCAGAGCGGTCCTCAGCACACGCAGCAGCCTGTGGAGCACCAGCATTCAGCGCTGAACCACATAAACAATCGGTCAATGACATCAACTGCAAAAGCACAAGAGCCATCTTACAGGAAGACAGCATAGATTCCCGTACACAGACCTGAGGTTCTATTCACTGTCTTGATTGCTCTTCTAGTAAAAAACGGAGGTAAAATATCAGTTATCTATATGTCAGATTTGTGGTTTTTATAGAGGCAGTGTAGCATGGTGGCACAAACTTGTTACCTGTGTGAATGTGGGCAGGTAGTTTAACTACTTTAGTATCTGGGTTTCTCATCTGTAAAATGGTGATGACAATATTACCAACCTTATAAGGTCATAGTAATTGTAGATAAATGTTGTCTGTCGTTGTCATTATTGTTACCAGGTAAAGTACCAGCATGAAATTCAGAGCTTCTGGTAAGTAATAATGTAAAAATACGAATCTTGATTTATGTTTAATTTTTTGGGCTTAAGGAGGCAAATAATGGATTATTCAAGCTCTTGGCCATATTTCATTGAACCATAGACTGTTATAGCTTGCAGGATGTTGTACACTATTTAATCTAAATATCTTCTTTTAGGGTTGAGGATTAGATTAAAGAGTTAAATCTTTGCCCAAATTCTTGCAACAAAGACGCTGAGGTTTTGACTCTTTTTCTCTAGCTCATAGTTCCACCCCTGAAATTTCTACCTGCTGACCATCCTTGACCAGTAGTTCTTTCACCTGGAGGTGCAGAGGAAAATAATCTGAACTCCAAGCACATCCTCTTTCCTACTCCTTTTTATCTTTGATAAAAGTTTGGTGAAAGAGGTTAAACTCATCGACTAAACAAGTTTTCATGACTAATGAAATGATACATGATGTTAAAAAAATGCAGAGTACATTCTATAATTGGCTGAGAGAGAGGAGACTCAAGTCATATTCCTCTGACATTAACTCAGGTGACTGTTTCCAGTGTCAATTTCTCTCTAAAGTGAGAGAGTTCAGTTATGTGATTGTTATAAAATATTTGCATAAAAGTATGTTGTGTAATCTATAACAAACAATTACGCCTTTCCATTCTGAAGACATTTTTGTCAACAGAATGTTTAAACACCTGGGTGCAATTGTTTTTTAGTTACTGATTTTTTAAAAAAACATGGAAAAAATTCTAAAAGAGGAGACAGTGAGAACCAGCTTGATTATTTGTTGTTCATTGGGTTGGAATATTTTGCCTTTGGCAAAGAAGAGTCAGTTAATGCTAGGCATTTGCTTATTGACTTGCTAGAATAGAATGAGCTGTTTTTTGTTCATTTTTGTCAGTAATCACCAGTTAAAACTCTTAAAGGGAAGCCTTATTATTCCCAGAAAGTGATAATATTCTGTAAACCATCAGACCGTGATGTCGCTAGTTCTCCTCTAATTAATATATGTGCTTTCATTCTAAGCTAAGCTGCTTCTGAATTTAGGAAAAACAGAAATTGCCTGCCACTATCGTGAAGGCCAACCCAATATTTTCTTAAGGAAATGACAAGTATCTCTTTAAGGTAAAAATGGAAGAGAACTCATAACTCCATTTAAGCTTTGAGTTTCTGAAGTTGCCTCATCACAGTGAAATGCAAGGCCCTTGGGCTGATGTATCCTTTGTTTTCTGGGTGAAGAAGCAAGACACAATTCTCAGGAGTAGTCTGTCTTGGCCATCACTATTTATGCCCTCAAAAGGGCTAGAAGTGTGGCTATTAGGGTAAGATTTGAAATACTGTGTTTGCCTCCCATTTTATTTGCTGAAGGAACATGCCATAGGGAATACTGAATTCTTGGTAGAGAGGGTTGGCTAGATGAGTGTATGGCATGAATCAACCTAGAACAATGTTCTGAATTCAACAAATATTTCTTGAGCATTCATGTGTTCCAAACATTCTTGATCACAGCATTTTTATGTCAATATAGGACATTCTTCAACTATGTTATTGATTAAATGGATGATTCCATGGTATAAGGATGAGTTTCAAAGCTACATTGTCAGTTCTCTTTATCTCTTGGGGTATACAGTGAGAGAAATTCTTTAAGCTACAGCCAGAGAAACACTCTTTTCAGCTCCAAGGTAATGGCATTTTCCCCTTTCCAAAATCCAGGTCCTTCCAAGAAGTAAACAAGTCCAATGACGTGAATAAATCACGATGCCCAGCAAAATATATTTACTGTTAAAGCTAGCATCACCTACTGGGGGCCAGAGTTAACAACTTCTCTTATTTTTCCTTCAGTAATGTAGTTCCACGTGCACAAAGGCTTGAGGACAGCATGCTTGACCAGAAACAGAGGCTAAATGTATGTCTCAACTATTCATCTGGCAGAGCATCTTACAAGGTACCATCTACACCTTTGTTAACTTTTAACAAAGGTAAACTAGATTTCTGGAACTGGAGATAGACTCTAACGCCCTTGGTCATACTCAGCTTGACTCTCAGGTGCTTTGTTAATGAGTGAATGAATAAATAAAGTGATTTCATTGAGTTTTCAAGATGATAACAGCCTAATAAATACAATGAAGAATCATCTGATGGAATACCTCATTTCCAGGCTTATTTTCTACAATATCTGAGCACTGTGTTAATCTTTGTGTTATAAGAGAAAAATATTTAAGTATCAAAATGGTGAGCCATTATAGAAGGTATGGCTGCATCTGAAAAGCACTTTTACTTGAGTCATAAATAGCATACATGGATCGAAGTGCAAGAGTAGATAATAGATGCCAGGTTTGGGAGTAAATGTTAGCTAGATGCATAAGGGTCTCCTAATGACCCCAACAGATTTTAACTTAGAGAATGAATAAAGACTCATTAATTAAGGTTAGAATCCCTAATGCAAACTCAATAATTCAGTCAAGTTAATGACCTTCATTTTTAATTTGGATTAATCAATGCATAAAATAGAATTATTCTTGTTCTGACTGATTTATGAGAACGGATAGAAGCTCATTTCAATTTGTAATTAGTAAGAATATATTTTTAAAATTACCCCTCTCATCCACTCATACTGAGGAATATCTATGATGCTTGCTTTCTTCTTATTTCTAAACTCCTATTACCAGTTAATAGAACCTAGCCAACCAGAAATTTCAATAACCAATCTTTTTCTTCACCATTCCACTTTTCAGTGAAATAAATGACAACAAAGGCAAAAATACAGTCATATCAGGATTGAAATCATTCGGAAATGTATTCAGCCTAAACTACCCTATTTGTACATTGACTGTACCATATCTATATAAAATAATAAACCACTGCAGATTCAGTCATTCTCCTTATAAAGTACTTTCATGTACCTACACTTTGAGTTTCACAACAGTCCTTTGAGATAGTTATGGCGATTCTCCTCAACATTTTACAGATGAAGAAATGGAGCTCTAGAGGGTCTCATAGTGTCACCAAGTAGTAAGTGGCGCCTACGCTACTGACTCCAAGTCTTTTATTATTTCCATGTTTGTCATACTATGATCACTAAGACAAGATAAACACACACTTTCAGATTATATCTAAGTCGAAATTCAGGAAACCAGTAAACCTCATTCATGGAATATTTTACTTTATAGTGCATAGAATTCACATGAAACAAACTCCAGAGGCTGCCAGCTCCTTATGTAAGATGTGCACACTCCTCGGAAGCGTAATTGTCCTAGGTATCTCTGGGCTGCTGGTGATGTATTAGGCATAAGTGGCTTTTTCTGCCTTTCTTGGCAGAGGCTTCAAAGAAGAGCAGGTCCTTACTTCTTCCCAGTTCTTAGTGCCCGGTTGCTGTGAGGGTGTTTTTAGTACTGTCTACAGCAGCATTACAACAGAACTTTCTTAAGTGATAAAAATTTTCTGACATCTGCTCTGTCCAATATAGTAGTCATTAGCCATAGAGAGTTATTGAGCACTGGAAATATGACTAGTGTGACCGAGGGACTAACTTTTTAATTTTTAAGAGGTTAATTAAAATTTAAATATAAATAGCTACATGTGGCTAGGAACTACCATGTTGGACAGAGTAGTTCCAGACAGTTTAAGGTTCTGGTTCACAGGGCCCAGAGCACATCAGCAATAACATTTGTGACAGATCACCTAGTGAAGGTACAATAGAAGTTGTGTATTTAATTACAAATTATACCTTAATTGGCTCTAGAAAAGGTTTGAAGCAGAACGTTGGCATTATCAATAAGAAGGCACATGGGAATTTTTAAATCAGGGATAACAAATGGGGAGAATATGTTTGGTGAATATTAAGAGATGAGAGAGCAAAACAGGGCCATTTGAATTGAATTTGAATTTCTAAATGCTATGTTTTGGAGCAGGATGGAACTATCAATTAAATATCAAAATCTAATTAATGAAGATGAGACTTTACTATGAGCTGGAATGAGAAGAAAGAGGAAATGAACAGAACATGCGGTTCTGTTGTACGTTAAGGTGAACTAGAACTCTAGGACCATCCTTAATGGAGCTACCTACTTGACAGAATTGTGATGATTCAGTAAAATGATTGATGAAATAACTTAGCATAGTGCCTCACATATGGTAAGCATTTCACAGATATTAGCACTTATAATGATCTTTATCTATAAAAAGCTTATGTCTTATTAGGGCCTTTTCCAAGTCCCTGTGAGAACATGGGCAGCTGCTTAGGGTAACCAATTTTGGGAATTTTTTTTTTTTTTTGGAATAGGGCATAGAAGAGGAGATATAGGTAACATAGGGCAAGTAAAGAAATGCCACACCACCATACCCATTTGTCAATTGCTGCTACAGAGAAAACCGTTACTGAGAAAGGTTTGTCATGTCTCCCAGGTATGTTAGGTTAGACAACACTGGAATAGTAGGACCAGAGGGGAAAGAGCTGGGCGACGAAGGAGCTGGAAGAAAGGTAAGAGGAATGCTTGTATGCTAAGTGTTAGTGTTTTTGGTATGTTCTTTAATATAGTTCACTGATGCTGATGTTTTGTCAAAGATAATCAAAGAAGGCGGTATGGAAGAGTATTTCAGACACCATGAAATAGTGGGAAAGGCCCTGGCCCTGGAATCAAGTTAACTGAGTTCTAATTTTTCCAACATGTGATTTAGGCTAATGGTTTTCTTTCTTGTAAAGCAATGGTGCCAAATGATATTCAAAGCTATTCTAGTCCTAAAATTCCATAGTATAATTCTAAATATGAAAGTGCCTGTGAACTCTACTTCTCCAGACTTCCTGAAGCCCTGCTACTCTTTTAGAAAAGCCTGCTGAGTTAGTTCTCTAGCTTGTTTCCATAGTTTTGGAGCTGAAGTTGTGTGAACAGTGGTATCTCAAGCAGCATGCAAAAGCAGTTGGGAGGGTGGGAGTGCGTGACAGTGAGTGGGTAAATGCATTAAAGAGAAAAGGGTTGGAAGAGAGGAGAGTGTGTGAAAGAGAAGAGCAGGCCTCCCTCCTTTGTCATTCTCCTGCTAGAATCCCCAAGAACAGCTATTCAGGGCCAAATACCAAAATGAAGGCATGAAAATGGCTTGGACTTTGAGTTAAACAGATCTGATTTTGAATCCAATCTCTGGAATCAAGTTTCAGTTTCCTTCTCTGTGCGATGCTAATGGTTAGCAGCTATTGTGAAGTTTAAATGAAATATTATTACCCAGCAGATAGAGGTGTTCAGTACAAACTAGGCCTCTTCAAATTTGCTCAATCCTTTCCCCCATCTTACCCATAAAAGACTAGCTACAGAAGCAAACACACAGGGCTACTTAGCGATCTTTATGAGGACGTAAATAACGTGCGGTGGGTTATTTATAATAAGAAGGGTTCTAAGGGTTATAATTAGAAGGGTTCTAAGAAGAGGAAAAAACTATAACCATGAAGCCCCTTCCTTTGTGTAGCCTAGCAATTCTCTGATTCTTGGAGGCCACAGAAATGTTTATTATCAAAAGAGCATCCTTGGCTGCGTTTCAACACTCTACCGACAGGAAGACTCACTGCTCAGGTTATAGGAAGTAGAACGAGGAAGCTCCCAAAGTTAGCAAAGCTGAATCCTGAAGTGACACCCGCTGCCTCCCCTTCCACCCAGAAAAGCCGGGAACCTTTTCCCAAGCGGAGCCCCGGGGAAGCAGAAAGCCGGGAAAGGCAAAGCCCCTTTACTTGTTTTTCTAGGTCGCTTGCTTAGAACCCTTTACGTGGTTCTAACGCAGTTTCTGCTTGCAGGGAATGCGGGCCCCGGCGGTATTAGCAGCCAGCCTCCGAGAACTTTCAGCACCGCGGACAGCGCCATCCCCTGTGCTCGGTCCCAGGCCGAGAGCTCCTACACCCTGTACCTATCGGGAGGCAGGTTGTCATCCTGCGGCCCTTGGGCAACTCGGGCCAGTGACACTCAGGCGAGGATCCCTTCGCCAGAGCCAATTCCTATGAGTCTCTCCGCTCAAAACCTCAAGGAAGGGAGCCTCACACAGGTGGGGGGATGAGGGCTGCCAGGAACAGGCGCGAGCCCTGCTGCTCTAGCCTTTCAGCGTCTCTTCTCAGCCTTTGCTTTGCTCACTCTTCAACCGCAACATAAAATACTCATTTGGGGAGGGGGCGGGGTGACACAGGAGAGAGAAGGAGGATGGGGCTGCATCCCGCGTTACCACGCTGCCCTAGCCTGGCCCTCTAGGATTAGAGGGGAGCCGGTGTGCATGGGGGTGGGGGAAGAGAGGAGACCGAGGGCTGGAGCAGCACAGGAGAGCTCCCCGTACTGGGGCTGCCGGCTCTGGGCGGGGAGCTTCCCTTCCCTGGACACCGCTCCCGTGACGTCCTCCTCGCCGCCCCCGGGCGAGTCACCGCTCTCCGGGGACAGACGCCCCTCGGGGCGCCACCGGCCTGGTCTGGGCGCCGGGCTCGGCGGGAGTCCCTTTGAGGAGTTTGCTCCCAGGTAAAAGGGCAGACGTTGCTCCCGACCTCCCCACGGACTGCAGCCGGAAAAGCGTCTCGGCTTCCTGGGCTCAGTCCGAGGCGGAGAACGGAGCTGCCTGTGCAGGGTGCGCGCCAAGGCGGGGGACAGGACGGGCCCGGCGTCTGCCGAGACCCAGGCTGCCCGGACGCAGCTCGCGGCTCCCCCTCTGCCTCCCGCCCGGCAGCTCCCGCGAGGCAGAGGCCGGTGCCCCCAGACCGCGGGCGGTCGGGGCCTCATTCCGGGCCAGAGCCGGAAAGAGCCTGACCCAGCTCCTCCGTTCTTCCAGGGAACCCCTTCCCGGAGGGCGCCCTCGGCCTCCGCGCCATATTCATGGTCCCCCGCTCCCGGGGACTCCGGCTCCCTGAGTTATCCCGGAAAGGCCACCATCCCAGTTGCGGGGGTCCCACTGGGGCGCGGGGGTCGCGGAGAGAGACAAACTGCGGCGAAGGGGGCCGTTCACTCACCGGGGTGGGGGCTGGAGGCGACCGGCTGGCTGCCGAGGCTGGTGGCTGGCCGTCCGCACTTACAGCGCGGGGCTGTCTCTCCAGCTGGGATGGGAGGTGGCGGCGGCGGCAGAGGAAGGCAGGAGGCAGCCGCTGCTGCTGAACAGCTCCTCAGTTATTCAGATGGCGCCCCCACCCCCCGAACCCCTCCCCGCGCCTGCTTGTCCTCCCTCCAGCTCGCCTGTCTCCGCCTCTTTGGAGTCACGTGGGCTGCCCAACCCCTTACATATTGAGCCCAAGTCTGGCACCAGACCGCTTCCCACACGCCCCCGCTCCGCCCTCCCCTGTGTCTGCCGCTCATAGCTCCTCGCTGGCTTGAGCCTCCAGGTGCGACCTCCAGTGTCTTATCTCAGGCTGCGGGGAGGCTGAGGGGCCGGGAATGGGGACAGTTCTCTGCCCTGGGAAAGCAGGGACTAGCAGGACTCCGCAGTGTCTGTTTGTTGGGAAGGCATCTGCAGCAGCTCCGCCCCTGCTAGACTGGGCTGTCCAGACCTCCTTCCTGCCCTCTGGAAGCTTCCCTCATCCTCTGCGGAGACTTTGTTGCTCTTAAACTTCCACATCCCTCAGCCCTACTGGAAAGAAAAAGAGAGAGGTTGATTTCTCCTCTCCTAAAGAAGACAAGACCCAGCTCCTTCTCCAAAGCTCAAGTAGGCTAAGCTTATCTTTGGGTTCACAACATCTTATGGGTGCAAAGATCATGAACTAGAGGTTTGAAGATCCACTAGAATTCCGCTGTGTGTGACCTTGGAGCTTTTAACTTTCTAGCTTCTCTGTTCTCGTCTGTGAAATAGCCAGCTTGCAGCATCGTCATGAGAATGAGAAATCATCATGTTCTTAGAATTGCCTAGCCTAGTGTTGGACACATATTTGAGGGCTCAGTAAAACAGAATTCTTCTTCCCCCACCTCTGTTAAAATAAATTTCATAAAACAAGAAGGATGTGATGTGTGCGAAAACTGAGAGCATCTTTTTGAACATGGAAGGAGTCATGTATGTGGTCAGGCTAGACAAGTACTAAATGGAGACAAGAGAGAGATAAGGCTTATATTTTATATTGGCTCCGTTAAGATGAGTGTCCCAGAGCCAAGTTATGTCCCAAAAGGATTGGGAATGGATGGGACCAACCCAGGCATGCTTGGCCACATCACTGAATGAATTATTTAACAAGCATTGAGTAGATTGATTTGGATGAAAGTTACCTACCTAAATTCTTGCACTTTGGCCCAAGTCCTCAAAACACATGGGAGGTAACAAAATGTAAGTCCCCTACCCTTGTAAATAAATTCACTGGGCTTGTGTCTGGGGAGAATACTGGCTGACTGACACTCCTGCTCTAGGGTGGAGCAGTTCAAATCTAGCTCTAGGTTGTGGGTCTGCCCTGGGCTCTTCCCAGAAAGTTGACTGATCATTGCCAGGGCAGCCTTGGTTAAGTCCACCTACTTCAAGCCCATTATTGCCTTTGATGAGCGTGTAGGCCTGATAATGTCCCCATATTTTAAGCTTCTGAGTAGTTCTGCAGGATATGTTAGACCTCCTGGGATCACCAAGAAGCTGTGAGACATTGTAGAAAAAGTGTAAAATTAAAAAATCAGAAATCTTAGTGCAGGCGCTGCCAGCTACTTACTATACGATCTTTCCCAAATCACTTAAATTCTCAGATTCTCATCTTCAGAATGGTAAAGGAATGTCTCTCTGCCTTCTATATAAGATAGTTGTGATGTTTACATGGGATAGTGCACGAGAAGTCACTGTAAAAGGTAAAGAGTAAACAAATACGAGCTATTAATATTATGGACTGAGGAAAACCCTGAGTTTATTCTTAGGAGGGTGATAAGATGGGAAGATGGGATTTGTCATGGAATAGGCAGCTACTAGAATGTTGGTATGTTTCTCTAAGTCTGCATGTACGCTTGCAGCTCAGGGGATGTAATTATTGGAGAACTGTGTTCTCTGTTTCACTCTTTTCTGTGATAAATTTTCTCTGGCCTTTTATCTTTAGAACACTAGACACAAGCACAACGGTTATGAATATTTGCTACCTGACAGAAATTTGTGCCTATATTTCAGGACAGCAGGGTTTAGACTTTTCTGCCTTTGCTAGGTAAAATTGACTTGAGTTGGTAATTCAAAATGGCTTTGATTTCAAAGAAAAAATATTCAAATTCTAGGAGCAAATTCCAGACGTTCATCAGCAGCTTGAATAATGATATATGTTTCTAATCCACTGCCACTAAACTTAATGAAATCCTCACACAAATCTGGAACTCCTGGAACCCCCAACCTTAAGCAGATTCCAATCCTATTTCCTGGTGTACTTCCCTTTAATATTCTTTAGAAATTGCCAATCTGGACCTCTTTGTATTTAGGGAGACTAAAAGACCGCCAAGTGTCAATCGTGCTTCTACATATACCACTGAAAAAATTGTCTGGGCTCGGTAAAATGCTGCTTCTGACTCCTACCTACCTCTGTATTGTCATCAAGAAACATGAGAAAGGGAAAACTAAGCAGGAAATCATTTAATTTGGCCATGATGCCTTTATGAGCAGTTACCTGGACAAATATAAATTTCAGAAATTTTGAAATTTTCTGAAAATTAGTGTTAATGTTGAGTCCTAGTACCATCTAAATCAGAAAATTTTGGACAGTTTCACCAGAAATTGCTCTAGGACTCTGAATATATATATATTTTCAAAGCAGTTTTAAATGTCCAAGGAAACTTTACCCAGTGAAGGGCAGAAAAGAAAGCTTAGGAAACAGATCTTGCATAGATTGCAGTAGAAAGTTATACCTTAGCAATGATTTCTCGTAAAGGTTTCCCTTGGGTCCTCCCTTACTTATAAGTTCCCGTCTTTTGGATGATGACTGTTGACTTTATCATAAGCCACTGCAAACGCTTTCCAGCTGTAAGTAGAACATTAATGAACAAAGAAATAGAAATGCAGCAGACAAAAATTTAATTGTTTAGAGCCATGCACGTCAGCAACAACTGGTGAGCATCTCAGTTCCAGAGTTCAGCAGTGATATTACAGAATGACCACTGACGAGATCTCTAAAGTACATACCCTTGTGTTCTTGTTCCAACAATTGGAGTGTTGATTCATTTACTCAACCTATTCTAGACACTTAGAATACAGCCACGAACGATACAGAAGTTGTTCTGCTCTCCTTGAGCTTACAGTCTAGAGCAGGGGTTCAGACCATAAACAAGTAAACAAAGCAGTGGAGATAAGTGTCCTGATGGAAATACAAGAGAGCAATATAATGAGGAGTCAGGGGCAGCACTTCAGTTAAGTGGTAGAGAACTAACATGAGCAAACGTGGGGCCCAGAGACAAAAGCGATCACTCTCTAGGGAAGCAGCAGAGCACTCTTATCTGGGGCCTTTTGCCAAAACAGGGTCATTAAAAGGGTGATCACTAAAATCCCTTATGACTGACCTGCTTGAACAATGGTGGTTAGGCCATCAGGGAGTTGGCCAGATGCCTGAAAAACAGTTCTCCGTTTTTGTCTCATGATTCATGAAAATGAGTACCTGATGCTTTCTTCTGGAAGGACCCCAAGCTCATCAGTGCCCCTGACTCTTGCCTCCAAGCAGAATCGGAAGCTGAGAAACCAAAGACACTGTGACAGCCTGGCTAGAGGCTGGTCTGAAGCTTTCCAAAGGGAGCAGTGCCTTTGAGCAGCAGGAAGACAGAAAACAAGACACACAGCCAGAACCGAGCATGTCATAGGCACACCGTAAAGATCAATTAGACAAACGACCTGCTGCTAGGATCCTACCAATTGGACTGGAAATTTATAAACAAATTATCTATGAGTAAATTTCGGTATTTAAATTTCAAAAGGAAGGAGGATGCTGACCTAAGCATGCTCCTTTTATTCCTAAATTTACAATTGAATATAGCACTTTCCCCACCCCTACCCTATGCAGAGTAAATAAAGTCGCCTATCAGAGAAATTGTGGAGACAAGACACAGGTCAGGATTGTCAAACCAATGGAGTTCCTTGACATGGAAGGAATTGTTAGAGCAAACAGTTCTTCCCATTTATCATGTGTCTCTTTCCTTTAAGTACATTCACTTTTCTAAATTAATTTATTTTAAAGAGGTTTTTTATCACTACTTTCAATAGAAAACTGATATCAGTTGTCATAAATACAAGGCAACCATTTAAACAAACACAATGAAAATAAAACAATGCTGTTACAGTCAAGAAAAATACTTTAGCCTGGCCAGGAACCTAAGACTTGCTTTCTCCTTGTTAAAAGGGAAATTAGCAGCTGTTGGTGAGGTGTTAAAGGCATTGACATCAAACTGAGACTTTCCCCATAAAGTAACCAAAAAGATTGAATGATAAGTGGAAAAGGGCTAACCTTGCCACTATGTGATTACAGGCCACTTAATGTTGAGCCCTAGCACCGTCCAAATCAATATTTCTCTAACTCTAATGTGCATAGAAATCATCTTGTTAAAAATGCATAATGAGATTCAGTAGGACTAGGATGGGACACATTTCCAGCACAATCCCAGTGACATTGATGCTGCTGATTCTTGGACTACCCTTTGAGTAGCAAGTACCTTTGATGATACATTTTCCGTATTTTGGGAGATACTAGCTCTTATTTTAAAGATGAGAAAAGTTGGCACTCAGAGGGTTTGACTAACCTCAGTAAGTTTTCTTGTTCCAACAGTTGGAATGTGGAAGTGTTGATTCATTTATTCAACATATTCTAGACACTTGGGATACGGTCATGAACAATACAGAAATGGTATGTCCTAGAACCGCTTGGTTGGTAGATGAGCCAGAGCTAAAACTCACGGTTCTTTGGGAGGCTGAGGCGGTTCTTTGGGATCTCTTGAGGTCAAGAGATCGAGACCATCCTGGTCAACATGGTGAAACCCCCTCTCTACAGTTCTTTGGGATCCCACAGTTCTTTGGGATCTCTTGAGGTCAAGAGATCGAGACCATCCTGGTCAACATGGTGAAACCCCCTCTCTACTAAAAATACAAAAAATTAGCTGGGCACGGTGGCGCGTGCCTGTAATCCCAGCTACTCAGGAGGCTGAGGCAGGAGAATTGCCTGAACCCAGGAGGCGGAGGTTGCAGTGAGCCGAGATGGCGCCATTGCACTCCAGCCTGGGTAACGAGAGCGAAACTCCGTCTCAAAAAAAAAAAAAAAAAAAAAAAGACTTCACAGTTTACAGATCTGTCTCCCAGTCTGGGTGTTCCTTCCCAGAAGATCTGTAAAATATCTTGCTTACTAGGGCCAAAAACCCACCCCTTTTCAAGGGGCCACAACATGAAAGCCAAAGCTTGGACTGCCTTATTCTATAGGTTATTCTGTGTTGATACAACGTGAAAGCCAGGGCTTGGACTGTGATAGTCAATAGGTTATTCTGTGGTAATGTACACACTCAAACTTTCAGTGGTTTGAAATAACACAAGTTTATTTGCTGTTCATATTACATACCCACTGTCGGTCACTGTGGGCTCCACTTTATGTAGGCACTCAGTACTATTTTATAATGTCTTGTCTCACCATAACACTTCAGAGTTCACCTCGGGGGGCAAAACCAGGGCTGAAGAACCTTGCGCCAGTGACTAAATGCTCTGTGATGGAAATTATGCCCACAACTCACGGTCCAGGACGGCTCACATGACCCCGCTGCAATCACAGGGTAAGAAAAGAGGAATCATACTTTCCTCTACATGAAATGAGAGTAGAATCAGGTAAAGCAAACCGTAAAAGTCTCTACCATATGGATGTTATTTTTTCCCATCACTAATAATCCTTGATTCTGTCATCTCAATTACTCTTCTCTTAATCTTACCTAACTAAGTTTCCCAGGACAATGAACCACCGTTAGTCCATTTTCCTCCCTGAGTTCTCATCACACACAGGGAAAAGGCAGGCAAATGGCAGAGGGAATGCAGAATGTCACTTTGGTGACAGCAGGGGCATCAAAGAGATAGATCAGTCAGGGAATATGGTCAGGGTAATTGCAGGGGAGAGGGGGCAGAGAAAAAGGGAAGGAAAGAAAACTATCATTTCTTGAGGGCCTACTAAGTGTTAGGCCCTGTATTAAGACATTTATATAATTTTGTCCTTATAGTACTCTTGTCAGGTTGTTGTTATCCTGCTTTACATACAAGGAAACAGAGGCTCAGAGGGCTTATATAATGTGTTAAGGTCAAAATAGAAAATAAATCAGGATCAGTGCCAGAGTGCAAATTTAGAATCTCCCAGGAAGTCTAAGAAAGGGAGCAAGGCAGCACTGGCTCCGGAGAAGGGACCACATGTTCACATTGACATTGAAATTCCTGAGATTTGGCTTTGCTGTATTAGACATGTGCAGACAAGTAGCCGAAACATCCGAATTCCATAGTGGCTACTACGTGAGATGCCAGTCTTCCACCGAGGAGAGATGCATACATGAGTTCCCATTATGCTACAAGTTGATTCCACTCCCCATTCCTTTCAGCCGCATGCAAACATCTCTCTCCAGGATTCTGTATACTGACATAAGAGCAATGGCTGAAGTAAGTAGTCGAAGGATATGACAAAGCATGCATTCCAGACCTACAGTGAGCAATCTGTAATAAACATGAGGAAAACTTTGCAGTATATTAAGAGACATGTCTCACAGTATAGAATGGGATAGATGCTTGGAAGGTTACCCTGTCTGGGCCGTGGGAGGATATGATAAGCTAGCATGGGTGTTGGGGAGTCTTTCTCTGGAGCCTGAGAGTGGTGGGGTCTAGAATTGTTCCACATACTGCCGAGATCATGGTGAGAAGGAGCAGGGAGTCCAACTGACTTAGGTTCGTATCTAAACTCAAGTGTGAATTAATGTGTGTTATTTGGCAAATCATTCAGGTTTTCTGAGGCTTGGTGTACTAACCTCTGAGAGGGCGTTATAATTCCTGACTGTAGAATTGTGAAGTTTGGGAACAAGATGCATAAAGTGCCTGGTTATCATTGTTCAATACTGATGACTATTCTTTGTGTTGTCAACGATAAGAAGATGGATATGAAGGGGACCGAAGAGCTCGTATCCAATAAGAAGATACGGCTGAGCCTTTTAGTCCCTTCATATCCATCTTCTTATCGTTGACAACACCAAGAATAGTCATGTCTACTTGAGTGAGCTCAGCCGTGGCAGCTTCCCTGGTTGAGTCCCCATTTATTCTTCACAAAAGTGAGGAAATGGGAACAGGTTTCTTTAAAGAGCTCTTCTATTGACTCAACACTACCAGCCAAGCTTGTGTGGTTTTCCTGGGGCAGGCTAGGGAGTAGTTCTGGTGAGTGGCCATACTCAGTGCAGCAGTGAGAAGAGTGCCAGCTGACCTGAATAGAGGAGTCCTGGGCCCACTGGCGGCATTCCCGAGCCTCAGTTGTAGCAAACTTCATTTTCTGGCCATTGCCATCAGCCAATGACTCATTACAAGAGACAGTGAAGAAATGACCACAGGTCAAGGAGTAGTCTTTTTAGCCAACTTTGCATGTACGAAAGGTCACATTTCTGAGGCGGCACTCACAGCAACAGCTTTGAATACAAAACAAAAATGTCCACAAGCACAGAGAGAATTGGAGGAAAAGAAATGATGCTCCCTCTAATGGGCTCGTGAGCTTGCTCCCGTCTCGGCAGCCTATGTGATTGCCACCGAGTGCATAATGGATTATACTGGTAGTGGGCCAATTATGTCCGCAGCAAATTCCCTTTATGAGATGGGCAAGCAAATCACTACCCTCTGAGTAAGCATCCATCGTGTAAAGCAGTGATTATTTTATTGTCAGGCTTTTAAAGATATGTATTCACCTGCTGGGTATAAGCTTTGTCCTATTTAATTCAATGACTTTTAGAAAATGAGAGTATTTTATTCTACTTACTCATTTCTTAAAGCTCTTAAGAAGACCAAAGACTCTGCAAAGTGTTCCAGTGCATTAGATGAAAATGATGAGACAATTTAGAGACAGGAATTAAGTTCCAGTCTTTAACTCCTGAGGTCCCAGCTGGGGAAGACCTAAATCATCAACCAACGTGTCTCCTTCCAGAATCCCCAGGAAGGGAGAGTTCACAGCTTGGCTGCCCCACTCCCCCTCCTTCCACAAAATGTTATAGTATTTAATTATCCTTGCATTACGGTTTCCTAAGTCTTATTGTTTCAGGTACCAGGAGTGCTTTTAAGATGACTGAAGGTGAAAACCAGTGTGTTCTGCTGTGAGGATTCAGTCATTCCACCTGAGCAGCTGCTCTCTGCAGCTGTCTGTCTTCAGCTTGTCCAATCATTCTGAAATCCGGCCCCAAGCTCTTTGGTCAGCTTGGTCCAGGACATCTTGCCCAGGTGGCTTGGAGGGGTTTCTAGCAAACTCTTGGATTTTGAAACATGACCTGGCCTCTTTGACCAAGTCCTGAACCAGACACCAGCTCACTGTCTTCCAGGTCTGATCCTGCAGATTCCACATTCCGTTACGCAGCCAAGCCCTGTGTTATTGTAGAGGAGACATGCTGAGTTTTTTCTTGATTCAATCTATGTTTATATATTGGTATTCAATGGACGCTTTATCTATTAAAGTGGTGATTAAATAGGAGGCACTTATTTCATGGATTATGCAATTATAAAAAATAAGGATGGCTTCATTTGCTCTTACCATCCCCAGATCATTGCAACGGCTTCATCCAAAGGTCTGTTTCCAGTCTTGTGCTTCTCTGCATGTACTTTGGGATCTCCACCCTCTGATTTGAAGATGTGGTGAGGATAATGACGATGACGGTGCAGTGACAATGTCTGTGGCTTCCTTCTCACTCCCATTCCCTAATCCCCCTACCCTGGCTTTATTGTTCACTATGTTTAATGTTGGGAACATTTGTATCAACTAAGGTATCACTGGAACTACTTTAAGCTATAATGGGAAATGAGGCAAACTTAATCCCATCCCACAACAGCTTAAAGGCTTTCATTGTTTCGTCCAGAAAGGATGCTGACAATGGCTGGTTTAACAAGCAAATGCCCAGCTCCTTTGAGTTCTATAAGTAGATTTGCCATCACTGATTCTTTACTAAATGAACTCTGCATAAAACTTGGGTCACCTCTCACATGCTAATGCTTTCAGCTGGTTGGGAATCCTCATCAAACGAGAAATTGGGTCAGTGTGAAAGAGAGCAATGATAGAATATTTGCCTTACTCAGAAAGGTGACATGACCCCTAGCTTTGAAAAGGCAGTGTGTCTAGTCAAGGGAGTAGCATTGAATATATTTTGAGAATTAGGCCTTTTCCTCATATCTGGTAAGGGAATTATAAGGTAAAGGAATCTCAAATCATATATATTGTGTATATGTTGGTATGGGTTGGAGGATTGATGGCTAAATAATCACCAGTGATGTGAAATATGGAAATAATTGCTGTGGCCGGAGGCCTCCCCTGATTAGGCTAGGGCTAATTTAGGACCTTTGTTGAGGAAATGCTTATGTGGACAAATGGAAAAAGATGCAAATATAAAAGCATTTTTTTAAAAATACATGTTATTTCAGCCTCAATAGGAAAGCTAAAAGACTTAATTTTAAAACAATTTTATTGTGGTAAAATACGTGTAACATAAAGTTTACCTTTTTAATCATGTTTAAGGACACAATTCAGTGGCATTAACTAGAGTCACGTTATCGTGCAAGTGTCACCACTGTCCATCTCTAGAACTTCATCCCAAACTGAAACTCTGTACCTATTGAACAAAAGCTTTCCATACCCTTCCCTCCTAGTCCCTGGTAACTAGCACTTTACTTTCTGCCTCTATGAGTTTGGCTACTTTAGTCACCTCATACAGTGTAATCATACAGTATTTGTCCTTCTGCGATGGGCTCGTTTCACTCAGCATAATGTTGTCAAGGTTCATCCATGTTTGTAGCATGTGTCAGAATTTTCTTCCCTTTAAAATTAAATAATATTCCATTGTGTGCAGATAGCACATTTTGTCAATCCATTTGTCTGTTGTTGGGCACTGGAGTTGCTTTCACACTTCAGCTGTTGTGAATGGTGCTGCTATGCACATGGGGGTACAAATACCTCTTTGAGATCCTGCTTTCAATTCTTTTGGGTATATACCTAAAAGTGGGATGGCTGAATCCCGTGATTATTTCATGGTTAATATTTTGAGAAACTGTCATATTCTTTTCCACACTAGCTCTACCATTTTACAATCCTCCCAGAAATGCCCAAAGGTTCCAGTGTCTGCTCATCATTGCCAACACTTGTTATTTTTTTAAATAGCCATCCTACATGGTATGAAGCCAAAGACTTTAAAAACAAAAATTATATGGCTGACACTTAGTGGGTGCTGACTAGTGGCAGATGCTGTTCAGGAAGGTCATAGATCTCATCCATTTGTTGACTAACTTAGCCAAAATAAAGTCTGAATAGCCAAATTAAAGGTAGAATCTACCTATGCATTCTCCAGAGAGAAATTCTCAGCAGTTGCCTTGTGGCCATTTGTTCAACAGACACCAAACATTTCCTGAGAGCCTACTATGCGTATGTTGGCTAGGCTGAGCCTTTGAGATAAAAGAAAAGAGAGGAGAAGTGTAACTACCTAAAACGTTGAGTTGTTTGATAGAACTGAGAAATTCTTCTGTGGTATAGGCCCTGGGGTTGTGTGTGTGAATGAAGAATGCACACAGCTGTGAGGGCAATTGGTGTCCAGCAGTTTGCCAGTCTTGATGTGGTCTATAATTGAGTGGGCAGCTGGGAGAATGTGGCTGTGACCTGGCCTTTTTAGTCTTCCCTGTGAATGGTACTCTAAATTGGAGGCACGTGTAATGGAAAAGTCAGGGACTTCAGGCACAGCTGGGTCCAGGTGCTGAAAGAAAATGATTTAGGTGTCTGCCTTCATCTCTCAGTTCTTTTTTGTTTCTGAGTTAGCTTCACCCTTAGTCAACGCTCCTCTAAGGTGGCAAATGGCTCTGGACTCTCTTAAGAAAAACAAACAGATTAACACCCCCAGTGGAGGGAGAGTACCTCTTCTCCGACAGTTCTAGCACAAGTTCGGGGCTGCCTCTCGTTGGACTGACTGGGGTCATTTGCCCGTTGCTTAAGGAATCACTAAGCTCAGGGAAATGGAATATGACAATTGTCTGGCTTATGTCCTGTGCCCAGCAAAGCTCTGTGAAGTGGGGTTAGTATCACATAAACCACACGGAGTGGGAGTTCCGCTGGGACATGCTACCAGAAGGAGAAAAAGATCCTAATGAGGTGAAAACACTCTTCAACCTTTATTGACCATGGAATCCTTTTTCTTGAGGTTACCATTCAGTAGAATGCAGTCCTAAGTTGTCCAATCCCCAAATTATTTTGCATAATAATCATGGTCTTGTGCTTAGAGATTCTTACCTGACCCCATTGCAGTTATGTGTAAATAAGGACAGAAATGTATTGCCTGCTTTGGACACCCCTGAGAACTGATAATAACAGTGAGTAAATGTTTTCTTACAGGACCACTCTGCATTTTTCAGTGCTTTACACCTTATCAAGTTTTTCTCCCTCATATCCTCTTAGCTCTTAGATGCTGTCAACCGGAGTCAATTATACAGTAACCTCAGCTGACAGACATCAGTCTTCTTGTCATTAGTTGCCGAAATATCACACCTGATTCCCAACTCCTCTTACTTCAATCTGCCACCTCGCTGGACTATGAAACTCTTATTGATGATGTTAAGTGTCCTAAGTAATTTTGTCTGTGTGAAAATGTTTTTATTTTAGTGGCATAAAAAAAAAAAAAGAAAAAAGAGAAAAAAAAAGTTTCCAGCAAACATCTTCTTCACTCTCTTTGGCCTGGATTAGGTTACATACCCGCTCCTAACGACAACCTCTAACCAGATGTTTGACTTATGCTAATTAATAGTCTACCTACCCCTGAAGGCAGACTTGGGATTAGTTTCCTCTCAAACATACGGATAGTGAGTAAAATGGGTAGTTCCCAAGGACTGGGAGTTGGATATGGGAGAGGCAACTTGAAGCAAAGCCCACCAGAGTAGGCTGGTATCACCGCATTCTCTTCCTTATCTTCTTTGAGATATGATCTATTTATCCTTATTCTACAGAGGATTTCAGGTAGGCATGGTCATCAGTAGGAGGATGTTAGGGATAACAGAAGGATTATTGGATTAGGAATTCCATGTTTAAGACTTGGGTCTGTCTCATCTCTATGACCTTCAGCAAGTTCCACATCTCGTATCTGAGACTCAGTGTCTGTCATCAGATAAATGGAAATAATATTCACCCTATCTACCTCACAAGGTTGTTATGATCAAAGAAAAGATCATGAATTTAGCAACGTTTTCTAGTTTATAATGAAAATGTAAGTTATTTTTTTTTTTTTCATGGCCAGCATCATTTCATGAGGAATAGAGATTTCAGAGCAATCACCCAGAACAGCAGATTTGCTTAGGAAAAAACCTCCAGTTGTAGAAAAAAGCAGCAGCAGTGGCTTTTAGATACGTGGTGCTGAGTACAAGAAACAATGACTTTGGGATAGCTGGAGAAAGACCAGATGGGTGCCTCTGTGATCAAAGGCGTTATTTTTAGAAACATTTTCAGTATCCCAGGACAGTGCCACGTGGGGAGAGATTATGCTCTGCAGTGTAATGCACTGCCCTAGTTATTCCCCTTGGAATATCCAGAGGTAAAAAGTGTGGGCTTTGGAACAGACAGACACCAGTTTGCCGTGCAACCTTGAGCTAATCATTAACCTCTTTCATCCTCAGGTTGCTCAAATGACAAACAGGATAATAACCCTGATCTCATAATATCTGGGGGATGGTTAAATAGGTTGGTGTCTACACAGTGCTCAGTGATGCCTGGCACACGGTATCTGCTTACTAAGTGGTAACTTGCTCGGCTGCTTGTAGTAAGTAGTAAAACAAGTGGACAGTAACAGGAACACCTTATCTTGGAAGCTCTCTTTATGCTTCATACATCCATAAACACTGTGAATAGAGCTCTTTGTATGCTTAAAGATGATTTGGAGATGGCATTAAGATATTTAAAACCAGACAGTGATTTCTGAACCTTTGTAAGTGTCTTAGCATGCTTGTCTTTATGTTTTAAAATTGATTTCTATTACCAGAATAATTTAGATATAAAATACAAACAAGTAGCCATCCATTTAGCTACCAATATGTTAATGTATCAATGTAGTCTTTACCTCGTAAGATTTTATAAGGCCTTTTTAAAGAACTATCGCTATGCTTAATTTTTAAAATAAAAAAAATGAATAATTCTTGGAAATTTGGAAAATCGATTTTGGTCTTTATATGCCAATTTTTGTTTTTATTTGTACTTACCAGTGAGCCCATAAATTAATAGTTCAGTGTTAGCATCTGTAAAGATGATTTTTCAAGGCAGAGCAAGTGTCTCCGAATCATTGGACCTAGGCTGAGTAACGTTCATCTTACGTTCATAAGTAGCTTTAGTACTAAATATATTTTGTTCTATTTAAATTCCTTGAAATCCGTATTCATGGCATAAACTTTATAATTAGACATTTTTGTAGGTTGAAACTGAGAACTTTGTTTCTGGACCTGGAAATATTATAGAAATGTCGATCTACTTGGGAATTCCAAGTAGACTTTGAGCTCTAATAAAAGCTGTAGTTATTGTGCAAATGAATGAAAGTTTACGTTTAATGATGATTTTAATCATTTATAAACAGTGGTGATTACCCAACCCTGTGGTTTAGTATAATGGAAAGATCACAGATCAAGAGTTAGGTGTAGGTTCTAAATGCTAAGTATCTTCATAACCTTGGACAAATCACTTAACCTTCCTGCCTTCAACTTCTTTTTCAGTGAAATAAGGGAGTCGTACTTCATGATTGTTGAGTTGTCATTAGGGTTTAGCATTTTATGTTTCTAGCCTCATATGGAACATGTAGTGTGCGCTTTGAATAAGGCTACAGTTGGAAAACAGAACAGCTTTTAGTAAATTTATTGACATTTACTGCCCAAATGTTATTATTTTTATGCTTAGGTAAGACATTCTACCTTTACAAAAAAAAGGTCATTATTTAAAACTGTTGATTAAGGACAGACTTCAGAGAACAAACTCCGAACATGTAATTTATGATTTTGTCTGAGATTAAAGTTTTACGTAGATAGTTATGACTATAGCAAACTACATTGATAATTGAGATACAAAGAGGATTCATTTTGAATAAATGTGATAATGTTGTTTTCTTTTATAAATATTACATTGAACGCTTTCTTCCTTCTTTACATAAATGAATAACATTAATTACAGACATTACCTATTTATGCATGTTCTGTTACAGCACATGACCGTCAACTGGATAAAATTCTTTAATAATCCCATCAACATTTGTCCATTTGTTGACACAAGTGCTTACATCCTCTAAAGGCCTGTTCTTAACTATCAATCACAAAAATACTTAGCACAGCAGGAAAAAAAAAAAAAAAGCTTTAAAACTTCAATAATGATAAGCATTGGTATCAGCAAATGTTGTTGGATGTGTACACAGCCATCAGTAAAGGCAGCTTGTGTGCAATTCTGAAATCCCAGTCACTGACAGATGTTGACCTGTTGGTGGACTTTGGCCCTGGCATGTTCACTCAGGCTGCTATAGTATTTATGATACAAACTCCTCTCACATGTAACAGCATCAATTTCAACTGATTAGATAGTTTCCATAAACATGCACAAGAAAGTAACAGTTTAAAGAGACAACTGACATGCTGCAGGAGCCAGAGATCAGACACTGTGAGAAACACATTCAGGCTTAAGCAACGGGACGTCAAAACGTGCCTGATCTGTGTCAAGCTGCAAAGCTGACATGATTGTTGAGGTAGAGAAGACATGCTGTGACATTTACTATGATGCCAGGCGCTGGCAGAGAAAGAAAACACGGCTTTTTGTGAAAGCAGAGAAAAAGAGAAAACTTTAATTATAGTTACTACGGTAAATAGTGAAATATGGAAGTATCCTTAAGTTTAGCCTAAATTCAAACAAAAACTTACTGTTACTTTCATGGCCTTTTTAAGGACACTTCCAAGTGCTGTCAGGCCTCAGGATGTTGGTAGTAAGGGTTCCACTACAGAAAGAAGGGGAGGCGACCAGGCAGGAAGCTGTGCCACGTCAGGTGTGTCTGAAAAGCTGACGGCAACAAGAGCCACCAAACCCAAATCATCTTAAAGAACAGGAAGATTTACCCGGAACCCAGAGGGAAGGCGCACCACTGTGTTAGTGTGATCCGTTTCTTAGTTCTCCTCTCCTTCTTGTATGCCATTTACATAGTGATATTGAAGGGTTGCCCTAGAATTAGACCTCATATCTACTACTAAGATAATTGAGGGAGTTAAAATACTGCTTCTGGGGATTTCTTCCCAGAAGATCAAAGAATAACTTCCAGAAGCCATGGAAAACTCCTTCTGTGTCTAACTGACTCATTTGACTTCACGTGACTGGTCTGGAGATCATTATAGCAAGGGAGATGGGATGGCCTTTAAATGAATCAAGACCGCCTCTCAGGGTAGGTGTGTGAATAGCTTTGACTCTGTGTGCAGGAGGAGTGAATACCTGAAGAAAATCAGAGTTCTTTTAGGAGGACAGAAGAGAGAAAGGAATGGTCGCCCATGACACTTGTCTGGAATCTATCCTTACCAGTTGTTTGAGATGGGGCAAGACAGCAACTTTAAGCCTTATTTTCCTTGTCCATATAATGGGAGCTACTCAGGCACTTGATACTAATTTTCTCTTTCCTTAGTAACAACACCTCCTTTTCATTCTGGTTAGAAAAGTGCCAGCTAAAGTCTGCGCTTCTTAGTTTACTTTGCCTCTAGGACTTTTGGGAAATCTCCTAGAAGATGAGCTGACAGCTGTGTGACTTTTTGGTCTTCACCTGTTTCATCTTGAATTTGGATATGATCGTTAGAGCCCAGTCAGCCATTTTGGGTGAGGAGGTGATCTTGGGAATGGAGACTGTGAGCCCAGGGTGGTGGAGCAGAAAGATAGAAGGACTCTGGGTCCTTCATGAGTCCAGGGTTGCCAGTTCAGCCCTGGACTTCTTAGCTGAAGCCTTCCTTTATGTGTGAGAAAAATTAACTTATAAATTCCCTAAGCCACTCATAAGTATGTTTTTCTAGCAGCAGAACACTCAAACGGTCCTCTCTAATCATCAATGTTTATTTGTTAGTAAAGTTGATATTATCATGGTAAGTCATGTCCACTCAGATGGATGACCTGTCAAAGCTTTCATAAGGCCATGCAATAAATTGTTCTCTTTCAATGCAGACTTTTAATGAAATAAAGTAAAAGTTTGATCCGATTAAATTACCATGCTTTTTATTCATTTTACAGATGAGTAGTTGAAAAGTAAGAGCATGCATGAGAAACTGACTTTCCAAAAAATGAGTGAAATTTCTTTTCCATATTGCTTCACTCTGCCACAGTCTGCATCAGAGCTTGTGAACCATCTGATACTCCAACATGAAGTTTTTCCATGGAAAAGTGCATCACTTTGGAACAGAGCACTTCTGTGTTGTCGTAAGACCAAGTGACCAGTTCTTAAAATACCTTAAGTCAGATTAAACTCGAACTGCTGTTAAATTGTGCCTGGAGCCACTCAGTGATAGCAGAAATGACGAGGTGCTTTGATTAGAAATTGCCTGTGTTTATGCTAGGGGTTATTCGTGAATTTTATTCTGGAAAAATTACATTAAGAAAGATTTGTACTCACTTTAAGTATCTTGATATGTGGCATCCGCAAAGGGGGTATGACTTGCTGTCTCCTTCGTGTCTCCACGTTAAGAGACAATGACTTTTACTTCTGCTTGCTCTTGCTTTCATCTTACCCACTTCAAATCTTTACTCTGTGCTCCGACTTCAGTGCCTGCTTGTGGCCCCTATGACTTTGGATGATCTCCTGGCGTTTTTCACTGAGCACTCTTGCATGCTTTGTTTCTTTCTTTGGTTTTTCTTTTGACTTTGGGAGTTGACCTTACCTTGAGTGAGATCATCCCTCCTTAGCTCCCGGCCCATAGAGCTTCCTTTCCCATCTCTCCAGCCATGCTTATCTCTTAGATAATATTTTTGGATGCATCAAATTAGTTTTGTTATTCTTCTTTTGATTTAGAATGGTAACCTGAGTGAACGGAATGGGAGAGGCTTGGAGTTGGTGAGGAAGTCAAGGGAGGAATGAGGCAGTGATGTGTAGAGTTAGCCCTTAATTTTAGTTTTGAAGCTTTATACATCCTCTAGGTTTTTATGTAGACTCATCGTCACCTCCACATGTCACTTATTTAAGCAACCATTTATACAGCATTTATGTGCCCAGTGCCGTGCAAGTTGCTAGAAATAACTAAGTAGAAGTTGCAGTCTCTGCCTTCCAGGAGTGTATTATCTAATGGGGAAGGCAGAGAAGTTATCAAAAAATTACAGTGCATTGGGGTAGGTGCTACCGGAACACTTTAAGAGAATCAGGGATTGCTTAAAACAGCCATTAATGTTAATGGCTTTCATTTCATGAGCTGGCCTGAAAATAGTGCAAGGGTTGGTCAGTTTGGCAGGAATAATCAGACAACATTTGTAAGACCCTTTTATCAGCTGAAGACGTTTTCCTTAAACGTGGCATGGTTCTTATAATGGTATGTTTTCTCACTCATGCAACCAAGAAATGGAGGGTTTTTGTCCTTGGTGCCGAAACAGATGTTTTCGGGTAGGAAGAGTGGATTTAGTAAACAGTTCTGTTTCTAAAATTGGTGATGAGGGGCAGGGGAGAAATTGTTTATCTAGAGGACAGATTGGGAAGAGGGTGAGCAGGATCCATTTTGACAAACGGAGATGGCAATGCTGATGAGCAGTGAGCACAGAGACAGAGCACCAGCCCTTCAGGGTCTAATCCATTTTACAATTGCTTCCAAGGAAGGCTCCCCACAGGAGTGCGGGGGCAGCACAGTGAGTAGTGGTGCTCTCCATCCCCATGTCCTGGTGCAGCAGATGCCATGGCTGTGTGTAGGCAGCAAGGGGTGGGTGTCTGAAAACATGCACTGTAGCAGCTGCTTGTGGTCCCACTTTCCCGGCAGCTGCTGGCAAGGCTGTGGCCAAGACCATCTTCATAAATGCATCAATCATGAGGACAGACTTAAAGAAATATTACTTAAACATGGGCTTCTTTGCATCCCTTAGCCATATGATGTCAGTATTTTTCTGTTGACAAAGAGCTTGTATCTGTTTCTTTTTCTAAGGCCAGTGTGGAGTTAGCAGAGTGTAGAAGGCCAGATAGACCTGGACGCTCAGTTTATTGACTTGCTAGCTGTATGGTTTGGGGGAAATCAATTCACTCTCTGAGCACTGGTTTGCTAATTTATAAAACGGGGTAAGGAACGTAACTTTGAAATTGTAGTGAGGATACACTGGCGGAACACATGTAAAGTGCTGGCACGGTTTCTGACAAACAGTAGGTGCCCCATAAATGGTAGTTATTCAATCCAAATATTACTATTTCCAGTAAGGGTTCTTTTCCTCTTGAGGATGGACGTGTGGGCAGAGAATCTGAAAGCATTATATGTTGATAGGAGCCAGTACAGCTCGTTGCAGGTGAGACCAGTGCTCCTTTGTTTTCTCTCATGCTGCTGGGAGAGAAGCTGACTGACAGATACGCCGTGGAGGCTGAGGCTGTCGGGTAATGAGTTCTTAAGGGCTTTGAAGCCAAGCTTCCTATCCAGGGTAGTCTAGAAATGGATTATTCTCTTTTTAGATTTCCCTTTCTTCTTTTGCACTCTGAGAAACAGAATTAATTTCATCATATCTTCTCCCAAATTCACGTCTCACGATTGTCATTGGTTCGTAGAAAATCTTTCCTTTGTTGATGTTTTATATATTTCATTACTTTCTCTCTTCTTCATTTAATCTCACCAGACTCTCATCGTTCACTCAAAGGCACCCAGTTTTGCTTGCTTTATGAATGCCTATTTCACTATTCTTATGTTCATTCACACATATGTATGTAAGTGAAAGTAGATAATATTTTTGAGTGTATGCTTTAAATGTACAGAAATGGTATTTGGTCAGAAATCTTGCTTTATTACTGTTTTGAAGGTAAGGATTATTTGAGTTTCATTTTCATTGCAGTATGTAGATTTGGTTTATTTCTTAACCAAATATATGCATAAATTTCCATTTTGTGTGTATACTGCATTTTACTTATGAATTCCCCTGGTGGTTACTTCTTACTCTTTACTCTTTCAAATCATGCTCAATTAATATTCATTCACATGTTTCCTTGTGCACTTATGGTTTCTGTGGATCTATATCCAGGAAGGAAATGATAGAGTTCTAGAGTACAAGCTCTGTAGGCTTGATTGCTTTCCAAAAAGGCTGCACTAGCTTGCATTTCTACCAGCAGTGCAAGAATACTTTTGATTTTGCACGTCCTCATTAGCACTTGATATTGTTTGGTTTTCTATTTTTTGCCAGTTGGATGTGTGTAAAGTGGTATCTATTGTTTTATTTGAGTTTCTCTGGTTACTGGTGGTGGTAAACATTTCTTTATGTGGTTATTAACTAATTGTGTTTTCTTTACTCTAAATTGCTTTATTATTATTTCACCACTTTCCTATGTCCTTGCCTTTCTTTCTATTACAGAATTATTTGTACATTTTACATTTTAACTTATTGTCAGTCTTGGAAATGATAAAATATCTGCTAGAAAGTCACTGATCTGTTAATTTTGTCTTTAGTCTTCCTTCCTTCCTTCCTTCCTTCCTTCCTTCCTTTCTTTCTTTCTTTCTTCTTTCTCTCTTTCTCTCTCTCTTTCTCTCTTTCTTTCTTCTTCTCTTTATTTCTTCTTCTTTCTCTCTCTCTCTGTCTCCCTTCCTTGTTGTTGTTTTTGAGACAGGATCTCACTCTGTTGCTCAGGATATAGTGCAGTGACTCACTGCAACCTTGACCTCCCAGGCTTAGACGACTGTCCCACCTTAGCCTCTCGAGTAGCTGGGACTACAGGCGCATGCCACCAAGCCTGGCTAATTTTTGTATTTTTTGCAGAGATAGGTTTTTGCCATGTTGTCCAGGCTGGTCTTGAGCTCCTGGTCTTAAGTGATCTATCTACCGAGGCCTCTCAAAGCTAGGATTACAGGTGTGAGTCACCATGTCTGGCCTAGTGTCTTTTAATGAACAGAAATATTTTGTCTGTCATAGTTGAATTTAGCAAAATTCAGGTTGGATTAATATTGAAATATAGATATATAACTTTGCACAAATTATAAGTCTACAGCCTGATTATTTATCTCAAACCGAGCATGCCTATGTTCTTCTCCACCGAAAAGAAATAGGACATTACAAATGTGTGTCTCTCTTTTGCTCCCTTTTACTAACCCCCATTTCTTCTCTAAGGTTAGCAACTATATAAGTTATCCACGTCTGCGTAACAAATTACCTCAAATGTAGTGACTTAAAATAATAAATATTTATTACCCCACAATTTCTGAGTGTCAGGGATCCAGGCACAGCTTAGCTAGTTGGTCTGAGCTGAGATCTATCATGATATTGCAGTGAAGTTGTTGTCCAGGGCTGTAGCCATCTGAAGGCTTTGTTAAAACTGAAGAATCTGCTTCTAAGAAGTCTTACTCATAGTGCTGTCAGCTGGAATCCTCAGTTCCTCACTCACTATTGTGGAAGGCCTCACGATGTGGGCCTTTCCCTAAGTTCCTCCGATGTGGGCCTTTCCCTAAGTTCCTCTGATGTGGGCCTTTCCCTAAGCCTGCTCACAACATGGTAGCTAACTTCCCCAGGGTGAGGTAGGAGAGGGATAGAGACATAGGTAGATAGGTAGATGGATGGACAGACAGATAGGCACTGTAGTGCCTCTTTATGATCTAGGCTCTGAAGTTGGACTTTCATTCTCTTTATTAGAAGCTATTCATTAAGTATAGTTTACACTCGAGAGGAGGAGAATTAGATGCTACTTCATGAAGAAAGAAATATTTAACAATTTGTGAACATATTTTTAAAATCATCACTGCAACTATTTTTACTTTTAACATCTTTGAATTTTGCTTTGTGAACTTTATACACATAGAATTATGTAATTTGTTCTTCTCTTTTTTAAATATAGTAAGAAGTGGAAAGTCCACTTAATTTTCTCAATAGACTGACTCCCCCCAACCCATATCATTTTCTAGATAGTACATTCTTTCACTATTGATTTGGGTGGTCATTTTGATTATATGCCAAATGAGAAATGATAGTCACTTATATCAATACGGGAGTGATGCATTTGGTAAGAAATGGCCAGATTCTCGGTATTTTTTGAAAGGCCATTTTAAAATTTAATTTTCAATACAGCTCTATGACTTAGGTACAGAAAAGAATGCACATACTCTGAACATTGCATGAGAGTGACAAAGGTTTCTGATTCTTTTGCTTAGCTTAAGAGTGCATCATTTTAATCATAGACAGTCTTTAGAAGGAGGGGCAGCAGTCTGTTATAAGTTTTCCTGGCACTAAGGATCAGGGCAGTGATGGATAGCCTCCTGACATTATCACATGAAGCTGCTCACATGTCGTCAAAGAAGAGTAAAGGAAATGTGTATCTACGCATGTGAGCTGTTCCAAAAGCAAGCTAATTCTCTCTTCTTTTCCTAAACACTTTAAAAAAATCATTAATAGGTGCTGAATTTATTAAATACCTTTTGGATGTCTGCTGAGATACTTATGTGGGTTCTTACATGTAGTGCTATAATGTGGTATAAACACATTATACAATTATGGATTATTTTTATTGTATTTGGGCTCTGGGGTACATGTGCACGTTCTGCATCCTGCAGGATTGTTGCATAGGTACGTACATGCCATGGTGCTTTGCTGTCTCCAAATCCTACTTGAGCATTATAACATTCTGTTTAATACGCTATTTAGTTAGCTGAAGTAGTAGCTGCTTTTGTGTCCTACTCATGCTGACTTGGGGTGGACCATTTCTGAGCATGACAAGCTAACTAACAGCATCTGTGATTCTTGGCCTCAAGAGTTTTCTCTGGTCACGGGGCCTCCCCTGCCTGTGTGCATGTCAGGCTGTAAGTACCAGACAAATAACACTTTTTCTATCTCAGGAGTAGCCACCAATGAATGACTGATATATTGGGAGAATAAAGGACCCAGTTTCTATGTTCTTCAGGAGGAATACCACTGAAGCGTGTGTTCTACACCAGCTTTCAGTTTAACTTAATAGATTTAACTCATGTTCCTCATAGTGGTAACTTGTTTGAAAATTCATTTGCTTCCCTCCTTTCACTCTCTCACTCTTCACTCACTTACTGGTGTTTCTTTGTGTCATCTTCTAAATAAAATCATTGCCCATGAATCCTTATCATAGGATCTGCTTTGAGGGATCTCAAAGTAAGACAGTTAGCATTTTTTTTGGCTTTTGTATTTTTGTTCAAAAGTGAAATTGGCCTGTAAATTTTCAGATCTTATGGTGTCCTTTTCTAGTTTTATGACCAAGACTATACAACTCTAATAAAGCCAGTCAGACAGCTTTTCCCTTTTACTTCTTAGACAACTTATGTCAGAGAGTAATTATCTGTTCTTCAAAGTTTGATAGAACGCATAATATAAAATCATCTGGGTGTGATTGTTTTTGGAGGAAAGAGGGAACTTTGATTGCAATGATAACTTCTTGAATGGTTATTGGCTTTTACAAGTTTTTTTACTTCTTGTGTTGATTTTGTCATTTTAAATATATTGTAAGAAAACTATTCATTTAAACTAGGATTTAAAATTTTGTGGTGTATAGTTGTTTGTAATAGTCATAAAAGTGGTGTGGTGAAGCTAGTTAATATAGCTCATGAGGGCTGGTGATTGTTAAAGCTTTAAGAAATTCATGAGTAGTTGATTCCACGCTGGTAACTTAACACTGGCCATAGCTGGATTATTTACACCGTGGAAAGTTGCAATCTCTACATATCAGGATGTTTTTTCCTGATGAACCGATTGTTATAAAATCACCAGCAAACCCCTGAATTCTTACACTTTGCTAATCCCTCCTCATCTCCTCTGTTGATGTCTCTTCTTTTTCCTAACCTCTTAATATTTCAACGTCCCATTGAACAGTTGTTGATTCTCCTTTCTGTCTACACTGACTCTCCACCCTCAACCCTGGTAATCTAATTTTGTCTCAGGGCTTTAAAAACTATCCCTATGCCTATGAGTTCCCAATTTTTATCTCCAGTCTGAACCTTTCTCCTGAGTGCTACTCACATATCCAGCTACTAACTCGACACCCTTTCCTGGGTGTCTCAAATTTAATAAAAATTTGATAAAAACTGACCTCCTGACATACCTTCTAAAGCCTGCTTCTTTGCAGTCACCCCTACCCACATTATGACCATGTCATATCCCAGTTGCTCAGACTAAAAAATCGTATACATCATGATATCTGTCTTTCTCTCACACCCCATATCCAACCCATTAGAAAACTGCACATTTTAAAAGATATACATTTTAAATATGCATATCTGGCAATTTCTCACTATTCCAGCCTGTTTCCAGAATCTCTTAGCTGAATCATTTCTACAGCCTCCCACTGAGTTTCTTCACATTTGCCCTTGCCTTCCCTAGAGTTTCTGTTCAAGTTTTTCACGTAGTGAGAATGATTTTTTTTTTCTTCGACAGAGACTCACTCTGTCACCTAGGCTGGAGTGCAGGGTTGCGATCACGGCTCACTGCAGCTTTGACATTCTGGGCTCGGGTGATCCTCCTACCTCAGCCTCTCAAGTAGCTGGGACTATGGGCAAGTGCCACTATGCCTGGCCAGCTGTTTCTTTTTTGTTTGCTTTTTTTGTTTTTGTAGAGATGGGATTTTGTCATGTTATGCAGAATGATCTCCAACTCCTGGGTTCAAGTGATCCACATGCTTTGGTCTCCCATAGTGCTGGGATTACAGATGTGAGCCACCACGCCCAGCCGGGTCCTTTCAACTTTTAATTTATTTTTTAATTTTAATTTTTTTTTTTGAAACAATGTCTTGCTCTGTTGCCCAGGCTGAAGTGCATTGGCACGATCTCGGCTCACTACAACCTCTGCCTCCCAGGTTCAAGTGATTCTACTGCCTCAGCGTTCCGAGTAGCTGCAGTTACAGGTGTGCACCACCACACCTGGCTAACTTATGTATTTTTGGTAGAGATGGGGTTTCACCATGTTGTCCAGGCTAATCTTGAACTCCTGACTTCTGGTGATCTGCCCACCTCAGCCTCCCAAAATGCTGGGATTAAGCCAGCAGACCCAGCCCCAAATCCTCTCTAAATATAACTCAGATCATGTTACTCCTTTGCTCAAAACCCTCTGATGGCTCTCAGTTTCATTCAGAGCACAAGCCAGAGTCCTCAATATGAGCCCAACTTACTTCTCTGACCACATTTCCTGCTGCATATCCCTCCACTCAAAATCTGCTCTGGTCACCCTGGAGTCCTCATTGTTCCTCAGAAGATCCAGGCCAGCTCCTGCCTCAGAGCCTCTGTCTGGAATGCTCTTCCCCAAGATAACTGCATGGCCTGCTCCCTCACTTCACTAAAAACACATATGACATTTCCATTGTTGATTCTTTCTCTCCCCCACTACAATGTGAGCTCTACTGGGGTGGAATTTTCTGTTTGTTCACGGATGTATCCCAGCAGTGAAGCAGAGAATGCCTGACATGCTGTGATGTTCAGTATCTGCCAAACAGATAATAAACCAGTGAATAAGTGGCCTTGCCTTCTTGTTAAGATGCAGATCTATAACCACTCCCTCCAGGATAGCCTAAGGTAATGGGACGCATTAGTCCGAGCAGCTGTGGTGCACCTTCTGAAACCTATGCCCGTGTTCTCTTTTCCCCTAATGAGAGGAAGGATACCTAGTTTTCTTAAAAAGTCCCAGTTGGAACCACTCCATTTCCTCTTCACCATCTGTGAGCGTGAAATCCTGCTTGGAATGAGAAGAAACTTTATTCTTCTCTTGGCTGGGAGCCGCATCTTCTTTTGGGGCCCTTTTGGAACAAGGGAGATTGGAAGGCAGAATTAAAGCTTGGTTGGGTTTTACCAGACCATCTTCCCTGAGTGAATGCCCACACTTTAAAGAAAAAACAGCCTGAATTTAACTCCACCCCTGAAATTAGAAAGTTAGTTCTTAGTCAGGAAAATACCTGCAGGTAATGGCTCAGAAATAGGTTTAATAACGCATTGAGGAGATTAAACTCAGTGGAGTATAACAGTTTTATTTTTTCCAATTACCATTTCATGCTATGCTCTGATAAGTCCCCTATTTCCTGTTTCTTAACAGCATATTCCACAACTTTCTTGTCGCCTTTGTTTAATTATGAGTCCAATTCAATTTCTAAGTCTATTAAAACTCACCCCCGACCCTATCCTTGAAGCACAGACCTGAAGCAGAGGAGGATGAAGATGCACACACCCCTATCTCTCCTCCTTTCTAGGTCTCCATCCTCTGGGGTGCTAGGAGTCAGAAAGGAGATAGTGCAGGCCGGGGTCATCTTACATAACTGGCCACATATGTGTGGTAGGGAGAGGTCTCTGGCCAAGCTCTGTTTTGATCTGGTTCTGTTTGATGCTGGTGTCTCAAACAGATGGGGAAGTTGATGGGGTAGTTTTACACAGGTAGTCTTCAAGGTTTCCTCGAGGGTGCTGTCAAATTCTGTTTCCCATCCTGCCACCACCCTTGGTACTGAGGTCCCCTCAGAGAGAGACAATTGGATTTCTTTTTCAGCCTGGCTAGCAATCCTGGTTCTTACCCTTCTCTCCTGATAGGGTATTACCTCACCCGGGTCGTGGCTGCCCGGACAACTTACATCTCCTCTCTCCTGCTACAGCTTCTATGTTCCTTTGCAAGATGCTATCAAAATCACTGAGGTATGTTCCACGCTTTCTGAGAGTCATGGGGGACTGGGATGAGGCTGTCCCAGCCATCATTTTCTTACATGGTATAATATATTATTGATATTTCTCACTCTGCTAGCTCTTCTTTAGAAATATCCAGACAAAAAAGCAAGCACTAGTTTCTTGGTTCAGAAGCATCTCTTCTGCCCCATCAGTGGACATACGTCTAGATATCCTAACAATTCTGTTGCCACTCTCTGCGATTTCACAACAAGGTTGAGATTGTGTGGCTCTGGAAGTATCCATCCAGAGGGGAAGTGGTAGCCTCCACTTCTTGCAGGGACCTTCAGTCTCTACAAGTGATGCCCGTGAAGGCTTCTCTCCATCGCTTGATATTACTAGGTAATGTGGTAGTTGTAGGTAGACATCCACTAGGGTTTGTGCTCTCCCTCCTCCCCATGTCTCTTAGAAAGAGGTTTCCAGTCAGGGCCTGCAATTCCCAGCCCCTTTGACTCCAGGTATGCCCACCTGATTGGTTCTCACCAACGGGTTGTGAGCAGAAGTGAGGTGGGACACTTCCAGGTCAAAGCATTTAGGAGGCAGATGTGCTCACTCCACGCACTCCTGCCATTTCCAACAGCTGGTTGTGGATGATGAGGACCCAGGAACTGATGGCAGAACCACATGATGAAAAAACTCAGAATCCCTGAATCACTTACAGAGGAAAGCCCTTGGTGGAACCAAAACATCTGCTTTGAACTGTTACGTGAGAAATAAACTATTGTGTTTGAGCCATAACGGAGTTTTGGGTTCACTGATTACAGCAGCTAATCTTACACTAAATATTACATGTGGGAAGAAAGTGCCTGTCGTTCCCGCTGGTAAAGAGAGGGAAAGCCTCTCACCATGAACACAGAACTCCCGCAATAGGACACATCACACGGGCTTTCCCAGCTTCCAGCCTTCTTGTGTAAGCTGGGCCGGTGTGAAGCTTGGGAGTAGTATGGATGCTTTTTAGCTCTTAGCGTGCTCTGGGTGCAGTGCATGGCGCCACCGTAGATGGTGCTGTTAGAAAGTAAGGATACCTGGCCACCAATTCTAGGGCAATAGAAAACATTGCAGGAATTTTTGAAAACATGAAAACATGTTTACAGATCCTCAGTCTCATCATCACAAAGCCCCCAGGAGGCAGAAACCCACAGATATGGACCCCCGCTTCTGTTGTTTATAGCTGCCTCTGTTTCCTGCCACTGGCATGATAGTGTTGAGATTTTATGGAGGGAGAGTTGTGAAGACTTCAGTACCTGAAGAAATGTCTTAAGCTTTGAAGCTTGGGCGAACTATTTATGGGATATCAGCCAGGCCTGGCTTTTGTGCTGGTGAGTTCACAGCTCTACAAAATGCCTCTCCCCTTTCTGCTGCTGAGCTATAGTGTGGTTGGTGCTAGGACCAACAGAATATGGTTCACTGAGGCCAACACATCAGTAGGGACATAGAAGGCACCAGCTGGCAACAGGTGGTGGTCCAGATGGGTGGACAGTGGGTATCAGAGAGGTTCTGTGGGAGGCAAAGGGTGAGTGTCCCCACAGGTGGGAAGACTGTGGCTTTGTTTAATTTATGTAAGAAGCTTGTAAAATAAGAAATTGCAGGCTGAGGGTCAGCAGGAGGTCTCTGAATTATAGGAGGTGGGGACCGGTGGGACAGCAAGGCAGGCTTTAGAAGAAACTGGTGCAGGTTCAGGAACCAAGATGCAGACTCAGACATTGGAACCTATAAGAATCACAGGAAAAGACGGCATAAACTATTTTTGAAGTTGTGTTGGGACTGAGTCACCGAGCGACTGTGCTAGGGTTATGTAATCCTTTCTAGTGAGAGAGAGAGAAATAGTGCCAGGCCCTGGCCCAGGGCTGAATCCACACATCAAGGTTAAATGGTCCAAACTGAAAAGCTTAGAGGGCCACAGGTGCATGGAGGCAAGCAGTCAAGTAGATTAACTCCTTACCATGTCTGAAATTCCCACTATCAGAGTTAAGCCTTTAGGTTAAAACAGCATTCAAGGCCATTATTAAAATGCAAGTATTTCCCAAGAGAAGTAATTAACCTTGCCACATGTGCATATTATTACAGTATCATTATAGCTAGTTCTGAAGGGATGAGAATTTCTTTGACAGATAAGTCTAGTATATAATGTGTGGGTGAGAATTAACTTATTTAGTTCTTACTATATAAAACTATTTTTTTATATATAAAAAACACGTTTATTATCAGAAAGTAGTTGCTGTAATGCCTCCCTAACCTTACATTTTTTGTTTTGTTTTGTTTTCTATTCCACTTTAAGTTCTGGGACACGTGCAGAATGTGCAGGTTTGTTACACGGGTGTACCTGTGCCACGGTGGTTTGCTGCTCTTATCAACTCGTTTTCTACGTTAGGTATTTCTCCCGAGGCTGTCCCTCCCCTTGCCACCCACTCTCCAACAGACCCGGTGTGTGAGGTTCCCCTACCTGTGTCCATATGTTCTCATTGTTCAATTCCCACTTATGAGTGAGAGCATGCGGTGTTTGGTTTTCTGTTCCTGTGTTAGTTTGCTGAGAATGATGACTTCCAGCTTCATCCATGTCCCTGCAAAGGACGTGAAACCATGTTTTTTTAATGACCACATAACACTCCATGGTGTATATATGCCACGTTTTCTTTATCCAGTCTATCATTAATGGACGTTTGGGTTGGTTCCAAGTCTTTGCTGTTGTAAATAGTGCTGCAATAAACATATGTGTGCATGTGTCTTTATAATAGAATGATTTATAATTCATTGGGTATATACCCAGTAATGTATTGCTGTAAAATGGTATTTCTAGTTCCAGATCCTTGAGGAATCTCCACACTGTATTCCACAATAGTTGAACTAATTTACACTCCCACCAACAGTGTAAAGTGTTCCCATTTCTCCACATCCTCTCCAGCATCTGTTGTTTTCTGACTGTTTAATGATCACCATTCTAACTGGCCTGAGATGGTATCTCATTATGGTTTTGGTTTGCATTTCTCTAATGACCAGTAATAATGAGCTGTTTTTCATATGTTTTTTGACCACATAAATGTCTTCCTTTGAGAAGTGTTTGTTCATGTCCTTTGCCCACTTTTTGATGGGTTTGTTTTTTTCTTGTTAATTTGTTTAAATTCCTTGTAGATTCTAGGTATTAGTCCTCTGTCAGATGGATAGATTGCAAACATTTTCTCCCATTCTGTAGGTTGCCTATTCACTCTGATGATAGTTTCTTTTGCTGTGCAGAAGCTCTTTTGTTTAATTAGAACTAACTTGTCAATTTTGGCTTTTGTTGCAATTGCTTTTGGTGTTTTAGTCACGAAGACTTTGCACATGCTTATGTCCTGAATGATATTGCCTAGGTTTTCTTCTAGGTTTTTATGGTTTTAGGTCTTACGTTTGAGTCTTTAATCCATCTTGAGTTAATTTTTATATAAGGCGTAAGGAAAGGGTACAGTTTCAGTTTTCTGCATATGGCTAGCCAGTTTTTCCAACACTATTTATTAAATAGAGAATCCTTTCTCTGTTGCTTGTTTTTGTCAGGTTTGTCAAAGATCAAATGGTTGTAGATGTATGGTGTTATTTCTGAGGCCTCTGTTCAGTTCCGTTGGTCTATATATCTGTTTTGGTACCAGTACCATTCTGTTTTTATTATTGTAGCCTTGTAGTATAGTTTGGAGTCAGACAGCATGATGCTTCTAGCTTTGTTCTTTTTGCTTAGAATAGTATTGGCTATATGAGCTCTTTTTTGGTTCCACATGAAATTTAAAGTAGTTTTTTCTAATCCTGTGAAGGAAGCCAATGGTAGCTTGATGGAAATAGCGTTGAACCTGTAAATTACTTTGGGCAGTATGGCCATTTTTATGATATTGATTCTTCCTATCCATGAGCATGAAATATTTTTCCATTTGTTTATGTCCTCTGTTATTTCCTTGAGCAGTGGTTTGTAGTTCTCCTTCAAGATGTCCTTCACATCCCTTGTAAGTTGTGTTCCTAGATATTTTATTAGCATAAAATAAAATGCTAATAGCATTTTATAGCATTTGTGAATGGGAGTCCACTCATGATTTGGCTCTCTGTTTGTCTATTATTGGTGTATAGGAATGCTTTCTATTTTTGCACATTGATTTTGTGTATCCTGAGACTTTGTTGAAGTTAGTTATCAGCTTAAAGAGTTTTGGGGCTGAGACGATGGGGTTTTCTAAATATAAAATCATGTCACCTGCAAATCATGTTAAGAGACAATTTGACTTCGTCTCTTCCTATTTGAACACCCATTATTTCGTTCTCTTGCCTGATTGCCCTGGCCAGAACTTCTAATACTATGTTGAATAGGAATGGTGAAGAGGGGACATCCTTGTCTTGAACTGGTTTTCAAAAGGAATGCTTCCAGTTTTTGTCCATTCAGTATGATATTGGCTATGGGTTTGTCATAAATAGCTCTTATTATTTTGAGATACATTCCATCAATACCTAGTTTATTGTGTGTTTTTAGTATGAAGGCTGCTGAATTTTATCTAAGGCCTTTTCTGCATCTATTGAGATAATCATGTGGTTTTTGTCATTGGCTCTGTTTATGTGGTGGATTATGTTTATTGATTTGCATGTTGAACCAGCCTTGCGCCCAGGGATGAAGCCGACTTGATAAGCTTTATTTATTTATTTGAGACAGAGTATCGCTCTATCGTCCAGGCTGGAGTGCAGTGGTGCAATCTCAGCTCACTGCAGCCTGCACCTCCCGGGTTCAAGCAATTCTCCTGCCTCAGCCTCCTGAGTAGGTGGAACTACAGGCATGCGCTGCCATGCCAAGCTAATTTTCATATTTTTAGTAGAGACGGGGTTTCACCACGTTTGCCAGGATGGCCTCAATCTCCTGACCTCATGATCTGCCCACCTCAGTATCCCAAAGTGCTGGGATTACAAGCCTGAGTCACTGTGCCTGAGTATCCCAAGGTGCTGGGATTACAAGCCTGAGCCACTGTCCTGGGTATCCCAAGGTGCTGGGATTACAAACCTGAGCCACTGTGCCTGAGTATCCCAAGGTGCTGGGATTACAAGCCTGAGCCACTGTCCTGAGTATCCCAAGGTGCTGGGATTACAAGCCTGAGCCACTGTCCTGGGTATCCCAAGGTGCTGGGATTACAAGCCTGAGCCACTGTGCCTGAGTATCCCAAGGTGCTGGGATTCCAAGCCTGAGCCACTGTGCCTGAGTATCCCAAGGTGCTGGGATTACAAGCCTGAGCCGCTGTCCTGAGTATCCCAAGGTGCTGGGATTACAAGCCTGAGCCACTGTCCTGGCCCAACAAGCTTTTTAATGTGCTGCTGGATTTGATTTGCCAGTATTTTATTGAGGATTTTCACATGGATGTTCATCAGGGATATTGGCCTGCAATTTTCTATTTTTGTTCTGTCTCTACCAGGTTTTCATGTCAGGATGATGCTGGCATCATAAAATGAGTTAGGGAGAAGTCCCTATTTTTCTATTGTTTGGAATAGTTTCAGAAGGAATGGTATCAGCTCCTCTTTGTACCTCTGGTAGAATCAGTCTTTGAATCCATCTGGTCCTGGGTTTGTTTTTAGTTGGTAGGCTATTAATTACTGCCTCAATTTCAGAACTTGTTATTAGTCTATTCGAGGATTCGACTTCTTTCTAGTTTAGTCTCGGGAGGGTGTATGTGTCCAGGAATTTATCCATTTCTTCTAGATTATCTAGTTTATTTGTGTAGAGGTCTTTTTAGTATTCTCTGGTGGTGGTTTGTATTTCTGTGGAATCAGTGGTGATATCCTCTTTATCCTTTTTTATTGTGTCTATTTGATTCTTCTCTCTCTTCTTCTTTATTAGTCTGGCTAGTGGTCTATCTATTTTGTTAGTCTTTTCAAAAAACCAGCTCCTGGAGTCACGGCTTTTTGGAAGAGTTTTTTTGTGTCTCTATCTCCTTCAGTTTTGCTCTGATCTTAGTTATTTCTTGTCTTCTGCTGGGTTTTGGATTTTTTTGCTCTTGCTTCTCTAGTTCTTTTAACTGTGATGTTAGGATATTGGTTTTAGATCTTTCTTGCTTTCTTCTGTGGGCATTTAGTGCTATAAACTTCCCTCTAAGCACTGCTTTAGCTGTGTCCCAGAGATTCTGGTACATTGTGTCTTTGTTTTCATTGGTTTCAAAAATCTTACTTATTTCTGCCTTAATTTCATTATTTACCCAGTAGTTATTGAGGGGCAGGTTGTTCAGTTTCCATGCAGTTGTACAGTTTTGAGTGAATTTCTTAATCCTGATTCTAATTTGATTGCATTGTGGTCTGAGACTGTTTGTTAAAATTTTTTCTTTCACATTTGCTGAGGAGCATTTTACTTCTAATTACGTGGTTAATTTTAGAATAAGTGCTATGTGATGCTGAGAAGAATGTATATTCTGTTGATTTGGGGTGGAGAGTGCTGTAGATGTCTATTAGGTCTGCTTGGTCCAGAGCTGAGTTCAACTCCTGAATATCTTTGTTAAATTTCTGTCTCGTTGATCTGTCTAATATTGACAATGGGTGTTAAAGTCTCCCACTATTATTGTATGGGAGTCTAAGTCTCTTTTTAGGTCACTAAGAACTTGCTTTGTGAATATGGGTGCATATATATATAGGATAGTTAACTCTTCTTGTTGTCTTGATCCCTTTGACATTATGTAATGCCCTTCTTTGTCTTTTTTGGTCTTTGTTTAAAATCTGTTTTATCAGATACTAGCATTACAACCCTTGCTTTTTTTTGGCTTTCTATTTGCTTAGTAAATATTCCTCCATCCCTTTATTTTGAGCCTATGTTTATCTTCACATGTGAGATGGGTCTCCTGAATACAGCACTCCAGTGGATCTTGACTCTTTATCCAATTTGCCAGTCTGTATCTTTTAATCGGGGCATTTAGCCCATTTACATTTAAAATTAATATTGTTACTTGTGAGTTTGATATTGTTGTTATGATGCTGGCTGGTTATTTTTCCCATTAGTTGATGCGGTTTCTTCACAGTGTTGATGGTCTTTACACTTTGGTATGTTCTTGCAGTGGCTGGTACTGGTTGTTCCTTTCAATATTTAGTGCTTCCTTCAGGAGCTCTTGTAAGGCAGGCCTGGTGGTGACAAAATCCCTCAGCATTTTTTTGTCTTTAAAAGATTTTATTTCTCCTTCACTTATTAAACTTAGTTTGGCTGGATAGGAAATTCTGGGTTGAAAAATTCTTTTCTTTAAGAAGATTGCATATCGGCCCCCACTCCCTTCTTGCTCTTAGGGTTTCTGCAGAGAGATCCGCTGTTAGTCTGATGGGCTTCCCTTTGTGGGTAACCCGACCTTTCTCTCTGGCTGCTCTTAGCATTTTTTCCTTCATTTCAACCTTGGTGAATCTGATGATCATGTGTCTTGGGGTTGCTGTTCTTGAGGAGTATCTTTGTGGTGTTCTCTGTGTTTCCTGAATTTGAATGTTGGCCTGTCTTGCTAGGTTGGGGAAGTTCTGCTGGATAATACCCTGAGCTGTGTTTTCCAACTTGGTTCCATTCTCCCTGTCACTTTCAGGTGCACCAGTCAATCATAGGTTTGGTCTTTTCACATAGTCCCATATTTCCTGGAGGCTTTGTTTGTTCCTTTTCCTTCTTTTTTCTCTAATCTCATCAGCATGGCTTATTTCAGCAAGATGGTCTTCAGTCTCTGATATCCTCTCTTCCACTTGATCAACTCAGCTATTGATACTTGTGTGTGCTTCATGAAGTTCTCGTGCTGTGTTTTTCAGCTCCATCAGGTCCTTTATAGTCTTCTCTAAACTGGTTATTCTAGTTAGCAGTTCCTGTAACCTTTTATCAAGGTTCTTAGCTTCCTTGCATTGGGTTAGAACATGCGCCTTTAGCTCGGAGGAGTTTGTTATTACCCACCTTCTGAAGCCTACTTCTGTCAATTCACCAATCTAATTCTCCACTGGGTTTTGTGCCCTTGCTGGAAAGGAGTTGCAATCATTTGGAAAAGAAGGGGCATTCTGGCTTTTGAAATTTTCAGAGTTTTGTACTGGTCTTTCCTCATCTTCCTGGATTTATCTACCTTTGGTCTTTGATGTTGGTGGCCTTCAGATGGGGATTTTGCACGGGGCTACTTTTTGCTGATGTTGATGCTATTGCTTTCTGTTTGTTAGTTTTCCTTCTGACAGGCCCCTGTGCTGCAGGTCTGCTGGAGTTTGCTGGGGGTCCCCTCCATACCCTGTTTGCCTGGGTATCACCAGCAGAGGCTGCAGGACAGCTAAGATTGCTGCCTGTTCCTTCCTCTGGAAGCTTTGTCCCAGAGGGGCACCTGCCAGATGCCAGTCGGAGCTCTCCTGTATGAGGTGTCTTTTGACTCCTGATGGGAGGTGTCTCCCCGTCAGGAGGCACGGGACCAGGGACCCACTGAAGGAGGCAGTCTGTCCCTTAGCAGAGCTCCAGTGCTGTGCTGGAGGATCCACTTCTCTCTTCAGAGTCGGTGGGCAGGAACGTTTAAGTCTGCTGAAGCTGTGCCCACAGCCGCCCCTTCTCCCAGGTGCTCTGTCCCAGGGAGATGGGAGTTTGATGGATAAGCCCCTGATTGAGGCTGCTGCCTCTCTTTGAGAGATGCCCTTCCCAGAGAGAAGGACTCTAGAGAGGCAGCCTGGCTTTAGCAGCTTTGCTGTGCTGTGGTGGGTTCCGCACCCGGTTAGAATTTCCTGTCAGCTTTGTTTATCCTGTGAGGAAAAAGCCGCCTACTCAAGTCTTCGTAGTGGTGGACACCCGTCCCCCACCGAGCTCCAGCGTCCCAGTTTGACTTCAGACTGCCGTGCTGGCAGTGAGAATTTCGAGCCAGTGGATCTTGGCTTGCTGGGCTCCGTGGGGGTGGGATCTGCTGAGCGAGACTACTCAGCTCCCTGGCTTCAGCCCGCTTTCCAGGAGAGTGAATAGTTCCGTCTCACTGGCATTCCAGGCACCACTGAGGTGTGAAAAAAACATCTCCTGCAGCTCGCTTGGTGTCTGCCCAAACAGCTGCCCAGTTTTGTGCTTAAAACCAGGGCCCTGGTGGTGCAGGAACCTGAAGGAATCTCCTGGTCTGTGGGTTGTGCAGACCGTGGGAAAAGTATGATATCTGGGTCGGAGGAATCAGTCCCTCACGGCTTTTCCTGGCTCGGGGAGCGGAATACTCTATTTTAAATCTGTATTTTATTTAATCATTCTATCGTCGTCTCCTTGGGAGTGGGTTAAACATCCCTGCTTTGTTGGGGTCAGGCTTGGCCACGTGATATGTTTGGCCCATAAAATATAAATGGAAGTGATGCAAACAGAAACTTTAAAAGCCAACATATGATTTCATTGTTTCTGCTTTTGTGTTACACAACATCAATTTCCCAGATGCCGGCTGCTCCTTTAGTCTGATTCTCTGGATAATGAGCGTGGAGGACAGATGAAGCTGATGTACAACTGATATGTAGCCTGAGTGAGAAATAAACCTTTGCTATTCCAAGCCACTGAGATTTGGGGTTGTTTGTCACCACATCATGCCCTAGCCTAAGCTGATTAATACGGTGGCAAAGACAGGGTTCTGACGCCAAAGCCCAGGCCTTTCCCCTCATGGCACACTAGCTTCCAGTGGGAAAGACACAGAGGTTTAAACACTGTCCGTGCAGCATGTGGCATCTCCTCCCTCCTGCCACCTTTTACGTATGCCAGTGAGAGCTTGAGAAAGTTTCAGGGAGCAGAGTCAGCCCGCAGGAGTCCTAACTAACCGTGAATGCCGGGTTTATGTAAACCGCACGGCAGATCTGACTCCCCAGGCTTCATGTCAGCCTCTCCCTTCTTAGGAGCACTGAAGCAGGGGAGGGAGAAGCAGTGATGACGGTGATGAGTTCCATGCGTCTCGAGTGCTTTCCAGGTGCGCCCTCTGGCTCAGCTTAGCAGGATCCGGTGCCATCTGGTAGACAAGCATGGAGACTGTGGGTAGTGGGCCGGCCTTCCAGACCTAGTGTCCTCCCCATGTCTGGAGTAACTGGGAGGTCCCTGATCCCAGATTGGAAGCGGGCATTTCCTTGTAGGAAGGGAAAAGGTCTAAGAGCTCCTCATTCAAAACCAGATAGATGGTCTTTGAGTCAAAAGCAAGCTGGACCTTGAGGCCACATAAAATTTTGCTATTTAGAATGACTGGTTAAGTTGGAAAAACAAACAAGCAAACAAAGCTGTGCAAAAAGCTCAATTAATCTGAAAAGTGGCCGATGTGGTTTTTGTTTAGAAAAAAAAGATAGCCAGGCATGGTGGTGAGCACCTGTAATTCCAGCTACTCAGGAGACTGAGGCAGGAAAATCGCTTGAACCTGGAAGGTGGAGGCTGCAGGGAGCCAAGATTGCACCGCTGCCCCTCAGCCTGGGCTACAGCGTGAAACTCTGTCTCCAAAAGAAAAAAAAAAGATCCGTGGTGTTTTTCCTCTGTGGTTTTAAGCTAAGAAAATGGAGCTGACAATCCCTTTCTTTATTTAGATTTTCCCCGAGGATTTTGTGTTGCAGGGGAGTACCAGTCTAGGTCAATGACTTGGGGAATTATGCTGGAGTCAGTCCTGGTATCTGTTGCTGGGCCTTAGGGAATCACGGAGCAGCTACAGCTGTGTCAGGCAGAGAGCAGCTGTAATGTGACTGTCACTCCATTTGGGGAAAGGGGATTTGTTGCAGTCGACCTGCAGGTCACTAGGTCCATATTTCGTTTAGCTTTTAAACTCTCTTTGAACCGTGACTTGAGTAGCTGATTGGCACTTGACTTTCTTGGGTATCTTTCTTGTGTTCTGGAATTCAGTACCATCTTGTTCTGTTTTATGATTAATCTTTTTGAGCGGCCTACAGAACAGATATATCACAAGTAGGAAAATTAAAAGTGAATGCTGATTTATAAACAGTTCACAAAAAAGCAAGAGGATATAGAAATTCCCTTTTTCCATGACATTTATTTGTTTATCTCATGACATGGCTCTGATTTTGCCATCAGAGGGTACAAACTCATCTTCTTAGCTCCAAGATACCTAACAGTTACAGTGGACTTGACCAACTGACCAGCTTCAATGGACCCTGCTTTCCTTTGAATTCTTCACTTTGTTTAGTTCTCCATTGTAGTAACAGCCAACATTTAAAGAGGTCTTTACTGCTCCAAAATGCTTTCACATACATTGACAATGAAGCCCTCACAACTCCCGTGGAGTAGGTCGAATACAATATTCCTAGGTGCCCCTGTAGAGAGTGGGTCATGGAATGGTTTCACCATCATTTTTCGTGGAAGCCGCTTTGGTGTGGTTGTAGATCATGGGTTCTTTTACAAATAAAATGAAGTACAGAAAGGGACAAAAGTGAGGGAAAAAAGAGGAGGAGGAGAAATTGGGAAAGAATAAGACAGGCCATTGTGTTAAAATAATAGGTAACACATTTAACAGCTGGAAGCTCCAATTGGCTGGACTGAGCATTTCAGGGGGCGGACAAGGTGGTTCCTTTTTTTTTTTTTTTAATCTATCTCAAGCCCACAGATGGCCCAAGCACATCATTGGAGCTCTCACTTCAAAATTTGCTGCATTAACTGATTAACAGAGATGACTTACAATGCTTCCTTCTGGATGGAGGAATTTTAGCGTTTTTATATGTATAGGTCCCACTCACCTGTCCTTTTCAAAAAATAATTGGTAACAAATAAAACATTCAAACAATCTAATTTTCTCTCACCTAGACAACTTCAAACAGCATTAGGAATAGGATTTTTCGCCAAATTGATTAATGGATTGCTTTAGTGTCATGTCTATCATATTATAATTTTCTGAACTAATTGTTTTCTCAAACCAAAAGCAGACAGGCCCCTTGCCCTATGGACAGTGACTATGGCAAAAACTAACTAGTGGTTTTGTCCTCATGAGCTCATTTTATTTTTTAATAGGAGATTGTGCCTGGGAAACTGCCACTGCCCTAGAAAGTCTCAGCTCATTACTTTCTGTATTATTATTCACTTTGACATTTGTTTGCTACCTTTAATGTTGCGGGGATTTTTTTTTACTCAAGAATATATGGCTTAACTCACGGACTAAACTGAAAATTCCCCAAGAATAATATGGACTGAATTGTGTCCTCGCCCCGATACCCCTTCCAAAATTTATATGTCGAAGCTTAAAATGGTTTGGATTTGTGTCCCCACCCAAATCTCATGTCAAACTGTAATCCCCAGTGTTGGAGGAGGGGCCTGGTGGGAGGTGATTGGATCGTGGGAGCAGATTTCCCCATTGCTGTTCTCATGATAATGAATGAGTTCTCACGAGATTTGGTTGTTTAAAAGTGTGTAGCACCTCCCCCTTCTCTCTCTTTCTTTGCTTCTGCCATGTAAGATGTGCCTGCTTCCCCTTCACCTTTTGCCATGATTGTAAGTTTCCTAAGAACTCCCCAGCCGTGCTACCTGTACAGTCTGTGGAACTGTGAGACAATTATTAAACCTCTTTTCTTTATAAATTACCCTGTCTCAGGTATTTCTTTATAGCAGTGCTGGAAGGGACTAATACAAAGCGCTAACCTCTGGTTCTTCAGAATGTGACTGTGTCTGGAGATTGGGCCTTTGGAGGCAATTGAGTTAAAATGAGACCACTGGGGTTGGCCATAATCCAATCTGACTGGTGTCTTCATAAGAAGAGGAAATCTTCACACACAGAGAAACACCAGGGATGCACACACACAGAGGAAAGACTAGGTGAGGACACAGCAGAAAGGCAGCCAACGCCAGACACGGTGGCTCACCCCTGCAATCCCAGCACTTCAGGAAGCTGAGGCGGCAGATCATGTGAGTTCAGGAGCTTGAGACCAGCCTGATCAACACAGTGAAACCCCATCTCTACTTAAAATACAAAAAACCTTAGCTGAGTGTGGTGGCACGTGCCTGTAGACCCAGGCAGGAGAATTGCTTGAACCTGGGAGGTGGAGGTTGCAGTGACCTGAGATTGCACCATTGCACTCCAGCCTGGGAGACAGGAAGACTCCATAAAAAAAACAAAAACAAAAAGCAAAAAACAAAACAAAAAAATAAGAAGGCGGCAGCTATCCACAAGCCAAGAAGAAAGCCCTCAGGAGAAACCTGCCAATGTCTTGATCTCAGACTTCTAGCTTTCAGAACTAGGAGGAAATAAAATTTATTGTGTAAGCCACCTGGTCTGTGGTATTTTTGTTATGGCAGCCCTAGCCAATGAATATAGATAATGACGTTTTATACTTCTCCAACATATCCTTGCCCCATCATGCTTTACAAAATGCTCAACACACAACTTAGACCACACTTGATATCAGTTGCATTTATTTATCTTTTATGTATTAAAAAAATCTATTCATGAGACAATAGTTAATGTAATTTACTTCTTTTTTTTTATGACAGAGTTTCTGTCGCCCAGGCTGGAGTGCAGTGGCATGATCTCAGCTCACTGCAACCTCTGCTTCCTGGGTTCAAGCAATTCTTGTGCCTCAGACTCCCGAGTAGCTGCAATTATAGGCACATACCACATGCCCAGCTGATTTTTGTATTTTTAGTCTCACCATGTTGGCCAGGCTGGTCTTGACCTCCTGACCTCAAGTTATCCACCTGCCTTGGCCTTCCACAATGCTGGGATTACAGTCATGAGCCACCCGGCTGACTGTAATTCACTTCATTGTATGTTTATTTTGGTTTGTTGGCAAATAGCTCTCTGTCTTTACTAATGATTTAATCGTTTGTTTGAATAGTAATACATGACCCTGGTAAATATTTTAGAGTTTTAGAGAGTAGGAAAGGTTATATGATGAAAGGCTAAGTGCCAGCCTCCCCCAGTTCCCTCTTTCCTTCCCTAGCGGTAACCGTGATTACCGGCGTATTGTCTATCTTTCCAGATACAGCTTTGCTTAAAAACAGATGTGTGTGTGTACATGTGTATAGTATATGCATCTATATTATAGCTATAGAACATATTTTGGCTGGGCACTGTGGGTCATGTCTGTAATCCCAGTGCTTTGAGAGGCCCTGGCAGGCAGATCACTTGAGGCCAGGAGTTCAAGACCAGCCTGGCCAAAACGGCAAAACCCCGTCTCTCCTAAAAATACAAAACTTAGCCAGGTGTGGTGGCGTGTGCCAGCTACTTGGGAGGCTGAGGCACAAGAATCTCTTGAACCTGGGAGGCAGAGGTTGCAGTGAGCTGAGATCATGCCGCTGTACTCCAGCCTGGGAGACAGAGCGAGACTCTGTCTAAAAAAGACAAAAAAAAAAAAAAAAAAGAATGTATTTCAATGCAAATATATAGTTTATGTAAATCTCTCTATAAATGCACCTATAAATATGCATCTCCTTCTCTGATCTTCTTTTTTTATTTTATTCTGTTTTTAAATTATGACAGCATAGTATGCACGTTTCTACTTTTTAAAGAGAGTTAAGTATGTATCTTGGGAATTATTCCATATGAGACATACAAACACATATCGCTCTTTGTAAATTTGGGGTTGCTTATTTTAAGTGCGTGGTCCTCCCTGCTTCCTCTACCCTAATACACACACTTTCACATAATGAGAATAAACCTCTTTATTGGTATTTGTATTTCCTGCTTGTTCTCCATAGACACCTCCGTGGAGAACAAGCAGGAAATACAAACACCAATAAAGAGGTTTATACTTGTGGCTACTTCTTGATAGAAATATTTGAGTGACAAATTTAACCAGATGATTAAACTGGAAACATTAAACAAGAGGGCACAACTTTTAGTCCAAATCAGCCGGAATATTGCAGTGAGACTTTCTCTGACTGACCCCGTATGTTTCTAGTCACTATACTAACGGCAGGCACACCAGCAATCATATTCACAGCCCAGTTCAGCTCTAAATTTATTGTGCAGTTACTATTGTACCGAGAAAATGGAAGTAACTAAAAAAGAAGCAGACATATAAATGTACCGCACTGGAAAACCAAGGTGTTTTTTCTTGTTCCCTATGAGTTATTGCTTGCTTGTATACATATTTTGATCATTTTAATTACAAATCAGAAGAATTCTGCTTTTGTCTCTTAAAGTGAATCATAAACATTGTTATTTGTTACTCTGTTTACGTAATAATTTTATGTGCTTGCATAATAGTTCATCTAGTCACTGGATTGTTTTCTGTAATTTTTAAAAAGAAAAACTGTATGATCTGAGCTGTAGTTAAAAATAATAACTTAAAAGAGGCTGGGTGCAGTGGCTCATGCTTATAATCCCAGCACTTTGGGAGGCTGAGGCGGGTGGATCACCTGAGGTCAGGAGTTCGAGACCAACCTGGACAACCTTGTGAAACCCCATCTCTACTTAAAATACAAAAATTAGCCAGGCTAATTATAAAGTGGTGGCATGCACTTTATAGTCCTCGCTACTCGGGAGGCTGAGGCAAGAGAATCACTTGAACCTGGGAGGCAGAGACTGCAGTGAGCCAAGACTATGTCACTGCACTCCAGCCTGGGTGACAGAGCAAAACTCCATCTCAAAAAAAAATTACAAGAAAATTAATCTGACATATATTTAATGATACATGATAATTAACTATAAAATGGAGAGCATTGCCTGTAAAAATTATAACTAATATTTTCTATGGTCTGTGAAATCCAAACTTTCTGGGGGAGATGCTATAAACAGGAAACCGTTCAGAAAATAGACTTTTCAATACCTTTAAGGGAATGAGCCTGCAAATTCTTTTTTTCCATTCCTGCAGCTGAGACTCTGCTTGCACAGAGGTAGAAGGAGCACAGCGGCATGCCTTAATCAGATTGGGTCAAGCAGGTCGATTTTTCTAACAACTAGCTGAAGGTATAAATAACTAAGGGCCTTCCTTAATTAATTAACTTAATCAACAAATATATATTGAGCACTTATTATATGCTGGATGTGACATACATTGGGAAAACATAACCAAGACCTCTGCTCCCTTAGAGTTTACAATCTAGGCAAGGTATAGCATAGGAACAAAATAAGCAATAAATAATTACAACTTTTAGTAAGTATTAAGCAAGAATCAGGGCACTATCACAGATAGAAATGAAGACGGGAAATTCTGTTTTTTTTTTTTTTGAGACGGAGTTTCGCTCTTGTTACCCAGGCTGGAGTGCAATGGCGCGATCTCGGCTCACCGCAACCTCCATCTCCTGGGTTCAAGCAATTCTCCTGCCTCGGCCTCCCGAGTAGCTGGGATTACAGGCATGTGCCACCGTGCCCAGCTAATTTTTGTATTTTCAGTAGAGACGGGGTTTCACCATGTTGACCGGGATGGTCTTGATCTCTTGACCTCGTGATCCACCCTCCTTGGCCTCCCAAAGTGCTGGGATTACAGGCGTTAGCCACCGCGCCCGGCCAGGAAATTCTTTACATAGCTAACGAGTGAAGGTTTCTCTGTAGGAGTAAGTCACGTTGACACTGAAACTTGCTGGAGAGGAAAGAGTCACTGTACAAAGAGAAGGGGAAATAGGGGCTAGCAGGAGCAAAGGCTCTGAGGCACGGCATGTGCTTGAGATGACTAAGGCCAGTGGGACTGCGGTGCGGGGGCAGCAGGAAGTGTGGCCTGGGTGAGGTGGAGAGGAGGGCACGGGTCTCATCATGCATGGCCCAGGACACCATGGTGGAAGCCTGAATTTCATTCAAGGTACAACGTAAAGCCAGGTAAAAGTCTTAAGCAGGAGAATGGCGTAATTCAAATCATGTTTTAAAAATAACTTTTGGTCACTGTGTGGATGGCAGATTGGAGGAGGGTGAAGGAATAATGAGAAAGTCACTGGTGTTGCTGCACGAGAAGGGACCATGGCTGGAACCTGAGTGGTGGCAGTGGAAGTAGACACTAATCACGGGTATGGAGGCCAGACCTGCTGGCTGAAAGGACTGTGAAGAAGGAGAGAAAAGCAAGCTGCCAATCATGACTCCGAGGTTTCCAGGCAAGCTCGACATTTAGAAGTGAGGGGCAGGAAAGCAAGAGGTCTCTCCTGGGTATTTAAGTTGGAGATGCCTTGTGGGACATCCGAGTGGAGCTATCCGCATGGCAGTGAGACACAGGAGTCTCAGTTGATATTGTCACCTGGCAATATTCAGAGCTCGAGGACTGGATGAGACTCAAGGAGAGTGAGTAGTTGGGGAAAAGAAGGAGCCCAAGACTGAGTCAGTAAGTTCCCAGAGATACGCAATCATGACCAGAAGTAAATCCCTAACTGCTGGGAAGTTGAGCTCTCTCAAGATTTGCAGTGTGTTTTTACTAATAAATAACTCCTCAGTGGTCAGAGAAACTATCCAGAGAAATTATTTCTTTCAGGTCTTTTAAGTTTCTCTCTGCCTACCTCTCCTGGTTCTGATATCACCTAACCCTTAGGAATCCTCCTACAGAGAAAAGAAGGGGAAATGTGGGTAAGGTTTTTCATGCTCTGTGACCATGTAGGCTGTCACCTTAAGTGGTTCTTTGATAAGAGAATCCCATCAGGTCTCATTCAATCCAAGAGATGACATGTTTGCTTTGGAAAAGAAAGCAAGCCAATGTTTAAAATCTCTCCAATTGGAAAAAGAAATGAATATTTTCGGCTCCCAAGCATGCATATGCCCAGAAATACACTACTAATGCTGCACGTTTTTCCGCTCTGAAGAAATTAGGTAGATTTGTTTCCCAGGATGACCGTTAGTTTGAGACGCTGCGTCTGTAAAGGCTCAGCACATGCTGTATTGTGAATGACCACGGAAAAGGCAGGAGGGCCCGTAAATTAGGGTTACAGGTTTTGTATCGGCACAGGAAACCCAAATTCTACATTTAAGGCACCGCGTCCCCATGGCCAAATAACAATAGTCTGAAGTATGTGTTAAATGATGGATAAAGCTTGCTCTTCTGTTAAGATCGATTTGAAGGACAAGAACTAGAGGATGCTGTGAATTCACTGGAAAAAGACACTTTTAATCTTTTCTGAAAAATGTCCGATGAGACAACTACACATGATTTTCTGATTATGCCTCCTCTCCGTCTGACGTTTTGTACCTGATTTATGTGAAGAAGTGTCTCAATGCACTGTTAGTGATTCCAGTGAATTGAGGCAAAAACTCTTTTTCCTAGAATGTCAAGATTCATAGATTTCAGGGTTAGGAAGAGCTTTTGAGAGAATTCAGGGTCTCTCTCTTATTTTCCGAAAATGAAAAGAGAGAGATAACAGACCTGGCCAAAATTACACCGTGATTAAAGAGATGAACCTGCCATCCAGGACTGAGGCAGGATTGACAATACTGCTTTTCCCACTGCTTGAATTCAAGGCTGTAGAAAACCGCTACTGATATGATGGAGTAGAATTTTAGTTTTTTGGTTAACTGTTCATTTCATACAATGTTGAACTTTATTCTAAAAATCTAATCATATTAAAAATGTTGGGGTCCAGAAACAATAGCTTATGCCTGTAATCCCAGGACTTTGGGAGGCTAAGTTATGAGGGTTGCTTGAGGCCAGGAGTTCAAGACCAGCCTGGGCAACATAAAGAAACCTTGACTCTACAAATAATAATAATAAAATAAATATGTTTGCAGCATAGGAAGAAGAAAAGATAACATGCATACAATCACTGTCAGCATTTTAATGTTTTTCTTTTTAGATTTTCTTTTCTGTGCATATTTAAACATGATGCTTATTTAGTGTATACTTCATTATCATGTTTTCTGTTAATATAAGCATTTCTTTCTCTTTGTTTTGTTCTTTTTTTTAAATTGTACTTTAAGTTCTGGGGTACATGTTCAGATCTTGCAAGATTATTGCCTAGGTATACACATGCCATGGTGGTTTGCTGTCTCCATCCCCCCGTCACCTACATCAGGCATTTCTTCCAATGTTATCCCTCCCCAACCTCCCCACCCCGTACTGTCCCTCCTCTAGGCCTCCACCCCGCAACAGACCCCAGTGTGTGATGTTCCCCTCCCTGTGCCCATGTGTTCTCATTGTTCAACACCCGCCTATGAGTGAGAACATGTGGTGTTTGGTTTTCTGTTCTTGTGTCAGTTTGTTGAGAACGATGGTTTCCAGGTTCATCCATGTCCCTGCAAAGGACGCGAACTCATCCTTTTTTATGACTGCATAATATTCCGTGGTGTACATGTGCCACATTTTCTTTGTCCAGTCTATCATTGATGGGCATTTGTATCGGTTCCAGGTCTTTGCTATTGTAAACAGTGCCACAATGAACATACGTATGCATGTGTCTTTATAATAGAATGATTGATAATCCTTTGGGTATATACCCAGTAATGGTATTGCTGGGTCAAATGGAATTTCTATCTCTAGATCCTTTGATGTTGAAGCTATTTCTTTTTGTTTTTTAGTTTTCCTTCTAACAGTCAGGCCCCTCTGCTGTAGGACTGCTGGAGGTCCATTCCAGACCTTGCTTGCCTGGGAATCACCCAGGGGGGCTGCAGAACAGCAAGGTTTGCTGCCTGATCTTTACTCTGGTAGCTTCGTCCCGGAAGGGTACCTGCCAGGTGTCAGCCAGAGCTCTCCTGTATGTGGCGTCTTTTTGGTTATGCCGGGGCCGGGGAGCCGCTTGAGGAGGCCGTGTGTCCCTTGTCTGCCTGCAGAGGCACTGCCGGGCTGCCCCGGACTCAGTCCAGCTGCCGTGTAGGCTTCCTCTGGCTTTTGTTTACACAGGTGAGATTAGAACACTCTCCGGAAGGGCAGATGCCCTTCCCCCCGTGAAGCTTGATTGTCCCGGGTTGAGCTTGAACCGATGTGCTGGGAGGGTTTCAGTTTGTTGGTCTTTGTAGGGGTGAGACCTGCCAAGCCGCATCACCTATCTCTCTGCTTTCTGCTCCCCCTCTTTCTGGGGAGCGGGTAGCTCCATCCTGCAGGCACTCATGGTGCTTGTCAAAACGTCTGCCCAGATCTGTGCCAAAAACCCGTGGCTCTGGCCGGAGGTGCTGCTCAAATCTGTGCTGGTAACTCGTGGCCCTTTTTAGCCTTGTGGGGATCTCCTGGTCTGTGGGTTGCAAAGGCCATGGGAGAGGCGCAGTGTCTGAACTGAGTGCTGGAGGGGGAAAAGTCCCCAGTCCTCTGGCCAGTTGTACCTGCCGGATGAGGCAGTGCCCCGCCCTGCCTCGGTTTGCCCTCCTTGGGCTACACCCACTGTCCAACCAGTCCCAATATAAGCATTTCTAATGGATGCAGAATATTCTTACAAATTAATATGCTATAATTTATTGAATCTGTGGTTGTTGGGCATTTAAGATGATTCTAATTATTTGCTATTATACATAACAACGTTGTATGATACCTAAACATCTTAGTACATATAGTTTTTTTGATAGATTTTACCCTTAATATGGAACTTCAGAAATAGAATTAGAGAGTCATGGTTTTTACTACTAAAATTGCCACATGGTCAGCTTAGTTCAATATATCTGCTGCCAAACAAGCCCTACAACATTAAACATTAACATTAAAAATGTGCTCCTCTCCTCATCGAAAATGGCACTTGTTTGAGTTCTTGTTTCATTTATGGCCAAGTTCTCTTGTGGCCATGTTCACTCTTCCTACCTTAACTGTTTTAGCTTTTTAAATTGCTTATCGTTCCCTAAGCACAACAGCCTAGTCCATAGATCTTGTTTACAGTTCTCTCTTGCTAAAATGGGAATCCTTTGAGGATGAGGTCTGTGTTGTACTAATCTATATTTCCAGGATCTTGTGTGGTGCTTGGCACGCAGTGGGTACTTAATAAGTCTTTAACAAATGAATGAATTAACGAGGGAGTAAATAAAGGTGAACATTCCCCCCACGTTTGTTTAGTAACTGTTTCTTTCTTTCTCTTTCTTTCTCTCTTTTTTCTTTCTTTCTTTATTCTTTCTTTCTCTCTCTCTCTTTCTCTCTCTCTCTCTTTCTCTTTTTTTTCAAGATGCAGTCTCACTCTGTTGCCCAGGCCAGGCTGGAGTGCAGTGCCAGGATCTTGGCTCACTGCAACCTCTGCCTCCCAGATTCAAGCGATTCTCCTGCTTCAGCTTCCCGAGTAACTGAGATTACAGGTGTGCACCATCACGCCTGGCTAATTTTGTATTTCTAGTAGAGATGGGGTTTCACCACGTTGGCCAGGCTGGTCTCAAACACCCGACCTTAGGTGATCCACCTGCCTTAGCCTCCCAATGCGCTGGGATTACACGCGTGAGCCATCGGGCCGGCCAGTAACTGTGATTTCTGAATGCATCATTTGGTTTATGTCTTCTGTTCATGTACTTGTTGGTATCAGAGTTGTATTGTTTTTTATTGGTGTTTGAATATAAGAGGATGTTTACGCTTCACTTGTCACATTTGGGCTAATAATTCTTTCCAGTCTGTGGTTTGCTTATTATTTTCTGTGGATCTGATATTAAAGGGGAAAAGAAAGGGCAGAAGTTAGGCTAATAAAAGTGTCATCTACTGCATTTTCTCTACCTCAGAAGGTGGGGGACAGTGAAGGTGCTCGTGCAGAGAGAAATGAGTTCTGGGGAAATTAGACAATTTGGTTACTCGATTTTAACAGCATGGGGTTGCTCATGTGAAAAGAAATGTGTTGACCACATTTCAGGCCCTCTAAAGCTGAAAAGGTCAACCAGCCACTGTATGCAGAGAATAACAAATTCCACTTATCCATTCAGAGAGGCAGGTTTCAATTAAAAACCACACCGGGTGTGGCTGAGTAATTTCTTAATGTATTCCATTTGTAAATGAGAAGTCAAAAAAACTCATTAGTAATTCTTGAATCCTTGGTGAATCAGCACTGTCCACAGAAAACAAACATATAGCACTCTGCCACTCTGCTTACATTGAAAGGAGAACAAAGACACACCTGTCTCTTTTTCCCCTTCGATTTTCAGAAATGTTTTTCATGTTTTGAAAAAATATATAAAAAACGGTATCATCACATTGCCCCTCCGGGTCTGTTGTTGTGCCGGCGAACTTTAATATTTTTCTGGTTAATATTTTATAAAGTGGATGCACTCATAAAACACAAGTTGTCGGGAGCCTTCAGGATAATATCAGCCCCCTCTGGCCACCTAGGGTGGAAGCTGAAGCCACGTGGCTGGAAATAAAGAAGTTCCATTCCCCGAGATTTGTGGATTTATTCTTTGGCAGGAGTTCACAGGCAAAAAGCCAAAACTAAAACCCCCAAACAATCATTTTCCCTACTGGAAAAAAGCTTCTTGAGGTTAGGGATTCATGGACACATTCATGTGCCCCCAGAACAGGTCCAGCACCAAGGAGGTGGTTCTCAACACACATTTGAAGGAAGAATAAATGACTGGGGCAGCCCTGTCATGAACTGTGAGCTGGATGTTTCCCGTGTGTGCCCCCAGATCCACTCTCTACCCTCAACCTGCTACTCTCTGCCCTGGGCTGACCCCATAGGCCACATCAATGGGATACCTTGACCTCTGGCTTATCAGGTAACTTTAGCCTATGAGGAGTCCTAGAGGAGTTTGGAGGGAAGGAGCAGAGTGAGGCTGGGGTATTCATTCTTTTGACTTCCTCCCTGTGGAATGGCCTCCTGTGGGGCTTTCTGGAGGTCACAGCTCCAGCCAAGAAAACACTCTCCTAGTGATCCTCTCTTTCCCGGTTTAGAAACACTCTGACCTCCATCCTAGGAGTCCTGCGCTACCCCATGCTCTGCCCACACCTTCATAAATGTCCCTTTATTGTGTTTGCTCTCCTTGAATTTCCCTAATTTCAATGTGCCATCTATTTTTTCCAGAACATGACCGACACAGACATTGATAGAGGCATTCGTGTTGGTTTAATGGCTGCACCCTAAAATTCAACCTGCAATCTGCTCAACAAGCTATGTACCCCAGAGGTTGAGGCGCCTTTTGCTAATGCCGACCCAGGAGAGTTTAGGCTGGTGCCACCTTGGCTGAATGTATGTATATGAGCCTCAACTTTAAGTTGAAAGAACTAAGTGAAAAAATCTGAGAGATTCGTTTTCTCTTCTTCGTTCCCGCTGAGTTGTGGCTTTTGCCTGCAGCCTGAGCGAGTCGTCTCTATCCAAGCTGCAGCCACAGAAGCGGTGACAAAGCGGGTGTCGGTTGCTCTCCAAGGACTGACCACTTCGGCTGATCCTACAGAAGCAGAAAGTCCACAAACCAAAGACAACAGTCCCCCTGGTCATTTGATGATTTGTGGCTGTTTTTACCTGTTCTTCTGGTTGTGTTTTCATGCAGATCTGCCCATCTTCAACTCACTTGGAGTGCTGTGTGATACAGGGCCAGCCGCGTATCTGCAGAACCTCATTTCATTTCTGTCTTTAGCTTAGATGATAGAACCAAATCTAAAGGACAAAGCATAAAACTATCGTCCCCATCTCATTCCTCCTCCCTTCAAGGTTGTGAGACCCAGTCCCGTGCAGTGTGTTTAGAGTCCCAGCTTCTTTATCGTTCATATTTTCTTCTGACCATTGCTGATGATCTTAACTGACTTCACGACTTCTGCCTCAGTACTCCTAACGCTCTCCAGTAAGGATGCTGCGAATTGCACATGGAAAATGCAATGTGTCACTGTTCAATTTTTATGTCTTCAATGACTGAGGGTGTGTTGCTTATGGTGAGTAAAGGAGACATTCATATTTACTCACCCACATGAAAAAATGGACAGTTACCTGGGTTACTAGACCAGGCTGAGGCCTCTAAATCTGACTTGATCGTTCAGTTCACGTATTGCTTCCCATATTTCTCTTCCCTGTGCACTCAGAAGCTCATCCAATCCTTACTGTTTAGCTCTTGGTACAGCATGAGTTTTCCCCTATAATGCTAAAGTCAAGCTGATTTTAAATCAGAATCCAACAGATCCTTTCAGCAGCACTCAATGAGATGAAATCTCCAGACAGTCCTTGCTGCTGAAAGAGACTGGCTAGATTTGAGCAGCAATGATTAATTCCAAATGAATCTCCCATTTCCAGGGGTCTGCATCTCACCAGTTATTTTCAAGGTGAACTGATTTTGCAGTACCTTCCGTCCCCACCCTGCAATAAGCAATTTAACGTGAAATTGCTGACCTATAACTGTTCTACCCAACCATGAATTCCTAATCCTTCTGTAATTTATAGTTACGTAGTCTTTGAGCTGCAACTGAGTTTTCCACCAGTGTAATAATAACTCCCTTTATTTTTACCTGTAACAAGCAGCTGGATTAGTGTAGTACATGGGAGAACTTGAGCTAGTCGGTGAAAATTACAGAATATCAACAGCCAGTGTCTAAACTATTGATGTGGGTGGTAGCATATTACAAAATGGAACTGTAGGTCATTTGGGGAATGTATTTTGATGAAATTCATCCAACTGGATGATGTGCTGAATCTTAAACCAGAAAGAACCAAACAAAAAGCGTCGTTTTTTCCTTTGAATGGACAGACAGCAACATCTTTAAATGCTACATACAGTAGCCCTGAGCTCCTGAGGCGCCCCTCAGGGACTATTGTCTGAATTGCCAATCAAGTCACTTGGATTTCTGCCCTCAGTGCCTCTTTCCTTTCCCAGCTTTCATTCAAATGTTCAGCAGTGGTAAATAGAGAGTTGTTTGTCTTTTATTTCAAACGCCTTCCTTATAATATCAGAGCTATGTTGGCATCATTTGCAAATCAATCTAGCAGGGTGGCTTAATATCATCACAACTGCATGGCAGCCAGTGATATCCAGACTATCTCTAGAGTTTTGACTTATTTCTGTTACACTCTGAATTAAGTCATTTCTCCTTAAAAGGTTATCTAATGCTTTAGAAATTGATGCCCTGATGCCCCTTACTCCCACGTGTGAGAGAAATGCCTCCGGGGTCAGGACGAAGAGTTCATCACCCAGCAGGAGAGAAAGCCAGCAAGTTAACCCGTGCCCAGCCCTTAAGAAGGGTCCCCCACTGTGAGGTTGCAGTTCTGAGGGAGGAGAGGGGAGAGCTCAGTTTGGCTAGACTCTTGAGTTCTCAACCAGGGGCAATTCTGTCCTCCAGGGAACTCTTGCCAATGTCTGGAGACATTTTTGGTTCTCACAACTTTGGGGAGGGAGCGCTAGGCGTGAAATGAGGGAGGCCACAGACTGGGAGTGTTCGGCAGGCGTTTAATTTCCTCCTTTACCAGCTCTCGCTCATGTCCCTGGGTGCAAATGTTCGTCCAAGGTCAGGGCCACACACGTCCTCCCCACACCCTCCTCTTCCATTCCCAGCCTCCTACCCTGTCTGTAACCTGGTGTTTCTCAGCTGGGCACTACTGACATTTTGGACTAAGTCTTAGTTGTAGGGGCTGAAGGGGGATTCTGTGCATCGTAGGATGTTTACAGCTCCCCTGACCTCTCTAAGCCAGTCCTCATCTTGAACCTCAGTTTCCTCATCTGTTAAATATTAAGTGTGCTCTGAATGAAGAGACCCCCTACACAGGCTTTGTGTGAGCAACATGGCTGTTTATTCACCTGGGTGCGGGCAGGCTGAGTCCAAAAGAAGAGTCAGCGGAGGGCGGTGGGATAGGAGTCGGTTTTATAGGTTTGGGGTGGGCAGTGGAAAGTTACAGAAGTTACAGTTCGGGGCGGTTTTTGCAAGCCAGGGGTATTGCCAGGGCTGGGCAAGGGTGGGGTGTGTCACAAGGTCGAGTTGTAGGTTAAGGCAGGAACAGTTGAGGCAGGAACAATGGTATAATGTCGCAAGGTTGGTTAATTGGGCTTTGCGGGAGCTAGCCATTCTTCGTACTTCATACTTCCTGGCTCGGGGAGGTCATCCAGAAATGTACCTGTGGGCCATGGGGGTCGCCATGGCTCGACTTAGGGTATGGCCCATGGTGCAGCCAGTTCAAACCTTGCATTGAGTTCATCATTCAGACAGCAAATATCTACTGAAACTCTAGTACGTCCTAGGTGCTGTCTTAGGCACTGGGGACACCAGAGTGAACAAGAAAATGTCTCCACTTACAGCGAGTTTACACTCAGCTGGGGGTTACAAATAATAAATGCATAAGAAAATGAAAAATTAGTATTTTATCAGGCAGAGAAAAGGTCTATGAGCAACAATAAAGCAAGTTTGAGATGAAGAGTCTCAGAACCTGCTCTTTTAGCCAGGAGCACTAGGGAGGCCCATTCTGAGAAGGTGACCTTTGAGTACTCTGAAATGGAGCAAGCCATGGGACGGCTTTCTTCAGTTCCAAAGTTCCTTTCTGTCTGCCTCTGTTCACATAATTGCTCAGCGTGCACTTACCCCCTTCCTTGTATCTCGTTCTGCCTGACTTCAGTCTCCCAACGGGGGGCCCAGCTTTGATCCTCTGCTCTTTCTTGACCTCTGGTTCCTTGAATTCATTGGTTGGAGAACCTTCCCAATAGGCATTCCCAGTCTTCACTGTGATCCCCATCCAGCTGCTAGCCCTGAGTCCGCAGGCCCTGTTTGAAATTATGGGGCAGCCAATGTATTTTTTGGGTCCCACTGATTAATAGACTGTTAGTGATGAGGAGAGCTCTGTATAGTTTGTGATTATGCGCGCGCACACACACACACACACACACACACACACAATTTCTCTTGATTCTACAATGTATGAATGACCAATACTAGGAACAGTTGCCACCAATCAATCAATTCCCTTTCTCATAACTATGTCAGATCAGACACGCATAATTGATGATCATGACTGTCCTACCATGCAATGGTAATTGCCATGCAAGAAGAAACCCTGGCTTAAAGGTGCCTTGTATTGCCTTAAAGAGTAGCTGGAAATAGACATATGCTGACAGAGCAGTTTACCAGGAATGGAGAAACCTTCCATCTCAGAGGGCCAGGTCTCAGCTTCACTGCCGTAAGATAATCGGAAATTTATCTCCTACTACATATAGTTTTAATTGCCAAGTTAATTACTAAGGAATCTGCACATCATTCTGTAGTAAAAACAAAAGTCATCACAGTTTTTTTGATGGGTAAGTAACGTGATTAGAGCTGTTTTTCAGGAAGATTGATGTTGCGACTACACGTAGGATGGATGGCTGAGGTGTGGCAAAGAGAACTCCTTAGATAAGGTGTGCAGACTTGGAGAGGGCTCCAGGGCAGGACGTCCCAGACTGCCTCTCTCTGGTCTAGGGCCAGGCAAGCTGTGGGACTGAGCAAAAGTGTTTACATTCCAAAGCACTTTCAGTTTGGCCCTCTTTGCACAAGTCCAAGGCCCACAACATTGGAAGAAGAAGCCAGGGCTTCCTTGGAGACCAAATTGATTACCACACGGCATATGCAGCAGTCTAAATGGAAATATGCCTGCTACCAGGAATTAATTACCATCGAATTTGCATGACCTGTTGATTAATTGTGCTCATGACCAAAAGTCCAGGCCAAAGCTCCTCAACTGAGCTGATTATGCTTTTCCACTTGCTTTGGGAAAACCTAAGTCCAAGGTTAGAGGTTCTTTACTAAGCCCAGACTGCCCAAGTCAGTGCAACGAAGGAAGAGGCCGGGATATCTCTCACCCTCCCTCCTCCGCGTCTCACCCAGGCTTTCACTCTGACAAGATGTCCAGAATGTGGCCAACCACTGGAGTGCAAACTGTTATTTATTTATGAGGCTAACAGTACGTTTCAACTAAACACCAATTTATCAAGTATTTTGGTGCAAAAGGAAATATATTTACTGTAGATAATTAAAGATTCTAAAACCCAATAGCACTCCATGGAGTACACTAATTATAATCAAACCCATTTGTAATGAAGGAAAGGGAAATGAATAAGCACAAATCTGTCCCATATCGGAGCCTCAGGAGTAACTTCATTGCTATCAACTGACCGACAACATTGGTTGAAGCCAAATGTAACAGATGTCTACATAGAGAAATAACGGACTTGGAGATGCTGTGTTGATGAGCTGGCATCTTATCCCTCTGCTAAATTAGATTTGGGCCTTCTCCTAAAGACCTAAGGTCCTGGTTTGGCTTCAGATAATATGACTATCAGCAAGCTGGCCCCTGGTATACAGAGGAGTCTAATGGCCACTTGATCTTGGTTTAGTGACTATAATTTCCTCCTGTCCTCACAAGAAGGCCTTCAGTTTTAATGGGGTGAAATGTGGAAATGCCTGGATATTAACTGGACACCAAGCTCTATGGAAAATGAAGCCACTTGGAGTGCCATGAGGCCCAGGCTGGATTCATTGTGGGCCACACCCAAGCAGTGGGTCTGAACTGGAGAGAAATTTAAAGATTTTCCTGGGGAAAGTGGCTGACCCTAGATAACATGAATGGTTGATGGAGGCAGATAAGAGTTTTTCCACGACCAATGTGTCTTCCGAGGTTGGGTCACAGCATGCAGAACCAGTATTGGACCAGATACTAATGATTTAAGTCTCAATGGAGGCTTGAAAATCACGGGGCAAGACTGGGTTTTGTTGTAGGAGAGAGTGAAACCCAGAATATGGGAATGTTGTGGGGTGATAGGATTTGTTTTACAGCCAAGAACATGCGTATGCCATGGCTTGAACATTCTCAGATGTCACCCTCTCCATTCATTTCACAATTAACTCTCCATTGTATTATCAGCCAATGCTTCCTGCTCTTTCTCACTCATCGATGAATAAAATTTCACCACAGGAGATTCAAGGGCAGTATATACTAGAAAAATTTTCATTAACAGACGCTGATATAATAGTCACAGGGATGAGACTTAGACATGGATTCCCTGACCATGGCCCAGTGATGGGGCCTCCATCTCTCTCTCTCGCCTGCTGTGACAGAGACAACTACTTTCCAGGACCTATGTGTTTCTGTTGGCAATGACTACATTAACAGGTGGTTAGTGACGAGGAGAACTCTGTATAGTTTGTGATTATGTGCACACACACACACACACACACACATTTTTCTTGATTCTATAATGTATAAATGGCAAATACTAGGAACAGTTGCCACCAATCAATTCCTTTTCTCATAACTATGTCAGATCAGACACGCATAATTGATGATCATGACTGTCCTACCATGCAATGGTAATTGCCATGCAAGAAGAAACCCTGGCTTAAAGGTGCCATGTATTGCCTTTAAAAGTAGCTTGAAATAGACATATGCTGCCAGAGCAGTTTACCAGGAATGGAGAAACCTTCTATCTCAGAGGGCCAGGTCTCAGCTTCACTGCCGTAAAAAAATTGGAAATGTCTTTTCTACTTCATGTAGTTTTGAGCAAGTTAATTACGAAGGAATTTGCACATCATTCTATAGTAAAAACAGGAAGTCGTCATAGTTTTTTAATAGGTAAGTAACGTGATTAGAGCTGTTTCTCAGGAAGATTGATGTTGCAACTACATGTACAATGAAGGCTGAGGTGTGGCAAAGAGAACACCTTTGATAAGGTGTGCAGACTTGGAGAGGGCTCCAGGACAGGACATCCCAGACTGCTTCTCTCTGGTCTAGGGCCAGGCAAGCTGTGGGACTGAGCAAAAGTTTTTATATTCCAAAGGACTCTGAATTTGGCTGGTTTTGCACAAGTCCAAGGCCCACAACATTGTGAGCTCTCCCTCTCCGACGCACATGGCCCACCTGTAGGGGGCTTACAGCTGTGCTGAGACCACACCCCTGCCTTCCCTCCACAGCTGCAGCACCATCCAACCTGGAGCAGAGGGTCCAGGAGACCACAGCTTCCCCTTTATGCCTGGGTGATTTTAGTGAAAGACGCTTTGTGTGTTCATCGAGGCGTCACCGTGTCATCTCTGCACGAAGTGGTTTCCTACGTCAGATGAACACGTTCTCTGATGCCTTCCCCTGCCCCTTCTGACGATACGTCGACTGAGGCAAGCCGTTTGAAACCTCCTCTGGGGAGACAATGTGCCTGGGAACCTGTGGCCAGTTGTGGCTGGGGGTCGGGCAGCCAGGCCCTTAGAAGCCAGGCCCCAGGGAGGCCTCGGGATGGTCCTGCGGTACTGGTGGGGCTCCCCTCGTACCCATCAGTCTCCTTGCTTAGATATGACTGAGTGCAAAACGAAGCTGGCCTATTGGCAGAGAGAGCTTGAAGCTTCTCATGCTGTTTACACTAGTTTGTCTAACAGATCCAGAAAGAAAATTGCTTCTGTGCTTAACAGATGAGAAAAAGACAACAAAAGAAGCTTGACCCCCAAATCCAGAAGGTAGAGCCCCAGCACTGGGGCCCGTGCTCAGCCGTTAGGAAGCTAGCTCCATTCCTTATCATGCGAGGGTGGAGATGGCCTGGAGCCTGACTCCCCAAGCCCTTTCTCTTCTCCTGTCTCCAAAAAGGTCAGAGCTGATGAGGGAGAGCACTTAAAATGATGTTCTGGCAGACAAGTTCTCTTAACTGTAAGGGGCATACGTAGAAAATGGAAAAGAGACAATGGCTGACCCAGCAGGACCCTCCTCAGAGCCGCACTGGCACCAGCCCAAGGCTGTGTCCAGTCAGTGCCCCCAGAAAGTTCTATCAGACCTCTGGTGGAGAAACAAAGTGCCATGTACGCAAAGGGTGCCACTCTCTCAGGAGGCTGGAGAGAGGAATGGGCAGATTTCTCGGGGAGGCTGTGGTGTGGCTGAACTCATGCACACGGCAGAGCACGACTGTCCGGAGAGGCTTATTCTGTGGGGTTTGAGTTGAGGTGTGCTGGCCCCACAGGTGAGGCTGGGGAGGTGGATGCGCCTGGACAGCTCACGGCCCTCTACGGAGCTTGTGGCCGCACTCAGCCACCTGCTGCCTGGACTGACTCTTGCTATTGCTGCTTAGCAAACAAATCTTGGCTACAAGCGCGTGCTGAACTGGAGCCATCTCGAGTCTGCAAAGGCCCCTGAGATGCAAATCGACATCCCCTCCTACAGGCTCCTGCCTCCACCCACTCTTCTCCCATTCCTGCCTCCCCTTCCCTCTTCTCCTTGTCTTCTGTCTTCACTCTAACGCTATTCTATCCCCCTCCCCCATTTCCCTCTTCTTCTGAATTGACCACTTCCCTCTTTCTGGACCTTAACAAGTATTTTGGAAGATTTTTTTGTATGTGCATGTCAGGAATAAGGAGGACTTGAACCCACGAGCAGTTCTGTCATTTAGCCGCCGAATCACGTTGGACAAACCACCTGGACCCCAGTCTGCCACACGGTCTATGTGTTTACTCAAGCTTTTGAATGAGTAATAATATGGCACCAACAGTTAAAAGTTTTATAGTGCAAATTCTGCCTCTCATCCCCAGCCATACAATTCTCTCTATAGGCAAACAAGGCCATAGTCCTACCTGCTATAAGCAAACACACACAGACACACACACACACACACAGACACACACACAGAGACACACAGGCACACACACACAGAGACACACACAGACACACACAGAGACACACACAGACACACACACAGAGACACACACACAGACACACACACACAGACACACACACAGAGACACACACACAGACACAGACACACACAGACACACACAGAGACACACACAGACACACACACAGAGACACACACACAGAGACACACACAGACACACACAGACACACACAGACACAGACACACACAGACACACAGACACACACAGACACACACAGGCACAGACACACACACACAGACACACACAGACACACACACAGACACACACACAGACACACACACAGGCACAGACACACAGACACACACAGACACACACACAGACACACACACAGACACAGACACACACAGACACACACACACAGACACACACTCTCTCTCTCTCTCAGCCTTCTTCTCCATTTTCACAAATAGTAGCACAGCACAGGCCCAGCTCAGCACTTTGCGCTCTTCATCTAAGGTATCTCAGAGATGTTTTGGTATCAGCACGTGGAGAGCTGCCTCATTCTTCCTTACAGGTGCTTAGTGTTGCATTGAACATCGGTCCTCTCCCGACGCACACTGAAGCTGCTTCCAGTGTTTTCCTACGCTGCGGTGATAGATCACTGTGCCTGTGTGTGAGCAGATCTGTGGCATAAAGTCCACAAAGTAGAATTTCCAGGTCAGACAGAATGAAAGAGATAGCATAGGTGAGCATATACTGATTTGATGTGCAACCTCAGAGAAGGCACTTGACATTTCTGGGCCTCATTTTCTTATTTGTGACAGAGAGGGGTAACCCTGAATGACCTGCAGGTCCTTTCCACCTTGGAAGTCCCTGGGATTCAGAACCTCCCGCCTGTGAGGAGTTTGGCAATGATGACTGCTCTGGCCCTTGTGATCTGCCCACAAACACAGTGTACCTGTGTCCAGGCCGCCACAGCCAGATGGGAGCCAAATTTTATTCTGTGCACAGCCAACAGAGCAGAACTTGAAGAGCCAAGGCCGAGGGCCAGGCCTGACCTCATTTGTCCTCAAGTGGCATCTCTCTTCTCTTTCGACCTCTTTAAAGGTAGCTGCTTTTGCAGGCTCTGTGGAAATCAGAGGGAGCATGGCGGTATTTTGCTTTAATTTACAGAACCGAGGAAAGTGAATGAGCTAAATATGCTTAAGATGGGTGGAGTGAAGCATTAGCCGGATTGCTGGGGGTACGAGGACATTAATAGGAAATTTGCCAGAAGATTATTCAACAATGCAATCGAGCAACCGTGCAGGTTTCGTTCTGCGTTGACTAGAAACAAGTCTGTCTGATGGTTTTGCCCTCTATGAATGTTAAGCTTGTGTGCTACTAGGCTAAGTTTTAAGATAACCACAGCCAACGTAAGGACTTTCTGCATGTACTCTGAGGCTCACTGTTATCATTGATCAGATTTGGGAATCATAGAATGTTTGGCTTGAAAGAGGCCATAGGGATCACTAAAGCAAGCCTTTCACTTGTGTACAGATAAGGAGATGGAAACCAGAGGTGGGGAGTGCGCCAGGGCTGTGGTAAGTGCGAGGGAAGGGGCCCCGGAAACAGACCCAGCTCCCAGGGCAGGTGGGGCAGTGGGACGTGCATTAAGCAGGTGGAAGAAGGCGTCTGGAAGGCGCTGCAAAGGGCCTGCACTCCCTGGTAGCACAGCTGGTATGCATGTGAGGCCCGGAAGTGCATAGAAAGTCAGATTGTAAGCCCAGAAGGAGACAGGATTCAGAAATCAGGCAAAAGCTTAAGGACGCTCTAATAAACAGAGAAGGATTAATGAGGGCTCCAATCTTAGAATGCCCATGTGTCTCTGGGCAGGTTGCTGAGACGCTGATATGGTTTGGCTGTGTCCCCACCCAAATCTCATCTTGAATTATAGTCTCCATAATCCCCACGGGTCCACATGTGGAAGGGAACCAGTGGGAGGTAATTTAATCTTAATCATGGGGGCAGTTACCCTCATGCTGTTCTCGTGATAGTGAATTCTCATGAGATCTGATGGTTTTATAGGCACTTCTCCTTCCTGGTGCCATGTGGAGAAGGACATGTTTGCTTCCCCTTCTGCCAAAATTGTAAGTTTCCTGATGTTTCCCCAGCCATGGTGAACTGTGAGTCAATTAAACCTCTTTCCTCTATAAATCCCCCAGTCTTGGGTATGACTTTATTAGCAGCTTGAGAACAGACGAATACAGACATAACCACAGGCACAGGGCAGGCAGGGTAAGTTTTAGATTCCAGGGCTGAGGCACCCCATGGGGACAGAGCAGAAGTGCTGCTGCCAGAACTGGGAACCAAGCGAGGGTGATATGATTTTGAGCAGTACCTCCTTGTATTAACCAGTCTTGGTTCTAGAGACTTGGAGAGTAAGCCTGTAAATGGAAACAGGCCAGCCAGAGAGGGGGAAAGGGAACCAGGAACCAGGCCAGGCTCCAGTCACCAAGTGGTTCTAATTGCCTCTTTGATAAATTCCCCTCAAGTCCTTCCCTCCTCCCTCTGCAGCTTCACTGCTGTGCTTGTTTAGGCTCCGAGCTTCGGCTTTACCTCCTCCTGAAAGCCGCTTCTCTTTCCCAATACAGGCCCGTACCTACAGTTCCTGTATCCCAGGGGTTCTTAACTTTGGTTATGTGTCCAAATGGAGAATTTTTCTTTTTTCTTTAAGTTCCGGGATACATGTGCAGAATGTGCAGGTTTGTTACATAGTTATACATGTATCATGGTAGTTTGCTGCACCTATCAACCTGTCATTTGGGTTTTAAGTCTCACATACATTAGGTATTTGCACTAATGCTCTCCCTCCCCCTGCCCCCATCCCCCGACACGCCCCACTGTGTGATGTTCCCCTCCCTGTGTCCCTGTGTCTCATTGTTCAACTCCCACTTATGAGTGAGAACATGCAGTGTTTGGTTTTCTGTTCCTGTGTTAGTTTGCTGAGAATGATGGTACCAGCTTCATCCATGTCCCTGCAAAGGACATGATCTCATCCTTTTTATGGCTGCATAGTATTCCATGGTGTACATGTGCCACATTTTCTTTATCCAGTCTATCATTGATGGGCCTTTGGGTTGGTTCCATGTCTTTGTGAATAGTGCTGCCATAAACATACATGTGCATGTATCTTTATGATTTATAATTCTTTGGGTATATACTCAGTAATGGGGTTGCTGGGTCAAATGGTATTTCTGGCTCTAGATCCTTGAGGAATCACCACACTGTCTTCCACAATGGTTGGACTACTTTACACTCCCCCCAGCAGTGTGAAAGTGTTCCCCTTTCTCTACAGCCTCACCAGCATCTGTTGTTTTCTGACTTTTTAATACTTGCCATTCTGACTGGAATGAGTTGGTATCTCATTGTGGTTTTGATTTGCATTTCTCTAATGATCAGTGGTGATGAGATTTTTTTTCATATGTTTGTTGGACAAATAAATGTCTTCTTTTGTGAAGTGGCTGTTCATATCCTTCACCCACTGTTTAAAGGGGCTGTTTATTTTTTCTTATAAATTTGTTTAAGTTTCTTGTAGATTCTGGATAATAGATCTTTGTCAGATGGGTAGATTGTAAAATTTTTCTCCCGTTCTGTAGGTAGCCTGTTCACTCTGATGATAGTTTCTTTTGCTGTGCAGAAGCTCTTTAGTTTAATTAGATCTCGTTTGTCAATATTGGCTTTTGTTGCCACTGCTTTTGGTGTTTTAGTCATGAAATCTTTGCCCGTGCCTATGTCCTGAATGGTATTGTCTAGGTTTTCTTCTAGGATTTTTATGATTTTCGGATTTACATTTAAGTCTTTAATCCATCTTGAGTTAAATTTTGTATAAGGTATAAGGAAGGGGTGTGGTTTCAGTTTTCTGCATATGACCAGCCAGTTTACCCAGCACCATTTATTAAATAGGGAATCCCTTCCCCATTGTTTGCTTTCATCAGGTATGTCAAAGATCAGATGGTTGTAGATGTGTGGTGTTATTTCTGAGGCCTCTGTTCTGTTCCATTGGTCTATATCTCTGCTTTGGTACCAGTACCATGATGTTCTGGTTACTGTAGCCGTGTAGTAGTTTGAAGTCAGGTAATGTGATGCTTCCAGCTTTGTTCTTTTTGTTTAGGATTATCTTGGCTATACGGGCTCTTGTTTGGTTCCATATGAGATTTAAAGTAATTCTTTTTCTAATTCTGCAACAAAAGTCAAGGATAGCTTGATGGGAATAGCATTGAATCTATAAATTACTTTGGGCAATATGGCCATTTTCATTGATTCTTCCTATACACTAGCATGGAATGTTTCTCCATCTGTCTGTGTCCTCTCTTATTTCCTTGAGCAGTGGTTTGTAGTTCTCCTTGAAGAGGCCCTTCACGTCCCTTGTAAGTTGTATTCCTAGGTATTTCATTGTCTCTGTAGCAACTGTGAATGGGAATTCACTCATGATTTGGCTCTCTGCTTGTCTATTGCTGGTGTATAGAAATTCTTGTAATTTCTGCACTGATTTTATATTCTGAGATTTTGCTGAAGTTGCTTATCAGCTTAAGGAGTTTTGGAGCTGAGATGATGAGACTTTCTAAATATAGAATCATGTCATCTGCAACAGAAATAACTTGACTTCATCTCTTTTTATTTGAATATGCTTTGTTTTTTTCTCTTGCCTGATTGCCCTGGCCAAAACTTCCAATACTATGTTGAACAAGCGTGGTGAGAGAAGGCATCCTTTTCTTGTGCTGGTTTTCAAAGGGAATGCTTCCAGTTTTTGCCCATTCAGTATGATATTGGCTGTGAGTTAGTAATAAATAATTCTTATTATTTTGAGATATGTTTCATCAATACCTAGTTTGTTGCAAGTTTTTAGTATGAAGGGATGTTAAATTTTGCAAAGGCCTTTTCTGCATCTATTGAGATAATCATGTGTTTTTTGTAATTGGGTCTGTTTATGTGATGGATTACATTTATTGATTTGCATATGTTAAAGTAACCTTGCATCCCAGGGATGAAGCCGACTTGATCATGGTAAATAAGCTTTTTGATGTGCTGCTGGATTCAGTTTGCCAGTATTTTAGTGAGGATTTTCCCACTGATGTTCATCGGGGATTATTGGCCTGAAATTTTCTTTTTTTTGTTGCGTCTCTGCCAGGTTTTAGTATCAGGATGATGCTGGTCACGTAAAATGAGTTAGGGAGGAGTCCCTCTTTTTCTATTGTTTGGAATAGTTTCAGAAAAAATGGTACCAGCTCCTCTTTGTACCTCGGGTAGAATTCGGCTGTGACTCTATCTGGTCCTGGGCTGTTTTTGGTTGGTAGGTTATTAATTACTGCCTCAATTTCAGAACACATTATTGGTCCATTCAGGAATTCAACTCCTTCCTGGTTTAGTCTTCAGAGGGTCTATGTGTCTAGAAATTTATTCATTTCTTCTAGATTTTCTAGCTTGTTTGCACAGAGGTGTTTATAGTATTCTCTGATGGTAGTTTGTATTTTTGTGTAATCAGTGGTGATATCTCCTAATCATTTTTTATTGTGTCTATTTGATTCTTGTCTCTTTTCTTCTTTATTAGTCTGGCTCGTGGTCTATCTATTTTGCTAATTTTTCAAAAAACCAGCTCCTGGATCCATTGATTTTTTTGAAGGGTTTTTTGTGTCTCTATCTCCTTCAGTTTTGCTCTGATCTTAGTTATTTCTTGTCTTCTGCTGGCTTTTGAATTTGTTTGCTCTTGCTTCTCTAGTTCTTTTAATTGTGATGTTAGGGTGTCAATTTTATATCTTTCCCACTTTTTCTTGTGGGCATTTAGTGCTATAAATTTCCCTCTGAGCACTGCTTTGGCTGTTGGTGTGTTTGCACAGTGGCCAGTACCAGTTGTTCCTTTCCACATTTAGTGCTTCCGTCAGGACGTCTTGTAAGGCCTGGTGGTGACAAAATCCCTCAGTATTTGCTTGTCTGTAAAGGATTTTTATTTCTCCTTCACTTGTGAAGCTTAGTTTGGGTGGATATGAAATTCTAGGTTGAAAATTCTTTTCTTTAAGAATGTTGAATGTCGGCCCCCACTCTCTTCTGGCTTGTAAGGTTTCTGCAGAGAGATTCACTGTTAGTCTGATGGGCTTCCCTTTGGAGGTAACCTGACCTTTCTCTGGCTGCTCTTAGCATTTTTTCCTTCACTTCAACCTTGGAGAATCTGATGATCATGTGTCTTGGGGTTGCTCTTCTAGAGGAGTATCTTTGTGGTGTTCTCTGTGTTTCCTGAATTTGAATGTTGGCCTGTCTTGCTAGGTTGGGGAAGTTCTGCTGGATAATACCCTGAGCTGTGTTTTCCAACTTGGTTCCATTCTCCCTGTCACTTTCAGGTGCACCAGTCAATCATAGGTTTGGTCTTTTCACATAGTCCCATATTTCCTGGAGGCTTTGTTTGTTCCTTTTCATTCTTTTTTCTCTAATCTCATCAGCATGGCTTATTTCAGCAAGATGGTCTTCAGTCTCTGATATCCTCTCTTCCACTTGATCAACTCAGCTATTGATACTTGTGTGTGCTTCTTGAAGTTCTCGTGCTGTGTTTTTCAGCTCCATCAGGTCCTTTATAGTCTTCTCTAAACTGGTTATTCTAGTTAGCAGTTCCTGTAACCTTTTATCAAGGTTCTTAGCTTCCTTGCATTGGGTTAGAACATGCGCCTTTAGCTCAGAGGAGTTTGTTATTACCCACCTTCTGAAGCCTACTTCTGTCAATTCACCAATCTAATTCTCCACTGGGTTTTGTGCCCTTGCTGGAAAGGAGTTGCAATCATTTGGAAAAGAAGGGGCATTCTGGCTTTTGAAATTTTCAGAGTTTTGTACTGGTCTTTCCTCATCTTCCTGGATTTATCTACCTTCGCTCTTTGAGGCTGATGATCTTTGGATGCGGTTTTTGTGTTGATGTGGTGGTTGTTGTTGCTTTCTGTTTGTTACTTTATTTTTTCTAACAGGCCCCTCTGCTGCAGTTTGCTGGAGGTCCGCTCTAGACCCTCTTCACTTGGGTATCAGCAGTAGAGGCTGTGGAACAGCAAAGATTGCTGCCCGCTTCTTTCTCTGGAAGCTTAATTCTAGAGGGGCACCTCCCAGATGCCAGCTGGGGCTTTCCTGTATAAGGTGTCTGTCAACCCCTGTTGGGAGGTCTCTCCCAGTCAGGAGGCACGGGGATCAGGGACCCACTTGAGAAGGCAGTCTGTCCCTTAGCAGAGCTGGTACCCTGTGCTGGGAGAACCTCCCTTGTCAGGATCAGCTGCTCTCTTCAGAACCAGCAGGCAGGAAAGATTAAGTCAGCTGAAGCAGGACCCACAGCTGCCCCTCTCTCCAGGTGCCCTGTCCCAGGGAGATGAGAGTTTTACCTGTAAGCGCCTGACTGGGGCTGCAGCATTTCCTGTAGAGATGCCCTGCCCGGTGACAGGAATCTAGAGAAAGAGTCTGGCTACAGTCACTTTGCTGCACTGTGGTGAATTCCACCCAGTCCAAACCTCCCAGTCTCAGCACTGTCAGGGGAAAACTGCGTACTAACGCCTCATCAAGCTTGATCAGGTCAAGTCCAGACTGCTGTGCTGGCAGTGAGAATTTCAAGCCAGTGGTTCTTAGTTTGCTGGGCTTGGTGGGAGTGGGACCTGCTGAGCGAGACCCCTTGGCTCCCTGATTTCAGGCCGCTTTCCAGGTAAGTGGACAGTTCTCCTGTCTCACTGGGGTTCCAGGTGCCACTGGGGTATTAAAAAAAAAACTCCTGCTGCTAGCCTGGTGCCTGCCCAAACAGCTACCAAGTTTTGTGCTTGAAACTCAGGACTCTGGTGGTGCAGGCTCACAAGGAAATTTTGTATCTGCAGATTGCAGAAATCTGTAGGAAAACCATAGTACCTGGAGCAGGTAGCACGGTCCCTCACGGCTTCCCTTGGCTCAGGGAGGAAGGCCCCCTGGCTCCTCGCATTGATCCAGGCATTGCTTCCCTGGTGAAGCTTCACCAGGGCAGAGATTGCAACCCTGCCCTGCTTCTGCCAGCTCTCTGTGGGTGGCACCCACTGCCTAACCAGTTCCAGTGAGATGAACTGGGCACCTCAGTCGGAAATGCAGAGATCACCCACCTTCTTCATGGGTCTCTCTGGGAGCTGCAGACAGGAGCTGTTCCTATTTGGCCATCTTGCCCTTGCCCAAATGGAGAATTTTTTAAACTACTAATGCCAAGTCCTCACTCCAGACTGATTAAATCAGTAGGTCTGTCCTATGCATGCTGATGTATTTGGCTGAGGTCATGATGTCTGCATCTTATTTTCCAAAGCATTGTGTGTGTATTTATATTTCTACATCTATCTAACTAAATGTTGCTAATGTATGTAAATATGTGTATTGTACTGTTATTCCACCTTTTCTGTATGTTTGACATTTTCAAAATGAAGATTGAGAAAAAATGATGAGTATCCCCAGGATTGGCTGGGTCATCTGTCGTCACAAAGTTTTGTGGGATGCTTCTGTCCAGAGCTGGCAAGAATGAGGGCACTTACCGTTTGACACACTGCTTTGACTCTGACTCTCCTAGGAGACTGTCCTGTCCTGAGGACAGGGGCCTGACGTGCTTCGGAACTTTGCATTCCCGTATCCCCCAGCCTGATAATGTGTCTGGCGTGTGGTGGGCACTGGATACATATTTGTAGAGCATAGCCAAAAGGAAGTTATATCCATGCAGACAGGTGACAGTGTTTTGTCACTTATGGAGTGCCTGCTGCTTCATGCCTGTTTTGGCAGAATGGATCATCTGATGATCTACGAGGTTTCTCACTCTTGGCAGTATGGAGATTTGGGCCCAGATAATGCTTTGTTGTAGGGGGCTGTTCTGTGTGTTGTCGGATGCTTAGCAGCACCCCTGATCTTCACCCACTAGATGCTAGTAGCGCCGTACCTCCAACCTCACAAGTTGTGTTAATCAAAACTTTCTCCAGACATTACCAAATGTCCTCTGGGAGCAAAATCTTAACCTCCAGTTAAAAAGCACTGATCTGTAAGACAGTCTGCCTTTGAAATATCTGAAGAATAATGAAGGAAACAGATACACACACGTGTGTATGTGTGCGCGATGAAAGATAAGATGTGTGAAGGACTGTAATGTATCAGAATGTTATGAAGCATAAGAAGAGAAAGTGTCAATTCCATTTGGGGGCGTTTGGGAAGACATTACTGGAAGCGATGAGCTTGGGTTTTCGTAGCCTTGTGGATGGGAGGCTCCTTCCATGTAATTTCCTTTCCTAAGCTGCTGCCAGCTTACGTCTAGATAGTCTGTGGCCACCCATGTGGTCTTCTGATCCTTGTTTCTTAGACAAAGAAACTGAATCCAAGCGACTTTGGATCACTTGCAGTAAGAGATGGTTTGCACATAGACCTTGGAACCAGACTGCCTGGCCTTGAATCCTAGTTCTACCAATGTCCTTTCCTGAGCTTCTACCAGCTTCCATCTCTACAGTCTGTGGTCGCTCGTGTTGTCTTCCAGTCCTTGTCGTTATACAATCCTGCAAGGTAGACAGACAGATATTATTAACTTTATCTGATAGACAAAGAAACTGAATCCAAGCAAGTATGGATCACTTGAGGTAAGAGGTGGTTCCCAACACGGAACTTGGAACCAGACTGCCTGGCTTTGACTCCTAGCTCTACCAACGTCCAGTCGTGAGCTTAGGGCTTGTGATTTAACCTTTTAACACCTCAGTGTCCACACACGGAAAATGAAGCTAATAATAGCTCCTATCATCTCATAGAGCTTTAGTGAGAAATTTACATGTGTCAAATGTTAGAACAGCACGTGGCCTCTCTATATCCATTTACAAAAACTGTGCAAGTGTGTGCTGCTGTCACTGTTGTTACCAGAGCCATGCAGCAACTTGATGGCTGAGGTGAAGCGAGGTATTGGATCTGCAGTCTCCTGGCTCAGTGCTTTCTCCGCTGCAGTCTGTTTGCTATTTGAGCAAGAAGAAACCAGTGATGGCTCAACTGGCACCACTGGGAAAAGCAGACCCCGTGAATCCCATTCCCTGTTTAAACTCCACCATCCAATAGAAAGTCACATGTGTAGATTTTCTGGTAGCCACATACAAAAGAAAAAGAAAAAGAAAGGGGTGAAATTAATTTTAGTAATACATTTTATTTTAGCCCAATATATAAAAAATTAGCATTTCAATATGTAATTAATAAAAATTATTAATGAGATACTTACATTATTTTTTCCGTACTAAGTCTTGGAATCCAGAGTGTACACATACAGCACATCTCAATGAGCCATTTTCTTTTTTTTTTTTTTTCCACTCTACGAAATTTATTGGGTTTATAACTAGATTCACACATGGACAAAATGAAGCACACACTATCCCAAAGCAGAGTAGGAACTGAGGGCTGGGGATCCATTACTGGCCTTTTGGGGAGCTCTGAGTGAGGGGCAGGCAGAGGTGTGGCCACAGGGGTGGGAAGGAGAAGGAACCCACATGGCTTTGGTCACAGAACTCAGAGCCTGGCTAGGCCAGGACAGACAGGCGGCTGGGAGGGCAGGAGCCTCAGAACCACCCTGCCCAGGGAACCCGGGGAGCCCAGGGAGCCCAGGGAGCCTCAGAACCACCCTGCCCAGGGAGCCCGGGGAGCCCAGGGAGCCCAGGGAGCCTCAGAACCACCCTGCCCAGGGAGCCCGGGGAGCCCAGGGAGCCTCAGAACCGCCCTGCCCAGGGAGCCTCAGAACCACCCTGCCCAGGGAGCCCAGGGAGCCCAGGGAGCCCAGGGAGCCCAGGGAGCCCAGGGAGCCCAGGGAGCCTCAGAACCACCCTGGAGGCAGATCAGTCTCGTGGCCCATCGCTCTGAGAACAGACCTGACGTCCGCGGCCCTCTGCTCTGCCGGCCCGGCCACTCTCTGGATCCTAATATGTCCTCTGCCTGCTGCCTCGGCTCTCAACGAACCATTTTCAAGTGCTCAGTAGGCACGTGTGGCTTGTGGCTGCCATATTGGACAGTACAGATTTCCTCAACACTGCAAAGGGCCTTCATGGTGGCGGGACACTCATACTGTTTCTGACTTATGCCTAGGGGATTGCAAATCAGAGCAAATAGTAAAAGTCTTCTTGAGTTTTATTCAGGACACTGGATCCTCCTCCTCTTCTTCTTCCTCCTCGATCCTCCTCCTCTCCCCGCGTTCTTCTTCTTCTTTTGGGTGAGAAAGCCAGCTATTTCTTAGGGGCAGGGGCTCAGGAGCCCTTGGTGGGGCGGATCTGCTTCCTCGTCACCATCACAGGCTCTGGCTGCGCAGGATGGCGCTGGCCCTGCTGATGGGCAGCCACGCGCAGGTGGGGCGGGTACTTGTTCTTGCGGATCTTGCATCTGATGCTGCTGAGTTGGCACAAGCATTCTTGCTGCTGGTGGTCCACACGTAGGAGGTAGCGGGGGTCCATGGGCCTGATGTCCACGTCGTGACCACCAGGACATCTTTGCCATTAGCCACCGGCTCCACGGCCACGGTCTTGCGGCGAATCAGCCCATTGTAGCGGAAGGAGCTGCGGGCCTTCAGGTGACTGGGCTCGTCGCCGCAGGTCTGCAGGAAACCTGAGCGGTTCCGTGTGACCATCCATTGCAGATGCGCAGAACGGCAGCGGCTCCTCTCGCAGAGGCGGCCAGAGATGGAACGAGCTGGGCCCTCTTCCTGCTTGTTCCTGTCCCAACTTTATCAAAATGAAGTGACTGTGTTTTTCTAAAAAGGTAGGAGTTCATTCATCAGCCTTTCCGATCTTGATTTAACTTGAGCACAGATTTCAGTCAATCATGACACAGCAGCTCCAGACGCCACCCTGCCAGATGTTCAGAGGCTCATACATAATCTCTGTAGCCTGGGCTCCTGCTCACCCTGCCAGATGAAGCCGTGAGTGCCCCTTCTGCCATCAGGCCACCTTGCCACCTCTTTCCATGGCAAGCCTGGAGCCATCTGTCCTGACTCTGCTGCTGGTGACCTCAGATTGCCTCCTGGGACCTCCTGAGCGAGCCAGCATCATCTGCTCCTCTACCACCCCAGGACTGCGGAGGGGCTGGAGGCTGAGAACAATTAGTGACCTGCCTGAGGCCAGGCAGCAATTTGTCACCACTGATGGAACTCAAGCTGGCAGGCCCTGGGTGGCCTCTTTAAAATGCTCTGCAGTGCAAACATTGCACACCCCTGGCATTTTTATAAGGGCAGTGCCCAGGACAACAGTAAAGAAATTCTCAGTGCTTTTCTTAAGTGACATCCTCACAGCAGCCCACCGAGGCTGCTGGTCTTTTTAATCCCACTTTCCAGATGAGGAAACTGAGATCTAGGGAAGCACATGGCTTGTGTAAGTCACTAGATGTAAGAGGCAAAGAGGAATCAAACCCAGACAGAGCACGAGTGCCTCGTTGTGCCACAGTGAGCCCTTCAGACTTGGGTTGGGCCACCAGCCTTTTCTTTTCAGTGAGAAATGTAGGTTCCAGGAGGGGAGGGTTTCTGTGCGTTAGTTCCCTGCTCTGTCCTCACTACCTGGAACCAGTTGGTTGACCGGCTGCTACCTCCTCGCTGCTGGTGGTGTCCAGTCTTGGCTCTAGACCACAACTCAGGCCAACGGTTGTTCCACTGGGCCTCGATTCCTGCGCATGGTCTGACTTCATGCCTTGCCTATTGGCTGCACTTGATTTTTGGCCTCTACAGCCTCTGTGCAAATGATCTGACACCTGCCCAAAGGCCAGAGAGGCATTCGGTTGCTTGAGGCAACTCAGGCTCAAGGCAGGTCTGATCTTCACATAAGCACCACTGAGTCTTATCTCCCCACCCTCTGAATGATGAGGCTGGACCAGGTGAGGATGGAGTATCAATATTCCCACCCCTTCACTCCTGGAAGGCTAGGATTGGGGGATGGAGGAGTTGGGATGGGGTACAGGCTGATGGTACAAGGATTTCTGTGTGCAAGAAAACGAGCTCTGTGCCAGCCTTTATGGGTGGTCACAGGGAAGAGTGCCTGGCACCAGCTACCATCCAAGGGCCTTTACAATCTAGCTTGGATGTAGCATGTTCCCAGTTGCCCTCCCCCTCCCACCCCCGGCTCCAGCCCAGGCCAGCCTGACTCCAGGCTCCACGTTGCTTCCACACTGGCTGCTGGTGCAGGCCCAGCTGAGGAGAAATCACCCCGGCTCCCTTTCCACTCCCCTAACATCTCATTTTCTGCATCTGAAGACCTCCTGATCTTCCTTCATCTCAACACCCACAAAGGGCCCCTTGAATGGTGGAGAGTCTCAAAAGGTGCAGCTTCGGGAGGGCCCTGGAGAGCACAGGGGCCCTTGTTGTCTGGGAATCTGCAGCCTGGCTATTCCACTTCCTCCCCTGTGCAGGCTCAGGCTCCCATCGCAGGATGTGCACAGGCCCCAGGTCTGGGGCCCTCACACTCTGTATCCTACTTTCAGTGGGAATAAGGGATCCCAGGAGAGGAGGCCTGGAACTTTGTGGGGAGAAGCTGGAGAGCTGGGTTGGGTAGGACACTAGGCCAGTTAAACCCAAGTCCATGGGTAGGTTTCTTCCGTGAACCTGTTATCCTTTGATTCTCATATGAGGATGTTCCCATGATACCACAGGGCCCTGACCAATTCTTTCTCTCATGCATACACATGTGTGCACATGCCCAGATACACACACACACACCCCACCAAGCCCCAGATCTGAGGTCTTCCAAAAGAGCATGAGGGCAAACCTCTCAGAGGATTTAATGTCGTGCTTCCAAATGTGCTCAAAGTCATTTATCTGGAAACTCTGTTTCTCCCAGAGGCTGTTATTCTTTAACTCCCTCAGAATTAGGGGTCAGTGACTCTAAATGCAGAATGACAGTTAACCAACTGTGTAACACCGGCCTTGAGGTTCAAAGGCCTTAATAGAAAAGCCAACTTTTACCCCAAACATTGGCAGACCAGATGTGGTTTCTGGAGCTTTAAGTGGTCAGATGCTATCTGACCCTTCCGGGGCCACCCTAGTAAGTCAGGATACAGACTTCAGACAGGGAGCCCCCCTCACTACAGCCTGATGGATCATCTTCCAAAGGGCTTCTGTGCTTTCATTCTTTGAAAAGAATGCAAGCGTTGCCAACGAACACAACTGAAATCAGGAGATTTGGATGCATCCTAGACAAGAGAGACATAACACAAGTCCTTCTAACAGATTGTGGACACGGTGGGCTAGACATGGAGACAGGCCCAGAGCACAGAGAGAGCTGGGATGAAGAACGTCTACCACAGCCCAGGGCAGGCTTGGGTTTCAGGAGCAGGTAACCCCAGGGCTGAACCTTGAGGGGTAAGTAGGCGTTAGCCAGGGGGTCCCTAGCAGAAAAGCCAAGTGTGCAGGTGTGGTCCGCATTGCTGGAGGGTCAGCTGGGACACCCATGCAGAGATGTGTTGCGGCCCCCTGGCAGCCATCATGGAGAGCCTTGTGTACTGTGGTGGGGAGCTTGAGCTTCATCCTGAAGGCAGTGAAGCTCCAGGAGAGCATTGTAATAAACAGTAGTAATAGGTAACATTTGTGAAATGAATACTTGTTAGATGTCAGGCATTGTTCTAAGCACTTTGCATGTATTTGTTAACTGATTTAATCCTTTGTAACAGAACAATATCAGAACAACACTGATGTTATTCCCATGTGACGGCTGAGGAGGCTAAGGCGAGGAGTGCCCACACGGCCGTCTAGCCCCTAAGTTGTGCAGCTGGTATTTGAACCTAGGAAGTTTGATTCTTGAGCTCATTCTTTCAGCCACTCTGCTGTTATTTATAATTTTATAGCCATCTCTGTTCAAAAGGGGATTTTAGGTGATTTATAATATAACCTAATGCACAGTAAGCAAACTAAAAATAAAATTCAGCACGAAAGAACAGAAACAGAAAGGCAAGGGGACATTTATGACAAGAATTCAAGATCAGAAATCAGCGAACTTGAGCCCTAGTTTTCATCCGATTTTTTTGATTAAAAAGTGTAATACTGTCAAGTTACAATCCTGTTGCTCTTTGTGTGTTTATCAGGAGAGCCATGGTGCTTCCATATCCTGAATTCTAGAAGGAAATTTGTTGTTTAGGCCCTGTTATGAACTGTGATGTAATGTATAAGATACGTTAGCTTCTGAGGGCTACTATAGCATTGTAAAGCAAATTTGGTGGTTTAAAACAACAGAAATTTAGTTTTTCTCATTTCTGGAGGCCAGAGGTCCAAAATCGAGGTGTTGTCAGGGTTCGTTCCTTCTGGAGGCTGTAAGGGAGACTGCATTCCATGACCCTCTCTCAGCTCCTGCTGGCTGCAGGCAACCCTGGGCTACATCACTTCCATCTCAGCCTCCGTCTTCCGATAGCTTTCTCTTCTGTGTCTCAAAACTCCCTCTTCTTCCTCTTATAAAGACACCAGTCATTGGATTAAAGCCCCAGCCTAAAGCCAAGATGATCTCATCTTGAGATCTTTAGCTTAATTCCATTTGCAAAGACCTTATTTCCAAGTAAATTTCCAAAAGACTCATTTCCAGGTAAATAAGGACACATTCATAGGCATCAGGGTTAGGACTTGGATGTATCATTTTTGGATGCCAGTATTCAACACACTCTACACGGCACTTAATAGCAATTCTGCAAAAAATAATTGAAAGGTTCTTTTACGGCTGCTTCTCACAGTGACGAAGTCAAGGGTAGAGTCTTGTTCTGATGGTAATTCAGCTCACTCGAGATGGGTAGTTCCGTCCAGTTGGGCCACCAGGGGGTTTTCCTGTCCTCCAAAAAGGCTCCTGAATCGAACGTCTTGTCAGTTACGTATCTTTGGTGGGCAGAACTTCACTTGGAGTCAGGTGATTCACAGAACTCCTGGTATGAAGCAGAGTTTTTGTCTGGGACCCATTGATGGGGGGCTGCCTGTCTAGTACAGAGGTCCCTAACTTGGGCACACGTGAGAATCACCAGGGGAGATTTTGCAGAAACGTGTGCCATGGCTGCACGCAAGGCGAATGAAGCTGAATCTCTGAGCTCTATTGTCCCTTCCCTTGTATTGACTTTCTAGTGGGAATCTCCATTTATGATGGGGTGGTTGGGATCCTTGTTCCAAGCTGTTGCTGGTTTCCTTTCAGTCTAGTGGCATATGGAGGGGGAGGGGGGCACATGATCTGTCCAAGTAGCGGTGGCTTTGAGATTGTATTTGGATTTGCTTTCATGGCTCCTTTCCAAAAAAGAACACATTTGCTCCTCTCTGGACTTTAATATCCTCATCTGTAAAGTGGAGTAAGCTTATTTAATGTTATTGTTTTTTGAGACAGGGTCTCGCTCTGTCTCCCAGACTGGAGTCTTTAGTCACTGCAGTCTTGAACTCCTGGGCTCAAGAGATTCTCCCACCTCAGGAGGCTCAAACTACAGGCACGCACTGACATACCAGGGTAATATTTGTATTTTTTGTAGAGACGGGATTTTGCCATGTTGCCCAGGCTGATCTCGAACTCCTGAGCTCAAGCGATCTGCCTGCCTCAGTCTCTCAAAGTGCTGGAATTACGGGCATGAGCCACTGTGTCCAGCCTGAATAAGGCGATTTAACTCATAGAATCGTTATGAAGATTAAGTGACAGGTCATATGTAAAACACTCCACACAGCATCTGACAGATATGGAGGAAGAGAGAACTGTGCTGGGGCATTATTGTTTGTTCCAGACCATCGGTGTCAGGGATTTCTGGTAGTGATCACTTCATTGGAGGAGAACAAGAAATAAACAACCACTCTGGCTCCTCTCTCCAGAGCTTATGAAAAAAACTCCGATCACCTGGCCTTCTCTTCTCTTATTGACAAAGTTATTGATTTCACCTTTGTTCTTCAGCAATCAGTGTTCTCCAGAAGACAAAGCTGTTTGTTTAATGAGACTCCTATGCCCTGCTGGAACAGTGAATATTGAGAAGGGCCTTAGGAGGCTCTGGTGAAAACCCAAGGCTCCTAATTGAGCCAGGTCCTCTGCTCACCCAGTGACCCAGCCTGGACTTCAGAACAAATCACCTGAAGCCCACATATCTCAAGAGTTTAATAGTACAAATTTCCCAGGGATGTTTTGAGGGCAGCGGCTCATTTTCAAGTAAGAATTTTCCCAGAAGTAACCAGCATGTCTTCACACTGGGCCTTTCTTAGGTGAAGTTCATTATGAAAACAGCAATTCTTCTAAAATATGATCTACCCAAAGACTGGTATGCAAAGTCTTCCAAGATCTAGCCCCAGCCCACCTTCCAGATGAAACCATTATCTACTGAACCTTCTATGCTCTAGCCATGTGTATTAGGCTTCTTGGGCTGCCATAACAAAATCCATAGACTGGGTGGCTTAACCAGCAGAAGTTTATTTTCTCACAGTTCCAGAGGCTGAAAGCCCAAGATGAAAGTGCCAGTTTCTGGCGAGGGCTCTGTTTTCCGCTTGTAGGCAGCCACACGGTGTCCTCACATGGCCTTTATAGCTCTCTGGTGTCTCTTCTTATTAGGACACTAATCCTATTAAATCAGGGCCCCACCTTTATGACCTCATTTACTCTTAATTACTTCCTTTCTTACTCTGATCACAGTCGTGCTGGGGGTTATTTTTTCAACATATGAATACTGGAGAGAGACAACATTCAGTCCATAACACCAAGACTTGGGCTCGCCCACTGCCAGGGCTTGGCTGCACTCATTTTCTTGACCTCGAATGGCTTCTGCCCCATGAGTTCATGTTCCAACCGTCTCTGCTACAGATGCCAGGTCCTCCATGAAACGTTCTCGGTCTCCTTCCCCATGCTAACCCCAGTTGGAAGTTGGAAGTCCTCCAGGCTGTTTCGAGTTTACACAGGATTTCCTGTCTATTTCTCTCCTCATATTCTTGTCCTGGCCACCCTCTAGGCTGTGGCTTTCAGTCCTGGCTGTGCAGAGTTATTCCAGAGATTTTAAAAGTGCCAGTGCTAAGCCCAACGCCAGACCTCCTGAAGAAGCATCTCTGATGATGGGACCCAGGATCACATGTCGTAAGGATGGGACTGTGTTAATATGTGGCAATCGGGGGTAAACGCAACTGCACTAGGAGCAAACTCTGGGACTGTCATCCTTGCAGGAGAAGCGTGGGCCTTTCTGTGCCTAGTGTTTTCTTAGCTCTTTGCTGACATCGTCTTCCGTGGGACATTTCCTAGACCCCCTGGCCACCAGGGTTCCGGGTGCAAACCGGGCTCTGCCAGTGAGGCAGTGAGATGCGCTGCATGCTCTTCTTTGGGATTAGAGCAGGCAAACTTAACAACAGGTCACCAAAGAGAAATAAGAAATGCTATTTATTGAACTCCAGGGAAGTGCTAGAAACTGTGCTAGATGTTGGGGTGGTAAAATATACATAACAAATTCACCATTTTAACAACTTTAAATTGTACAATTAAGTGGCGTTTAGGACACTCACAATGTTGTACATTTATTACCACTATCTAGTTCAAAAGTATTTGCTTCATTTCAAAAGCAAATCCAGTGCCTATTAAGAAGTCACTTCCTCTGCTCCCAGCCCCTGGCAGCCACTAATTTGCTTCCGTCTTGATGGATTTGCCTCTTCTTGTCATTTTATATGGATAGAAATACACTATGTGGTCTTATGTCTGGCCTCTTTAACTTAACATAATGTTTTCCAGGTTCATCCATGTTGTATAATGAGTCAGCACCGAATTCCTTTTTACAATGAAATAATATTCCACTTTATGGATATACCATGTTTTGTTAATTCGTTTATCGGTTGGTAGAGATTTGAGTTGTTTCCACCTATTGGCTGTTGTGAATGGTGCTTCTACGAGTATTTGTGTGTACGCTTTTATTTGAATATATTTTTCTCAATCTTTTTCTTTTTACATACTTTTAAAAGCAGATCTTATCTGACAATAAATTAAATCTGCTGATGAATGGATGAAGAAAATATGTTATATATACACCATGGAATACTACTCAGCTATAAAACGAAATGAAATAATGTCTTTTGCAGCAACCTGGATGGAGCTTGAGGCCATTATTCTAAGTGAAGTAACTCAGGAATGGCAAACCAAATATTGTATGTTCTCACTTTATAAGTGGGAGCTGATCTATGAGAACACAAAGGCATAAGCGTGATATAATGGAATTTGGGGACTCAGGAAGGGAGGTTTGGAGGGGGTTGAGGGATAAGACTACATATTGGGTACAGTGTACACTGCTTGGGTGACAGGTGCACCAAAATCTCAGACACATCACCACCAAAAAACACATCCACATAACCAAACACCACCTGTACCCCAAAAGTGTTGAAATTAAAAAAAGAAATTAGGTCTTGGAGATATTGTTTGTTTAAGTTACATAGCTGCTAAGTGACAGAGTTGGAATATGAGTGAAGGTTTCTGACTGCAGATTCTGGGCTCTCTCCACCACACTATAAGCTGCTTTTGCGAAGTCAGACCTTAGTTGTCTCCTATGGTAACCTTGAAATTATGCTTTATTACTTCCTGTTCTTGACATTGGAAACTTCTTTTAGGCATCTGAGACATTTTATGTCTGACATGAGCTTGTTCTCTCTTTGACTTCCTTTCTGTTCCAGAGGAGTAGCCATCCTAGAATTTATCAGGTAAGGAGATTTGTGTGAATAGCTCCTTGAATACTTTATTATTTAAAAATGCCCAAGGCATGGTTACTTTTAAAAGTGTGCGAATATGCACCCTGAATTGCCATATGATAAATAATACCTCCATCATGATCAATATGCCTTTCCCCCCCCCCGAATCAAATCTTTATTATGCTTACCAGGGTGGATGTAAAATTTATAGGTGTTCCCTCTTAGAATGGGTCAAACATTAATGACAAAAAGAAAATGTTGGAGTTACTGCCACCTTGAGACTTGAGAAAAATGGTGGCAAATGATGGGAAAAGGGAGAAAATATTAAACCTCTCAAGAAAGAGCCATGTGACATGGTTTTTGAAGAGCCTACCAGTTACTGGATGCAAAGAGAAAACACAGGGGCCCAGCTGAAGCATGATGACGGCCAGCAAGCTTGGGCTTCCCTATGGCATGGCGGCCTTGGACTTCTCACATGGCAGCTCAGTGTCTCAAGCTGAGTATTTCAAGACAGAGAGTCTGGCCGAAGCTGTATCACATTTCATGACTTGGCCTTGGAAGGCCATATAATATCACATCTACCATACTGTATTAGCCAAGGCAGTCAAAGGCCTGGCCATATTCAGATAGAGGGAATGTCTAGCTTCCCGACATGTCTTGGTGGGGATTTGGCGAGGTTCTTCTGTAAGAGCATGTGGGTTGATACTGTTAAAATCATTCTTGGAAAATGCAATTTGTCATGACAACTAAGGTGTTTTTTGAAATTTACATGTTTTGTTCTTCTCTCTTACTTCCTGAAGATCCCGCACATTGTAGTAAGAATGATGGTGGGAGAGCTCAATGGAAGGAGAGAGAGGATACAGAAGCACTATCAGTGCAAACTCTAATCGTGAGGGCATAGAGTCAGAATGTTTATTCACGCATTCATTCTCTCAACAAATGTTTACCGAGTGCCTGCTGTGTGCCAGCTACTGTTATCAAACACTTTAACAAGCACATCAGTGATCAAAACAGACATAGGTCCCTGCCGGCATGTGGTCCCCATTCTAGTAGAACGGTTATTACCCGTGCTCTATGTGCCAGACTCTGTTCTAAGCACTTTACACATGTGATGTTATTGAATCCCCTCAGCCACTCTATGAAGTAGGTAACGTTTAAATCCCCATTTTTACTTCAGCACAGATAGGATGAGTCACTTGTTCAAGGTCACACAGCTCTCGGAGGCAGAGCCGTGATGTACACCCAGGTGTTTTTTCTGGCTCCAGAGTCTCTGCTCTCTATGCCGTGCTGCCTCTGGATCTGGAGGTACCAGGTGATGAGAGGACTTGCCTGCAGTTAGACAGCTGGTTAGCATCTGGACTGGAACTAGAATCTCATCTTTCAGAACATGACTCACATCACTGTGCCCTTAGATTGTTTAGGCAGATAATTTCATGAAGGAAGGGTGCTTGGCCACATCCTCATGTTTCCCCGCTTGGAATGATAGTTCCCTGGGGACGAAGGTGGCTTTCGCTACTGTTTCTTGGTAGTCCTTCTTCTGTCTTCCACAGGTGGGATGAAGCTGCCCTGCTGCAGCTTACAAGTGGCGTTTTCCAGCTCAGCACAGCTCCTCCTCATCTGAAGGTGCGTCTCCCTTTCTCCTGATCGTCCGTGGGACAAATGCTCCCTGTACTTTTGGGGACCATTGTCACTCTTGGTAGTTGTGTCCCTCCTCAGCCGTCAGTGAGCTCAGGTGCACAGCAGTAAGGGGAAAGTACATGGCGGTGCCTAAAGCGTTAGTAAGAGAGAGACGGGACCACACAGCATTCCCTCTCTAGCAGCCATCTCTGCATGAGCGGCATTGGAGGGATAGCCCACAGGGACAGTGCTCTGTGCACCTCTCATGTCCCGGTTGGAACCGTCGCAGTCACCAGTGCCGCCAAATTGCAAAGAACCCTCTAGGCAAAGAGAGCAGACTGGGGCTGAAGATTGGGCTGTGTGATGCTCCCCTCCCTGTGTCCATGTGTTCTCATTGTTCAACTCCCACTTATGAGTGAGAACATGTAGTGTTTGGTTTTCTGTTCTTGTGTCAGTTTGCTGAGAATGATGATTTCCAGCAAAGAACATGAACTCATTCTTTTTTATGGCTGCATAGCATTCCATGGTGTACATGTGCCACATTTTCTTTATCCAGTCTGTCATTGATGGGCATTTGTATTGGCTCCAAGTCTTTGCTATTGTGAATAGTGCTGCAATAAACATATATGTGCATGTGTCTTTATAGTAGAATGATGTATAATGCTTTGGGTATATACACAGTAATGGGATTGCTGGGTCAGATGGTATTTCTAGTTCTAGATCCTTGAGGACCCATCACACTGTCTTCCATAATGGTTGAACTAATTTACACTCCCACCAACAGTGTAAAAGCTTTCCTATTCCCCCACATCCTCTCCAACATCTGTTATTTTCTAACTTTTTAATGGTCGTCATTCTAACTGGCGTGAGATGGTATCTCATTGTGGTTTTGGTTTGCATTTCTCTAATGACCAGTGATGATGAGCTTTTATCATATATTTATTGGGTGCATAAATGTCTTATTTTGAGAAGTGTCTGTTCATATCCTTTGCCCACTTTTTGATGAAGTTTTTTTCTTGTTAATTTGTTTAAGTTCCTTGTAGATTCTGGATATTAGCCCTTTGTCAGATGGACAGATTGCAAAAATTTTTCTCCCAATCTGTAGGTTGCCTGTTCACTCTAATGATAGTTTCTTTTGCTGTGCAGAAGCTCTTTAGTTTAATTAGATCCCATTTGTCAATTTTGGCTTTTGTTGCCATTGCTTTTGGTATTTTAGTCATGAAGTTTTTGCCCATGCCTATGTCCTGAATGGCATTGCCTACTTTTTCTTCTAGGGTTTTTATAGTTTTAGGTCTTATGTTTAAATCTTTAATCCATCTTGAGTTAATTTTTGTATAAGGTTTAAGGAAAGGGTCCAGTTTCAGTTTTCTGCATATGACTAGCCAGTTTTCCAATACCATTTATTAAATAGGTTATCCTTTCCCTGTTGCTTGTTTTCGTCAGGTTTGTCAAAGATCAAATGGTTGTAGATGTGTGGTGTTATTTCTGAGGTCTCTGTTCTGTTCCATTGGTCTCTATCTCTGTTTTGGTACCAGTACCAAGCTGTTTTGGTTACTGTAGCTTTGTAGTATAGTTTGATGTCAGACAGCATGATGCCTCCAGCTTTGTTCTTTTTGCTTAGGATTGTCTTGGCTATACAAGCTCTTTTTTGGTTCCATATGAAATTTAAGGTAGTTTTTTTCTAATTATGTGAAGAAAGTCAATGGTAGCTTGATGGGAATAGCATTGAATCTGTAAATTACTTTGGGCAGTAAGGCCATTTTCATGATATTGATTCTTTTTATCGATGAGCATGAAATGTTATCCCATTTGTTTGTGTTCTGTCTTATTTCCTTGAGCAGTGGTTTGTAGTTCTCCTTGAATAGGTCCTTCACATCCCTTGTAAGTTGTATTCCTAGGTATTTTATTCTCTTTGTAGCAACTGTGAATGGGAATTCACTCATGATTTGGCTCTCTGTTTGTCTATTATTGGTGTATAGGAATGCTTGTGATTGTTGCACATAGATTTTGTATCCTGAGAATTTGCTCAAGTTGCTTATCAGCATACAGAGATACTGGGCTGAGATGATGGAATTTTCTAAATATACAATCATTTGGCTTCTTCCTTTCCTATTTGAATACCCTATATTTCTTTCTCTTTCCTGATTGCCCTGGCCAGAACTTCCAATACTATGTTGAATAGGAGTGGTGAGAGAGGGCATCCTTGTTTTGTGCCAGTTTTCATAGGGAATGCTTCCAGCTTTTGCCCATTCAGCATAATATTAGCTATGGTTTTGACATAAATAGCTCTTATTATTTTGAGATACGTTCCATCGATACCTAGTTTGTTGAATTTTTTTTTTTTTTTTTTTTTGCATGAAGGGGTGTTTAATTTTATCAAAGGCCTGTTCCGCATCTCTTGAGATAACCATGTGGTTTTTGTCATTGGTTCTGTTTATGTGATGGATTACATTTATTGATTTGTGTATGTTGAACCAGCTTTTTATCCCAGGGATAAAGCTGACTTGATTTTGGTGGATAAGCTTTTTAATGTGCTGCTGGATTCGGTTTGCCAATATTTTACTGAGGATTTTCACATCGATGTTCATCAGGGATATTGGCCTGAAATTTTCTATTTTTGTTGTGTCTCTGCCAGGTTTTGCTATCGGGATGATGCTGGCCTCATAAAATGAGTTGGGGGGAGTCTCTCTTTTTCTATTGTTTGGAATAGTTTCAGAAGAAATGGCACCAGCTCCTCTTTGTACTCCTGGTAGAATTTGCTTGGGAGGATGTTTGTGTCCAGGAATTTATCCATTTCTTCTAGATTTTATAGTTTATTGCATAAATGACAACAAGGCTAAAATAACAGAGCGATAAGAGCAACTATGTGTTGCTGTGGGATCAGTGGTGACGTCCCCTTTATCATTCATTGAACTGAAGAAGAACTGTGAGCGGAGGAAGAACAACACAGAGTCTTTCTCCTCCTCCTGGGAGGGCGCCGCTCCCTTTTCCCCATAAAGCAAAAGCAGAAGCAACACTGTAGTCACACCAGAATCACACAGTAGTGGAACATCTGTTTTCAGTAAGAAAAAAAACATGTTTTTGAGAAGCTCTTTCTCTCACCTAAGGTTTCAAGGAGGAGCTGTTTATGACAAGCTTGAAGCTTGAAGTACACCTATATTCGTAAACAGCTCTCCCTTAAAACCTTAGGTGGTGTTTCCAGCAACGCCAGTATTTGTAAAACATTATGAAAAAAATTTCATAATTGCCAATTTATAAAACTGTCGGTATCAAAGCATAAAATATTTTAATCTTCATTTCTATTTATGTTTAAATGTTATTTAAGAAATTAATATATTTTTCAGCACTTTTAATCTCTCCATTTTATGCTGAGTTTGGTTTGGTTGGTGAGACTACCTCCTCTTGGCTCTGCCGCGCCAGGCCCACTTCCAGGTTCTGGCCTCCCCTGTCTTCCACGCTGCCACAGGTTCCAGGGCCTTTACTGGGTCTTGTCTTTTTTCTTTCTGGCTTTCTTTTTCTTTTTTTTTGATACGGAGACTTGCTTTCTTGACCAGGCTGAAGTGCAATGGTGCGATCTCTTCTCACAGCAACCTCTACCTCCCGGGTTCAAGCGATTCTTTTGTCTCAGCCTCCGGAGTAGCTGAGATTACAGGTGCCAGCCACCACACTCAGCTAATTTTTTTGGTGTGTATTTTTAGTAGAGACAGGGTTTCACCATGTTGGCCAGGCCGGCCTTGAACTCCTGACCTCAGGTGATCCGCCCACCTCGGCCTCCCAAAGTGCTGAGATTACAGGCGTGAGCCACAGCACCTGGCCTCAGTCTTTTCTTCCAACCCCATTTTTACCCCTAGCGTTACAAAGCTTCTTTAGAAAGAACAGCGGTAGAACCCAAGAGAGGACATGCCACATCTCTAAGTTGTCTGAACTGGAATCAGGTGAGAGAGTCTCCTTAGCCCCTCAGCTCATCCATCCTGATCCGAGAATAAACAGAGGTAGAGGTTTAAAAAAACAGAGGTAGAGGTCTTTTTTAAAAGACACACCTTTAAAAAAGAGAATTAGAAGGTCGGGCAACATGGCAAAACTTCATCTCTACCAAAAATACAAAAATTAGCCAGTCATGGTGGAGTGCTCCTGTGGTCTCAGCTACTCAACAGGCTGAAATCGGGGGACCACCTGAGCCCAGGAGGTTGAAGCTGCAGTGAGCCTTGATGGTGACACTGAACTGCAGCCTGGGTGACAGAGTGAGGGAAATGAAGACGTTCTACTTGATCTAATCCAGCTTGGAGGTGGCAATAAGCAAAAAGGTGGTGATGCACAGCAACTGTTAGTGGGATGCCAGTGGACCAAGAGTGGAAATATGAGGGCTAAGTTTTCGTTCAATGTAGAAAGAAACCAGTTCTAAAGCCAGACTTTATTGGGTGGAGCTCTGACGATGCCACTGACAGTCCTGCTGCCATTTCTTGAGATGGACATCCTGAGATGTCCTCAGGGACGTTGAATACAGAGTCCAGAAGACTGTCAGACTGAGACCAACATCTTAATAGCCTTAACTGCTTTAGGCTTTAAGACATACCACTTTCACTTTCCTGACAGCCAAATTGGAATCAGGAAAAATAACCTTCTTATACTCTGTGCCGAGATCACTGCTCTTACAGTGATGGAGATTAACGTGGCCAGGGACACATTGTGAAGGAACAAATTTTATCAAATTGATTGAAGTGAATCTCCTCCATATTTCCAAAGCTCCCTGTGCATAACTCTGCCACCACCTTCTCTGCCACCCACACTCTCCTCTCATTTCCTATTGACTTGCCTTTTTTCTCTCCTCGGCCATGGGTCTTTGAGGGCAGGCACCATGTTCAACTCATCTTAACCCTACACAATGCCTGGCCCAAGGCAGGCACTCTATACATACTTATTAAATGAAAGGTTTGATGGGTAAAAACGAAAGGAAGTGAGAAAAATTGTTCCTGAAATCCAAATGGTGAGTAGGCAGACGTCTTTGCTACACAAATACCTCTATCTCCCTCTTCAAGAGCAGATTCGCCTTCATTTGGAAAGCCTGTTCAAGGACTCTATAATGTCTAACCACGTAGCCGTTAGTCTTCTGCAGTTTAGCTCCAAGCACTGTGTTTGGCAGGCCTAATTTATAAGGGCTGACTCCATTCATCGGACTGAGTGGTCCAAGGAGGAAGAAAGCCAGTGGAGAGCTAGCCAGGTGTGAAGATCACAGCATAATGTAAGAGAAAACCACGGAATTTGATACAGGCAGGTGAGTGTTGGCTGAGTTTGTTCAAGGTCTGCATGCCCTTCTCCCCCTCTAGGCCGTCAGCTTCTTTGGGCAAGGACTGGACTGAGTCATCTCTGCATTCTCAGCACCTGGTGCAATTTAAGCAGAAATATCTTGAAGATTTTTTCATGTCTTCAGGGAGATTAGGAATGGGAATGAAATGGAACGGGAATGCCAGTGCAGGAAGGATGAGAATGTGGGGTTCTTTCCCAGATGGCCCCTGGCGATGAGATAAATGAGGAGGAAGAAGGGAGGGAAAAACTTTTATTTAGCACTAACTGTATGCCAGCAACTGTATATAATATTTCACACATATTACAGAAAGCGATTGTTTCCAAAATTTCTGAGATTTAGCTTGTGCCAAATTAACAATATTTCTGAAGTTTGGATATCTTAACTCTAAAGAGCAAAATAATAAGATTGGGTGTGGTGGCTTATGCCTGTAATCCCAGCACTTTGGGAGGTGACTTGGGAGGGTGACTTGAGCACAGAAGTTTGAGACTAGCTTGGGCAACTTAGTGAGATTCTGTCTCTACAAAAGGTTTTAAAAATCAGCTGGTATGGTGGTGCATGCCTGCAGACCCAGCTCCTGAGGGGGTTGAGGTGGGAGGATCACTTGAGCCTGTGGGGGTCGAGGCTGTAATGATCTGTGATCACACCACTGCACTACAACCTGGGTGATAGAGTGTGACCCTGTCTCAAATAATAATAATAATAATAATAAAAATAATAATTTTCCAGGCCAAAAGGTACCTTAACAAATATATTTTGAAAAAGTTGTGTTTTAAAAGACTCTTTTATTTTATATAAATACATCTTGAAAATTAGTTGAAGAAGATAGTATGTATCCATCATTGTTTTGAATAGATTAAAAACATCTGAGTGTGTCTGAAAATGGAAAAACATAGCATATAATGAACATGCTATGTTTCAGACATGTAAGCATACATTCAAAAATAATACATTCTATTTAGTCTTTCTCATAATGAAAATTGGAATTTGCCATGCTCACTCATCCCCTTAAAACTGGTGAGATACACACTACACAATTTTTATTCTTTGAAAATGCTTGTTGATCTGTGGCAAGTTCTCTTATCCTTGGGAGTTGATGTAATCACATCTGCAAAGCCAAAGCAGAGTGTGCTGCAATCGCTCTTTTGAGAACATTTCTCAGTGCCATCTGTTTGCTCTGTCAGAGCCTTTCTTTCCAAACTTCCTCCTTAGCCTGTGCATCTGGAGTGTTTCTATGAAGTCTATGAGGTGTTCCTCTGTCCTGGCACCCAGGCTAAGGTGTCACCCTGTGACCCAGCCTGGTGGTCATTTTGGCCCATCCATCTGGGTTCTTTCCCCTCTGTCCTTGAGCTGTGGTGATATTGCAGCCAAGTGGAGCCCAGTAGATGACACACTCGCACCATTCCCCATGGAAGCCTCCTCTGTTCAGTACCCCAGTAAGCATTCCCTAAGCCAAAGTTTGATCCAGAACAAAGCCCTAACTCTCAACTCTCTTCAATTATGTTGAGGATGAGAGAGACGAGGAAGCTACGGAAGAGAAGTTCAAAGCTAGCAGAGGCTGGTTCATAAGGTTTAAGGAAAGGAGCCGTCTCCAAAACATGACAGTGAAAGGTGAAGCAGCGAGTGCTCACGTAGAAGCTGCGGCGAGTTATATAGAAGATCTACCCAAGATGATTGGTCAAGGTGGCCACACAAAACAATAGATTTTCAATGGAGATGAAATAGTCTTCCACTGGAAGAAGACTTTCATAGCTAGAGAAGATAAGTCAATGCCTGGCTTCAAAACTTCAAAGGACAGACTGACTTTCTTGGTAGGGGCTAAAGCAGCCGGTGACCTGAAGTTGAAGCCAATGCTTTTACCATTTCCAACATCCTAAGACTCCTGAGGTTTACGCTAAACCGACTCTGCCTGTGCTTCATAAACGGGAAAGCGAAGCCTGAATGACAGCACATCTGTTTATGGCAGAGTTTATTGAGTATTTTAAGCCTACTGTTGAAATCTACTGCTAAGAGAAAAAAAATTCTTTCAAAATATTACTTTTCATTGACAATGCACCTAATTATTCAAGAGAGCTGATGGAAATGTACAAAGAGATTAGTGTTATTTTCACGCCTGCTAACACAACATTCATTCTGCGGCCCATGGATAAAGAAGTAATTTTCACTTTAAAGTCTTACTTTCTAAAAAATCGTTTTCACAAAGCTGTAGCTGCCATAGGTAGTGATTCATCTGATGAATCTATGCAAAGTAAATTGAAAATCTTCTGGAAAGGGGCCACCATTCTAGATGTGATCCATGGGACAAGGTCAAAATATCCACATTAACAGGAGTTTGGAAGAAGTTAATTCTAACCCAGCTGGATAACCTTGAGGGGCTCAAGTCTTCTGTGGAGGAAGTCACTGAAGATGTGGTATAAATAGCAAGAGGACGAGAATAACAAGTGGATCCTGAAAATGTGGCTAAACTACTGCAATCTCACGAGGAAACCGGAACTCATGAGGATGAGCAAAGAGAGTGCTGTCTGTTGATGGAATCTACTCCTGGTGAAGACACTGTGAACACTGGTGAAATAACAAAGGAGTTAGAACATCACATAAACTTAGATGATAGAGCAGCAGCAGAGACTGAGAAGATTAACTCAAATTTTGAATAAAGTTCTACCGTGGGTAAAATGCTACAAAGACATCTTCCCCGTGTAATCCATAAAACAAGCTTCATTGTCTTATTTTAAGACATTGCCACAGACACACGAACCTTCAGATACCACCGCGCTGATCAGTGAGCAGCCATCAGTCAACATTGAGGCAAAACCCTTTACCAGCAAAAAAACAGAACTCACTGAAGGCTCAGTATCACTACTGTTTTTTAGCAATAAAGTATTTTAAGTTATGCCCACTGTTTTTATAGCCATAATGCTACCACACATTTAATAGACTACAGAATAGTATAAACATCACTTTCATATGCCCTGAGAAGCTTAAAATTCATGTGACTGACTTTATTGTGATACCCACTTTGTTGGGGTGATCTGGAACCAAACCCACAATATTTTTGAAGTATGCCTACATATTCCTTTTCCCCTATCTAGTTTTGAACCAATTGATTCAAAATTAAACCAATCAGGCAGCTGGTGTCCAATGTATCAGCTTTTTTGCTGGTATAGATTAGGCTGGTGAATGTGATTAAGGTGCAGGAGGGATTAACTTCCAATGGTGCAGCCAGAATTAGACAGACGCACACACGTGTCACAAGCCCAGCTGGACAGCCACCAGTCTCCTCATATGGAGCCTCTTACTGCAAAGCTTACGGCACAGAATTAGAACAGAATGTTTGCTTTCTGTGAGCAGTTGACTCCTTAGAGGAGGGAGAGAGAAAAGACCGAAGTACTTTTGCCTCGTCCCTTTCCTAAAGTCACCAATAAGAGGAGAGGAACCACTGAAGGAGCAGACAGTAGGCATCACTCTCATTGGCCGCCCACCACATGGAAGGAAGTCCCAGAGTAGGGAACACCCACTGTCCTCCTAGGAAACCTAAAAACGGCCACATGGAAAAGTGATGAGAAACGTAAATTGGATTTTGTGGGGCTCGAGCTGGATGCGCTTAGATTGTCTTGTATTTGAGGAAAATATGGTATGTGTTTTTATGTGTATACACAAACATTCCTTCTGACCATGACATTATAGATGGTGTCTACAAAAGCAATTTTAGTCTATCAGGTAAATCTGTGGGACCTCAAAGCTTCCCCCAAGCCTGCAGACACCCCGTGTAATCTGGCTTTTCTCATGGAAGCTGCCTGAGAGGAAGCTTTGCTTTTCTCTCGCCCTGGGGCCTCTGCCTGGCACTTACGACTTTGGCTCTCTCCACTGGTTGTGAGCTGATGCAGCTTTTTATAGGCTGGTCAGCAGGTTACGTGGGGTTGGGGTGCGGTGGGTGTGTTCCGTGGTGTGACTCTACAGGGTGTTTCTTTAGTGCATATTCTCCCGGATCTCGTTTAGGAGGAGTGGAAATATTCTGCCTTTTTCAACATGCTCTTCTCCTCTCTGCTACAGTAGTCTAAGCCTGAGAAGCTATGAACTGTGTGGATGGGCTGGTTTCCAGACTTAGCTCTGAGGTCTGTTTCCATTACAGTGAAGCTGCTCAACAACTGGGTGTCCCTTTGAAACAATGAAAGGGACATCACATTTTTCATAGATCTTAGTTTAGCGTGAAAAAAACATACTCTAGTTATTCTTGATACGTACGATAGTTTGAATGTTTGTCCTCTCCAAATCTCACGTTGAAATTTGATCCCCAGTGTTCCAGTGTTGGAGGCGGGCCTAATGGGAGGAGTTTGGGTCACGGGGGCAGATCCCTTATGAATAGATTTAACACCCTCCCTGAGGGTGGGGTGGAGGTTAGGGTGAGGGTCGAGTTCTCTGTTAGTTCCCAAGAGAGCTCGTTGTTAAAAAGAGCCCGAAACCTCTCCTCCATCTCTTGCTTCCTCTCGGCCTGTGACGTCTGCACAAGCTGGCTCCCCTTTACCTTCTACCATGAGTGGAAGCAGCCCGGGGCTCTCGCCAGACGCCTAATCTTGAACGTTTCCAGACCTCAGAATTGTGAGCCAAACATCTCAATGATGAGCCCGTTTTTCTTTATAAATTACCCAGTATCAGGCAGTCCTTTACAGAGTGCAAATGGACTAAGACAACATAGTTCTATACATCAGTGTCTCCTGGTGCATTATTATTTGTGATACTAGATGGCAACAAATCAATTATTATTTTCTGATTTGGACATGAAAAAAGAATTTGAATTGCGTAGAATTTCTCTGGTGCAAGTTGGGTCAAGATCTCAGCTCTTTTTCGGGCCGAGAAAATGTTCGGTATCATTGGTGTGCAAAGGGCAGAGGAAGCAGGGTCTGAGGCTTACGGTGTGCCAGGTGCCACTGTGACTGCTTCACTGGCCTCAAGAACCTCTTTTCATTACAAAATGATCTGTAATCTCATCTGGGTCTAATGGGACTACAGTTTCTAAAGCTTTGGGATTCAATTAAAACCAAAACGGGAATGTACTTTCGATTTCATGGTTAGAGCCTTTTTGACTGATCATATTAGATTGCCACTAATTCCCAAAGATTTTCTCATTTTAATTTATTGAATATGAGTGGATTTCATACTGAAATTCAGTATTTACCGGTTCATCTATTCAACAACTGCTTATTGAGTGCCTGTCATGTGCCAGGCCCTGTACTGGGCACTGAGGATTAATATTTATTCAAAGAGTTGAATGAAGAGGAAGATATTCTGGCAAATCACTGCAGTTTAAATAAGCATTATAAAATGGATTACGAGAAACAGTGGAAGGATAGAAGAGATATAGAAGACTGCCTGAATGAGACATGAGTAACTTCAGCTACGCTTGAAAAATGAAGGGTATTTTTCAAGAGAATATACAGGAGATAGGTCTTCCAGGCAGAGTAGAAAGGCACTGACGCCTTAGAGAACGTGGCATGTTTGGACAACTTCAAAAAGTTTAGACCACTGGCATGCAAAGGGTAAAGGAAGCCAGGGCTGAGGCTTACGGTGTGCCAGACACCATTCTAACTGCTTAATATTTATTATCTCACTTAATTTCTACAACAGTATAAGGGTGGTACCATTTGCCCCATTTGATAAAGAAGCAGACTGAGCCTTAGAGGGGTTATATAACTTTTACTGACCTAGGAGGTGGTAGCAATGAGACTTGACCCTCCTGAAGACATTGCATTATTAATCAGTATACAAAACTGCTTCCTCCATATTTATCTTCTTACTTCAGCTCACAGAAAAACTTTTCTGGTTTTTGCTCTCATCAGGTAGCTGCCAAAGTACTTGTTTTTAATCAAGACATTTTTATCCACAAGGTCAGCAAAGATAGCTGGTGAGTGAAATGCAGCCATTGTACAATTTCTCCAAATACAACAATTGCTGAACAGCAAATAATTTCAAGTTCCAATCGGAGGTTCAATTATTATCCGCTAAGCAAATTGCAGCTCCACCAGAATCTGGGCTTTAGCTGACTTTGAGCTGTAACGGGAGTTTTGAAGAACGCTGTGTATTTGAAATTAGAGAACGAGTATGTTTATGAAAAAGCATTAGAAAAACAGATGCCTTTATCGCTTTCATGACTCTGCTTCTCGTGAGTCTCTTTTCGTTCTCCAAACACGCTCGTCTATGTGTGAAGAGCCAGCCTGGGATGATGAAAATCCCAGTGAACCTGTGGCTTAAGATCTCAAGCTTGGTCACTTAGGACACTGTAGAAGCCTGAGCATGAAGCTTTCTCTTTTTAACACCTTCCCTGTGTAGCTGAGGAGATAAAAGTTCAGGTCTGGGGCCAAAATTCCAGAGCTTAAATCCTAGCTTTCCCAATCCCCAAACGCGTGCCCTGGGACGAGATACTTCTCGTGCATTGGTTTTCACATCTGTAAACCAGGGATCCTCCTGCTGGTGGGGAGGGCAACTGAGATAATTCACAGGAGGAGCTCAGAATAGCATCCGGCACAAAGTGAGGACGCAATAAATGGTAACTTTCATTATCATTATTTTCTTCCAGTTCTTGACTTCCCTGCCCCGTTCAAGGCGAAGTGTTCCCTCAGCCCTACAGAGACCTAGGAGAAAATCATTCCTTTTCTTTAATTCTTTTTCTGCTTAAGGTAAGACTGATGTAAACGTCTGAAGGCTCCAGACCCGCAGCCCCGGTGCCAGACGTTTGGCATTCAGTGTCCTTTCTGGGCTGCTGCTCCTCGCAACTGACAGGAATTCATTGAGCTCCAGATCAGCAATGGCAGCTTCACTTCCTTCTGCTCTCTGGGGGGAGTTTCTATCTTATTGCCATAACCAGGCATCATGATCCGTGTATAATGGGAAAACAAATACTGATGAACTTTTAGTTTCTTTTAATGAGGGTAAGCTCACTGTTTTAAGTTGAAAAACTGTACTGGAAATAAATCATATTGCTATGGAAACCGTGCCCAATCAGCACTGAAGTGTGGTTACTTTGTATGTTTTTTGAACGTACATGTTATCAGCTTTACATTTTGGCATATATTCTACTTTCAATTCTGTTTCCATCGTGTTAAATTAGAGCCCATCAGCCGAGTACTTCTCTGTTCAGTCTTTTTAGGATTCCTTGCTATCTTTGGGATGCTGAATCATGTGGTGGAAATCACAAAAATTCTGTGATTAGTTCTGGCTGTGCTACTTCTGTCCTGGGGCAGGTTTCCAGTCTTTCTGATCCAATAAAATTATCTATAAATTCTCTGAACTATAAAAATAAAAACAACATCTCATAAGGTTTGGGTGAAGATCAAATAAAGTGATAATATGAGGAAGTACTTAATACCTTCTAAAATGCTCTATGAAGGTAAAACAGCTTTGCTTCCAGAAAAGCTACCCGCTGCATGACTTACACATACCAGATAATCTCCGGAGTTTCTATTTTTTCCTTAGAGTTGGGTTATGAGAAGTACGATGATGTGGGAGATGAACGCGGCCCTACCATGGTAAGAATCCCAGCGACGTCAGTCACTCTCTGTGTGATACACACACACACACATGTTCACACACACACACACACACACACACACACACACACACAAAGTTGACCCTAGATTAGGATGCTCTTCATAACTCAGTGAATTATTCTCCTCCCACCAGCAGGGTGAAATGGCCATTTTCTTTTCTTTCTTTCTCTTCTCTTCCCATCCTTTCTCTTCTTTTCCCTTCTTTGTTCTTTTCTCCACCTGTGACTCCCTCCCTTCTTTTAAACTTTTTTTCCCCCTCCCTGATTTTAAGGACAATGGGATGCCAGTGGAAGGGCAAGTCAGTCATTTAGAAATGGCAGCTCTCTCAGACTGTTATACCGGTAGTCTCATTTGGAATTTTCAGTGCAGAGATAACAATGTGTGCCTCCAGATGGATGGTGGGCCTAAATCTTTCCTCAGACTTCCTTTGTGGGAGGCATTTGAGCGTTTATTGAGCCTTTCTAGGGAAAAATGCCTTGAAGAGCGACATGATGCAGTACTGAGTCTCTAGTGCACTCCAGAGAGGATGTGCGGAGGCATATTTAGAATAGTTCTGTTTCCCAAAAGGCAATTGAATGAGAATGAATATTTTCCCTGAGTCAAGTGGATGCAGAATCATAGAACTTGGTGAGTATCTATTGAGTGAATAAATTAGCCAATGAGGAAAAAGGAAAAAGGGTTTATGAAGATAAAACGTGGAGAATGAGGGAGTAAGATCCTACATCTGCTTACATTTCCTCCTTTAATTGTAGCTTCTAGTTTTCCTCCCAGCATAGTCTTCCTGTCCTGTATCTTCTCAGTCAACTCCACATTCTCTCTCTCTCTCTCTCTCTCTCTCTCACACACACACACACACGCACACACACACATGCTCCAACGATTCCTACTGACCTGTACCTAGAATCTCCCTTACTGAACCTTGAACCCAGTCTAGGTAGACCCCATTCCCTATAGACACGTCTGATACCAGTTCTCCAATATCAGAGACCCAACTATCCACCACGGTATTCCAACAACATTGGCCACTTACTTAGGTTAGTCTGTATGAAAGTCCTTTGGGTCCTGATGTTCCCATTCAGAGGGTTTTATGTAAAGATCAAGGTCTTGTGGGAAAATCGAGGAGACTTATCCCAACTCCCACCCGTGTCCCAGAGACCTTCTGTCTGGAGCTGTTGCACTAACTTGTAGGGAAGTGTTGTTCCTTTGTGTGAAGTGTCCCAAAAGAAGAGGTTTTCAAACTGGGGTGAGTCAAAATAGGGAGGATGTAGAGCAGGGGTGTCCAAAAGAGGAGAGTCAGGGCCCTCCTCAAACACTTCCATGCGTGGAGAGCTCTAGCCCCATCTTGGACTGACTTCTCGCCCTCTGGCTTTTCATTTTAGACACACGGCCCCGGGCTGCCTGCCGAGAGGTTGAGGAGCTCAGAGCAACAATGTAATCTGTAATGACGAAATCTTATGTCCAGCCATTCTCTTTTGCCCATAACAGAAATCTTAGCCTCAGGCACAACACTCAGAAACAGCCGTGCTCTTTCAAGTTTATACTAGACACCTTCCCGGTGTATTATTGTCTATATGTTGTATAAAACGAAAGGAAAAATGCTCGCTTAAATTATTTCTTTGTGATCACATTATAAAATGAAATACTTTTAATATTTCAGGACCAAATAAACAAAGCAATGCCTACACCAACAAAAAGCAAACAACAGAAAAAGAAAGTACAAGCTTTATGCCCAGTAGCAGGTCGTAGTCAGATCTGCAGCAAGCTGATGATGTAAGAAACAGAATGGAGAAGAGTATAATTAACCGGTGTAGTGTGACTTCTCCATGTGATGGGTGCTAGAGTTTTGAGAGCTGAAGAGACCCCACTTCCAGCCTAGATATAAAAAGCAGTGAGCCGGTGGGCTGGAAGCTGATTTCATTAACCACCAGACCTCAGACACCAAGGAACTTCATCCACTGTTTCACGTGTATTCTCAACACTGACAGTGCGCCGCTCTGTTACAGAGCACTTTCTCTGAGTCTTAGCTGTCTCTCTTGTCCAGTCTTCGAATCCCACTCCAACCTTCAGGGACGGGTCTAGCCGAGAACAAGACAGATCTGGGTTTAAATTCTGCTCTGCCACTTGATGATCTGTGATATCAGGCAAATCATTTCACCTTCTAATCTTAGCCTTCTCATCTGCAAAGCAACACACACATCAGAGTTTTCCTAAGCATTCAATGATATAACACAAATGAACTTTCTGGGACACTTAAAAAAAGGTAGACATGCAACAACTGCATTCTCTTCCCAGCTCTTTCACAGGAAAGCAGGTGAAAAGTCCCTGAGCTTAATCTGCTGGTGATAATAGCTACGTGGTTGATTCTAAGGTGTGCTTTTGGCATTTAAACCTCCTGCAATTAGCACCATCTTATCGCCTTGGATAGTCACACGGAGCTGTGACATGGCTGCTACTGCTTGCACAGGTGTGCACTTAGTTATTCCTGAAGGCATGACTGAACCTACACCTCTTCTGACCACTTAAGAAGAATTTGAGGAAGAGATGTACATCCTGGTTGTGAGTGTACAATTTCCCACAACTTCTGATAAAAACAACATTCCAGCATCAACACTTGCAAAACAGGCGTAAGCAGCACGAAAGAAAATGTCAGAGACGATAGCGGGGCCCTTCTAGAAGAACAGAAGGATGAGCAACGCACTTGATGGCCCAGAGGACAATGCCAAGTGCAGGAACCTGGGCGTCTCGGGCAGCTCAACAGAAAAGGAACTCAGAGGAGTCAGACTCTGAAGTGGAGGAGTTTTCAGAATACCTTCGCTGATGTATTTTGCTATATTTTTCCCTTCAGTGTACACACAAAATGGTATATAATGAAAAGCTATGTCTATGTAAGTCTAAGAGAGCTTTTTTGAGAGGAACGCAACAAAAACCCCAGTGATACGAGAATACTGTGTCGAAATTTCATTGGGAATATTTTTCAATCTTAATGGCACATAAAATAATGATTCAGCTTATAACTACTGGCATCTCGGAGTTAATAAATATGACAAAAGTGCACTATGGTTTTTTATAAGAAATAAATGAGAATGTATATGTGAGAACACATATTAACTGGATCTCATCCTGAATTGGTAGTCATGGACTCTTAGATTTAGAAGTGACCTCAAAGATGATTTTCCTGGAAAGATCTCTACAATGAAGACTAGAAAACATTGATGAAAGAAATTGAAGAGGACACAAAGAAATGGAAAGATATTCATGCCCATGAATTGGAAGAATCAATATCGTTAAAATGTCCATACTGCCCAAGCCAATCTACAGATTCAGTGAAATCCCTGTCAAAATACCAAAGACATTCTTAACAGAAATAGAAAAAAAAAATCCTAAAATTTATATGGAACCATAAAACATCCAGAGTAGCCAAAGCTTTCCTGAGCACAAAGAACATAACTAGAGGAATCACATTACCTGCTTCACATTATACTACAGAGCTATAGTAACCAAAGTATTAAAACAGCATGACACTGGCATGAAAACAGACACATAGACCAACGAAACAGCATAGAGAACGCAGAAACAAATTCACACACCTACAGCGAACATATTTTCAACAAAGGTTCCAAGAACATACATTGAGGAAAGGATAGTATCTTCTATAAATGGACTGAGAAAACTGGATATTCATACACAAAAGAATGAAACTAGGCTCCAACATCTCTCCATATAAAAAGTCACATCAAAATGGATTATAGAAGACTTAGATCTAAGACCTGAGACTATGGAACTACTGAAAAAATTAGAGAAACTCTCCAAGACAGTGGACTGGGCAAAGATTTCTTGAGCGATACCCCACAAGCACAGGCGATCAAGGCAAACATGGACAAACGGGATTGCGTCAAGTTTAAAAGCTTCCGCACAGCAAAGGACAAAATCAACGAAGCGAAGAGACACCCACAGAAGGGGAAAGACACTTGCAAACCACCCATCTGACAAGGGATCAATAACCAGAATGCATAAGGAATCCAAACAACTCCACAGGAAAAATCTAACAATCTGATTAAAAATAAGCCAAAGTTCTGAACAGATGTTTCTCATAGAAGACATACAAACGGAAATCAGGTATATGAAAAGGTGTCAACATCATTATTAGAGAAATGCTAATCAAAACTGCTATGAGATATTCATCTCAGCTCAGTTAAAATGGCTTTTATCCAAAAGACAAGCAATAATAAATGCTGGTGAGGATCTGGAGAAAAGGGAACGCTCATGCACAATTTGTGGGAACGTAAATAGTACAATCAGTGTGGAGGACAGTTTGAAGGTCCCTCAAAAAACTAGATACCCCTGAACTTAAAAATAAAAGTTGGAAATTAAAAATCAAACAAGAAACAAGGCCGGGCGCGGTGGCTCACGCCTGTAATCCCAGCACTTTGGGAGACCAAGGCAGGAGGATTGCTTGAACGCAGGAGTTTCGGACCAGTCTGGGCAACGTAAGTGAGACCCCATCTCTATTTAAAGTAACTGAAAGAGTATCATTGGATTCTTTGTAACACAAACGATAGAGGCTCGAGGTGATGCCCATTTACCCTGACAGGATTATTATGCACCTGTATCAAAATATCTCTTGTACCCCATAAATACATGCACCTACCATGTACCCACAAAAATTCAAGACTATTTTTTTTTTAAAAAAGGTAGTTTTCCTGGAGTGCTTATATTCTGTAAGTTACACTGGTGGTAACCAAGTCTCTAGGCCACTTTGAGAATTTATCAGACACAGGCATTACATAATATCAAATACGTGGCCACAGAGCAGAGCCTGGAGCAGCGCCTGAACCAGAAGTCAGTCATGTCTATGCTGGTGCTGACCTGGTGCTAGATCTTAGCCCAACACACATGCTCTACTGGATGGCAACTGCCCCCAAATGCAGGGAAGCAGAGCCTAAGAAACAAAGTTGCAGAGGAACAAGAAAAGCAGGAAGAAAAAGCAGAAGAGATGGAGGAAACCTGAAAACCCTAATCCACTCAAATCTAGCCTAGAGTTTGGATTTAGCTGATGCTTTCCTCAATTTCCCATCATTTGTGAGATGTTTACAAGGAAATAAAGATACCTTTTAGCTGGTTATCTGTAATTCTCAATAAATCTTGTCAACCGATTCAATGATCTTTCTTTCTTAAAGCAACTTCATAAGGTCTATAGAGATTGAATTTATAAGTAATTATAATGCCTAGGACAAGTTAATAAAATACTCAGAACACTTCTGTGTCTGCAATTCACAACAAGCACAAACACACTGTACAGATCACAATTTGTTTTCCAGCAAATTGTCTTAGGTGGCAACTCTCTTGCTTATGAATTTTGGGAAATGGTAATTTTCCTTAATGCATGGCATATTTATTATAATTAAAAAAGCATGTAGATTTTGTTCTCAGTTAAGTTTCCAAAAGCACAATCTGTATTATGTTGCTACTACATTTAACATATGCAATATATTTATAATTAAGCCTATGTATAATTTTTATATATAACTTTGCATGTTTAATATAATTACATATGATACATATGCATCTGAAAGAAGGGAGAGGGGAGCGACCCCTAGTGAATGATGCCAGCACCAGGCACTGAGCTAAGTATTTGATATTGATTATTTAATTCTTCGTAAATGTTGTGGGAAGCACCTTTTATGATAACTTTGCTTGCTTCCTTAATTTCTGGAAAATTGTTTTCCATTTCTAAGGGACAGAATGTTTGTTGTCAGATCCTTAAAGTCGGTAGCATTCTATGTAGCTGTCTCCCACCGGCCAGGAGGTAAGTAAACTGAGCAGTGGAGATGTCTTTGAGTTATTATAAGAATTTGCTTAATTCTGAGAAGACTAAATTGGAACCAATTATGTGGATGAGGAAGATGCAGTGAATCGTCATCAGTTCCCACCACCACTCAGTTATCTACTTCTCTCGTAATTGGATGCTTTCAAGTGTGTGTTTGTTAAGGCTTTAAACTGGCCTGGTTTTTTAAACCAATTTAGATGTTTTTTAAAATAGGAACACAAGGTAATAAAAGATGTCCAAGTGTTTTGTTCATTGAAAATTCTTTAAACTTTTTTCAAATTTCATAGCCTAATTGTGCATTCATTCCTTTGGAAATTTGCCTCTCTCATCAATTATTCGAAACACTAGCCTTCATAACTGGTTAGCTATTGACTTGCTAGAAGTAAAAATTACTTACATTTATAAAGCATAGTGTTTTTTTAAATTTTTATTACACTTTACGGTCTGGGGTACAGGTGCAGAATGTGCGGGTTTGTTGTTATGTAGGGTACACGAAGCACAGTGTTTTATAGTTTGCGGGTTTGTTACGTAGGGTACACGAAGCACAGTGTTTTATAGTTTGCGGGTTTGTTACATTGGATACACGAAGCACAGTGTTTTATAGTTTGCAAAGTACTTTTACATGCTTTGCATGATTTAATTCTTCATTCATTCCTGTGAGGTAGAAAGAGCAAGCACCTAATCCCCATTCTACAAATAAAAAGTAAGAAAATTAAGCCTTATTCATTTTTGAAATGAAGAAAATGGTGAAGACTTAAAGGTTTCTCTAGTTTGGTTCCTCCCCACTTGTTAGCGTTATCCTTGAACGTCGACCTGCAACGCTTTAATGCTTATTAATTGCTTAGTACATTGCGCTAAGTATTATTAGGGTAGGAGGTGGTGAGGAAGATATTCAAGCACACATAAAAGTGTAATACACATTCCTTGCCTTCAGGAAACTTTAGTCAGGTTGGGACTATGTGATCACAGAGGAGAATAGCTATTAATTCAAAGCAGACTTCGATATGGTACGTGAAGACTTAAAGCAACAAATAAGGCCTGTGAGCGCACTTGTGTATAGATAAGCGAATAAATTCTGTCCAAGGAAGGGACAGCCTCTTCCTCACTCCAAGAAAAAGCCAGTTTTGCATTCATTTGCACATTCATTTTCATATTCCTTTATTCCATAAAATAATATAAAAATATATACTGCCATAAAAGAAGTCTATATTTTTGCTTCTTTCACTTCAAATCTTTAACACATGTTCATTTTATCTCTATGAGAGTCATAATTTTGTCCCCTTTTTGGGAAAATTATCCTTTAATAAATATCATGTCTTTACTAGCACATAAAAAGAATGCTCTACTGAAGTAAAACTGACCCTCTGCCCAGCATCCCTTCAGCTCCATTCTGCTCCGAATCTTCACATTAAAAAAAAAAAAAAAGTTTGATTAGGTTTTCACAGGGTTTGCTGCATTGAAATCTGGGGGGAAAATAGAAGTGAAAATAGAGACTCTGACAGTAAAAGCAAGCAGGATAGGGAAGAGGGGGAAGGGCATTGAATGTCTTAAACAGTGAAGGATCTGAGAAATTGGAGTAGGAACAGCTCAAAACAATTACCTTTGAGACCCACGCAAATCATTAGTTATTCTCCTAATAAGTTCTTTTACTCTGCCCAACACTCCACATACACTCATGAAATGTGTTGCTAGCAAGTGTTTGGGGCTTGGTGACATCTCCGGAATGTTTGAGTCATGTTTAGCATGGCAGCCTGGGCTCCATTCTGCTTGGAAACAGCCAGGGAGGATCTGTGATAAGTTCTCAAGAAAAGGACAGGAAAGTGGAAGAGGAAAGGACTCAAGCAAATTCCTTCTTCCAGTTCTATTCATCCTCTCTCCCTCTGTAGCCTGGGCCCCTGAACACTCCCTACAGCTGCTGCAGGGAGAGCCAGGCAAGGAGAAGGGCAGCACGCACATCCTGAGCTAAACCCAGGGCCTCCACCTCTGCCTTTCCGAGTCCCAGCAGTTTCCATCTCTGTTACTGATGTCTTCCTGCTGTTTTTGTACCTGCCAAGTCACTCTGTGCCACCTCTTGCTGGCCTTTCTATCAAGTCTGTTGCCATGGCTACTACTTTTCCTGACTGACACCTCCACCATCAGCTGCATAATCTATCTGGCTCCTTGCTTGGAGGGGTTCTGCTGCTCATTCCTTCCAGGCAGTACAACTTTCATTCACCTGCAGTGGATTTCTCTCCATTCCTCTGAGCAATGTGAGGAAAGCTTGTACGGGTCGAACCACAGTTTATCTTTGCATTTTTATCCCCTGTGGCCATGTCCCTGGACCAAACCTCATCATCTCTCTTATGGGCCATGCAACCATCTGCTAAGTGGATTGCATTAACTTGTAGAAACAAATAGACCTCAAAATTTTAATGGCTTAACATAATAAAGATTTTTTTTTTTGCTACAAGGTTGGCAGAGCAGCTCTCCTTGACACAGTCTTTCAGACTCTGACTGATGGAGACTTGTCTGTGTTCAGCATGTGACCCCCAAGGGCTCCATGGGCATTGAGAGTCCAGTCAGTTGGAAAGGGAGCTGAAAATGGGAAGCATGTATGGGAATCTTTTATAGGCGAGGCCTGCAGGTGGCTCACATCCCATCTTCATAAACACAGTCACATGACCACATCTAGCTGCAAGGGAGGCTGAGAAATGTAGACAAAGCTTGTGCCTAAAGAAGGGGCGAATGCATGTGAAGGCCCGTTGGTGGTCTCTGCCACGAGACCTTCCTGCCTCCAGTCTTGTTCCCCTCCAGTCTCTTTACCAGCCCCTGTTCCAGAGGCTGAACATGCAGAGTCTCACAGCTGGTGAGCTGTAGAGCCAGCACCAAGCCTGGGATTGTCTGACAAAATCCAGGTGCTTTCCCTACATTTCTCAACTTTCTGTAGTAGCTTTTCTCATGCCATCTTTCCTTCTTCATTTCTTTCTTTCTCACCTCTCCCCAGCTGCTGCACAGCTGCCATCCTTCCTTCCCCAGGTCTCTTTCTGCCATTTTACCACTGTGGTCTCAGTTTTGCAAATCCCAATTTGTGACCGATTGTGTGAGGCAAGCTCTACCACTGGTGACTGAAAGCAAGGTCCCCGCCTCACCCTGCTCCACTGAGGTCCAGTCCTCTCTCCTATATTACTGCTCGTCTCACTTGTTTTGCGACCTCTAGTCTAGTGGTCAAAGCAAGTGACAAGGCCTGTCCAGAGTTCATGTGGGAGGGGAAGTAGATACCACTTCTTGATGGGAGGAATAGTAAAGAATGCATGGCCATCTCTAATCAGCCACAAGCAACAATAAAAATTAATGATGGTAAACATTCACATGGCAGCTGGCAGTTACGGGGTTTTTACAAACATTGTCTTATTTTAAAATTTAGACTTTATTTTACAAGTGGGAAAACCACAGCGTAACTGAGTTAAGTCACTTGTCCAGGTAGTTACAGAACAGTGGCTCATGTTAGATCTTCTGGCTGTTTAGTTCATGCTTTTTTTGCTACCTCTCACTGCCTAGTGGAATGTGGAAATGATTTATCTCTTTTTTTAATCTACATTTTCATTTAGCAACCTCAAACAAAAATGCTAGATAGCAAGAGAGAGAGAGAGAGAGAGAGAGAGTGAGAGGATGAAGAGCTATGAAAAATAGATTGAAGAAATAAATTGACTAAAACATGCATGTACGGCCCTAATGTGTGATCCTAGGCTTTACCAAAGCTATGCTACATATGAGAAGGTAGAAAGCAAAACCCTAGGAAAACTATTGACATTGGTTGCTATTCCATAGGTGGAATCTGCCAGGGGAGAAGTGGGGAGCCTTGGTGTGGCTTCTCCTGAGCCAGTGATTTGCAAGTCATAAGTCTTAGTATGTTATTCGAAAATAGCATCTTAGGGCCCTAATGGTGCCATACCAGCCATTTTATCAAGTGGTGAAAATAAAAAGAAGAAGAAATAAAAGAAGAGTCAGGAAGGAGGCAGGAAAAGATGGTGAGGCAGCATAAGAAGCCCAGGTCTCCAATAACAGGTAGTGAGATTGAATCAGTAATAAAGTCTCCCAACAAAGAAAAGTCCCAAACTGAACTTTCACCTCTCAGCGGATCCACTCCTTCCCGTAGCACCACACTGGCGTATCTGTGTGCTGGGCAGTTCAGGTCAACAGTTAAGTTCTTTGATATCTATTGAGAAATTTCTCAGTATCAGGCTTTGTGCTGGGTGCTGGAACTCCCCAGGTGAACATCACACACTCCCTTCCCTTGGGCAAACCACTGAATGAAGATACCTGTAATGTGGTCACAGTGATACTTCAAATATTCCAGGATCATCAGCTCCCCCCATTCCCCAACGTGCTTTTACTGACAGAGTAATGGCACCACCATCTCTTTAAACACACCAGATGTGAGGGCCATGTTGAACTTCTCTTTCTCACTCATCTAATATCCAAGGCTGTGTTAAGCCCTGTTTGTTTTAAGTCTACAATTAAACTCCCATATTCCCTTCTTTCCATGCTGCCCCATGGCCCTCACGTTAAGCTCCTTACTGTGCCTCTCATGGAGGACTGAACTGGCCTCCTCAGTGGTATCTCTACAGTCAATCTCCTCCCCCTCACTCAGCAGGCTCCAGTCTCACAGGGCTTTTGCCTTGGACACAAGCTTTCAAGGAACATTATCAGAGTGATTGATTATCTTCTTCCTCCTATTGCCCAGATGTCTCTTTATAGAGAGACTAAACAGAGTCTTAGTCATCTTTGAGGAATACCCACTCGTTCCATCAGTGAGTGTGGGTCTTGAGGCTCTCACTGCCTCCTAAGCCGCCTGACGCAGCAGACATCAAGCTGATGAGGGCAGCTAAGGGCCTAACGTATGGTTTCAGCTCTAAGTGCCACGAAGCTCCTGAGAAATGCCCACTCCGGCCTTTGCAGTAGATTCCAGAAAATCCTCTACTCCTCCAATTTTATCACACCCTTCAAAACCTTGTGATTCTAGATCACATTTCATCAGGATATTTGTTTTTCACTCTTTGAAAATGGGATGTACCAGAATAATTTGTCTATGTTGCTCACTTAATCAAAACTTTTCCATGCACAACTCCTCACAGCCTGCAGCCAAGCACTTCAGGATTTGGTCCAATCTGCCTTCCTGGCTTGCTCTCCTCCTTAGCACACCTACCACCAATCAGATTCCTGGCCACATTCTGTGTGTACTCTGTGCGTCCCGGCCTTTGATCAAGCTGTCGCATCTGTCTACAAAGCCTTCCTGCACCATCTCGGCGTGTCCAGATCTGACATCTCCTTCAAATCTCAGCTCAAATGCAGCCACCTCCTCCGTGAGGGAGGTCTTTTAGCCAGAAGCACATGCTCCCTTTCTGAACCTCCAGCATTTAATTTTTATCTCCGACCACTCCAATCACCCTCCCCTTATGGTAGTTGGCTGGTTACCTATCACTTTTCTTCCCAGGACAGACCCGTGTCCTTCTCATCTTTGTGTTCATTACAAAGCCTTGCAGATTGCTTCTAGCCTGGCAGATACTCAGTAACTATCTGCTGCATGATTAGAATATTTACTGCGGACATGCGACAGGAAAAACTCAGTAGCAGGCACTGTAGAAATATATAAATACAATTCTATTTGTGCTTAAAACATGTATAATCAAATAAGGCATTTACATTCATCCTGTGCAGTAGACATTAGCATGCTATACGCTTCATAAACAAGGTTTGAAACGCTGTAACTCTACTCTTTTAAACCCATCTTTTTCAACTTACAAAACACACAGACCCTGTAGAAGAAACTATTGCAGCATGCACTTGAGTTATTTTTATCACGCTATTATTCAAATAAGAACAAACATAAAGCTTATGGTTATAAAATCAAGACACACTTATAAATTGTAACCAAGCAAAATTACTCTGTATTGTGTTAACCCCATTCAGGCTACAAAATACCTTGAACAAGCTAGGAGGAACTTGACGGAGAGTGATCTGGGGTCAGGGAGACTACTGGTTGGGAGCACCCTTTCCTGGGAGGTAGAGCTTTAGGCTAGGGTATGTATCAGAGTCTGCATCTTTGAGGTGGTGCAATGGGTGAGGAAGAGAAGCGGCAGAGGCAGCCGAGCAGAGGGAAACCCTCAAGAAGAGGGATTCCAGCAGCCACAGAGAGGCATAAAGACCAGGAGGGATCCCAGGAAGCATATAAAAAGAGGATCTCAGAAGAATGCTTTTGGGCAACATTTATTTTGAGCCTGTGCTCTCTCTTAGGCTCTCTGCTGAAGACTTCCCATTAATGCCATTATTTAATCCTCACAGTAAACCACGAGAGAGGCACCATCATTAGTCATGGATCAGGACGTGAGCATTAAGGAAATTCAAACTGGCAAGTGAGAGAGCCTGAATTTGAATCCAGATTTACCTGACCCTAGAGTCTGAGCCTGTAACGCACGTGCAGGACCGACTCTTGGCTGGCTCCTTGCCTCCTGGCCCCATGTTTTTGTTTTCTTTTATTTCTGAATGGCAGCTGGGGAATGTTACCAGGGAAGTAAACTCCCCGAGTAACTCAGGACTGGGCACCTTCCCAAGCATGCCTGTACCCTCCGGGGCAACGTGGGAGGAAGAGAGAGGAAACCAGAGATGGAACGTGTTTTAGAGGGGGCCTCATGCAAGTCGTGCTTACAGGACTGAATTTCAGAAAGACTCACTGAGATTTCTCATAGAACGTTTGGTTTCAACTCCAAATATCTTAGGAGTTTGCACTGTGCACCTATCCCTGTGTTTAGCGTTCAGTTGATTCAGGATTTTTGAATTACCCCAGAAGTGATTACAGCTCCCACACACGTGAGCAGGATATGCTGAGTGTGAGAAAGAGAAGTCTAGGGTTCGATAGGCTGGTGTTCATTAGAGACATTTAGGAAGAAAAGAGACGGCCCCCTTCTGAGTTGTTGCTGCTAACACCAAGCTGTGCATTCACACTGAGGACGAGCTTGACGATGAATCAGCAGTGTACATTTTATGCCTCTCAAGGGCAGGTTTATAGACGCTACTGGGGTATAATACAATATGCAGATTCCAAAAAAATACAAGGCAGAGTTCCTACTCCTCTCTCTAGTTGTTGATGACACAGCTGAGATTTAAGTTCACAGAGCAAAATAAAGAGCTCAGGTTCCAAATGGCACCAGCCGTCCCTAGAAGTCACAGTGCTACAGATAAGGCCCGTGGCCGACTGTGTACAGGAAGCACAGAGCAACGTCAGTTTCGCTCCCACCCCTCTTTGGAGTCGTTCCCTGGAACACAAATTCAAATCGGAAGGAAGAAATTGGAGGAAACACTCATTATCTTCAGATTCTTTAGTTCTATGGGACCCAGACAGGCTTGCTGGGATGTTAGGGGCCTAATGCTCGTGTTCTAGGGGCTCCCAGGGATTAAGAGATGATCAGACTTTGTCCTTGAGTGTAGGGACGGTATGTTTGGGTCTCCATCACCCACAGCAGCGTCTGACACTCAGCAGTTGTCTAATAAATGTTGGTTAATGAATCAACAAATGGTGTTCCAGGGACTTTAAAGCTTGGTGAAAGTGGCACGGTGCTCAAGTGATGAGTGGGAGAATGGGGAAAAGCCTGGCAATTGCCTGGAGCCCTACGAGATACCTGGTGAATACAGATTCAAGTCAGAGAGGCTGGTTTCCACTAGAGACCTGATACGCACCCTCTTTCCTGAACAGACGCCGTCCAACTGTCTGATTTCGTCAGGAACACAGGAGGAAAAGATGATATTTTGCCTGAGGCCATTTTTAGAAGATGAGAGAGAATGGAGTCATTCTCGCCTGTCACTGTGGCTTGTTCAATTTAAGCAGCAAGATTCAGGAATGAGCAAACCATTAATGTAAAAGAAAAAAACAATCAATGTGAAATGTTCTGACGAGAACTCCGCTGCGCTCTTTTCAAAGCATCGTTTGGATGACACTCAAAACTGCTTCACGTCATCACCACTGGTTTGGGGCACTTTGTCATCCATTTTAGTTCACTTATTTCTGACCCCAAGAAAGTACGAGGCTCCTTCTACTAGTCAAAAATTTAGGAAATAATTATCTTACCTTCGCTGAAAAGGAATTTCGAATACAAAATAAGATGTGGCAAGGTATCTTTCCCCCTTTAGATGCGTAAGAAATCTCGCTTTGTTATTTATAGATTTTGTAATCTGTGATTCCCAGTGGGGAATTGCTCGCATGAAAAGTGCACTTATTATATTAACTCAATTAGATGCACATCAGAGTCTGTTCTCTGTGTGGAAGGAGCTGAATAATAGCATAGAAAATCACTGTTATTTCAGTTCCTGAGCAGCATCCTGGGTTTCAAAATGACTCACAGAAAAATTACAAACAGCCCAAAGCTTGCAAATGAGGGTAATAAAAAAAACTCCATTTTTTTAATATGGCAGTATGACATGATTTTAGTAGTAGCCACAGAAATAATCAATAATTTAAGATGTTTGTGACGTGGAGAGCAAATGGGGGAAATGACCTACACTTGAATCAATTAGCAAGAGCTTGAAATACATTGAAAAGTGGGGTTTCAAATCACCATCAAAGCATTTCTCTTAATTACTCATCTCCCTTGGAACTTACTGGAAACGTTTTCTACCTCTGCTTATATTATCAATGACAAATGATAGATTAGTTTTGGGGAGCTATGATAAGGACTCATCCTTTTTATATCTGTGTGTATTTATATGTATAGATACATGTATATATTACAGTTACACACATACACAAGTGTTCATTTTTCTTATTCTACCCTCTTCTGAATACACTGTGAGGACAAATTGTCCTGGAGCGTTCCAGTACTAGAATAATGTATTCATGAAGTGCCACAGTCATAATTTTATTCAAGTTCTATTGTCTTTTCTTCCCCGAGGAAACTTCTGGAGGAATTAGATGTGTAAACCCAGAACACTGAGAAATTGCTAGTCAGAAATAAATGGCTATAATGAAACTGCCCTACTGATGAACCCTGACTTTCTTTATAGCTTCCTTCATAAAAACAAGAGAGCAGCATTAATGTATTGCCTTTGCAATTTCTTCACAAATTTAAATATCTCTTCTCTTTTTTCTATCTAGCAGATCTGAAACTTCTGTAAGCCTGGCATCTAAATCAATTTTTGATTGAAATGAGCACAGGCAAGCTCTGAGGCAGCTCTATCCAGGGCTATGACAGGAAGGAAGTGAACACAGCTTACCCTACACGGAAATGTCCATTCCGACGTGTAATTTGACAATGGTAATGATTACTATGGGTTGAATTGGATGATCTGAGAGAATACGTTAAAGTCCTAACCCCTGGTTCCTGTAAATGTGATTGTCTTTGGAAATAGGGTGGATGCAGATATAATTAGTTAACATACTGGAGTAGGGTGGATCTTTAATTAAATAAAACTGAAGTCTTTGTAAGAAGAGAAGAGATACAGACACAGAGGGAAGATGACCACGTGAAGATGGAGGCAGAGACTGAAATTATGCTGCCAGAAGCCAATGAACTCCTGGGGCTACCAGAAGCTGGAAGAGGGAAAGGAAGGATCTCCTGTAGAGCTTCGAAGGGGGCAGAACTCTGCTGTCAGCTTGATTTCAGACTTCCCGCCTCCAGAGCTGTGAGACAATAAAGCTGTGTTGTTTCAAGCCACCTAGTTTGTGTTACTTTGTTATGGCAGCTCTTGAAAACTAACGATGATTATAATAATAATATGAATAATAGTAACGGCATCCCATTTATTGTTTTCTAGGTGCTAATAGCAATTTCAAGTGCTTTACACACATTAACTCATGGGCTTTATGGTTCATATAAAACAAACCATCTGAGGAGCCTTCGAGAGCAGGCGTCTTTCCATCACAGGCCTCCTGGATAGAGTGTTCAATGGGGCATCAGAAGGTGTGGCCTCTGGCCTTGATTCTGCCACACACTACCCTGTACTGCTTCTTGGAGACTGGATGATCTCAGAGGTGTCTCCCAGCCCTAGAACTCTTAAGATTCCACTGAAAACTTGCGATTCAAGCAATCAAATAGTGAATGGTGACTTGCTAGGGGCTGAGAGATGCCCTGAAGTCAAGGTGAGACACTTCCACTGGTCTGGTTGTGCAAATTCTCATGACACAAAGGTCTTCCTTTTGGGCCCATGAGCAAGTGCCCAGATGTGGCCCCAGGGCCTGAGGGATCAACAGGACCCCATGGTGGTGGTGATCCTGCACTGGCCAGTATAGATGGTTTTCCCTTCTTCACTATGCAGGCAGAGCCCTCAGTAAGCAGCTTCCCAACTTGCTGGAGGCGGGTCTGTGTGAGCTCAGGGGCAGTGATCTTTCCTAGCAAGCACAGGATGCTGAATGGTAGGGCCCATTTGACCTCCTGGTCAAACTGCAGTACCAGATGAATAATTACCAAATGCAGAAAATGTGAGAACGCCTCAGAATCACCACCACTGGCTGTGCTGCAATGCCAGGCCCTTGACGTGGGATGACATACCTGCGAATGCCTCCTTCCGTTCATTCACCAGTGGCTCAACCTGCTGAAGCTTCAGGAGCTCTGACCCCATTTGCTGTGTACCCTGGCTCTGTACAGAGCACACGAAACTAGTCTAGTAAGAAGTATCTTTGGGTATAAACAAGACACATATGGGTAGACTTCTGGGGCAAAACTTATTGAATCCAGCCTTATCTGTTAATAGTTGAAAGGTCATTTATTTTCTATTTTTTAAAATTAAAATTTTTATGGGCACATAGTAGGTGCATATATTTATGGGGTAAATTAGATATTTTGATACAGGCATCTAATGTGTTATAATCATATCAGGATAAATGAGGTTATCCATCATCTTAAACATTTATCATTTGTGTTATGAACATTCCAATTCTATATTTAGTTATTTTTAAATGTAAGACAAATTGTTTTTGACTGTAGTCACACTATTGTGCACCAAACACTAGATCTTACTCATTCTATCTAACTATTAATGTATTTTTGTACCCATTAACCATCCCCATCCCCTATCCCCCGCTGCCCTTCCCTGCCTCCGGAAGCCATTGTTCCACTCTCTGTGTCCATGAGTTCAATTATTTTAATTTTTTAGCTTCTACAAATGAGTGAAAATATGTTGTTTGTCTTTCTGCACCTGGTTTACTTAATTAACATGATCTCCGTTTTCATGCATGTTGTTGCAAACGACAGGGTCTTTCTTATCTTGTTTATGGCTGAAGAGTACTCTATGGTATATACACCGCCTTTTCTTTATCCATTCATCTGCTGATGAACACAGGTTGCTTCCAAATCTTGGTCATTGTGAATAGTGCTGCTATAAACACGGAGTGCGGATGTCTCTTCCAGATGCTGATATCCTTTCTTTTGGATATATACCCAGCAATGGGATCGCTGAATTGAATGGGAGTTTTATTTTTAGGTCTTTGAGGGTAGAAGGTAATTTTTAAGGCTCTCCACACAAGAGTGAAGTCTCAGACACAGCTCTCCCAGCCCACGTCGATCTCTTGACTGGCTATGTATAAAAACAAAAACAAAAACAAAACTGGAATTCCATTATTTCTAAGGTAGTTCTCTTGCTTTCCCGAGAGGCTGTAGAGTATCAGCTTGCAAGACGGGTGACAAGACAGGAACCAAGATGGTGGAGCTCCATAAGCTGAAGGTCGCTGAACTAAAGCAAGAGCGTCTTGCTTGTGGTTTGGAGCCCGAGGGAATAAAGCAAGAACCTCATCAACAGACTCCAGGTGTATCTTGTGAAGAACATGTTGAAGAGGAGGCACGTGAAGAAGATGTACGAGACGAAACAGAAGAAGAAAAACAAAGTTGATAGAGCTCCCTGCCGAAGAGGAAGAACCGCCTGCAAAGACCAGTGATGTGGCAGCAGAGAAGAAAGTGGTAAAAATTACATCGAAATAGCACAGACTGAAAGAATGCAGACAAGGGCCGAACGATTCAATGTGCCTGTGAGCCCGGAGAGTAAGAAAGCTGCTTGGGCAGGCTTGGGGCTTCCTCAGTCCCCACAAAGTGTCTGTCATCTGATTTAAAAAAAACCCTATGTTTAACTTGGATAAGCTGAAGGAAAGAGCTCAAAGATGTGATTTGAACGTCTCTTCAGTATCCAGAAAGTCTGACGATGATGAGACACCGAAAGGCGGAAGGAGCAATTTGGGATTGTCACAAGTTCACCTGGAACTGGACCCACAGAGGATACAGAGGCAAAGGAGAGGAGCTTCGGGACGGCCTGGAGAAAAGTTACGGATACTTTCTGCTCTCCAGTGGTTTCCATTTCTCTGATTCTTCTTGGTCACATAAATACCAAAATACACAGTCCTGTGCCCACATCCTGCCTCACAACAAGGGAGCATGGACCCCAGGTGCATCTGTGAACTGCAACAGCGATTTGACTTACTGCTATTTCAGTTTTAAGGTTGTTGTGTTTTTGTTTTTGATTATTCTCCTCGTTAATAAAAAAAATAGAAAAGAAAAGAATATAAGTATGTGGGCTTAGAGTCAGACTGCCGACATTAGAATCCAAGCTTTGCCACTTATTCGCCCTTGGATCTTAGAAAGTTACTTCTCTGGACCTCACTTTCTACCTCTGTAAAATAAGGAGAGACGATAAAGTTTCCTTATGAGCGTTGTGAGTAAATCGTGTCCCCCAGAATTCACACGCTAGAGCTGCCACCCTCAGTGCCTCAGAACGTGACCTATTTGGAAACAGGGTGGCTGCAGATGTCACTGGTTAAAATGAGGTGATACTGGAGTAAGGTTGGCACCTAGTCCAATATGACTGGTGTCCTTATAAAAAGAGCACCATGTGAAGAGACGAATGATATTTGCACAGAGGGGTGACTACACAGAGAGATGCAGGAGGAGAGGGCTGTCTATGAGCCAAGGAGGGAGCCTGGAACAGAACCTTCCCTCGCAGCCCTCAGAAGGAACCAACCCTGCCAGCACCTTGATTTCAGACTTCCAGCCTCCAAAACTGTGAAACAATGAATTTCTGTTGTCTTAGCCACTGTTTGTGGCACTTGGTGTGGCAGCCCTAGCAAACTGATACAATGGGATCTTGGTGAGGATTCAGTGAATTACTGCATATTGTCAAGAACAAAATTTCAACAAGTTGAATTTATTTATTTATTTTTGAGACAGAGTCTCACTCTGTTGCCCAGGCTGGAGTGCAAAGGTATGATCTCAGCTAATTGCACACCTTCTGGATTCAAGCAGTTGTCATGCCTCACCCTCCTGAGTATCTGGAATTACAGGCACATGCCACCACACCTGGCTAATTTTTGTATTTTTAGTGGAGATGGGGTTTCATCATGTTGGCCTGGCTGGTCTTGAACTCCTGACCTCAAGTGATGTGCCTGCCTCGGCCTCCCAAAGTGCTGGGATTACAGGCATGAGCCACTGCACCTGGCCTCAACAAATTGAATTTAAAGATCTAATTGACTTTTGTGAGATGAGAAATATACCATCTTGAAAATAGCTCTCTGATGATCAGAGCAGAGGAGGCAGGCTTTCCAGGAAGAAAAGGTTGAAGAAAACAAAAATCAGGAACCAATAGCAGATTGGTCATTTCAAAGGTAATTTCCTGGCCAGGCGTGGTAGCTGACACCTGTAATCTCAGCACTTTGGGAGGCCAGGGCAGGCAGATCACCTGAGGTCAGGAGTTTGAGACCAACCTGGCCAACATGGTGAAACCTTATCTCTACTAAAAATACAAAAATTAGCAGGGTGTGGTGGCGCGTGCCTGTAATCCCAGCTACTCATAAGGCTGAGGGAGGAGAATTGCTTGAACCCGGGAGGCGGAGGTTGCGGTGAACCAAAGTTGCACCACTGCACTCCAGCCTGGGTGACAGAGTGAGACTCCCCTTAAAAAAAAAAAGAAAGAAAAAAAAAAAAAAAGAAAAACAAAGGTGACTTTCTTTATGAAGCAGAGGGGACAGACTTCTTCCATGCTGCTTCAGGTTGACTGGATTGATTGCTGCGAATCTCCTGAAGTTTTTTTTTTTTTTTTGGTTTGTTTTTTCTTTTTGAAGACTGACCCATTTCTAAGTATAGTTTGATTACCTAGCAGGAGTGACTATTCCGTTTTGGTCTTTTCTGGTGGAACTTAGTGCAGGGACTTATTTCTCAGTCCAGAACAGTAGCCTCCCGTACATTTTATTTAACAATGTAAATCACTTAAAATAGTTCCTGGATGAAATAGTGGCATTCGAAGCAACCTGGATGGAGTTGGAGACTATTGTTCTAAGTGTAGTAACTCAGGAATGGAGAACCAGGTATCATATGTTCTCACTTATAAGTGGGAGCTGAGCTATGAGGGTGCAAGGGCATAACGGACTTTGGGGACACGAGGGGAAGAATGGGAGGGGGTGAGGGAAAGACTGCACATCGGGTACGGTGTGCGCTGCTTGGGGACAGGTGCACCAAAATCTCAGAAATCACCACTAAAGAACTTACGCATGCAACCAGAACCACCTGTTCCCCCAAAACCATTGAGATAGAGTAAGACTTAAAAATATACACCATGAAAAAGAAATAAAATCAGTGAAAAATAATAAAATTAAATAGTTCCTCATACGACACGAGCAGTGTATAATTGAAAGCTATTGTTTATATGATGAACTGCTCTTGAGTGGGGTAACAAAGCACTTATATTTGATCTTTCAGGTGCAAATCCCACATTCAGGCCTAAAGCAGCTTCAGGATTTTCCTGATACTCTAGTTCATACACCTCTTTGATCTAGCTTTTCTCCTATCTTTTGTTGTTAATTTAGTTTAGCTTAGTTTTAATTAGAAAAGTGATTCATGTTCACTAAAGAAAACGGTAATTTTCAGAAAGAAGAGAAACAGTCTCCTTAATTGCTTGCTACTCAGAGGCAATCACTTTCCCATATTTCCTTCCAATCTCTTTTAATACTTTTCTTGTACAATCGGCTGCGTTTTCTTCCCACATACAATGTTGTCTGTTTTTGGTTAGCACCATGAGTGTTTCGCATGCCATTCAAATACTTCCTAAGCCTAAGTTTTCATACTCACATGGCGTTCCATCTTACACATATATGTGACTTATTTTTAGCTTGTCTATTGCTATTCATTTACCATGTATCTTCTCACTTCCAAACTGCCTTCTTTTATGCCTGAATATCTTGTAAATTGATTTTTTTTCCTCACAGTTCATCCTCCTTTTTTACCCACTGAGGTCTTTCTTTCTCCCTCTGTATCCCAATCTCACCTTTATAAATTTACATTTATAGCATGTTTTCATAACATGACTTTCGCATTTAAAAAGCGTTTTCTCACATTCATCAGCTTATTTGGTGTCCATAGTAACCCTCTAGAATAAGCAGGGGAAGTAGAAACTACAATTCAGAGAAGTGATTTTCCCAAAGGCACTTAACTCAGATGGCTCTGGATTCACTGTCTACACCAGACCACTCAATAGGACGGTTCTTTTGGACACATGTTTTTATTTTTATTTTGGGGACACATGTTCTTAAAAGCTACATAAGATTCACATAGGTTTAAGAAAACAGCTTTTCATTGTTCATGTTTATAATATAGTTGATACCTCTTATATGTAATAATAGCTATGGGTTCTACTGAAAGTTTAAAACACAAGGAAAAATGAAATAATGGGTACCATGAGCTCTAGCGAGGATCTGACAGGGGCGTAAAATAGTTATGTGTGGTCTTTCACATCTCGCCAGTTTGTCTCAACATATCATTCCCCACCATACTTTTGAACTGACTCCACCCTTTTTCAAAGATAAACAAAAAACTAATTTGCTAATGGGTATATTGGAGATTGTCTCCTGTGACCTCAGTTATATTAAATTCTCTCCCTGAAGGGGATTAACAGTCCTCATAACCACCCCATTAGCCCTATCTTCCCATGTTTAAAAATCGGCTTTGTTCAATTATGAGGTCAGATTTCCCCTTTGTGGAGGTCTTCCTGAAACCAGCGTGTTTCCTGAGGAACGTGAAGAGAGCCAGGTCACCTGGGATTTCTTCCTTCCTCAGACAGTCTCCCTAAGTCAACATCGTCTCTGAATTTTCTATTTCCTTTTGGCAAAGAAAGAAAGAGGAAGTAAAACATCTCAGGCTCCGCACGACCAAAGGTTAAAGCTTTACTGCTTCGTTCTGATTGTATCAGCTTTTCAGGACAGCGTTTTCAAGGCCACAGCTTATTTTAATAGCTGTAATAATAGCAGTATTTTCTGATAATAATGGCAAACACTTTTTTTAGGCAAACGCTTTTAGTGTTTGTTGTGGTTGTGTGCCAGGCATGGTTCTCAGCAGTTTTCACTAATTCATTTCATCCTTACAACAATCTTATAAGGTAAATTTTATGATTGCCCTTTCTACAGATTGGCAAATGAGGCCGAGTTGTTTGGCCCCAAACTGCACAGACAGCAACAGACTGGGGGAGAAGACCGTCTTTCTCCAGTTCTGCTCCTCCTCGCTGCACTACGCTGGCCTCTCAGTCACCGTGCTGTTAACTTTACATCCACTGTCTTATTTAATCTCACACAGTGTAAGTTTTATTATTTACCTCTATTTACAGGTGAGGAATGAAGCTCAGTGCTGTTCAGTGGTTTGGCCACACTCCACTCTGGTAAGCTCAGTGAGACAGAACCAATTTCCTTTTCTATTTCTTTTAGTAAAGTCATTGACCCAGTGATGAGGCAACTCAGAAAATGCTCAGAATACCAAGCACAGGATTCCCCTAAAAACCAAGTGATGTGGTCAATAAACAAAGTCTAAATAAAGCTTCTCTGCCACCCTGTTACATGCTGCTGCATTTCTCCATAGAAATGTAACTTTCACCACCACCACGCAAAGCTGGACCGGTCACCAGGGAGCTGCTGGGAAGCAAGACGGATACCAGGGAGAGAGGAAAACACTTTGGGGTTAGGCCACGGTTTTCAGATCAGGTAGAAAAGCAGAGATGGTTAGACACACTCAGATTCTTTGACTCTGACTTTAGGCAGGAGGTAAAATCCAGTCTAGTCAGTTAAGAAAAGGCATTCATCAGAGATTCAACCTCACACTGTGACTTCAACAGGCATCTTGCTCTTGTGGAAAAATAGGCTTAGTTTCCAAATCAGTGTAAGCTTGAATATTAATGCAATGGGGAGCTTAATGTGAGAGGTAATGAGACCACCAAAGGAAATTAGAAGCATTAACTGGGGCACAGTGAAAGCATGGGCTGTTGGTAAAGGAATATCGTATTTGTACAGCTATGTAGTGGGGGGCAAGAGACACGGATGAAGAGAACAAAGAGAGAGAGAGAGACGAGTCCTGAGACTGGTAGCAGGAGAGCACAAGGCTCTTAGGAACAGAGGAAATTTTTTTAAATATACAACTTTGTGAAATGGGATTGCAGAGTATTATTCTGTTAGTATCAGGCAGGATTTCATGTGGCAACAGCCACAGCTGGAAACACTTTCTTTCAGAAGCACAGACCCTCTGGTGATTTTATTGCACTCTAAGAGTGTTGTTGAAAATAACAAGTTAGGTTTCTTTATGGGGTCATCGGCACTGCATACACCAGGACATGTATTGTGGTTCTATCCGTCCTATCTCAGCAAGCAGCAGGCTTGCAATCCAATCCTCTAACTTCCATTCTGTAAGATTTCCTTCTAACGTATCCCAGCAGGAACCATTACTGGCAAGAAGAACCGACCCTTTAATGTTTCAGAGCTGAATCAGGTCCGATTCTTTACACAGGGCTAATTGCCGAGTTCTCACGCTCTGTCCCATGGAACTGAGGCTGCCACATTGTCCATGCCAGGCTACTCACTGGACACAGAGTGAGAGACAGTGCATTACAAAACTTTCAGGTATATATACATCCTTGGAATTTTTTTTTTGTGTGTGAGATGGAGTTTTGCTCTTGTTGCCCTAGCTGGAGTGCAATGGCACCAGCTCAACTCACAGTAACCTCCACCTCCCAGGCTCAAGTGATTCTCCTGCCTCAGCCTCCCGAGTAGCTGGGATTACAAGCGTCCACCACCACGCCCAGTTCATCCTTGGACTTCTATGAAGGAACGACAGAACAACAGGAACAGCACTTTCCAGTGGCATTCAGGTTGTACTCTGAGGACTCTGAAACCTGAAATAAAGTCCATACTGGGGGAAAAAATAGGGCAGTATTGGTAGGAGGGGCCCTTGTTGCTATTACAGCTGGCCCATTTGTTTCTAGTCTGTAGGCTCTTTGGCAAATGTAATTGAACGATGATCACAGAATGAGAGAGCCAGAAATCTGATTTGAGTCCTTTGAAAAGTGCATTAGTCACTCAAGCTCCAAGGTTTAAGATTTCGATTTTTAGAAACATATAGTATTGCTCAGAGTCACAAGCCAGAAAGCCAAGCATCGTGGGCTGCTAGGACTCGAAGAAGTCTTTTTGTGTTCATACTTAAATGTGAATGTGGCTTCCAAGGCAACGAAGGAGATGGCTTCATTCATGTCACAAACTTTTAATTGAGAAACTTTTAATAACACTTATTAAACTTTTAATAGCTTTTAAATTGCGAAATTCTTGTTTATATAGCATCTAAAATGCCGACTCTCTCTTCTCTCATGTCCTTGTTTCTTTCTCCTTTTCCTTCTCCTGTTTTTCATGTTTTCTTTTTCATTTTCTACTTTTCTTCACTACATTTAACTTCCTCATATTCATCAACGTTTAGGATAATTGCCCCTAATGATTTGGTATTGCCCCATGTACACATGTCCCAAAGGATCAGAATATTTACGACTTTATTCATTTTGGCCCTACCCCGTATCCTGCAAATTGCAAAAGCAGCTTTACACTGTTGACCCCTGTTCAAATTGCAGCTGTTTTCTACTTTCCTCTCACTTCGTAGATTGCCTGTTGGAGGGTTACCTTAGCTTTAGTATCAAGCATTAACTCCAGTTTCAAATCAACCTTTTTTTCTAATTGTTTTCTGGTCACCCCTTCCAAATTGTGAGGTACCTGGTTGATTCATACTGACGTTGACACACTCAGGACACACACTTTCCATTCAGTTATGTACATTATTATTATTTTTTAAAGATACTAGAACTCAGTACTTTCTCCAAAGGACACTCAACATGCCCCTTGATGCATAAACAGATCTCAAGATTGTTACATTTGCACAATGTGGTCAGCCGGTGAGGTGTCATAATACAGGTAAAATAAAATTTAAAAAACAGGCTAAGGGGGCATAAAGGAAGGAGGAATTGAATCAAAGACAGGTTCACACATGGGTTGTGCTTTAAGGAAGATGTGGAAAAGGGTAAGAATCCTCTACCTCTGGATTTATTGTGAAATTTGGCTGTCATATCACTGTACTCTAATAGTCAATCTAGGAAAACAATCGCACAGAATGGAAACAGGAAATAAGAAAGTATTCTCCTCTCAACTGCTTTTGTGTTTCAGCAGTAACAGCAACAGCTACTATGTATTAAGAACTTACTATGTGCTGTGTACTGTGCCAGCTGCCTTACAGATATTAACTTACTTATGAATAAGACAAACCACTTGCTCAAGTGGTCAGGCCAGGGTTCAGCCTCAGGTATGCCTGAATCCAAAGCCCATGCTCTTAACCACCAGGCTTTTAACACCCGTGTTTCGTGGCTGGTAATATCTTGTCTCATGATTAGCAAACATAACAATAACTTGCTTCACATAGGTCTTCCCAAAGGACAGTGATCCTGACTCGGGCAGATGTCCTTTGTACTCCAGGAATTCAGCAGGCGCCCTGCTGCGGCCGTCACAAGGCGTCAGCCCAGTACAAGCCCGCCAGGCAGAGTCACATCACGTGGTCATTTCCCACCAGCAGAGCCCTCGCCCCCAGTCATCAAAGGCACAGACCCCACCGCTTTCTTCCCCTCCTGCCCAGAGTCCCACCTGGAAGTGCAAAGCTCATCTGAGGTTTCCTTTGCCTCCTCATTGCCACTGATGGGCCCTGGGAAGTCCCTTCCAACCCTAATGACAAGATCCTTAGAAAAGGGAACACACAGTTGCTGAGTGTTGTCCTGGCACCAGAAACCTTGCGAGACATTTTGTTCAGGTAATGTTATTCACCTCTGCGTCTTTAATCCTCAGTGTTCAAGAGTTATTGAGTCTGTATTATATAAGGCCTCGGTGCTTGCTAAGGGCTTTCGTACACGATCTCATTCAGTCCTCACTCACGCCAGCCTCGTTATCCTCACTTGTCTGGAATCCCTTACACATACACTTGTCTGAAGTTTGTTAGTAAACATATCTAATAGAATCTATATTTGAACATGCCAAAGATACCTTGAAATCATATAGTCAAATCAAACTCATCATTTCAACGTCAGCTTCCCAGACAAAATCACAGCTCCTCCACCTGTGTTTCCAAGTGTAATGAACGGTCTCAGTATCGTCTCATTTGTCCAAACTAAAAACCTAGATTTCTCTCTCTCCTTTACTCCCAATCTCCACAGTCAGTTAATCACCTAGAGCAGCCAGTGCTCCCTTCCAATCTCAGGAATCGATAAACTTCTATCTCCACTCACACTACCCATCCTGGCCACCACTACATCTCCCTGTGACTGCTCGGCCGTAATCTGCTTTCAACACTGAGTAATTTGCTAAAGCACACACCTCGTCTTGCACCTCCTGTTTAACATTATTTGGAGCGTCCTCCCGCAAGCTCCTCAGTAAGAAAGACTCTCCATCCCTGGGCTCCGATCACATTCCCTGGCCCCAGCTCGCTGCCTCAAACTTGACAGAAAATCGGTATCTTTGTCAGTCAGCCAGTTGGGTGAGATCATCTGACCCTCGGTCCCACTGGGTGCCGAATAGCAGGAACTCGGAGTATAATGAAGAGGGAGGTTCTTGGCCAGTGACTGACCCCCTGTTTGCTCTCTGCTTCAGAGGGAAGGATAAGCCTCGGCCCAGAAGGCAGAGGAACTGTGTTCAGCTGTGAGAGGACTTCCAAGGGAGGAGAAAGGCACTCAGAGACCCCGTGCTGAGGTGCAGGCCCGAGTGGACCCACAGGCCCTTCCTCGTCTCTGTTTGTACCATCTGACAGCCCCGTAACCTGAAGGGCCAAAGGCCTCCTGACGAGGACAAGAACATTACTGATCTGGGGCTGGGCCAGTGGCTCATACCTGTAATCTCAGCACTCTGGGAGGCCGAGGTGAGCAGATCACAAGACCAGGAGTTTGAGACCAGCCTGGCCAGCACAGTGAAACCCATTTCTACTAAAATACAAAGAATAGCCGTGAGTAGTGGTGCGCACCTGTAATCCCAGCTACTCCTTCTGAGTTCATTCGGAAGGAGATCACCTTTGCTCAGGAGCACCATTTGCTGCTCTGACTTCCTTCAAGGCCTGTCAGAGGTGGTCTGGCTTTGGAATAGGTACGATAGAGCTGAGGCAGGAAAATCACTTGAACCAGGAGACAGAGGTCGCAGTGAGCCGATGTTGTGCCACTGCACTCCAGCCTGGGCGACAGAGCAAGACTCTGTCTCGGTAAATAAATAAATAAATAATAATAAAATAATATGTATTACTGATCCGATATTTTCTCATCATACTGCACGGAATGTTTTTAATCGGCCAGCTGGGGTTTAGGGTGGGGATGAGAGGGCCCACGAGACAGACACCACTCCCCTCCCAGCTATCTGAATCAAAACAAGGACTTGAGATCTGAACCTGAGCTGGGACCACGGGGTTTGGTTCATCATTGAGTGTTTACCTTCCTGAATTCCTTTCTGCTCCACGCCTCATACCCCAGTTCCTCTTTTCTGAGCAGAGATATCTCCTCTTGGTGGTGGAGGCTCAATTACCAGCAGAATCCCTGCAGAGACAGCAAGATGGTCTTTCCAGTGTTGAGTTAACCAGGAGGCTGAAAAAACACACATTCTTGTCTCCTGCAAATCAGAGGCACCAAAACAGTTGTTTTTAAAGAATTTGGTTGCTATTCCCAAGAAAAGCCTTCAAACCAGTCATTGTAGGAAAAAATGAGAATTTGACTGTACTTTCTAACACTTGCCTTATAAAGCTTCATAGTGCTTTAATTTTAAATTACATATGAGGGGACACAGAGGTATTACAGAGCCTATTCTGCCTTTGGTACCTGTTCCGAGACCAAATTACCTCTGACAGGCCTTGAAGGAAGTCAGAGCAGCAAACGGTGCTCCTGAGCAAAGCTGATTGCCGTCCGAATGATCTCAGAGGGAACTAGGCAGGCCTAGGGTCATCGAGAGGACCTTAGATGTCACCTGACCCATCTCACTTTTCGCATTACGCTTCCTTACTTATGGTTGGTAAGGTTAGGGGACTTGCTTGGGATCATACGGTTGGGCTAATGTCAAAGCCAAGTCTTAAAACCTGGTCTGACACCGGAATAATATTTTTCCAACAATAGCACATGGGGCTCAGCAAGAGTCCAGCGTTCCTTTCCGCACCTCTGCTCCCAGATGGCAAACTTACCTCATGTTGGAATTTGCAAACTGCTTTTGAATAACCAGAATCCAGGATCCCATCGTCCTCAGCTTACACATCAGGGCAGCGCTGTTTCCTCCTTGTTACAAGCTGTCAGGGTGTGGGGGTGACAGATGACTTCACCACAGACCACGCAGTGAGTCAGGGGCTGAGCCAACTCCCCAGCTCCCGGCTCCCGGATTTTTCTTTCTGTTTCTGAGTCAGCTGAGCTGCTCAGCCTCCCACGCTGTAAACACCACACAGAGAAGGAAAACAATGAAGCTGCTTATTTAGAAAAGACCTGCTTCCCTGCCGAGTGTCCCTACACGTCTCCTTTTATGACATGGTTGGCTACCAGGAAGACAGGATGGAAGACGACTGTGAAATGGGCGCTTACAGGGTCTTGGTCCACATCTTTACTGACAAAACAAGCCCAGCAAAGCTTCAGGTAGGAGCACAAGTGAGCAACAGAGCCGAGATGGAGGCCTCGGGCAAAGGTCCAAATCTTTAGGACCATTTAGCCAAATGTGCCTTTATTAGATCATGCCATGTGATACGATCAGGCGATAAACATTATCTCTGCCCCAGAAAAAATAGCTGCCATCTTCTCGGACAAAATCAAATCTCTAGGTTACGAGGTAGACATGAGGGAGGGAAAAATTCACCTCCCTGACTCTTCTCCTCGGGCAGTGCTATTTGTTTATTTATTTATCTGTGACAGAGTCTCGCTCTGTCGCCCAGGCTGGAGTGCAGTGGCGCAATCTCGGCTCACTGCAACTTCTGCCTCCCAGGTTCCAGGGATTCTCCTGCCACAGCCTCCCGAATAGCTGGGATTACAGGTGTGTGCCACTATGCCCAACCAATTTTCGTATTTTTAGTAGAAATGGGGTTTTGCCATGTTGGCCAGGCTGGTCTTGAACTCCTGACCTCAAGCGATCCACCCACCTCGGACTCCCACAGTGCTAGGATTACAGGTGTGAGCCACTGCACCAGACCAGGCAGTGCTTTTGAAACTGCAGTGAGCATGTCTTCAAAATGCAGAGATTTAGGCCTCACTTCCAGAAGGAGGCAGGTCTAGGGGAGGGCGGGAGGCCTGGGCATCTGCATTTCTAACAGGCACTCTAGGACCACACTGCTCCATCTCTGCTGCTGCCACCAGGTCGCATCTAAAGGGTGCTGCTTTTACTGAGGTGTCTCCCCTTCCAAACAAGGCTGAAACATTTACAGAAGACTGTGCTAAAGGCCTTGTAATGAAAATAAAAAGTAATTAAGCACAGAATAGCTTACAACTAAATAATCTGGTTTACAAGAGATCGTTTTCCCACCTTTAGTGTGGAGTGCCCTGCACGGAGTATTCCCAGATGGACTCCAGCCTGTCTATGCAAGAGAACATTTTTTTTTTTTTGAGACAGAGTTTCACCCTGTCGCCTAGGCTGGAGTGCAGGGGTGTGATCGCCGCTCACTGCAATTGCCGCCTCCTGGGTTCAAGCAATTCTCCTGCCTCAGCCCCCAAATAGCTGGGATTACAGGCACGCACCACCACACCCAGCTAATTTTTTTGTATTTTTAGTAGAAATGGGGTTTTACCATGTTAGCCAGGCTGGTCTCAAACCCCTGACCTCAGGTGATCTGCCCGCTTCAGCCTCCCAAAGTGCTGGGATTACAGGCCTGAGCCACCGTGCCCGGCCCCTGTCTGTGAAACTACTCATCTCTTTCCTCAGCAACTGATTCTGGAAAAATCTAAATTGGTAAAAAGATACAGTCCCTTAAATGCTCGTGGTTTTACCTAACCCAGTACCGTATCTGGATGAACCTCAATTCCAGAAAGTAAAAATAGGAGGGAACTTGGGAGGGCTGGTGGTAGCTGGCATCAGTTCCTCTCAATTCATTCCCAACTAGTCTTGGTGATTTGAGAGGCAGCAGCTTGTAAACTAGACCAGGTTTGATATTTCAGTTTAGGATTTGTTCATTCAACCAGTATTTTTTGCAGCACCTGCTATGTGCTGGAGCCCATGCGAGGCATTATAAGTACCATGAAACAATGAACAACACAGACTGCCACCCTTGTCTTCCCGCCTCCCCCACATCTACCTCCCTCTGCGAGTGAAGCCTAAATCTCTGCATTTTGAGGACATGCTCACTATAGTGTGAGAAGCACTTACAGCTCTCAGAGGAGACAACTAAAACAAATCAATATCTCACTGGACGGTCAACAGGCCACATCTGGGCCTTTGTAGCATGTTACTGGCCAACATGATGAAATCCCATCTCTACTAAAAATACAAAAAACGTATCCGGGCATGGTGGGGCGCACCTGTAGTCCCAGCTACTCAGGAGGCTGAGGCAAGAGAATCCCTTGAACCCGGGAGACGGAGGTTGCAGCGAGCCGAGATGGCGCCAGTGCACTCCAGCCTGGGTGACAGAGCGAGATTCTATCTCAGAAAAAGAAAAATAAAGTTGGACTTGACCCACGTTACTCAGAGCGAGACACTGAAAGGGTTCAGCTGGGATAATGACTCTCCTCTGACCGGTATTGGAAGGCTACTCAGGCTGCTGTGCGGAGTGGATTGGAGCAGGCAAGACTGACTTGGGAGCAGATATTTCAGGACATTCATGAGCAGCCCACCCGCTTACAGAGGCCATTCAGGAATGCCGAGGGATTGTGCCGCATGTTTCCTTCCTGCGAGGCCCTACACAAAGTGTACAGCAGAATCCTGGACACAGAGCAGGTGCTCGAGGAAGGGTTCTGCCTCAGACCTCAGGCAGAAAGTCTCAGTCCAGTGCTCATCTGCCTTTGCACAGAGGACGCTCAGGACTTCCATAGAAATGTTACGTTTTCTTCTTGACACTATTGGAGGGGTAAACTTTTAAAATGAAGCCATTCCAAAGCTCTTGACCTTCTTTGCCAGCTTTTGAACTCATCTTTGATTTGGGTGAAAGCCACGTCTGTCTCAGGCATGACATTCCTGAGAGAGCTTCTAAGTCGTCTTCGGACATCCATTAAGTTTAAGGAAAAGGCATAAAAATACCGCAGGCTAATGAGAGGCGAAAGGGGCGTACACACGTGTGCAAATAGAGCAGAAAATGATAGAAACATCTAGAATAAGGCAGATTTTCTATATCTGGTAGTGGAGAGGGGACTATTTCCAAAGAAACGTTTTGTTTTTCAGCCTGCTACAACAGATTGCTCTGGAGGTGTAGATCCATTAAAGTCAGATTGATTTAGAGAGAGAAGATACTGCTCATGTCAAAACTATAGTTACCTCAACCCCCACCTCCACCAAAGTCTCAAATCTCAGCGTGGGAGAAACCCATTATAATTCCACTTTATAGTGCTAGAGTGGTCTGCTTAGATTTCATCTGCTGGAATATTTACTTTGGATAAAATGCAAGTTCTCTGTGGAAGGCTGGGGGAATTACAACAGATGAAACAAGAAGAGAATTTTAAAGATGAGCCCAAACCCCAGGTGGGATGCTTCAGTATTCAATTAATTGAGTCTTCCCACATCCACACTCCCTCTTGTTGAACCTTGGGTCATTGGTTGTTTTATTCTAAGATCTCAAAGCTCTTTTCAAGCAGATGCTTTTCTGCTCAATTGTTGCAGAGATAAAAGAGTTGCAGCTAGTCAAACTAAAACATCCACCTGCCTATTGGGGGTGAGTGGTGAGGGTTGTAGACCATAGAACAAGCTCGCAGATGCTTTGACCTGTATGCAACGGGCTAGTATCCTTCAAGAATTCCTACCCATCCAAAGGCTCACAGTGTCTGAAAAGCCATCTCCCTTGGTCATTCATACCCAGGTAATAATATTTCTTTTTCATTTACCACAAGAGGAAAGAAATTAGTCTTCCCGGAAGCATCTGGTGGTCTACAAGTCAAGGAGTGCCCAGGTTGGTTCTGATGTTTATTCTTTTAGCTGAAGACCACCGATCACAGCCCTAATACCCCAGCACCCAACTTGTTTGCTTGAAACCAATAGAGTGAATCCCGAAAACATCAGTAAAGCTCCCAGAGAAACCCCTACCCTAATGTTCATTCAACACATACTTAGGGAGCTTCTGCTATGTTGCAGAGGATGGCTGTTCTGGGGACCAGCCAGTCCCTATTCACACAGAGCTTGCCTTTTAGCACGGGGAAAACAGACAATAAACAGGAACAATATAAGTAGTACTATCTATCGTGCACTGATAAGGGCTAGAAAAGAAGAATAAAGGGTAAGAATGGAGATAAGGGGTCGGGGCAGTCGGGAAAGGCCTCTCTGGCAAGCCGACCTTGAGCCGAGGAAAAGGGGATCCAGAGATTAAGCCGGAGTCTGCTGGAAGAGCATTCTGGGGACAAGGAATGGCGAGGACGGATGCCCTGAGAGAAGAGAGAATGACTCCTGCCACCCTATGATACGGTCTGAGGGACATAGACTTCCACTGGCAAAACAGAAAATGAAAAAAATACCTTTTCTCTTTCTTTTCTCTTCCTTCATTTTCCTTATTTATTTTCACATCTTCTCTCCCCCATTTCTTCCTTCCTTTCTCCCTGGTCCAAATCTTCGTTTACTGAATCAGCCTCTCCAATTACTTTGCTCTGGGATATGAGCATTAAAGATGATAAACTTCAAATGCTTTTGTGGCGAGAGAAGTTTCCCTTTTCTGGTGACTACTGAGAGTAAGAATTAGGAGGAAAGCTTTAAGGATGAGGGAGAAACAGACATTTGTTGATCACAGTAAGGTTTGTAGCTGTTCTAGTAGGAAACGTGTTTGTGGGGATTCTGTCCTAGGTCAGGATTTGAAGAAGCGTGGCCCACTTCCCAGTCCCTGTGGAGCAGAGGATGGCTGACGCGCTGCGCTAAGCGGAAAGCTCGTCATGAAATGACCGAAAAGGGCCGAGGGACTCTGTGTGTGTGTGTGTGTGTGTGTGTGTGTGCAAGTGTGTGTGTGTATGTGTGTGCAAGTGTATGCAAGTGTGTGAGTGTGTATATGTGTGCGAGTGTGTGTGTATGTGTGTGTGAGTGTGTGCGTGTGTATGCGTGAGTGTGTGCGAGTGTGTGTGAGTGTATGTGTGAGCGTATATGTGTGTGTGAGTGTGTGTATATGTGTGTGCAAGTGCGTGTGTGAGTGTGTATGTGTGTGCAAGTGTGTGAGAGTGTGTGTGCGAGTGTGTGTATGTGTGTGTATGTGTGAGTGTGTGCGAGTGTGTGTGTGCGTGTATGTGTGAGCGTATATGTGTGTGTGCGAGTGTGTGTGTGTGTGAATGTGTGAGTGTGTATGTATGTGTATGTGTGTGAGTGTGCATGAGTGTGTGTATGAGTGCGTGAGTGTGTGTGCAAGTGTGTGAGTGTGTGTGAGTGTGTATATGTGTATGTGAGTGTGTGTATGTGTGTGCAAGTGTGTGTATGTGTGAGTGTGTGAGTGTGTATGTGTGTGAGTGTGTGTGAGTGTGTATGTGTGAGAGTGTGTGTGTGTGTCTGTGTGTGTGTGTGTAGCAGTGGAAAGAGGTTGATGCAAGGAAGATAGAATAGGAAAACTGAGCTCTGCTGACTGAGGGCTTAGCTGCAAGGTGCCCCTTCAGAGTCTAGGGTTAAGAGCACATCTGTGGATGGATCTGAGAACAAAGATAAATGAAATAAAAAAGCCATCTCTGAACCTCAACCGCCCTCCCCAACTTCACACTAAGCCCCACACCAATTCCTTGTTGACTTCAGTATTATATAAGTAGGAATATATCCCTTGAGCCCAAAGAATTGAATTCAGAATTTTAGAATTCTGAGTATTCACTTGACCCGCTATAACCTTTCTTGTGACTTCTAGTACCACCCTTTTATTCAGTGTTGAGGAACATAGTCCATGGGTTGCATCTTTTAAAAATGCTTTAGTTTACATAAGCACGTCAACCCAGAAACTGGTACGTTGTTTTCCCAGAATAGAGTATGGTGAGAGCTTCTTGTCACTTTTCTGCTCTCTCAGCTTTTCCTATCCTTCTGTACCTGCAAAGGATTTTATTTAAACACACTTATAACTCCCTCAGCATTTGTTAGTTAAATATGCAGCATATTGTCCCTCCTTAATGCCAGCCTAAAAAGTAATTCTATTCATTTGAAAGAATGGCATAATTCTGAGTTTAAGGGCATCAACTGAGTTTTATTCTGTGTGTTTACAATCTAACTGCCTATTAGTCTCTCAGCCATCAGCTTGCACAAACACAAAAATCACTGTGGAATTTTGTGGTATTCATTCAAGCATTGACAGATACCACGGATTATTATTAGGAACACTTGTGTGGTACATTCATCTAGGGTCTTTCCTGCGGTGAATAAACTGATTAACACAGAGAATTATCAGGCCAAGCCTTGGGAAATCCTTTGTTAATCCTGGATATATGGTGTCCCTGCGTTGCCAGATGAGACAGAATTATTACCTGTTGAATGGCAGGATGTTCCACTTAACTCTGGCACGTTTGCATCGCTCACAGTTTCCCTTGTTTGCTCTCTTTCAGTGAAAGACCTGCCTCTTACCTGAAATAATCCTGATCTACATGAGCATTGATTATTACTTTTCAGTCTTATCTTTAAAAAAAAAAGACAAAGTCTCGATCTGTCACCCAGGCTGGAGTGTAGTGGCATGATCTCAGCTCACCGCAACCTCTGCCTCCTGGGTTCCAGTGATTCTCCTGCCTCAGCGTCCTGCGTAGCTGGGACTACAAGCATGAGCCACCACACCCAGCTAATTTTTGTATCTTTAGTAGAGACCAAGTTTCACCATGTTGGCCGTGCTAGTCTCGAACTCCTGACCTCAAGTGATATGCCTGCTTCGGGCTTTCAAAGTGCTGGTATCAGAGGCGTGAGCCACCGCACCTGGCCCAGTCTTATTTCTACTAAGTTAAATTACTAGTGTTCTGGCCATCTTATTTTCTAACTAGTTATTCACCTCGAATACCTCCTTCCTGGGCCCTCTACATTGAATTCCGTTGGCAGCGATGCATAGCCTACAATTGCCTTATGATTTTGTGCCCTAGATAACAGGATGCAGGTCAATTGATACCATGTATCGATTACCACGTGCCAAGAACCTCAGAGACAAGTGGACATTTAGTTGGTCAATTTATTGTGCCTAACCCAGAGCTCTAATGGCCAAAGTGTTTGAAAGAATGCTTTTGTATTTGTGTGAGGGGATGTGACTGCTGCCATAGTGGGAACAGCCTCTTCCCTGGGATACGTGTAAGATCCGCAGATGGCTTTCCCTTTCAAATTACGCATCCCTTTACTACTACCCATCTGCCATGGCAGACCCTGGCTACATCCACACCCACTGGGAATTGCTTTGTATAATGACTATAGTATAGACAGGAGCCTGTTACATATTTAAAGCAATGAGGGTTCGACAAGAGGTTGGAGTCTTGAGCTTAAGATACGGGCCCAGAATACAGACTGAGGAAACAGGTTGATTTCATGCTTACTCCCAAGGAATTCCAACGGGTTCTACTGAACTCCTCTTTCTTGAGGCTCCACCAAGTGAATTAAAGCCCATCAAGTTCACACTAGCTAGTTGCCCAGAAGAATCCCCAGATATGAAGTTCATATGAAGATATGAAGTTCAGCTGTGCTCAGATCTTTGAAGAACACTCTAGCCCCAATCTTGCAAGAACACTCCAGATTGCAAATCCAATCTCACCCTTTGTGTACAACAATAAGGTAAGAGATAGAGTATGCAACTGTCCCGGTGTGCCCAGGACTGAGGGGGTTCCTGGGATGCATGACTTTCAGTACCAAACTTGGGAAAGTTCTGGGCAAATCAGGACGAATTAATCACCCTATCCGAGACTGTAATTATATAAATGGTAAACTTCGATGCTACCCTTCCACTCCCAGTGCCATAACAGCTGCAGAGAGACGGCATTACTTGGCTGTAGATAAGGAGAGCCATGGTTCTTGTGTGTAAACCACATATATTCTGATGCTTATTTAATTAAAAAAACAAATTTACCTTCTGAAAATACTTGGAACTCAATCAGTGACATTCCAAAATTAGCTTTAAGTGATAAAATTTTATGTAATTATGACAACCATCTCTAAAATAAGTGATTAAGTGCTTCAATCACAAAAACAAATGGTCTGAAAACAAATCTCTCGGTAATTATAAATATCCTCTAAGATATTTGCCCAATTACAAGCTCTTTGAGTTCTGTTTTTACATTTTTTGCCAACAAAGGTTTCTTAGCGACAAGTCAGCCGTCTCTTCTCTCTCATCAGCTTTCTCTTTTTTCTCCCCCACCTTTGCTATTGATACTAAAGGGAAGGGAAGCCGCTGCTCTGTGCTGCCCTCCTCTTCTCAGTTTATAAACATAAAAACGAGAGTGTCTAAGGGTAACAGTTCCCAACGTTTGTACCAAGGTTTGTACAAGGATGTGTTCCTGAAAGAAGCTGCATCTGATGGTGCCTTAATTCATGAAAACCCACACAAGAGTAATAATTTAATCTTGGGCAAAGTTGCCTTGGGCGTCACTTTTATTCTCCTTATTTTACTGACGTGGAGACTGCACAGTTTGCTTGAGTTCTCATGCAAAGGTATTTTCATTTCACCAGAGAGGGTGAAACTGAGACTTTGTAATGACAACAAAGAGGGTAAGTAAAACTGACTGAACTCACTCAATAAAATGAAAACTAAATATACTTTACTATGATACTATTTAAGCATGTGTGTCTGTGCATAGAAGTTTGATGCACAAAGGTGAGAGATGAAATACACAATGATAGCCCGTCCAGAATGGGTGTGTTTACCTCTGTGCATCTATATGTCTACATCCATATCCATACCCATAACTATGTGCATGTACATTAAAAAAATAATAAACAGCATAGAGTCTGATCATAACTTTCAACCCTTCAGTTCTTAACTAGAAATCGTTGAAACCCTTAGCTAAGGTTGCCAAGGGATGTCTCTTTTTCTGTTATTGCAAATTTATAGATGCTTTCAATTTCTGAAGGCATTTACCACCCTCACCATCTGTATTTGAAATGGCTTCTTTCTTATAGCAGAGATTTCAATACTATTTTAGAGAATTCACAAATCTCTTGGCAACAATGATTTTTAAAGTTCATTCTTTAAGTCTTCATCACATGCTAGAATATAAGAAGATTTATTCTTCTTTAATACATTCTGCAAAATGCCAGCCGAAGTTGCTTATTACCTGGAAGATGTCTTGTCTCTGTTTAAATGGCAGAGCATTTCTCTGCCCTGTCTTTTTGAGCTTTTAATTCTATGTTCTGTGTTGCTGTAGGTGGTGGTAGGGAGAGTTTTATAAACTTACGGCTTTTGAGCTAAGAGACAAATTCCAGGCTAATCTGCGCTTTTAAAATGTCTCTCCAGCGTAATAGTGCCTGGGTTTTATGACATTTCCTGTTTCACCCCACTGAACTTTCCTCCTGCATGCAGAAACACAGGGTTTCCCAGCTTATACATTTCACAGTCATTATTATATAGTTATCACTATGATAAAAATAGCTAAAATAAAATTCCAAAAATGTCAAGATCCAACGTCAAATACAGAAAGTTAGTTAGTCTCTGCTCCTATTGCAGTCTTGCCTTGCTGTTCTGTTCTGTTCTGTTTTCTTTGTTAATAGATGTTAACTAGCTGTCTATCTTCCAGTGCTAAGCTACGGGGAGACTTGTAGATTTTTAAAAATCAACCTAAGTGTATAATGAAGTGGCAGTTACAGCTTTTGAGTGACCAAAGGTCCACAGAGAAGTCCTTTGGAGGCCCTCTCATTTTCCTGGTGGTGATGTAACAATTTCCTAGGCAAGCTTCATAAGGGCCTGCTGTATTCACTTGTATATCCCCAGCGACCAGTGAAGCATCTGACAAACAGTAGGTACCAAATGAAGAGAAGAAAAGCAGAAACAAATAACAAATTCCAAAAAGCTGTCAAATAGCACAAGCATAGGCTATAAACTCAGGAATTCTAGTAAGTTCAACTTCATGGAATTTCCATCATAAGAAAAAAGTATATGTCATATTTAATTGTACATACTATATTATCAAATATATTCCTGATAGAAGAGATCTTCTGGTTTGACCACATGTTGATAAAAATAGATTCCTTCACTTATAATTTTACACATCTGATATTTGAAAAGAATACACTTCTATTTGTTCAGAGGTGAGCATGTTACCCAAAGAGTGCGGGCATGGTGGTGCTGGGGCAGGGGGCATCCCAGGCTTTTTTGGGGGATTAATATATGGAAGGCGGGAGAGCCAATTTGTCCTTCTGCTGGGGTTGCTAAGCTGGAATGATATCGTGAGCCAGCAACGTGAGGGCAGACGAGGCCACAGGGACGGAGACAACTAAGGGGGAGAGAGACAGATCACAGCACCACTGAAGCCCTTGAACTGAGCCGTGCTTAAATGAAGCTGCCTCCCTGCCTTCTCCTGTTCTGTGAGTCAACAAACTTCCCCTTTTCTTCTGTCATTTGAAGCCAAGAGTCCTAACTACTGTACAAGATGATAGCTATTTGCATTGTCTTACTAGTCTGTCTTAGATAAATTCATATTGCTAAGAAAAAAATAATTTAGGCTCATATGGATATCTTCTCTATTGGACGTTTGGAAAATGAACATCCCCTATACCTCTGTTATCTCCTTTCTTTGCTTATTTTAATCAGAGGGCACTGTGCTCTCAGTAATAAGATAGTAATGGCTTGCACTTGCACAGTAATTTAAAGTTTCAAAGTAATTTTACATGTATTGTCTTACACAGAAGACAAGCACTTTCATCAAAGTTTTGATAGCTTGCATGGGACAGAGCCAGGATTAAAGTTTATGCCTGGTGCTTCCTAATCCAGTATCCTTTCTGTGACATACCATACCTCCCTGAACACACCTGCAGATACAGGTCCTTCTATGCCTACTAGAAGGTATAATTCAGGCCAGAAGACATACACCTCTGGGTCAGGTACACTCCTGGCCAATGACCATTTCTTTTCTTTTGCTCACTGAACTTTCTGGATTACTGATCTCTACAACTCTATCTGCTATCTCCTCTTACCCCCTTGCCTAGACTCCAAACTCCCAAAACCTTTCCCATAGCCTAACTTCTAAGAACCACAAACTCAACAATCTCTGCCTCAACAGCTGAATGTCAAACCCCTGTTAAATTTTTAACCACCAGGATTTTCAGACATGATTTCTCCTCCCTTATTTCTGAACGTCCCCTGCCTACCATATGAGTTCTTGAATCTGACGCATGTGACTTCAGTCCCTGTCCTTTTTGCTCTCATACTCTGATTCTATTCTTTTCTTATCTATTCTGCCCTGTATTGTTTATTTCTAGAGTGGAAGGAAAGAATTGGCCAGGCAGCCACCATTATGCCTGTTCACACTCTCGTGTGTCCTGAACAGACCAATAATGAGTTCCAAAATTTAATTCATAATAGGCTGTCAACCAAAAAAACCCCAGGACTGGACGGGTCCATAGCCAAATTCTACCAGATGTATAAAAAAAAGCTGGACAATTTCTACTGAACCTATTCCCAAAAATTGAGGAGGAGGGACTCCTCCCCAACTCATTCTATAAGGCCAGCATCATCCTGACACCAAAACACAGCAGAGACACACACACACACAACTTCAGGCCAATAGCCTTGATGAACACAGATACAAAAATCCTCAACAAAATACTAGTAAACCAAATCCAGGGGCATATCAAAAAATGAATCCCCTTTGATCAAGTAGACTTTTATCCCTGGAATCAAAGTGGGTTCAACATACACAAGTTAATAAATGTGATTCATCACATAAACAGAACTAAACACAAAAGCCATATGATTATCCCAATAGAGGCAAAAAAAGGCTTTCAATAAAATTCAGCATCCCTTCATGTAAAAAACCCTCAACAAACTAGGCAATGAAGGAATATTCTAAGCCGCATATGACAAACTCACAACCAACATCATACTAAATGAGCAAAAGTTGGAAGCCACACCCTTGAAAACTGTCACAAGACAAGGATGCCCTCTCTCACCACTCCTATTCAACATAGCACTTGAAGTTCTGGACAAAGAAATCAGGCAAGAGAAAGAAATAAAAGGCATCTAAATAGGAAGAGAGGACGTCAAACTATTCCTGTTTTCAGACAACATGATTCTATATCTAGAAAACCCCATAATCGCAGCCCAAAATCTCCTTGATCTGATAAATAACTTCAGCAAAGTTTCAATATGTGAAATTGATGTACTAAAATCAGTAGCATTTCTATATATTAACAACATCCAAGCTGAGAGCCAAATCAAGAATGCAATTGCATTCACAATAGCCACCAAAAGAATAAAATACCTAGGAATACAACTAACCAGGAAGATGAAAGGTTACTATAATGAGAATTACCAAACACTTTTCAAAGAAATCGGAGGCAACACAAACAAATGGAAAAACATTCCATGCTCATAGATAGAAAAAATTAATATTTTGGACATAGGGCTCAAAGCAATTTACAGAATCAGTGCTATTACTATCAAGCTACTAATGACATTCTTCAAAGAACTAGTAAAAACTATTTTAAAATTCATTTGGAACCAAAAGAGAGCCCAAATAGCCAAGACAATCCTAAGTCAAAATAACAGAGCTGGAGACATCACATTACTCAATTTCAAACTATACTACAAGGCTACAGTAACCAAAACAGCATGGTGATGGTACAAAAACAAACACATAGACCAATGAATCAGAATACGGAGTCCAGAAATAATGCCACACACCTAGAAGCATGTACTCCTTGTTTTGTGTGTGTTTGGAATGCAAAATCTCTCTGAGCTTGGGCAACCTATTTTGAGGATTTTGAGATGAGGCTTTTTAGGGGTGGATTATCAAGAAATGGCACAAAGTTTCAGAGATACTGTTTTAATGGCAAATAAAAACTCTAGAAAATTCCTAAATGGCAGTCTGAATACAGTAGCCTTTCTCTTTACAGCTATGAGAATAAGGAGAAGCCCGGCATGGACTGGCAGAGGTACCCAAAGTGGCTGCTCTGTGGGGGGACATATCACTGTCATCACTCAAGGGATCCTCCCAATGCTACTTTCCAACTGAGGGATCTCGGCAAGCATTAGCCAAAAATAATGCCTTCATGATAAAGGGTTTAGCATTGCTTGGAATCTAAAGAACAATGTCCTGTGGGTTCAGCCAGGTGACCTTCTGGAATAGACGGAAAGCTGAAAACAATCTAGCAGATATTTAGATATTATTTCAGAAGGAACTTGTGAACTATGGCTCGGAGACCATGAGAGTAAACATTACAAATGTTTTTTTAAAGCTTCACAGCTTCTTCATGGTTCATTTTTAACACCCTTTTTTCCCTACAAGCTCCTAAATACAAGCACGTTATAATAAAACAAGCTGTGCATTTGAAGGACAGACACAAAGCCAAGCATCCTGAGGGGTCTGGGAAACTCAAAGCCAGGAACGCCACAGGGCAGAGTGGAGGGTGGCAGCTTCAAAACTCCTAAAGAGAAGAGGTACAGGCAGCCCGTTCCTGAGGCCTGGCTCTAGGACTTAGTAACAGAAACACCTGAGGCGTTCTCCAGTGCAGGCGGCAATGTTTGTTGTTTCCTGATAACTCATACCCAATATCCTTTCTCCATACTGAGAGAATCATATTCTGTTCCATGACCTCCCAGGGAAAGGTATCGATGAGACTAAGCTAATCAGAATGGCCTCAGTTCCCTTGTCACTGATTAACTTGCTGTTGTGCTTATCCCGGCCAATGAGATGTTTGTGTGTGGAATTTTACTAAAAAGCATCTGGGAAAGTTTATCTTTTAGCTCTTAAAAAGATGCACACAAAAAGAAACACACCTTCTTATTTTATGGAGTGTTGCGTCTTGTGGTCTGGTCCTGTAGTGAACATCTTAGACACATGAAGACAGTTAATGTGAAGAATATGCCAGAACAGCAGAGCAGAAAAGCGTAAGGAAGCTAGGTCCCTGATGACGTGACTGATTTGACGTATGTGCAACTGGAATCCCAAAATTAAAGAAAGGAGCAAAAAAGTATTACTAGAAACAATAGACTGTTTTTTTTTCCCCTAAATTTGTTAAAGGGCATAAATTTACAGATTCAAAAAGCTCAATGAATCCAAGCAGGATTGTTGCAAAATACACTATATTTAAGCACATCAAAGTCAAAATGTAGAACGCGAAGGTAAGGAGAATTATCTTGAAAGTGGCCAGAGAGAGCAACTCATTATGCTCAGAGAAACAATGATATGAATTATCATTGATTTCTCATTGGAAACAATGGAGCCCAGAAGACAGGAGAACGTCTTTAAAAGCATGTCAGAATAGAACTGCAAAC